>NC_067454.1:26476158-27097408 GCF_025434085.1 Hippocampus zosterae | reverse complement strand
ATGTTTGACTGGGAATTGTGAAAATGTGAAATCGAAGAAACATTAACGGCCACATTAATAGATTACATATTTATAAATAAGATTGATCATAAAATGGAAAGTGGACTTCTCATTAATGACATAAGTGACCACCTACCTGTTTTTGCAGTTTTTCATAATTATTTCGATAGAAAAGCTAATTCAACAACTCGTATAACAGAAATAAGACTAAGAACCCAACGTTCCATCAATGCCTTTAAGCAAGACCTAGAAAAACAAAACTGGACCGAGGTCTACTCAAACAAAGACCCAAGTACAGTGTTTGAAGTATTTCAGTCTACCATAATCTCCTTATATGATAAACATTTTCCATTAACTAAAGTCTGCAAAAAGTATAAAGACCCAAGTAAGCCATGGATAACGAAAGGCATAGAAAACGCATGTAAAAAGAAAAGCAATTTATATAAATTGTTTTTAAAATTCAGAACTGAAGCAGAAAAAAATATAAGACCTATAAAAATAAACTAGTAAATATTTTAAGAACCAGTAAAAGAGATCATTATCATGCACTATTAGAGGAGAATAAAGGTAACACACAAGAAATATGGAAAATACTTAACCAAGTAATCAGAAATAGTCCTAAAAAAATTGATTATCCAGAGTATTTTATCAAAGGCAAAAATACTATTTTGGAAAAAACTGCAGAAATAGCAACTGAATTTAATGAGTATTTTGTCAACATCGGCAGTAACCTAGCAAAACAAATTCCTGATCCAACAAACTTGTTTGAAATAGATAGATACGTAGAAAAAAACTCCTCCATGATGTTCCTTACTGCTGTAAAACAAGAAGAAGTATCAAATATTATAAAAACTTTTAAAAATAAAAAGTCAACTGATTGCTTTAATATTGATATGACAATAATCAAGCAGATTATAGAATATGGAGTGCGACCTTTCACGCACATATGCAACCTGTCATTCAAAGCTGGTATCTTTCCATCAAAAATGAAAATTGCTAAAGTTATTCCAATCTATAAAAGTGGAGAAAGACATCTGTTCACAAATTATAGACCAATATCACTACTAGCACAATTTTCAAAAATATTAGAAAAACTATTTTCTCGCAGACTTGATAGCTTTATACAAAAGCATGCGCTGTTAAGTGAGAATCAATATGGCTTCAGGGAAAAACGGACCACCTCAATGGCAGTTATGGAGTTTGTGGAAGCAAGAGCCACTAATATAGACAACAAAGAATTTACTGTTGGGGTTTTCCTAGATCTAAAAAAAGCTTTTGACACAGTAGATCACAGTATATTATGAGCAGAAATATTATGAACAGTATATTATGTAGCTTATAAATGGATAAAAAGTTATTTAGAAAACAGACATCAGTACGTGCAACTCAACAATAAAAAAACTAATCAACTGAAAATCACTCACGGAGTTACTCAGGGGTCAGTGCTTGGTCCAAAACTATTCATCTTATATATAAATGATATCTGCAAGGTCTGAAAACAATTTAAATGTGTCCTATTTGTTGATGATACAACTTTCTACTGTTCTGGAATAAATCTGAAACAGCTCCTGACAACCGTAGAAAACGAATTAAACAAATTAAAAAACTGGTTCGACAGAAATAAATTGTCACTTAACCTGAAAAAATCGAAGTCAATTGTTTTTGGCACAAGACCAATCAAACACCAAGCTAAAATTATGGTAAACTCAATTGAAATAGAAAGAGCGTATGAAACCAAGTTTCTCGGATTAGTAATAGACTCAAAACTATGTTGGAAACCACATATCGATAACGTAAAAAGAAAAATAGCCAAGACCGTAGGGATCCTCTACAAAACCAAGGAAGTGCTAAATAAGAGATCTTTGTACACATTATACACTTCATTATTATTACCATATATGACCTACTGTGTGGAAATATGGGGAAATGCCTGCAAAACAAACGCACTCCCTATTCTCAAACGACAAAAAAAAGCAATTCGAATTATTAATAGATCAAAATATACAGAACCCACAAATCCACTATTTATCAAATTAAATACGATGAAATTTTATGACCTGGTTGACTTTAAAATCACCCAATTAATGTACAAAGCACACAATAACCTGCTCTGCCAAAACATTCAGAAGTTTTTCGAAATTCGAGAAAGCAACTATGAATTAAGAGGTACCAACTTATTCAAAAAACTCAAAACAAGAACAAACATCAAGCAAAGAAGTGTATCTAGCAAAGGTATTAATCTGTGGAATAATCTCGAAACGGACCTGAAAATGAGTAAATCGCTTGCTGAGTTCAAAAATAAATTCAAAAAAATAGTACAAACAACCTACATCAATCAGAGTTAAAATGATAAATTCTAAACATTAAATATAATGATAAATCAGAACTAAGTTGATAAAGAGAGAAAGGTATTGAAATATCCATTATGAATACAAGAGAAAATTGACACAAGAGTTTCAAGGGTGAGGATGTATATAATCCCGATACAAACCAAAAGTTGTAAAAATATCACGGTTAAGGGTAAAGTATGAGTCTTAATGGAGACTTCTTCTTACTTTTTCTTTTCTGATTGATATAAAAATGATTTAGTAGATATAAACACATAACAGGGTAGGACTAGATAAGTTTTTTACTTCATCCTACTCCCTTGAACATAATAACTGTGTTGAATGAAGACTGATTTCTTTCTTTTTACTTTTTTATCTACCTTATTTTCTGTCAAATTATTACTGTATATGTTTTATGTTCAATAAACAAACAAACGAAATGAAACCAAAGAGCAAAACTATCACATCTGTGTTTTTCCTGCATCTATTTATTTACACACAGACAGTAATCATATTGTCACACTTGTATACCAAAGAAATGTCCGCGAATTAACGTTTTTCTACTGCTTGCAGGTCTGAAAGAGGCACAGAACTGGTTGAGGTAAATTTGTGTACTATCATGTTTTGACTGTGGCATGTAATCTCAGGGCTGTTGCACATTGCGTGATGCTTCCGAAACCAACTGCTACCCGACTATCACAAAAATAAATAAATAAACGACAGTTGGCCACTCATCCCCACTCATTGGGCAATTTATCATAAGGACCCCTTGTGATGTGAACTGTACAAGCCTGTATTGTTGTTCGTGAGCTCGTCATAGAAAATATTGTACCATATCATGTTTTTTTTTTTTAAGGCGGCTAGTAATTAGTTTAGCTTGGAAAAATGCAGTTCTACTATGATATATTTCAATTTTATATCAAAATTCTCATTTTTACCACAAGCTTCGCAATTTCATCTACACGTCTATACGGAATTCAAAATCTGCTTAAGTATTGTTGTAAAACACAATATGTTTGCCATATATGCTGTATTTCGATCGCTTGACGGAGCATGGTTGACGGCTGTGTCCCAGGCCCTGGTGCCCTCCTATTACCCGGAAATTGATTTTTCTTCCTTGTGAAAGCTTCAGTGCATTTTGATCGGCTGCAACTTACGACGTTGCCACGTCATGCAATTCCAATGGAAATTTTGAAAATCACTAGGCAAGACACGGCTTCACTTCAAATCTTGTGGCAAAACCGCCGCGCACTGTAATTGTGCAGTGGAATTCCTCCACATGGCTCAGTGTGTGGCGGCCCTACGTGTATTACACTAAAACCACTAACGACAACAATTCTTTCCTTTGAACTCAGCTCAATAAGAAGCACTCTTTCCTATAGGTAATAAGTGAAATTGAATTACAGTAATTCCCTGCCCTGTGACCAAGTCCTACTTACCAGTGTTGTGTCCAAGGACCGGCAACGCGAGGCCAAGGCCAAGGCCAAGGACTTGACTCCGAGGCCAAGGACTTGAGAAATTTTCCGAGGCCAAGGCCAATAACCAAGGACTTGCCTCCGAGGCCAAGGCCAAGGACCAAGGACTGATTTTGAAGCTGAGGCCTAGCTGAGGACATGTATATGTACCGGTATATACATTTATGAATTAATGGTTTAGTGCAGTAGTTTCTTAATATGAACACTTAACAGACATGACATGGCACAGAAGACAAGTTGAGAAATGACTTTGCATAGAAGTCAATCACTGAGTGCAGAAATTATTTGGAACTGTGCGTCCCGCGGGAAAATTATGCGTCTAGGACGCGGGACACAGAGGTAACGGGATGGCTAAATCTCTAAACATTTACAATTCTCTACAATTTTTCAGACCCAACACCAGTACGAGTATTCATTCACTCTTGAGTACTCACTAATCACGAGAATACCTTGTGTACTTGTTAGATAAATTTCCATTTCACTTAGACCAAAAACAACTGTTATGGCCTTTCATCTCTGACGCAGATGATTATTTACCAATGTGTCAAACCACCATAGCGTCAATTACTGGCAAGGTGGACTTCATCCACCTCCTTGGTTAAACTTTTCCCCATCCTGACATATGAAGCTTGTCACTCAATCAGTACGCCACTTCATCATATTTCCTTGGCACTATGGTAGCGCCAAAAACCATCTGACAGAAATTCAGCTTAATTTTCTAGTGGACACGGCTTTGGCATTCTGGCTTGGTACCTGCAGAAGGCATTTCAAAAATAACACAAAGGTGTGACCTGACATGGCATTGTTGACTGGCCGTGACATCTGTAACTTTGCAACGCGATTCATCTGCAATTCAAATTTCAAATTGCTGCAAAACTAATTGCCAGCAGTCGGCCGCAACATGGTTGCCGAACCCCTCACGCTGCTTTGCAGTTCAGTCACGTTCGGCCTCGCCGTGTGCCAACGGTTTTATGTAACCTTATACAACCAGCTTGATCCCTGAACTTTAAAAGTTTGGAAGAGGAAGTTGAGAGAGATTCTGAATGTAGCGCTCTATTTGATTGTAGAGGGGTTTCTTTTGTCCTCCACATTAAAAAAATGTTGAGGGCTTCAATGTTTACTTTTTCATAACGAGTGTGTGGTCAACCATTGATCGCTGTCAATATTTATGCATCATAACAATAGGAAACGGTGAATCCGGTAGGCCAGAGTGAAATGGAAAAGGCGGTGAGTCGACTGGAGGTGGAGAGAGTCCATCTGCACAGAGAGCTGCAGCGCTGTTTGTATGACATCCAGCAGCGAGACCAGTGCTTTCAGCAACTTAACTCAAAGGTTTGAAAGACTTGAGGATGACACAACTTGCAGGACATCTCACTTTCAGAGCGCTTTACAGTTGAACTATTTACACACACAAGGAGCCAAAGGGAACCCCCCCCCCACCCCCACCCAGAAAAATCTGGAGTTTTTGCAATAAAATTAAGCCACGTTGCTTGACGTTTTAATCATAGAAAGAAAAAAAATGCAGCAAATCCTTCATGTTCTTGTCCACGTTAACAGCTACAGCAGGCGGTGGAGGAAAAGGCCGCTGTGGCTGCTCAGCTACTTGCCGTGTCCCAAACCCTGAGGGACACCCAAAATCAATGCCACTGGCTGGAAATGCAAGGCCAGGCCCAGGTAAAGGTTCTCGAGAAGTCCATGTATTTTATCTTCTGCTTGGATAGTGTATCGTGCTCACTCCAAATTTTAATTGTCTTCCATTTTCAGCGTTTGTAGATAAAAATGCTCCGATGGCCTCTATCTCGAAGATGTATTTTCAGTTAGCTGTTCTGCGATTGGGTTTACATCGAGCGAGAGTGATCACAATCAATTCCATTGCTGCTGTTCGAGTACACTCATTCTGATGCTTGTACAATTCATGTTTCTTTTTATGTTTTTAGTTAGTATAATGTTGTTTTGAGTCTTACAAAAATTAATAGTATTTGCTTACCTGTCTTTCAGGGTTCAGACAATTTAGAGGTGGCTCCCGGAGGTCCTCAGGAAAGGAACAACACAGTTGCTCAAACAATTGAAGTCAGCCAGCTCCAAGAAAGGTGAGGTCGCTCAGACTTGGTGGTGGTGGCGGTGGTCGTGTTGGTTGTTGTAATCTTAGGTTGTCCAGTCAAGGCTCATCACAGCGAGTCACGCGTGATTAGTGTTCCATTTTTCACATCAGTAAAAGAGTCATTGAGCTCTTTCATGAACAGGATACTCTATATTGTGTCATGTCTTCCAAAAACAATACATGCCTCACCCGATCTGCAGTTGAATAAATGAACACTCTGCATTGACTAGCTACTTCTGGATATGGTTTTTCAAATACAGCACAAGTAGTTCTCCATACTACTTCAGGACTGTCAAAAGTCAGGGACCTTGACTGTTCCACTTTTGCTCCACTTTTTTAGGCTACTTGAGGTAGAGCGGAGTCTGGCAGATGAACGGTGCCGAAGGGAGTCTGCCGAAGAGACTTTGCATCTTGCCCAGGCCAGCACAAAGAGGTCTTGACACAAAAAACCTCCTGTATCAACTGACATATAACCACAGTGAGGATGTGCTCAAAAGTAAATATTTTGATATGCAGCATCAGTTCAAGACTGCCTCAAGATATTCGGAGAGACTTCAGCAGTATCGAGATGGAAGCAGATGACGAGTGCGAAGCTGTGAGCCTCAACCCAAACCAGCCTCTGATAACACGGAAGGTAGAATGCAGCTTTTAGATTAGGAGTTTACAGGGGGCGGAGGGGGTTGATTTTCCCAGTGGGCCTCGTGATATTCATTTTGTGATGGTTATTAAGCATCGTTTCTGCCATGTAACCCTCTTCTTGCAGCGGTTGGCGCTTTTTCATCATGTTGTCAGGGGTTGAATGTCTTCATATTTTTTTGGTTTGTTTTGGTAGTCGGCGCTAAGGTGATGATCGTTGCATCAATGATGACAAATTTGTGACGCCATTTAAACTTTTGTCATTGTCAATTCGCTGTGCATGTGACTGTTATCCTTCAGGTTCCAAATACAAGCTTCCTTTTGCTGTCATAGGTATATGCTCCTCGGCTTGTGTGCAGTCACCCCCAACACCTGACTCACTCATCCAGTCACATTCACAGGGATCACAGACGTCCGCTCTTTAATGCAGTTCCACTTATTATCCCTCGCAGGCACAAAGTTTCATTTACTCTGCCAAATCACCCCACTGACTAGTCCACTTCACGTCCTCGCGACAGACACACCAATTAACCAATCAGTGAGCTGTAGGTAGTCTCTTGGTTTGTTTAGTCCCTCCCATTTTGATTCCCCCCCCCCCCCCCCACCCCCCCACCCCCAACTATGTAAAAGGAAGAATGGCTGCTAATAAATGCAGAAGTGAGGAGTTGGTCATGAAAGGATCAATGTTGATAATATGGAACTGGGTTGGGTTTTCCCAAAGCACCAAACAGCAAATAACGACTGTTTCCAAAATTTGCAGTGAGGTTTGCACTTCAAAGATCACCTTCATCCATATAGGAGCAAAATAAACCTCTGAGATTAAGGCATTTCAAAAGAACTCCGCATGACAAAACAAGCTGGAAAGACATAACGGAGACAGTTGTGTTTTATCTTGGCAAGGATACGATCCCCATCGAAAGTGTCTAGACTGCTAAAGTATTTGACACTCATTACAAGTTACACAGTGGCCAATATTTTTCCAACACTGCCTTCCTTAACTTTACTTGTAATGCCATACGTGACAAAGTGGAGTTAAAAGTTAAAAGCCCTGAACCTCATCTGCTGTACTCATCTCACCTGGACATCGCACTTCACCTTGCTATTTGTAAGCCAATATAAAATAAGACTTATTTCACTTTATTCATAGTAATAGACCAGGGGGTCGCTAACGTGTACCCGCGGGCACCAAGGAGCGAGTAGCCCGTGGGCATATTCAAAAAATAATAATAAAATTTGCTTACTGGTGTTGAAACACTCAGGAATATTGTAGAAGTGATAATTTTGTGAGCAGTAGCAAATATTTAAAATAAAGTGTGGCCAGTTGATATTGTTGCGAGAAATGCCTCATGTGATCCGTGTCTTCTCAAAAATTAATCTCATTACCGCTAATCATTAATTACAACATATCCAGGCGGTTTGAGCAAATTTATTTCAAAAATGCATCCTATCACACCGGTAGACCTCTGCATTAATCAGTAGCCAAGAAGGACCTCTTAGTTTCAAAAAGGTTGGACATACATACCTATAGAAGTTAAAGAAGCCTCAACCACTTTAAAGAGAATTGTATCGCAAAACGGAGTACAGTATTGTAAAAAATATATATATTTATCCATTTTCTGTTGAGAACTAAGATTTTAAATGGTTAATTGTTTTTTTTCTTTCTCTGAAATCATTTGCAAAATATCCTGAATAATTGTAGATGGAAAAAAACATGATAAAATCGCCATTGGGATTTCACACCAAAAAAAAGGACATACCATATTGTATGGTGGTATATGCTTTTTTAAATGTATTTAGGTCAGTCATATGGTTGTGGTAATACTCAAAATTGCAAACCCAATTCCAATGAACTTGGGACCTCAGACTGTTGAACAACTGAAGCTGTACATCAAGCAAACATGGCAAAGATTTCCTACAACGCTTCCAACATTAGTTCCCAAACATTTATTAAATCAAATGTGTTGCAGCCATGAAATTCTAAGTGAATGCTTAATTGCTTCCCACTCCCCCTCTCATTTATTTCTCATTGGGAATCTTATACATGGGTGTGTCACACCTAAAGGGTGAGAGCTGTTGAAGACTGAAAACACTGAACTTGTTTGACTTTGTGTGTGTGTATGCAAGTGAAAATTATTTACATGTGTCCAATCATTACAAAAACACCAAGTAAGTTGGTTGCAGCTGGTGTTGACAGCTCCGTCAGACCTTGCTCTTGTTTTGTCTTATTACCTGATCTCTTCCCAACGACTTTCTCGGAAAGGTGATTGCGCCTGTCACACAGTGCACTTAGCATTCTTGATTATAAATGTGAGCATATCTTTATGAAAAGCATAATTACATCTTTATTGAAAGCATAAGTGTTCTCCATTGCAGGCATAATGAATTTATCATTCATAATATGCAAATGTGTGACAACTAAAAATCATAATCAATTTAACAGATATTCACTGTTGGCGATCACAGTATAGGTTGATCAAATATGCTGACTTAATAATAACAATAATACATTTTATTTATAAGCGCCTTTCAAGACACCCAAGGACACTTTACAATAACAAAAAACATGAAACAATACGGGTTGAGCAGCGGCAGCCAACACGCGCCAGCGTTCACTCAACCCGGAAGCATTTCGGCTGGTTGTCAGCCTGTGCTACCATTCTGTTTAATGTTTAATCAAATATTTCTCTACACTTGGTATTAATGTAAAAACATGGGAGTGGTGATTTTGAGGGACAGCGGTTACTACAATGGACAGCTTATCATGTTATCAGGTTACAGGGTGGCATGAAAGGGTTCATCGTCGTCAAGCGCTAACAATTGCAGAGTGATAAAGTGGATGTGTCGACAAATCGGTTCCACCCGTTATACAGTCATGTTTTTTCCAAGCAGAAACTGTGACAGCGTGTTCTGTTACCCAAGTTTTTTTTGGGGCCTTATTCGAAATGCAATTATTCCCCCAACCAGATTTCAGTGTCTTGATTTGTATGCCACTTGTACTTCCAGGTGAAAGGTGGGATGCTGGCATGCAGACGTTGGTTCAGAGGAAGAAGCCTGTACTTTTCCCGGCTGCTGACGGGCCGTGCACGCTCACGTTACTTCTTTCTTGCTTACTTGGTTACAATTCACCTGCTTGTCCTAATGTGCCTTACCGGTGCCCTCTGAAAAGGTAATCAACAAGTTGGACGTTGGTCCAAAGGTTAAAATCAACAGCTGACTAGATAATAATTTACGTGTATATTACACACTCCCAACTCGACATGCTTTATAAAACACTGGCACTGTCAGGTAACCGGGATGTTCATCCTTGGGAGAGTCAATTGTCATTTTTGCTGAACAGATTTGGTTGTAGCTGTACAAATTGCACGGTGTGAATCACATAATCTGTAAATTCGGTTTGCCGCACAAGGCCTTAAAGGAGTGATAATAGCCTATCCAGAACCATATGAAAATAAGGACTAGGAGAGAAGCCTTGGATGTGAAGTCTTCACGAAATCCCACGAACAAGAAGAAAGCCATCTCTGTTATGTTCCTCAATACAGGAAATCTAAACTCACATCCTGATTTCACTGTCAACAACAACACATTCACGCTTCTTGTGGTTGTTTCCTTTCGACAAATGTTGGTACAATTTCTCCTTGCGGTCTAAAACATTGCACGTAATCCATATGCTGACTAAATCTATGCACTGTAACTGCACCTGGGTTTTTCATTATCTCAATGACAGACACGCGAAATCCGAACACTGAGATCAGTAGGATGCTTCATTTCATATCCTGTGTTATTGTAAATCAACGCAAAAAACACTCTTGAGGGTTTTTGTTCCTATTTATGGACATCACAGATATATTATTCTGCCCAATCTACTGATTTTTTATATATATATATATATATATATATATATATATATATATATATATATCTGATCTGTGAAATGTCACAATGGTCACGTGCTCTGTATATACAGATGTGAGGAGTAAACAGAACGTATTTATGAAAGATTACACTACTGAAAAATGTGCAGTTACTTCCACGGTTTTCAAGAGTTTGTGATATTGTCGACCTTGATGACGTGAAGCTCTGCACTTGGTGCAATACTCTGTTTCTCTGAACTATTTTCAGATCACCGTATCTAAAGAGAAGAATAAAAGCCAGTTGATTTTCTTTATTGTCTTGGCCTATGACTAATTGTTTCCTACGGTTTAATTTTGACGAGGCCGGATGTTAACCCTTTCATGCATGAAATTCTAACCTAGATCGGGATATATTTTGGGCGGGGGTGCATCCGTTCATGTCTGGGAGATTAACTTTTGAATCGCTGTCCTCTCTCTCGAGAAGGGTTGAAATAAATGACCTTCATCCTTGAAACAAACAAGGGATTTCAGATAGATAACATCTCACATGCAGTCATCTTCTTCAAAGATGCTGTTTTCTCTACTGTTTAACAGCAATAGCAATTCAGATTTGTTTAATAAGCACAGGTGCAAAAGTACGAGGACAAGGAGTGTTCAAATACCTGGTATGTGATACATGGATGTGACGTTAAATTAGTACTTGGGTGTTTTACTATTTGGACCACATAACATACTGCAAATAAAACAAATTTGTATTCCCCCGCCTACTGCCCGAAGACGGCTGGGATAGGCTCCAGCACCCCCCCGCGACCCTAGTGAGGATTAAGCGGTTCAGAAAACGGATGGATGGATGGATGTATTACTTAGATGGAAGTAGTATATGACAGAGCCAGCTTTCCTTTCTGCTTGTGACTTTACTTTTGTCTGTAATTAAGAATCATGCTCTAGTTGAAATCTAGCCATTGACTTACTGTACTTAGTCATTGAATATTGACATTTGTTATATTCAGACGGTCTTCTGTGATTTTCCAAATACAGTAGTTTTTGAGTATTTGGCTGAATAGAAGCATCGTAATGCTCGATCTACTTCGGTAACAACCGAAAATCATCCGTGAAATGAACACTTTTAAGGGGGGGGGGGGTCAAACATCTTTATGCCGCACTACCAAACAATTGTCAAAGGTATCACCACTTAAAATGCTGATCTTATTTTAATTTTGTCACAAATAGACTAAAGTGAGATATGGGCCTTTTTTAACAAAGCTGACAAGAGTCGTATGAATGACAATAGGTGATAAACAAGTTCATGGTTCCATCTGCCATCGGATGGAAGAGCATTGAGTTGTTCTTGGATTAACAAAGATATAGTGATTAATTTTTTCAATAATTAAAATTTAAATTAGGTAATTTCCTGTGGTACCCTGGTTGGAGATCACTGCAATTGGAGCAGGTATGATTGACCTTGTACTAAACCTTGTTCATTACCATATTCATATTGAGTCAATTGTAATTGACTCTCTCAAAGAGAATGCCCTGAAAACAATGACCTGAAAGAATGAATTTTGTGAATTTCAATGAAAAGAGGACATAAGTGATGTTTGGTACCAGTGGTCCTTGTACATCCCATCCCGTTCTGAGGACTTGGGCCCCGAGGGTCCTTATCTTGAGCAAAGAGTCTCGCACTTGGGTTTTAAACTGGACAGTGATTGACAGTGGCTGCACCAGCAAATTGTTGCTGTTGTTACATTCAGCTTCTTTCATCTTAGGCACCTGGTTAAAGACAAGCTTATCCTCTCTCAAGAGAACTTTGACACAGTAATTCAGGCCTTCGTCACATTCCGGCTGGATTACTGTAATGCACTTTACTTTGGAGTCAGCCAATCCTCCATTAAGCATCTCCAGTTGTTCCAGAATGCTGCTGATAGACTGGTACTGGGAGCACATCACTCCTACTCTAGCATCCCTTTACTGGCTCCCTTTGGAACTTTATAGTTCTTTTTAAGATCCTATTACTGTATTTGTTTTCAAATATTTAAAGTACCTCGCTAAACCTTACCTCTCTTGAGCTCCTCTGCCCCTATGAACCCGCATAGGGATGGAGCGCGTAGGGCAAAGGTCCCCAAACTTTTTCCTGTGAGGGCCACATAACTTTTCCCTTCTCTGATGGGGGGCCGGTGTCAGTTTGTAACATCAACGATCGTAGAGGAGCTTAAAAAATTTATTGTTTCCCAGAAAGCCACACATAACCAAATAACCCTTTCCAAAAGTCAGGAAACAAAATAACTAAATAAACCTCTCTGAGTTCTTCACAAAAAACAGGAAATAATAAACAACTCTCTTGAAATCCACAGAGTTCTGCCATGTACGAGCACGCCACCTATCTTGTCTTGTTTATGTCTGCTACCGTCTTGTTCATGTGTTCTACTACGGTAATTGATGTGAGACACAACTAAAACAATGAAACATTCTATGGTGTGTAGATAACTTTGTGACCTTGATTTCAACCCTATTTGCGTCATGGGTCATTTTGCCCCGAAGACCACCTTTGTACTTTTTTTTTGTACAGCGTCCATGGAAATGTGAATAAAAACATTTCAATTTTTCTGCAGTTGGGAACAATCTAGGAAAAGTCATAACATTTCAAGTTAAAAAATATATAATTTAGGGTTTTTTTAGCACGGTGACGGGTCATTTTGACCCTAGGACAACGGGAGGGTTAGAGGGCCGGTCAAATGTGCCCGCGGGCCGTAGTTTGGGGACCCCTGGCGTAGGGGCAATAGTGTGTAATTTGATTTAATTAGAATTAGACACTTCAGATCAGATCTATAAGAGGCACCAAGAACGAAGCGGATGCTCAGAGGAGGTTGAGCCTTTTCCGTTGCCGGTCCCACTCATTTTTATTCTTTGGCTTTTGACTCGGCATGAGACTTGATTTGTAGTTTGACTGTTTTTGTGCTTTCTACTGTCTTAATTTATTGTTTGTTGTTGTCTAAATCATTTTTGCTCCATGAACAGCATTTCTAATAGAGCGTGGTTGTTTTAAAGTGGCTCTATAAATACAGTTGAGTTGAATGAGAATATACAGATAACAAGGTTGGTAATAATCTTTAATTGGCAATTGTGTCCAAAATACGTAACTGATTTGAAAAAAGAAAGGGAATGTGGGGTAGTTAACTTTTCGAGTGGCCCAACTCAACTTATTTTCTGATAGTCAACAAATACATGCAGGATCACAGAGGAATTAAGCAAGCATTGTTTTCCTGTATTTTAGTTCCTTTGTACTTCTTAATATTCCTCTCCTTCCTCTCCCTGATCATCAACAGAGTCTGCCCCAACCTCCTCGTAGTCCTTCTCCAGAGCCGCCATATCCTCCCTGGCCTCAGAGAACTCTCCCTCCTCCATTCCCTCCCCCACATACCAGTGAACAAAAGCGCGCTTGGCATACATCAGATCAAACTTGTGGTCCAGCCGAGCCCAGGCCTCTGCGACGGCCGTTGTGTTGCTCAGCATGCACACGGCCCTCTGAACTTTGGCCAGGTCTCCACCAGGAACCACAGTGGGTGGCTGGTAGTTGATTCCCACCTTAAAACCAGTGGGGCACCAGTCCACAAACTGGATGGTGCGCTTGGTTTTGATCGTGGCAATGGCAGCATTTACATCTTTGGGCACCACATCGCCACGATACAAAAGGCAACAGGCCATGTACTTGCCATGACGAGGATCACATTTCACCATTTGGTTGGCAGGCTCAAAGCAGGCGTTAGTGATATCAGCAACAGTTAATTGCTCATGGTAAGCCTTCTCAGCGGAGATGATGGGGGCATAGGTAGCCAGAGGGAAGTGGATACGAGGGTACGGTACCAAGTTGGTTTGAAACTCTGCCAGGTCGACATTGAGGGCGCCGTCAAAACGAAGGGAAGCCGTGATAGAGGAAGTGATCTGACTGATCAATCTGTTCAGATTGGTGTATGTGGGACGCTCCATGTCGAGGTTTCTGCGGCAGATGTCGTAAATGGCCTCATTATCCACCATGAAGGCACAGTCAGAGTGCTCCAGGGTGGTGTGCGTGGTCAGGATCGAGTTGTAGGGTTCCACGACAGCCGTGGACACCTGTGGTGCCGGATAAATGGAGAACTCCAGCTTGGATTTCTTGCCGTAGTCCACAGACAGGCGCTCCATCAACAGGGAGGTGAACCCGGAGCCGGTACCGCCCCCAAAGCTGTGGAAAACCAGGAATCCCTGAAGGCCAGTGCACTGGTCAGCCTGGTGACACGGGGGGAGAAATGTGTTGGCCATCACGTTCGTCTTTGTTCATCGCAATTCAATGTGCACTTTGCTTCTCACCAGTTTACGTATTCTGTCGAGCACCAGGTCAATGATCTCTTTGCCGATGGTGTAGTGGCCACGGGCGTAGTTGTTGGCTGCATCCTCCTTGCCAGTAATTAACTGTTCAGGGTGGAAGAGCTGTCGATAGGTTCCTGTGCGCACCTCGTCTAAGGGAAACAAACCAACTTAAGTTCACGTGAAGTGCTAAATTTACTATTTGAATGCGTCCCTAATGAGGAGTCAACAACTGTTTTGTTCTGGAATTGGGCGAAGAAAATTGTTGGCCAACTCTGGTTTGATAAGTAAAATGGTAAAGTGAAAAAATATATATATATAT
Source organism: Hippocampus zosterae (assembly GCF_025434085.1). Lineage (NCBI taxonomy): Eukaryota > Metazoa > Chordata > Actinopteri > Syngnathiformes > Syngnathidae > Hippocampus > Hippocampus zosterae. The sequence goes on along the minus strand of NC_067454.1, from coordinate 27,082,355 downwards.
TTATATATATACAGACAGCAAATGTCAGCATTGGCTTTCTTTTGGATGAGAGCTGTGTATCAAAACTGTATGCTTGACAACATGAAAGATCTCTGGAAATTTGACCATTTCAGGTCATTTGTGCGTTTGTTACGTTAATTTTACTACAAAGAGTGTCATAAAAAAACGAAAAGAGAACAGCTTATTTTAATTTAGAAGTAGAACCCGTGACGCACTGCACGATACGCACAGACTAGAGGCTGCGTTTTTTGAGAATCCCTCAGGGTTCCCATGGGATGGGAGTCAACTTTACCTTTCATCATAAGGTTAAAGGATAAAAAATTAATGGAAGCAAACAGGAGCGGGATAATCTAGCAGGGAAAACAATGTTGCACAAAATAGTGAAAGTCCATGGGGAGAACGGGTGTCAACAAAATGTTGATTAATGAGTAAAATGCAATATTTTTGGCAATCATGCTGAACAGGAACAGGACGTGATGAGAGTAGTTTTCACCATAGTTTGTCTCACGATGGGACAGGATTTTTTTTATCAGCATAAAAATCACATTTTCAAGCGTTGTTTTTTTTGGGGGGGGGGGGGTCCAAACTGGGTTATTTGGGTGAAACCATCCCTGGTTCCTGATTACTAAAAATATGGAATAAGGTAGAGCAAAATAAGTAAGTAATCCTTTATTTGGCATGCTCTGTGTTTCCATATTCATCATAAAACAAACATTCTGTGAGCCATGAAAGATGCTCGAAATTGGCTGGCATTCAACAGATTCCATCCATCCGTTATCTGAACCTCAGGAGGGTCGCGGGTGTGCTGGAGCTGAATCCCAGCTGAGTGGTTCTCTTTGTTTTAAAACAACGGGCATTGAACGACTTCCTATTTCCTTATATAGTTCCTATATTTAGTTCCTATTGATGTACAACAGTTCAGAGATGAGTTCGTTTACCAATGACTGTGGGCTCCAGGTCCACAAAGACAGCTCTGGGAACGTGCTTTCCCGCTCCGGTCTCACTGAAGAAAGTGTTGAAGGAATCGTCCCCACCTCCGATTGTCTTGTCACTGGGCATCTGTCCATCGGGCTGGATTCCATGTTCCAGGCAGTAAAGCTCCCAGCAGGCATTGCCAATCTGAACACCAGCCTGTCCAACGTGCACTGAGATACACTCACGCTGCAGGGAAGGGAATATCATGTTAACTGATCGGGATAGCATTACTATTGAATATATTCTAACATCTTTGATAAGGATTCTCAACGTAATATTTGCTTGTGAAACAATTCAATTTTTTATCATTTCTTCAGTTTATCAACTGCATATAATTTGCTGTGGTGACACCGGATGGGTCAAGAAGAAAGTCTCAACAACAGTAAGTTTCCAAGGGACTAACGGAGAATTAATGGTAATGTTTGTGTGATCATTTACCAGTAAATCAGTTTCTATGAATTGCCCCCAATGTTTTAGTTAATTGTCCACGGGAAATGTCTAACTTAGCCAACTGAGTATTATTAGTTCCTTTGTAACATTTCCCGTTGAAAGTTTCTCGAAAGTTGCTGCTCCACCACCTTTTCATCCTTGGTTCAAAAATTATGGCTATTTTTAGAAAGACCAAAAGTGGTAACACATCCAGTTTCTAAGCTTGAATTTCAAATCAAATGCTCCAAGGGAAATCAAATCACACTCACCATATTTCCTAAAGGAGAGTGGTTTCTGAAAGAAGGAGCAGCAGTTTAGACAGGTTAGAACCATGTGATTGAGTTCATTTCTTTATAAAGTGGCAGAAAATCTCACTGTTCGACTGTTACATAGTGATGCAGAGTAAACATGCTGCATTCAAAGAATGTGGGACGTCGGAACTTTCCCGCTCGGATTGTCCCTGTTCCGACCACAAAGATGGTCCGATCAACTTCTCTGTTGTTCTGATTCGTCACAATACATTGTGACCTCTGGCAAATCTTCAAATGATGCTTTAGCCATAAAGGAATATTTTATCTTCACGGCAGTGTATACAGTTCACCACTTAACTTCATCTAAGGAGATAATGGCATATACTTCTGTTCGTAAAAAATCTACAATACACACATTGCCAGTTTGTTAAGTCTTCACATAAATGACTATAAATCATAATACCGCATAGCATTGTTGAAGTTAATTTAAGCAGAAGTGTTATTTCAGAAGTGTGTATCAAATTGGTAGCCCGCATTAACTAATGGACACCAAAAGAAGCAGCTCTGGCCCCATCCCTCAACCCAAGTACACGATTTATGGCCATTTTGACATAATACTGTACATAAATTGCACCAACCTTTAGGGGGGAAAACCCCAACTTGTTTACAATTATTTTGTAATTTTTTTAAGTAGAGATGCGAGTAAACTGTTTTCGATGCTTTTTTTTCTGATTCCAATTCTTCTTTTTTCGTATACCCAACTGGTTTCCAATTATTTTGTATTTTTTTTAAAACAGATGCAAAAACTGTTTTCGATGCTTTTTTCTGATTCCAATTCTTTTTTATTATCCAACACGTCAGGTTTTCACAATATATACATAATACGTAACATTTATGAATTCAGGGTTAGGTTCAGTGACAGGTGGGTTTTATAACTTTGAACACTTACTAGAAAACGTAGTTTTACGTGCAAACTGAAAAACAAGATGAAAATATCTCAAAAATCTGATGAGTCAGCCAAAAGGTAAAGCCGTGAAAAAAAATCTGCATGAAAAATAAATTTGGGAGACATCAATCTCGGATTAAAAATTGCTGTTGACCAATTTAATGATTTTCAACTTTTGTTGCTGTCAGTTAAGTATTCAAACTAGATTTTTTTTTTTTTTTTTTGTGGTTTCTAATGTCGGGCTACTAATACTTTGTTTACGCAATCAACCACATACGAGTCATAAAGGACAGTAAATACAACATGTTGGAAGATTCTATATGCAGCGATGGTACTCGTTTTAACGCAATTATTCAAAACCATATTTGACGAAAATACAAACAACAAAGCCTGAATGTTCACCACCGTTATCATTTTCTATCTTGTTGGAAATAATGGAGCTTACCGATAATCGACTCCCGAGCAATAACACCTTGACTGTTAAGACGTGATATGATTTGACTCACTTTGTAAAAGAGCAGGAAACACTCTTATGGATACACGCTGACTTTGCACAAAGAAGTAGCACGCTCACTCGTCTGTTGAACTCGGGAAGCGTATGCAAGCCCTGAGGAAAAGAGAAAAGAACGTCAAAAAGGCTTTCCGTGAGTGACGTCATCACCATGCGTTGTAACTGACAACACGCAACTGAGATTGGCGGACGTGCCAAAGACTGACGGCGCCCGACATGTCTCCAGTCACGCTTATTATGTCAAATATATAACGCCGTCATGAGGGATGCACGTATTCGGAAACAAACGTAAATCACTGCTGTATTAAAATTAACGAATGATTAATTATTCACTAATAATAATTCTTATTATTAGTTATTAATTATGTGTGTCGCTTTCTGCCTGAAATTATTATGGTGGCAAAACGATTGCATCATATTGACAGCTGTGTTTAATATTTTACAGTAATTCAAGCAACCAAATGGGTGGACACATGATCCATCCATCATTTCCGAATCCATTTATCCTCATGACTCATGAGGGTTGCGGGCAGGATGTGGGGTACTCCCCAACTGACTGCCAGCCACTTGCAGCGCACACATCGACCTACAACTATTTGCGCTCACAACTAGGGACAATCTAGAGTGTTTCATTAACCTGCCAATCATGTTGTTGGAATGTGGGAGGAAATCGCAGTACCCAGAGAAAACCCGGACAGGCATGGGGAAAACATGCTAATTCCACACAGGAAGGCCACAATCGAATCCTGCACCTCCCCGAAGTGAGGCGGGCGTGTGAACCAGCCGATCACAGTGCCACCCGTCCTACAGTGTACATATTACGATGCAGAATTTTTCTACAATACTGACAACAACCTCAGTAAAACGGTTGCAGATTTACTCTTTTGTTTTGGCTGACATGCATCTTCCTGACAAAGATGATTGAGGAATGGTTCCTGATAGTGCACAAGGTGTTTGCATAATCTGGGTTCGGGAGTTGTTTCCAGATATGCAAACACCTATGTGCCTTTCAGGAACATTCTCAATATTTTGTCAGGAATACATGCATGTCAGCCAAAACAAAAGAGTAAATTGACCTTTTACCATCTGTAATAGTATTTGTTTTATTATATTGCAACGGGCGGTCCGGTGAGCTCGTGGTTAGAGCGTCAACCTCACAATGCAGAGGTGCAGGGTTCAATTCTGGCTCCGGCCTCCCTTCTGTTGCGTTTGCATGTTCTCCCCGTGCCTGTGTGGGTTTTCTCTGGGTACTTCGATTTCCTCGCACATAAAAAAAAACAAAAAACATGCATTGCAGATTGATTGAACACTCAAAATTGTCCCCGGGTGTGAGTGTGAGCGCAGATGGTTGTTCATCTCTGTGTGCCCTGCGATTGGTTCAGGGTGTCCCCCGCCTACTGCCCGAAGACAACTGGGATAGGCTCCAGCACCTCCCGCGACCCTTGTGAGGTTTAAAGCGGATCGGAAAATGGATGGATATTTCTTTCATGGTTCATAACAGGATCTCATTCGTTTCACAAATTGAAAACGTGTTCTTAATGCCATTATTGTTTCTTTTTTTCTGTAGTCACCTACATTGTAAATACGTCTGTGTGGTCATCTCAACTTAATGCATAAATGTTCGACGGAACTGCGGTGCGGTGTGAACGCAAAACAACAACGTGCCAAAGGTCGCAGGAACTTCCTGTAAAGGAGTTGATAAAGGATGTTACCAGTTTGTGGCATTCGATATTTACCAGAATCCACTAGATGGCATAATTGACCCGTTTCAAATCCCGGAATGATCGAACCGAGTCACTGAACAATTATTTATACTACTGATTTGAATGCGAATATTTGGCATTTAAATGATAGTATCAATAACATCCAAGCGGTTTTGACATGATACAGCTAACAGGATGACTACCATTTAACAAAAGAAAAACAATACATTTTTGAACACGACCGAGTATAAAAGGATGTGCTAATCTGTTCAACCACATTTCAGTTCTTAATTTTGACTTCCCCTCGGGAGAATGTATATTTATCACTTCAGTTGTACGGGTTAGTCAACGAGTTAGTTGATATTGTTTTGATTTATTTTGTGTAGATTTTTTTACGTCACAAAAACCTGAAGAAACTTGGCGAGCCTCTGTTCCTACTTTTGCCACTGAGCAGCAGTCTTCACACGCTTTAATTAAGCCATTTGGTGGTTTCTGGAGGAACACTCTTGACACACGTTTTTCTTTTTTTTCCAAAACCTTTCTTTGGGTTAACCGCTGTTCCTTTCGTGCACGTGATTCTCAGGCAGTCCTGCAGTTGCCACTGACCCACTTGCCTGAAACACCAGAGGAATACGAGGAAAAGGGGAGGTAGAGGTGAAAACGTGGGCGAGTGCGATGATTAATGTGCTTTTTGAAGGAGAGCGATCGGGAAAAAAAGAAAAAGGACATATGGTGGTGGAATGAGAACAAGCAGGATTCACGAAAGGGGCGTTCAATAAATGTGTGACGCCCCCCCCCCCCCCCCATCTACATTCTAAGATGTCAACAAGAAATTCTGAAGCATGCTAAAGGCAATGAAATAAATGATACTCCCAAAATATTGTACATAATTACAGATAACACTCACTTTGTTTCCTTGTGACAAGTTGTGACTTATTGTGACAATTGGATTATCACAATTTAGTAATTCTATTTAATAATACAAAAAAGACAAGAACTTTTGCCCAACTGCTGTCAAGATGATGAAAATTAAGGCACTGAACCACCTATTGAGCAATGAAAAAAATGATGTGATATTTTTTGAAAAATAGTTTTACTTGCATAGTATCGTTTTATTTTTAAAAAGTCACTCAAGGGTTGATGACCACACCACGACCTTCAGGTTGAAAAAGCCACTTTACCACCTGAGCCATGCCAGTCTTACACTGTAAACAAAGATTTTTACTGTCAAATTTCAAATGCATTGGCCCCGCCCATCGACCGTATTCACCAAAATCTAATTTTGACAGAATTGATTGATGACCTCTGATTCTGTGTGAGGGCGGCACAGTGGGAGACTGGTTAGTGTGTCGGTCTCACAATGCAAAGGAGCAGGGTACGATTTCGATTCCGGCTCCGGACTTCCTGTGTGGAGTTTGCATGTTCTTCCCGTGCCTGTGTGGGTTTTCCCTCAACTCAACTCAACTGTATTTATAGAGCACGTTAAAACAACCACCACTGTATACTAATTGCTGTACATGGAGCAAGTATCATTTATAAAAACAATAAAACAATTAATAACAAAGACAGTAAAAAGCAAAAAACATCAAAAGTAAGATCAAGTCTGAGTCATGCTGAGTCAAAAGCCATAGAATACAAATGCGTTTTGAGACGAGTTTAAAGATGGGAATCTCTGGTTACTCCATTTCAAAACAAACAAAAAAATGCCAAGCAGGTTAATGAAACCCTCGAAATTGTCCCTTGGTGCGAGTGTGGATGGTTGTTTGTCTGTGTGTACCCTGCGATTGCCTAGCAAACCAATTCTTTTATTTTATGTCCTTCACTGAAGCTGTTCGCGCCCCGCTGGTCGAGTGGTTAGCGCATCGACCTAACACTGCAGAGGTCATGGGTTCGATCCAAGCTCCGGCCTTCCTGTGTGCAGTTTGCATGTTCTCCTTGTACCGAATGGTTGTGCGTCTTTGTGTGCCCTGCGATTGGCTGGCAACCGGTTCAGGGTGTCCCCCTCCTACTGGCCGAAGACAGCTGGGATAGGCTCCAGCACCCCCCGTGACCCTTGTGAGGATATGATGACATATTGATCTGATGTGTGCAGATGAGCATTCTTACTGCAGACGCATTGCATAGATATCCGATTTGTATCCTCATATAGAAAAGGCCGAGTTCAGAAAAATATTGTAATTGTATGTTTTACACTGCATAAACAAATCTGATACGTGTCGCATATGGGAAAAACAGAATTTAGCTGCAGTGTGAATATAGCCAAAGTCCATCCATCCATTTTCTGATCCTCTTTATCCTCACAAGAGTCGCGGGGAATGCTAGAGCCCATCCAAGCTGTCTTCGGGCAGTAGGCGGGGGACACTGTGAACCGGTTGCCAGCCAATCGCAGGGCACACAGAGACAAACAAACATCCATGCTCACACTCACACCCCAAAGGACTATTAAGAGTGTTCAATCAGCCTGCCATGCATGTTTTTGGAAACTGTAGTACCCGGAGAAAAGCCACACAGACACGGGGAGAACATGCAAAGTCCACGCAAAAATGCCAGAGCTGGGATCGAATCCGGTACCTCTGCACTGTGAGGTGGACGCGCTAACCACTTGCTACCGGGCCCCTCCATAATACTTCCAGTCTGTCATATAGTACTTGAATGAGAAATCTTTCATTCAACTCGTTAAACCTCATTCTGCATCAACTGTTGATTTTTCTGTTGTCAGTCAATGGGGAAGAGCTGCACACCTGTGAGACATTGTGTCTCACTTCTCATTGTTCAATTGATTGTTACTTGAACAATCCATATACCAAGGCTGGTATTCGAATGAAAATTCTTATGACTTACAATGTGAGAATTGTTCCACCACCGTGCACAGAAGAGTTACTGTAGGCAATTCAGACAATCAGAGACAAGTTCTGCTCTGCTCTGCTCTGCTCTGCTCTGTTCACTAATGATGACGAAGCACCATACAGAAGTTTGCTCCATGACAGGAAATCAATGAAGATTCTCTGTGATACCAAAAGTAGAAATAAAGATTTTTAGATCTCAAGGGAAATCTTCAGATAAACCTGTGGGTATGCATTTATCAGTGGCCCCACTTTGACCTCATCCTCTCAGTAGGATCAATGGCGTTAAGTGCCGTCGTCATCACAATTGGGTTATACTTTGCAGGATTAATGTCTGATGGTATACAATGTTTTCATTACACTTCCAGTGTAACCTCTGTCCTATGAGTATTGTAGCATTTTGAAAACATTATTTGCTTTTCCTTCCATTTGGCTTAGTGATAAAACTACCTGCTTTTGGAAGTACCATGAAATGGGACCAACGAATGTGACATAAATGCAAACCAATGGCCATAATTGCAATAACATTAACTCAAAGAGTTTCAAGAGTGGAGTTATTCCCATCTGAAATAATGACGTAGGCTATCAAAGCTTCACGTTCACATGCAGGAGCTTTTATAGATTTGATGTTATTTAATAATGCCATTTTATAGCCAGCTCATTATCAGGCACTGCATTCAAGGCCCTCATCAAAGTGGTTGCCTATGCTTATTTTGACTGAAAAGGCTTCTCTTGGCTCTTACACCACTTTGCAAAAGACATTCAGGCACAGGGCATTCCATTGTTTTAAATTGGAAATAAGAGCTAAATTTTGGCCCACTTTTGAAGTCTTGAAAATCTTTACAAATTGACAACATTTAAACATGTTTCGTTCTTTTGCTCAATTCTTTTTGATGACACTGGTCTTGCCAGTAAAAACAAAAAAATATATTTTTATTTTACTTTTTCACATAGGATCAGAAAGGTTTGGATTTTTTTTTTTGGTGCCATAATAAATTCAATTGCCATTCGATATATATGCAAAAATAAATAAATAAATAAATACCGGTAAATAACAGAAGTGAGAAGGGGGGAGCAAATACTTTTTCACGGCACTGTATATATAGTCACAGCTCATTCATTGTCAACCTCTCAGTTTTTTTTGGTTTGTTGTTTGCTTGTTTTCCGATTCTGGAACTTACACAGTATTTCCAAACAGGGCAAACTCCAGCAGATTTCTTTAACGTAGCAAAAAGTATCATTGATAAGTGTTTATTGGTTCATTGACTGTACTGTAAAACTAAACAAAATATAACTTCAACTCAACATCTATTCATTCATTCATTCATCTTCCGAACCGCTCAATCCACACTAGGGTCGCGGGGGGTGCTGGAGCCTATCCAAGCTGTCTTTGGGCAGTAGGCGGGGGACCACCTGAATCGGTTGCCAGCTATTCACAGGGCACACAGAGACGAACAACCATCCACGCTCACATCTAGGGACAATTTAGAGTGTTCAATCAGCCTGCCACGCATGTTTTTGGAATGTGGGAGGAAACCGGAGCACCCGGAGAAAACCCACGCAGGCCCGTTGAGAACATGCAAACTCCACACAGGGAGGCCAGAGCTGGAATCGAACCTCTGCACTGTGAAGCCGACGTGCTAGCCACTGGGCTACCGGGCCCCCATCTCAACATCTAACTAATTAGAATTGTTTTTTAAATTACTTGAGAAATTTTCAGCTGATTACCAATTGCAAGCAGTTAATGTGATCACATACTCGATTGTAATACAGTGTAGGGCAACATGAATGTTCTCTGCCATTGAACATGCGATGGTTACATATTAAGTCATAGGATGTGCTGTGTTTGTACCCTGCATTGCGTCGCCGCTCTCCTTTGCCTCCTATCCTCTTTTTAGCCCTTCATGGGTTTTTTTCTCAGACTGCCCTATATTGTGGCCCACTTTGCAATTAGGTCTGCCGCTGCTGTGTATGTGGATGAACAGCTAAATAGCTATCCACCCCCCCCCCCCACCCCCCAGCCCCAAATGTGTTTTGATGTGTTTCTTTTAAAACCATACACTGATATTTCACCCCACCCTCCATGACAGTTTTTTTTGATTGTTGATTTTTAAAGTTGGAGCTTTCAAGCAAACAATTTCCAAATCCGTTGTCATTTAAATCAGGCTCTTAAAACAATTTTTTGACGCCCAGTAGTTGCATCAGGAAGTTAGAGATGTGGCTTATTATAATGAAATGAGTCTGTTTGGCCAACATCAGCCCTTCATGGACATCTAACATGAAAGGCAGTTGGCCTTGATTAGTTGCCATGACAACAAGGTCTTCCCTCGCTACCAGTTCAAAGCCCCATATTCCTCCAAGCATACATAAAACAACGTTTCCTCATCACTCGATTTACGGCAAAGTGGTGGACTTTATTTATTCGCTGATGTGCTGAGAGCAAAAAAATTAATCCACTTCATGTGCTTTTATTATATTTGAGGTTAGACATGCTGTCACGTTGCGAGGTGGTGGTGGACCCCAAAAAGCAGGCAGGAGAGAGGAGCAGGGTGTATTTGAAGAAGTGTATTGATAAAACACAGAAAACTAAATCCTAAGCAAACAAAGTCCAAAGTAGCAAACACAAATCATAACTGAAGATAAAACAGAACAGCAACCAAAACATGACTCAAACAAACCTGATTGCAGCAAACAAACAAACATGACAGTGGCAAGAGCAAACAATGACCGGACACAGAGTGTTCGGGCTGGGAGTCCTTTTAAGGCCCAAATTACCTATGACCAACAGGTGTGCAGCTGCCGGGGGAGCCCTATAGTGCCACCTATTGGTCCATAAACCGAATCATGACACATGCATGTTTTGCAATTGAGCGTGCTTCTCGTCTACTTTGTAAACTACATCCACACACTTGTAGCATAGTGTGGCCACATGTCATACTTGGACAAGTGTTATGACACTCTGTCGTAAAGCAACGGAAGTGTCATGACGTTGGTGTGTGTTGTGATATCACTAAAGCTCTTGTTTGTGTGTTTGTTGGGCCATGAAAAGAAAAGTAAACTTAATTAATCGGTTTAGCCCTTACCAACCATGTCACCCAAGCCTGTATCTGTAGATATTTTTATGGAAGAAAAAAAAAACTCAAGACTCCTGGAGCAATTAAATGTCGGGTTTTTTCTTATGATTGTTCATCTGGGAGTGGAAGCCAGAAAGGAAGTTAGCTGAAGATATGGTAAGAATTAAAAAGAAGAAGATGACCAAAAATAAATAAATGAACTCCCTCTGTAATCAAAGCTCTTCTGCTTCATCATGGTTCACTCTTTGCCAGGGGCACGCTTGGACAATCGAGTAAAATGAGGCAGTTGAGAAAGTGAATTTGATATGTAAGGGTAAAAATAACTGCCACCTTCTGAGGGAAGTTGACTGGAAACAAACTTGAGACCAGGAACACTGAGGAATATGTTTGAGGAATTATTTTGGGCACAGATGGGGAGAGCAGCCACTCTTCTCATCATTTGAATTGAAACCTATTTAGGTTTAGTCGTCCATCATGAATTGGGTGCAGCATTTTTTCCATCTATCCATAGATGGATAGATCTTTTTAGATACTGCAGATCAGCGGTGGCCAACCCACGGCTAGCCAAAGAGCCACATGCGGCTCTTTGGCTAGTTCAATGCGGCTCAGGGGATTTCACATGACAAGCATCGGAAACGTCTCAGCGGTGGCGCTGCCATTCAAACAACGGCGCTATGTGCAGCAGAACTTACGATGTCAGCCCAGCATCAATCCCGTTACTTGATTGACATACAGGGGCAAACAGTCAGATGACAACTATCACCACTCATGCACAAACAATGGCGCTAAGCTCTAAGCTACTCAGCGAATTACCTCTGATTTTAAGGCAGGTGTGCCCAATACGTCAATCACGATCCACCAGGAGCCAGACTGGTCCCAAGTCGACGCGAGGGTTGGGAGGAGGAAATGAGGGTGTAGGGGGGGCTTTGTGTGTCTGTGAGTTTCGATTTCGTTCATGTTCGGTGACATTCCGGATGTCGCTCATCTTGGCATGCGTACGTGGGTGCGTGCATATGTGCACGTGTGCGTGGTTGGACGCCCGCGTGAGTGCGCGTGTGTATGCTTGCACGTGCGCAATGGGGTCGATACGGGAGGTTCGTCGCTTCAAAAGTCGATCTTCGGACAAATATGTAGCAAGCTGACCCAAGTACCGGTAATAAGTAACCACTGCAGCTCGCGTGCAGGTTAGTGCCTGCTTCTAGTGGCAACAAAGGAATACAAGCCAGATTTCAAGAGGATTGTTCAAGAGAAGGAATGCCAAAAGTCCCTGCATAATGTGGCTCTTTTCAGTAACACAGTAAAAATACTGGCTCTTAGTCTCTGACTGGTTGGCCACCCCTGATGTCGATAGATACAGTTTGATAAATAAAAGTCTGTCATATAAGGATTTTTCCCCCCGATTCATACATTTATTTTTTAACCTGTCAAGTGTTAAGTAACAGTTTGTGTCCTGGTGGTAGTATCAAGAGGAGGAGCATTGGGCTTTGTCGTGTGCTCAAGAGTTGGGTAGAAAGGAGAACACTGTACATGCCTCTGACCAGTTACAATCCGCAGTATCCACTGCAAGGCACCATCTCCAGGTAGTGGAGCTGTTTAAGTGACAGATTACCATCACAGCCGTGCTCCACTGACAGACTGAGGAAATTCTTCTTCTCTCATGAAATGCAGCAGGAGTACATAGTGTGTAGGAGTGAAAATTATCATAACATACATGTGTACTGTACATATCTGCGCAGCGAATATCATCCAAAACAGTCACTATCCATTCCTTCAAGGGCCTTTCCTAACATCCATCCATCCATTTTCTAATCCACTTATCCTCACTCGGGTCATGGGCGTGCTATAGCCTATCCCAGCTGTCTTCGGCCGGTAGGCCGGATAAACCCCAACTGGTTGCCAACCAATCGCAGGGCACACAAAGACGAACAACCATTCGCTCTCACAATCACACTCACTAGGGACAATTTACAGTGTTCCATTAACCTGCCGTGCATGTTTTGGGATGTGGGAGGAAACCGGAGTACCCGGAGAAAACCCACACGGGCATGGGGAGAACATGCAAACTCCACACAGGTAAAAATGTTTCATATAAAGTTTAAATTGGCTTTTAATAACCAGAATCCTGCTCCGCATAGTGGCCAAGGTTAGAATCCAATGCAAGTCGCTTCCACTCCTCCTGTCTATAAATGCGAGGAGTTGTCATTTTTCTTCTTCTTTGTCTCCTTTTCTTCTTCATTTTCCTCATCTTGCATTCCTAATATTAATTGTTTATTTTCATAGATACAAAGGGACCCTGAGAAACATTGTTTATCAGCCAGTTCAAAGAGAAAATGCAGAGCAGAGCCTCACTGGGTGGAGATCTTACAGTTAATTATCATATTTTGCCCAAAGATTAAGTCAGCTTTATAGTTTATTTACCGCCCATAGGAAACTCTTCTAATAGGATACAAGTGCAAGGATTGCAAAGCTTTACAAAAGAAATGTTTTATTTCTATCGGTTTCTTCTAGGTCAATGAGCGCTGAATACATTCTTACACAAAACACCCCCCGACACTAAAAAGAAACATGGAGGGCAGGGCCCGGGCCTTATTTTTGATTTTCTGATGCAATTTTTGTTTCCTTCTTATTTAATATATATTTAACATCCGGAGTTTTGTTGTTGTTGTTGTTTAAAAATGTCAGAAAAGTAATCACAACAATTGCATAACACGATGAGATCGAAGAAAGTGACAGTAATCAGATGTCTTCCTGCATTTACTTAAGCTTTTGCATTGAGAGGGTTTGGACTTCATTCCAAAGGTAGTGCTGGGCGATGTGGAAAAATCTTTGATCATGATGTCGGCTAGTTTATATCACGGTAACGATATGCCGTAAATATGTTTTTTATGGTTATTGAATAAACATATAACAATCATAGAAAAGTGTGACAGTATTTGCTTACCCAGAGAGAGACCAGTATAGGGTATGAAATGAAGGGATGCTCAGCCCCCAATAATTCTGAAGAAATCAAATCATTTTCAAACTTGAAGTGAATGAAAATCCATTCCTGCGTTTTCTGTACTGCTTGTCATCATTCGGGATGCACGTGAGTTGGAGCTTATACCTGCAGGCTGCGCAAGCTGCAGGGGGAAGACCCTAGACTGCTCCCAGCTCGCACATGCAGGCAGACATGGAGGCTCATATTCACACCTCTACAATCTAGAGCAGGGGTGTCAAACTCATTTTTATTGTGGGCCACATTTGAGGAACAGTTTCCCTTCGAGGGAAGCCATATAAAGAAGTCAAGAATAATGGCTTATTCACCTCTCGGCCCAACATCAGAAATTGGGCCGAAACATCGGGGGGTATACTCATAATAATAAAACCACAAAATTTGGCCCAGTGTGATCCCCTCCTTCGACTCCTGTGTGATTAAACTCAACACGTTTTAAAAAATTGTGACGTGATACAGAACCACAGCCAATTAGAAAACAACAGAAAAAAGCGGAAGCTCACTCAATTATATAAATTCAATTGAAATGACATGATCCCAGTTCTAAATTAAAAGTAAAAGAAATTTAGTGAACAACCCGACTGAGAAAATGTCATTGTAATTTCAAAAATGTATTTGAATTGATCTAATGAAGAGCACTTAGGTCACTGCTGTAATTTATGTTGTTCCTTCTACCTTGACTAATGTCATTTATTTGTGGAAACAACAAGCGGTACCAACAGTGGAGGAGCAGAAGGATTTTTATTGGAGCTACACAACAGGTGTGCGCTGTGACTGACTCGCGACCAATTCAGGGTGTTGTCTGTTTTACCCCGAAGCCAAGTGGGATAGGCTCCAGCACCCCCACCACCCTGTTCAGAATAAATGGTGTTGAAAATGGATGGATAGATGGATGGGTGGATACAAAACAGGTTGAAAAGCAAAGCACTGACAAACAGAAGCATAAAAGGAGAAAACGTGAACGTCATGAGAAGGGAACAAACAATCCCCTGTTCTTTTCTCCAATCCAGTGTGTAAGCTATGTACTAAAGTCATCTGTAATGGCCACTGAGTGAACTGAAACTAAAAATACAGGTTTCCTCCAAGGAAGGAGAAGAGAGAGCCACCCAGTCAACTGTTCTCAGTGTGTAGAGTGATTTCAGAGAAGGAAAGCTGAAAGAAAGTTTTGAAAATCACACACTTCTTATCCCAACTTGAGTCTGAGCTATTTGCAATATAAGGCATATGCTGTATATACTGTATACTATATATATATATATATATATATATATATATATATAAATTGCGCCATGTATGTGTGTGTGTGTATAAACACTGTTGGAACTGGCTGCCTGCCACTGTTGCCATGACCAGCATCTTCCAATTCCAGCTTGTCGAGTGGTTGTCATGGTAATGACCATTTATTTGCAGGGGGCACCCTTGACTCCACCATTTCTGGGACACACACGGACAGCAAGAGGAAGTGAAAAGGAGAGGGAGGGCACAAGTTCACAGATCGCTGTTTGCTCAAAGGGCAGGTTACAGATTTTTTTTAACAATTAGCCAACAGGTTTTTTTTTTTTTTTTTTATGAGGCAGAGTCGTCAAAACTGTTCAACATAAAGTATATTTAGCCTTCATTATTCCCTCTGATCTCAAAACATAAAAAAAAATATTAACGTAACATGAATACAATTTCCTACAATGTTTATACTGATGCTGAACAAAACCAAAATCTACACCTGTCATAACATTGTGTTTGGCAAGTGACCAGTCCAGTGTGTGCCAGCTATTTTAAACTCTTCCACAAAGTTCACTGGGACAGACTCCAGCTCACCCACAACCCAGAACAGAATAAGTGATTGTAAATGAATAAATGAACACAATTGAAATGTGCCTGGACCCTTTTGAAGAAACCATCCATCCATACATTTTCTCTACCACTTATCTTCATTAGGATGGCAGGTAATGGATACAGGTATCAATGCCAGCTGACAGGCAAGAGGCGGAGTTCAACCTAGACTGGTCGCAGTCAATCACAGGGCACAAACTGTATTGACAAACAACCATTAAGACTCATATTCACACCTGAGCAATTCAGGGTCTTGAACCAAACTGCATCCTTTTGGAATGTGGGAGAAAGCCAGAATAACATCAGCAATGATAATAAATTTGTCATATTGTCAATACATTTTGGAAGTGAAGAAGCTGCCGGTCATTCTGGATGGTTTGGCGCGAATGTCCAACACTCGGACTCAAGCGGTGACTGAGCTCAACCGCAATATTGATGCGGTTTTGGAGCGACTCCGCGTGATCGATAACACCGAAGTTGGAATTCGCGCTGTGGAAAGAGTTTTCGGATCCGGCTGATTGGCGATAGTGAAGAGATACAGACCAAGGACGAAAGGCTGTCTGGAATTGTTGGCGGTCGTCCCTAGAAAACAAACAACGCTATCTGGCCTTTCCCCTGGATGGAAGCACGCATGGAGTCTAGGGCCCCCACCATCACCCCCCTCCTTCTCGGCCATTGACTGATAAGCTGGGACTGTCTTCATGATGAACAGACCTCGACGAAGCAGCTATGACCTGTACACGCATACACAACTGGACAACCACACGCGCATACACATCCTTGTTATCACCGTCTTCATCGCTCCAATTCTTTTTCCCCCCCGTGACGTGGTTTGACATGCGAGCGGTCGTGTGAATCCGTGCAGCTGGTCATGTTCGGCCGCGTCGCGACTTAAATTATCCTCAGAAGAGTTTTCCTTTCTGAATTCTGATGGTAATTTCCCCATTGCGGGACAAATAAAGGATATTTTAATCTTAATCTTAAATCATATTTGTGTAGCACCTATTTTTATGTAATTTCTCTAAACAAAAATGGCATTCAAGGTGTGCCATTTTTGTGTGTGCGCCATGTATGTGTGTGCCATGTATGTGTGTGTGTGTATAAACACACACACACACATTGTCACGTTCCGTGACTGCCAGCAGGTGGCGGGTTTTTCCCTCTGCCTACTGCACACCTGTTCTTAATTCGAGGGTGATTATCAGGCCTTTATCAAGTGGCTCTGGCAGCTCATTCTGTGCCGGAGAATTCCACACCGTGCCATATTCTCTCGTGCTCTATTTCGCTATTCGTTATTGACTCGTTGCCTTCTTGCCTTACGGCCGATACTCTTGTGATTTCGCGTTTAGACTCTAACAATTGTACTTATCGTATTTTCGCCAATTCAGGCCCTCCTCGTGTTTTGTTTTCCGCAAGCGTTTTCAGTTGTTTTTCTCCTTCTTTGTTACTCCTGGTCCTTATTTGATCAGCGTTTTTCGTTACCGTTTTTCCCTGTCGGGCTCTTTCTGTTTTTTGTCATTAAAGACACCTTTTGTTTGACAAGATTTTTTCGTTGTCTGCTTTCCGGGGATCCAACCCTTTACTTCCTTGTTCTGCACGGAGTGATCCGTTATCGCTTCGGGCAGAACGTGACATACACACACACACATATATATATATATATATATATATATATATATATATATATATATATATATATATATATATATATATATATATATATATATATATATATATATATATATATATATATATATATATATATATATATATATATATATATATATATATATATATATATAGCGGCTGGATAGCTCAGTTGGTAAGGCATCGGTTTGGCATACGGGAGACGGTGGTTCGAATCCCGCTTGGGGCAAAAATGAGCACATAACACCAAGGACCAAGTGTCACGCTAATGCCTACCTCATACAATGATGAGAGACAATAAAACGAATGACATGCCGGCTCAGACGTCGCCCGGCCAAACAAGGTCTGCGTCAGGTGCTGGGGAACCAGAGCACCTTGATGAAAAATGGGCTACTGGAACAAAGCGGAGATGGGCGAGAGGCGATAACATGGCTCTGTTGGAATGCTACTACTCAAGCAACCCTAGTCAGAGGGGTTACATGCAGAGAATGTGGGCTAAATGGTTACTTCGAAACCCACAGTCACGGTTGACCACGAAACAACTAGTAGCTCAGTGTTCCAACATCCACAAACGGCAACTGCTGTCACAACTTGAGATTGATGAGGTACAACGCAGGTTCCATGCCGAAGTGCCCCAGGATGCCAGATCAGAGGAGGAGGTCATACAAGAGATTGGGAGGCAAGCCCCAATGAATGCAGATGATGAGATTGGGTGGCCAGCCCCAATGAATGAAATGCTGAGCGAGGCAGCAACTGACCTGAAAGCTAAGATCATGGCGAGAATGAAAGCTGGGCAACCTAGAAACCGATTACAACGGCTATGTGAAGTACCATCTGAAAGTCTCATAGAAAGTGTGAATGCAGCACTGAGGGCGATCCCTACCGTAACGATCACAGAAACCAATGAGCTGATATACGCTTCAGCATCAGTGATCCTGGAGACTCTGGGCTATAAGAGCAACCATGGAAGCCATGAGATACGTTACCCACCATGGAAAAGACGGTTGGAGGCTAAGATCAAGGCGGCCCGGAAAGATGTGAGTCAATTGACGGAGGCCCAGAGAGGTGTGATGAAAAGGCCGATACCCGAGAGGTACATCCAGATGACCATACCTGAAGCACTCGAAACTGCCAAACAAAGGCTCCAAGCCTTGTCCAGTCGCCTAAAGCGGTACACGAAAGAGAATGAGGCCAGACGAATAAACAGGCTGTTCGCAACACAACCTGCGAAAGTGTACGCTCAGTGGCAGGATCCTACCAACAGAGCCGACCCACCAAGACTGGAAACTGAAAGGTACTGGAAAGGCATATGGGAGAAGGAGGTTGCACATAACAGCAGTGCACAATGGCTGGTGACCTTGAGAGAGGAGCACAGCAACCTCCCTGAACAGAACCCAGTTACCATAACAGTGGCAGACATGCAGGAAAGAGTATCAGATATGAAGAACTGGACAGCACCAGGCCCGGACATGGTCCACACCTACTGGCTAAAGAAACTTACAGCACTCCATGAGCGCCTTGCAGTACAAATGAACCAGCTGCTGAGGGATGGGACTCACCCAGAATGGCTAACCGAAGGGCGGACGATCCTGATCATGAAGGATCCCTCGAAGGGTGCAGTTCCATCCAACTATCGGCCAATAACCTGTCTCTCCACAACATGGAAGCTCATGTCAGGCATCATTGCGGCTAAGATAAGTGGACACATGGATCAATACATGAGCGAAGCACAGAAGGGCATTGGTAGAGATACTAGAGGAGCCAAGCATCAACTCCTGGTTGACAGAACAGTCGCACACGACTGCAGGTCCCGACGTACCAACCTGTGCACAGCTTGGATTGATTACAAGAAAGCCTATGACTCGATGCCACATACTTGGATCACTGAATGCTTGGAGTTGTATAAGGTGAACAGGACCCTAAGAGCCTTTGTTGCGAACTCGATGAGGATGTGGAAAACCACACTTGAAGCCAATGGCAAGCCACTTACCCAAGTGTCCATCAAATGTGGCATATACCAAGGTGATGCACTCTCCCCACTGCTGTTCTGCATAGGACTGAACCCCCTAAGCCAAGTAATCACCAAGACAGGCTATGGATACCGCCTCAGAAATGGAGCTACAATCAGCCACCTCCTCTACATGGATGACATAAAGCTGTATGCTAAGAGCGAAAGGGACATAGATTCCCTGATCCACACAACCAGGATCTACAGCAGCGACATCGGGATGTCATTCGGGCTTGAGAAATGTAGTCGGATGGTGACTCAGAGAGGAAAGGTAGTCCGCACTGAAGGGGTCTCACTCCCAGAAGGAACAATAGCAGACATTGAGGACAGCTACAAGTACCTTGGTATACCACAAGCCAATGGCAACCTCGAACTGGCAACAAGGAAAGCGGCTACGGCCAAATACCTCCAGCGAGTGAGGCAAGTCCTAAGAAGCCAGCTCAATGGCAAGAATAAGACCCGGGCAATAAACAGCTATGCCCTGCCAGTGATCAGATACCCTGCAGGAATAATAAGGTGGCCAAAGGAAGAGATTCAGACCACGGACGTTAAGACCCGAAAGCTCCTAACATGCATGGAGGGTTCCATCCCAAATCCAGCACCCTGAGACTGTACGCAAGCCGAAAGGAAGGAGGCCGGGGACTAGTGAGTGTGAGAGCCACTGTCCAGGATGAAACATCCAAGCTCCATGAATACATCAAGGAGAAGGCTCCAACGGATGACGTACTCAGAGAATGTGTCAGACAATGGGGAACAGAAGATGAGGCGCTGGAAGAGGGACCATCATGGGTTGACAAGCCCCTACACGGGATGTACCACCGGACCATAACTGAAGTGGCTGATCTCAAGAAGTCCCATCAGTGGCTAGAGAGGGCTGGCCTGAAGGACAGCACAGAGGCACTCATCCTGGCTGCTCAGGAACAGGCCTTGAGCACCAGAGCCATCGAGGCCCAGATATACCACACCAGACAAGACCCAAGGTGTCGGTTGTGCAAAGAGGCACCTGAGACGATCCAACACATAACTGCAGGGTGTAAGATGCTGGCAGGGAAAGCCTACATGGAACGCCATAACCAGGTGGCTGGCATAGTCTACCGAAACATCTGTGCGGAGTATGGACTGGAAACCCCAAGGTCAAAATGGGAAACACCTCCGAAGGTGGTGGAAAATGACAGAGCGAAGATCCTGTGGGACTTCCAGATCCAGACTGACAAGATGGTAATGGCGAACCAACCAGATATCGTGATCATAGATAAAGGGCAGAGGAAAGCCGTTGTAGTGGATGTAGCGGTCCCAAGTGATGGAAACATCAGGAAGAAGGAACATGAGAAACTCGAGAAATACCAAGGGCTCAGAGAGGAGCTGGAGAGAGCCTGGAAGGTAAAGGTGACAGTCGTGCCTGTGGTGGTCAGAGCACTCGGGGCAGTGACCCCCAAACTAGATGAGTGGTTGCAACAGATCCCGGGAACAACATCGGACATCTCAGTCCAGAAATGTGCAGTGCTGGGAACAGCAAGGATACTGCGCAGAACCCTCAAGCTTCCTGGCCTCTGGTAGAGGACCCGAGCTGAATGTGGGACGGACACCACCCGAGGGGTGAGATGAGGATTTTTTTTTTTTATCAGGTTTCACAATAAGAGCATAACTCCAATTGTTGGCGTTACACACACTGCTCATACTGCCAAGGAATTTGTGTAATCATTTTTAACGTGACAGAATTCTCAGGCCAACATGGATCCCGCAGATATCGAGAAAATATTGTCCGCTCTTACCCGACAAGAGCAACAGATGAGTCAGCAGGGCCAAGCCATTTCGGAACTCCGAGGCGCGGTCTCCATGCTGGCTCATCGGTTCGACGAATTCGAACCTCGTTTAGTGCGGGTGGAGGAACGGAGACCCCCTCCCTCCGGGGCCCGTCCGACCACCCCGGAAGCGCCCCTCTCACATACCACTATGTCGAGGGAGCCATCGCTTCCACACCCCCCTCGTTACGGGGGTGAGCATGGGCAGTGTGGTCACTTCCTTCACCAGTGCTCACTCATATTCGACCAACAGCCGTCTGCCTACGCTAATGATGCCGCCTATGTGATGAGTTTGTTGACAGGTCCGGCGGCGTCATGGGCGATTGCGACCAGCGACGCCAAGCCGAATCTCCGATCGTCGTTCCCTGAGTTCGTGACAGCATTTCGCCGGGTGTTCCACCATCCCGTGCAGGGCCGAGAGGCAGAGGGTGTGTGTGTATATATATATATATATATATATATATATATATATATATATATATATATGGGCGGCCCGGTAGCCAAGTGGTTGGCACGTCGGCTTCACAGTGCAGAGGTACCGGGTTCGATTCCAGCTCCGGCCTCCCTGTGTGGAGTTTGCATGTTCTCCCCGGGCCTGCGTGGGTTTTCTCCGGGTGCTCCGGTTTCCTCCCACATTCCAAAAACATGCGTGGCAGGCTGATTGAACACTCTAAATTGTCCCTAGGTGTGAGTGTGAGTGCGAATGGTTGTTTGTTTCTGTGTGCCCTGCGATTGGCTGGCAACCGATTCAGGGTGTCCCCCGCCTACTGCCCGGAGACGGCTGGGATGGGCTCCAGCACCCCCCGCGACCCTAGTGAGGATCATATATATATATATATATATATATATATATATATATATATATATATATATATATATAGCGAGCGAATTTTATATATTTTATATATATATAATATATACAATATATATATATATATATATATATATATATATATATATATATATATATATATATATATATATATATATATATATATATATATAATATATATATATATCAGGTTTCACAATAAGAGCATAACTCCAATTGTTGGCGTTACACACACTGCTCATACTGCCAAGGAATTTGTGTAATCATTTTTAATCACACACAAAGTAACATCCACATTACTGTGGAGTTCATTAAAAGAACACGGATACAGTATTCTATCGATGTACGAAATATAAACAAAATACATATATACATAGCCTTCAGGGCTGTAAATTAAGTTTTGCAACCGCATTAACCCTTTCACTGGTTGGTGTCGTCACCTCGTTTCCTGGCCACCATCCTCATCCCCCCTGGCCATTGACACGCTGCTCTCAAGTTGGCCTTCTAGATTTGAGCCTTCAACTGATATTCTCCATTGTGATGCAGCGAAGGAAGAAACTGTGTAAATGTCTCATGTCAACACCCCCGATACTGATCCCCTGTGAATTGCTCACTCGCAGCATCCATTGGATGGAGGAGTGACCTCTGAACCCCCACACACTCTCCAGCTCCAAGCAGAAAAACAAATCCTCAATCGGATTGAGGAAAGTAGATTTCGGTGGTTCGTAACGAATTATAGCCAAAGTACGACAGTAATAAAATAATTTCAAACCTCTGATGGTTCACCCTTTCACCTACCCTGTAACCTGATAACATGATAAGCTGCAGTTGAAAGCGTTCACGAGGGTATCCGTGCTGGATTTGGAGTGCTGTTTTAGAAATATCAATACCATTTGAGGTTTGAGGTGACAAAAATAGAGTAGCCTATGTTCCTCGGGCATGGATCCACCTGTGTCTGGTCCCTCCCTCTCCGCTTCTCTCCACGCCAACCTTCCAGATCACTGCAGCGCATCTGTTCCCGTGCGCTCACTCGGGTCCTCACCGGTCGGCAGTTTGGTGCTTCTCATCGAATTTCGACGCCAAGACAGTCGGGTTTCGTACCGGCAGATCGAAGTTTAAAGCCCTTCCACCCGCTTCTTCCTCCCCATCCGTTCTCGCTACTCTCGGTGTGCCCAGAACAGAGCCGCTCGTTTCCATAGCAGCGCTTTCCGTGGAAGTTTGTCCGGGTGCCTCCGGAATCTGGGATCAAAAACAATTCGTCATGTTAAAAGAATAGAGAAAAACTGGACGAAAAGACAAGTGATTAAAGCAGGTCGAGTGGATCAAAGACAGTCAAGGTAAGCGTAAATAACTTGGTGCTTGAACTTGTGGTTTTGACAATAAAATTCGCTCGCTATCTTTTTTCCATCGACCTTGGATTGACACATTGTATTATGTTTGGGTGTGGTTTTGTTAACATTGAAGTGCTTCGTTGATTCTTATCTTAAGTGGAATTTGACAAGTTACGGAGCCGAAGATGTCAAGTCATTTTATTTATGAACTCATCGCGGAGTTGCGAAACGGCATGCTTGCTGACGACGATTTATTTTAGAACAAACTCCCGAAAGTTATGACAGCTGGTTTTCCGTCTCTTCTTTCTCGAATCTATGAAGCTCCTGGCTGACAACAAAATATCAGCACAATTTACAGTCGATAAAACGTGCAGTCCAAATACGAATTTGTGGCCATGCAATCGGAGCTAGAACATGTGCACGAAATACGAATATGCGACAACGAAGGTACAATGTTGTGAACAGACAAATATGCTCTCAATTATTTCCTGTCTTACTTTGAAGGACCTGTTCCAACTTCCGTGTTGTCCACTATATATTAAGGGTGTGGAAAATAATCGATATTAATCGATACATCGATGCGCACGTGCGCGATGCGAGTGCATCGGCTCATTCACTGGGTACGACGCGATTGACGGGTGAAATCGAGATTCATCACGATGCATTGGTGGGTATTGGTAAAATCCGTTTCAAGCACCGTTTTATTCATGTTAAACGTCACCTGTCTGCCCTTTCCTAGGCGCATTGAACGCACCATCATTACTTTGCGTTTTGTGTTGAATGCGGACGGAAGTCGTGAGTGTACATACAGTCCAGTACACTACTTGCGAAACACTATGGAAGTTAGCGCAAGCAGCAGCGAGGAAACTACTTTATTTAATGCACCCGCAACATTCAGATATTATGTTTGGAAAATACGGCTTCGAAAAGAAAGATGGAAAGCTTGATAAAACCTCGGTAATTTGCAAAGAATGTCGCACTACGAAGCCATACAACGGCAGCGCCACAAATATGCAGACCACTTAAAACGATGGCACCACATCACCGACAAGGTTCTCCCCCCCCCCCCCCCCCACCCCCGTCCAGTTCCTCGTTGGACACCGGAGAAACTTGGCAAACCAGGTCAGGATCAGAAAAAAATCGCCTCTTATTTTGGGGGTCCCCTTGCAGCTCACTGTGACCGCGCAAGGAAAAACTATATATCGATGACTCTTTTGGACATTTCATTTTGACACTCACTGTCACTCAGTGAGAGTGGTCTGTGTACGCTACAATACACACAGCAGCTTAACTGCCACATTGTTTCAATTGTATTTTTTTCTGTCCTATGGAGATGGATATTTCATATAAGACACTCAGTGAGTAGTCTGTTTGTGTTTACACTACAGCAACAGCTGTGAGTCTCAGGTGCCAAATTGTTTACGTTTTCTTTGCACAAAACCCAATTGTGAAAGGGCTTAAATAAGTTGTGTTACACGTTCTACTGTTTATAAGGAATAAAGTGGTATACTTTTTGCAATACCATACTGAATTCCATCTTTTTTAAAACTTTTTTTCTTTGCGTATTTGCATCATGTTTAATTGCACACACAGTATCACAACAAATTGCACTGTATCGTATCGGATCGCAGTGATTTGAACTAAATGTGTATCGCATCGTATCGCATCGTATCACATCGTGAAGACGGTGAAACGTATCGCATCGTGTCGCCAGAAAATTCCATGTATCGTTTAAGTATTGCATCGCTGGTAGTGCATCGAGATGTGTATCGAATCGTCCTCAGTGCTGAGATTCACATCCCTACTATATATGCTGTGTGTGTTATACTGGACACCCACTAATTCTAATAAAGCAAGAGATTGTCACGCAGATTTTTCCTCCGTTTATCCAGCCGCCTTGAGGGGTGACACGCGGGTATACTGCATTAGTAAGCCGCTGACAACAAATGTCTTATTAATTTATGGTTTTAATACCATTCCCATGAACAACAAATTAGGCAACCAGGTGAGCAAATAGAGCAACTACACGAAAAACATGCAGGTGGTCCCGACGGTCATACCTCTGCGTGTAAAGCATCAGGGCTCCCAATAGTGTATTTCAATCCCTTTTGGTAGTACCGGTAATTATTCCTGGAAATAGCACATTTTCAAAACATTTTTTAGGCCGCCCCCAGCCTAAAATAAAATTCTCTCATGCTATTCTTGTCGAGGGGTGTAGCTATTATTTCAGGGTGGGGTGGATGTAAATTTCTAAACCAACTCATGGTCATACACTCACATTTACTGGAAGTATAACTCAATTTCCAAACTGTCAAACTCAGGTTGAGGTAAGAGGCAAAAACAGTATACCAAAAGAAGCAGTCTGCTGAATGTAATATCTGTTGTCTTCAGGGAAAGCAGAAATTTTGTTTTGCAAAGCAAGATATTTGTTAGCATTTATGAACATTTATCAAGATTTGTTTCCTTTTTTTTCTGATACGTTTTAAATCAAACAGTCCCTAGTTATTCCCAAAATTTAAAAGAGTGTCCTATTTTTAAACAAAAAGAATAATACATAATGAAATATCTCGTTTCAAAATCAGAATAAGCGTTTGTGAACACGGGTCGACAAAATATGAATCAGTCCACTTCACTCGTTCTGACTGAACTCAATTCAAGTAAACATATGCTTTCATGCATCAACATCAATAATAATTATCATTGAAATAGTCTGAATGAGAAAGTAAAGATTGGAAACCAAACAAAGAATTGAGTTTGCTTCTAGCATTATATTTTTGAAGTATTCTTGCCTACTGTAGTTGTAGCATCAACAAAAAAAAAGGGAGTCATACACATTACAATTTTTAACCACCCATATAGTCTGTGGCATTTGCTCATAACTCTCTGGGATGATAATAATGACACGAATTTCTGACTCGATTCACAGTATTCCCGAATGATTCCTCTTAATCTATCATAAACGGACACAATTATCCATTTGTAAGTTTTTTTAACTCAATGGTTTAAAAAAATCATTTTTTTTTGTTTTGCCTCTTGCAATCTAAGCATTCAAAAGATTTTGCTTCAGCCGCCGTCTGTGTGGCCACAGATCAGAGGACATCCTCAAAATCTTGAAAATAGAGATCGAAAGTAAAGAGAGATCTAAAACAGACAGGTTATGGCTCTTGAAGAAGCCGAGTTTCCAACCCCCGTTCCAGACTAATGACTAGAAAATAGAAACAATATCTAATTGCTTGATTGACTTGCTTTAGTGCATTTAGTAAAGCAGATTGAAGTAGAAGGATTTCAAGGCATCCCTTGTAGCCTTCCATATTTCTGTCGGTGGCCTTCAAATGAAAACGTTTGTCATAAGCGATCGTGCAACTCCCCTATTGGGAGCTCTATTCCACATCTATTCGGTTTTGGTTTCTTGAACCAAATCAACATCTCCCTTGGATAGATGCACTACAGTTCATAGTTGCTGTTCACACGTACGATTGTGTATGAACTTTTATTTTTACCAGCTCATTTGCTGCAACAGCACTTACTGAGGCATGCAGGCAGCCTTTCATATGAATTGAAGTGTGAAGTCTCCACCACCACTCAGATGTTAGAAATGAGTTCCTGGCATAGTATTAAGATAATCTATGATGAGTAGAGAGGGTGTGTATTCTGCTGTTTAGCGTACTTACACATTGGCCTCACAGTGCAAAGGTGCAGGGTTCGATTCAGGCTCTGGCTTCCTGTGTATTAATTTTTAAAATGAAGTATGAAACCATGGTTTAAATCCACTATAGGCTGAGTACTAGTTTACCTTAGATGTGCACTTTATAATGTTATATTGCTCTGTTTTGATTTCATTAAAAAAGCTGTTAAAGCAGCTGTTGTGTGACAAAATATTTTTTTTCACTATTGTTGATGGACAGTAATATTGTGTGAGAGATTATGTGTGAACAACTGCTCCAAGTGAAAAATGTTCATGTAAAATTGAAATTGTTATTTCAGTAAATATTTGCATTTGGCACATAGAAATCTGATTCATGATTCCAAGTTGATGAGAGCATTAAAATGGGGAAAAATAGGACAAAAAATGTGTAAAGGAAATTCAGAAACGATAAAAAATATGTGAGTAATCACGATTAATTTTTTTAGTTCATTTGAGTTATGACGATTGCATTTTTAATTAGATTAAATATTTTAATCGTTTGACAGCTCTAATTTAAAGTGAAAAAAAAACATCTCGAACATCATAACCAACATTGAGAAGAAGGTTTTGATGGTGAAAGAATTTTTATGCAATGTATAACTCCAGAATTTACAATTTTCAAATTTGACCAAACTGTGTGATCCTTGAACAATATACAGTACAAGCATGTTAATGTGTGTATTTGTGCATGTGTATACAAGTGCGTGTGCGCGCACGTGTGTGTGTGTGTGTGTGTGTGGGAGGGGGGCATATCTTCCCCCCGATTATAGCTATTGACAATTTTTACATTTGAGAAAAAAATATATATCTTGAGTTGAGTTTGAGAACCAACTAAAAGTGTGTTCACACATTCACAATATGTCGGAGAGAAACAGCTCTGCCATCCTGTGAATTATAGAAAAATAAACACCACAAAATAACATTTTTTGATTGCTCCACTGTGTTTTTTTTTAAAATATCTTCTTTGCTCTCCCAACGGTAGAGGGAAGGGCCCTCTTGACGGATGCATGATCTGGACATCATTGAAATATATGCAGTCATGATCAGTGAAGGAACAGCATTTAAATATATTGGCATTAACAGCAGTGTTAAGTTTTGAGTAATGAGGTTAATCGAATGAAACACTTCTTGTCATTGCTGCACTGGCACCATTACTGACAATGTAATGTGCCACATTATTTCAGCATTTCAGCAATGTTTTCTTGATGTACGTTTCCAGTCAACGGCTGCCTCGACTTTAACCGTCAGCCATCTGTAATTCTCAGTTCTATAGTACAGAATGTCTTAGGCCCCATCCCACCTCTCCCCCCCACCCCACTTTCTTTCTTCTTTTCTTGTTTTTTCACATTGGCTGATCACTCATCAACAGCGGTTCTGCCATCTAAAGGGGGCTAAATAATTGCGTCCTCCCTTGAAGACTTACAAAAGATGGCTCGGACGTTGGCCCACTCATCAACTCATCTACTAACGTAGCACTGGTCCACCCATCCTGTTAAAAAAAAGAAAGAAAAACGGTTTGACAAACACATTCGTCAAAGGCAGCGGGCATGATGATTTTGTGTGACGAATTTATTTGTCAATGGCAGTGAAAGAATTAAGGGACAGCAGGTGGCCCTCCTTCTCATTTCCGATTTCAAGTGATTCAAAGAATTCCAAGAGGAATGGTTGGAGCCCATCTTACTTGCTGATCACTGGTGGAGGCTCCAGCTGCGCCATCACTCTGGTGGTTGATGCTGCTTCTAGTGCTGTATTTGGTAAGACCGTACGCTATTGTTCTTAGTGGAAATTGTGCCTCAATGTGCTTTAGGCATTGCCTTGGGTTGTGCTGCCAAAAGTCAGGCAACTTGACTTTTTTGTGCACCTTCTCTTACTGCTGCTTTCATTTAATATGATTAATTGATGCAAAGCAGTGCATTTCGTTTGGATAGATGTATCACTGCAGACTCAGGCAGTTGTTTTACATTCTCTGCCAGTTAAGTTTCAATCACATTGTGGATGTCGTGTTTGTGTGAGTGTGTGTCAGAAAAGCCTGAGCGTGTGTACATGTGGTTGGAAAGTTCTTCTCTCCAAATGGATACTCCTGCACGCTATAGTTTTTCCAGTGGCTTCTCCAATCCAAACTAGACAACAAACTTAAAGAACCATGAAATCCCAGTATGTTTATGTTTACATCTTTAGATGAAATGCACTTCATGATCGGAATAAATATCAGGTTATTGTCGACACGGTAATTAACATGACCCACATTACTGGGAGCTATAGCTGATGCCCTGCTGAAATGTCTCTTCCATATGAAGCCTATGATGCTACTTTTGCTTGTAGTTTACTATACATATTTACCTTGTCAATATATATGGTTTGGTTTTTATTTCTTTATATCCATCCATTATCCAACAAGAGAAAATTGTTTAATTAAAATTACATAACTCTTGGTCAGTGCTAGACAAACTTTTTTCATCAAAGACTATATCACCTTTAAAACCCATCCGTCCATCCAGTTTCTGATTCGCGCATCCTCACAAGGGATACGCGAGCCTGGGGCTTGTGTGAGCCTATCCTAGCCGTCTTCAGACAGTAGGCGAGGGACACCGTGAACCGTTTGCCAGCCAATCGCAGGGCACACAGACAAACAACCATCGGCATTCACACCTAGGGACAATTTATAGTGGAGTGTCCAATCATGCATTGTTTTTGAAATGTGGGAGTAAATAGAGTACCCACAGAAAACCCACACTGGCACGGTGATAATATGCAAACTCCACACAAGAAGGAATCGAACTCTGCACCTCTGCATTGTGAGGCTGACACACTAACCACCGCTGCCCTAAATGTTTTGTATTAAATGTTGTTCTTTTTACATTTACATTTTACAAAATTTCTCCACAGAATTGTGAAAGACTCCTCTCCAATTAGCGTAAACCCTTAATTTCAGTTACTGCTGCCAAGCTTGGCACAACACATTGTTGGGTTCGGAACTATTATTACTTATTCACATTGGGACAGGTAGGCTTAGATTTTTTTTTTTTTTAGTAAGTAAGTAATATATCCTTTATTTGTCCCACACTGGGGAAATTTACAGTCTACAGCAGCAAGATTGTGGGTAGAAAGAAGAAAAAAAACCAACACAGTTCAATTAAGGGCAATATAAATACAAATATGGATAAGGCCGCAGTGCTATTTACAATTGTTTTTCACATCATTTAATCATTTTGAAAAAAATATTCAGCAGCCTGACAGCAGTCTGTAGGAACGAACAGCGGTATCTCTCCTTCTTGCAGCACGGGTGTAACAGTCTCGTTACGTTTCGGACAAGCCAAATTAAGTTTGGACCCCCCAGAGTGTAGACGTCAACAAGGTCTCCGTTGCAAAAATATGTTTTTAATACAAAAATCGCCACAACTAAAGAGATAACAAAGCGCTGGTCAAAACAAGGACCAGAGGGCCCAAAAAACGAACAACAAAAAGCGCTTGCTCAAAAGGCAAGGGAGGAAACTAAGGATCGCGAAGACAAACAAAAACAATGTATCAAAATACACGCAAGAGAAAGCCAAATCACAAAATAAAATCCAATACTTACAAAACCATTGGTACCGAGAGTTCTAAAGCGAAACACGGCGAGATCTACAGCAAGAATAGTCTATGAGCATGGAAACAGCAAGGCATAAACAATACTCCGACATTCAGAAGACAGATTGCGGGTGCTTAAATACACATTTCAGTAATTGAAAGATTGGCAGCAGGTGTGCAGCCAGAAAGTCTGCTCAGTCTGCCACCTGCTGGCCAGGCCAAGGACAGGAACATGACAAGTCTCTGGCTGAAGGAGCTACCTCGTGCTGTCAGGGCGGGCTGGAGGGCGTGGGAGGGACTGTCCATCATAGCCTTTAGCTTAGTTAGCATCCTTCTGTTGCCCACCTCCTCCAGAGTGTCGAGGGAGAAGCCCAGGACAGAACTGGCCTTCCTGACCAGTCGCTCCAGTCTCTTTCACCCTCCTTATGTCCATACCCTGGATGTTCATCGGTGCTGGTGAGGACTGTTTCCTGCAGAAATCCACAACCAACTCCTTAGTTTTCCTAGGGTTGATCTGGAGGTGATTCTGCTGGCACCAGTCCACAAAGTCCTTCGTCAGTCCCTTGTACTCCCGATCGTCCCCCTCTGTAATGAGGCCAACAATTGCAGAGTCATCAGAGAACTTCTGAAGGTGGCAGTTTGGAGTGGCGTATCTGAAGTCCGAGGTGTAGAGGATGAACAGGAATGGAGCCAGAACAGTCCCCTGCGGCGCTCAAGTGGTGCAGAGAAGCCTGTCCGACTCACAGCTCTGCACCCTCACGTACTGTGGCTGGTTTGTGAGATAGTCTATGATCCATGCTGTGAGATGGTGGTCCACTCCGGCGTTCTGCAGTTTGTCTCCCAGTAAGTTGCGCTGGATGGTGTTGAATTGGTGTTTTTTGTGTGCGTCTCAATAAATTATATTGGAATTTTGAAACAGCAATTTGTATTTCCTTGGGTTGTCTCTGTGTGACAATAAAATTGGTTTGATGAACAGGAATCTTTGTGTTTGATAAATATGCCTAGGACACAGACATCAGGAAGGGGGCTAATACTTTTTCACGGCACTGAGATAATATAATTAAGTATTTCTGATCTCATTTCTCAAGACTTTGTTATTTCACTGTCAATCAGACAGTAAATCAATGAAAAAACATTAAAAAAATCTGGCACAATTCTTTTGTTCAGTATGCCCCCAGCCCCAGCCCCACTCTCAAACTTTCATTTGTATTGTGTGTCTTCCCTCCATCTCCTGTGAATAGCTTGATCATAAGAAAAGCACAAGCCATTGTGCAACTTAAACTGGAAGTGAGGGTGGCAGCCCCTCAAATGAATGCAATCATCATCATCCCTTCGCTCCGTGCTTTTGTACATACAATTGCGACCTGAAAGTCGATTAACCTGCCATTCCAATTCTAAATATGGCACAGAAAACACAGATTGCAACTGCGCCTTAAATTACTTAATTCTTCTTTTTTTTTTTTTGGCTTCCCCGCCTTGCTTGTTGTTGTGACGTGCCATTTGAAGATTTGAATAGTATCCATACTTACTGTGGCATTTGTTCATGGATAATGTCAACATGCATCACTGGACCATGTGCCACAATTGTTAATTTTCACGCTGTCAGGCAGCAATGGTTTAGACCAGGGGTGTCCAAACTTTTTGCCAAGGGGGCCAGATTTTATGTGGTAAAATGTGGGGGGGGGCCGACCTTGGCTGACATTCTTTACATTGAACAACAATATTGTTCAACAAATTTTAGTAAGCCAGTCTGTTTCACATTTCCATTTTTATTTTAATTTCAACAATCTTAAGAATTTCTTTTGGTTCATTTGAAACAGGTATATCACATGCAACTGCTTATTCACTTGACTTTTTCTTAAACAGAAGTCTCCTGAGTGCAAATTGATTGATTTGAAACATAAAATGTATCACCATGACTTTTCAATAGTCACAAAACCTTTGACTCGAACAACAGGGAAATGAACAAGCAATACAAATATCCACAACTGCAAGGATCATTTGAAATATGACATATCAGTCAATATAAACACGGAGTGATGTCTTGTTAACTCGTGAGTGATGCCCCCTAGTGTCTAAATGCTATTACTCATTTAGTGAATGCTATTACTCATTTAGCCACTAGAGGGAAGCAGTACTCTATGAAACATCACTCACCAGTCTACGAGACCTCAGTCAATGCAACACGTGTTCCATTGCGCCCAACCTGCGGGCCAGACGGCACTGATTTTATGACAGGGGCCGAGGGCCGGATGAAATTCGACCGCGGGCCGGATTTGGCCCGCGGGCCGGACTTTGGACATGCCTGGTTTAGACTATATGTGATACTGACGACTGTATGTGTGACTGGAAAAAAACAAGTGGGATGGTGTTTTATAGATCCATAGGGGTACTGTCGCAAATACATACTAACAGAGACGGCTCGGTGTAAGAATTACTTTACAATGATTTCAACGTCATCATGTTCAATTCAATTTCGTGAAGTTTTGCGTAAAAAAACATTCTGGTTGCCACGGTTAACCACTGTTGTGCAAACGGTACGTAGGGTTGCTGATTTATATCATGTTGTATTAAAAAATGAAAGCTATTACAATGTGCTCACTGAGGAGGTTTGATTTGTTTTTGCAAGGTCAACATGCAGAACTGGGACAATTTTATTCACAATCACTGTGATGTTACATTTTCATAACATTATGTCTCAACTAAAAAACAAAACAAAACAAAAAAAAACAAGATAAGATAAGATAAGATAACCTTTATTTGTTCCACACTGGGTAAATTTGCATGCTGGAGAGGCAGCTGCTCAGGGGGCACCATCTTATATATTTTTTTAATATATGTATATAAAATATAAAAATAAAACAAGCTCAAGAATTGATCAATTGATTGCATTCTTGTATTGTTGTTATTTTGGTCTGTTTATCACTGATAAGAGGAAATTACATTTGTGGAGGGAGGGTAAGATAAGGAGAGATAAGACTTTGCTTCAGTGAACAGCAGCCATTCATCTCTCTGTTTCTCCTTCATTACTTCTTTACGAATCCACACTTGGACTACAATTACTTCTCTGGGCCACTGGCGGTGCTTTAATTCAAAGTGAGATTCACTTTATCCTCACTTCACATCTTTATAGGCTGTTTACGCCGTAAAATGCCACAATAATAATCATTATTAACTCTGTCTTGCGACCAGGTTTTTTTTAAAGATGCAAAGTGAGAACTATTAGATAGCCTGTAAAACACCAACAATAGCTTGGTACATTACTTTTTAGCACCTACACGTCATCTGCAGTATAAGAGGAGGATAAAAGCCTTTGGGTTTTCATGCCTCTGCCTGGTTTGATAAACCTTTAGTGTCTGCCTCTCGGAGGATAATTGTTTAATCACACAACAAGAGTTAGAAAGCAAAGATGCGGAAGAGTGACACATCAGATAATGAAGAGGAAAATGAGTATGGTCTGCTACGCTCCATTTTGGTCATTTGGGAACTTGGTGGTGTAGTCGCTCGTCTCCTCAAAAGATGTGAACAATGACTACAAGAAACGGAGCCGGGCCTGACAGTTACAATAATCATGACTCAGGAAACCAAAGAGGCAAATTCAATCAAGTGGATCGTTTTTGTTGCTACACCCTTAGTCATATTTTTACGATGAATATAATATGTGACAAATATGTTTTGAACTGTATACCGGTAGCGTCGCCTAGTGTCTCATTTTCATTTGAATATGTTAGTTCAAACGCTTGGTATTCAGTGTCATCCTACGTGCTGTCTCTATTTAGGAATTAGCATAAAAAAACTACAATATCAGCTGTCGGAGGGAGGGGGGGGGGTGATGCTCATTACAAAGAAAATGTAGATAAGATTATAACTTACGAACAATATCCCTGTTGTGTACATACATCTACTGATGCCTAGTCTGGACACATCATCAGTGATGTTCCTGGATTCACTGGACGTTTCGGGTCTTTCAACTATCAGACGCCCTCCTCCAGGTGACCCAGCCGGGGTTGATCAAGTCCCGGCTTGTGTCCAGACAGCTAGCTAGCTACCATGACTCCATGGATCTCCTCTTTTGAGCCACAGCCATCTTGAGGCTCTTTCTGCCGCTTCAGTGGTATTGCGGATGGCTCTCCTTTTCCTCTCTCCATCGATGCCTAAACTACAGTAGGCTCTGGCCAAGGAACGGGCTGCAAATCCTCTGCAACCAACCTCCACAGGGAAACACCTTGCTCTCCAACCAGCCATCTGGCAGTCGCTGACCAGTCCTGCGTACTTGGAGAGCTTCCTCTCAAAGGCTTCTTCCAAGCGATCTTCCCACGGCACTGTCAGCTCCAGCAGCACTGCTTGTTTGGTGGACTCCGATACGAGGACAATGTCAGGTCGTAGGGTGGTAACTGCAATATGGCTGGGGAACTTCAGCTTTTTTTCAAGATCCACCAACAACTAGAGACTGCATGATATTTTTGCTACTAAAAATGGGAAAAAGAAGAAGAAGGAAAAAAAAAGAGAAGCAAAAGCTCTTGAGAGAGAGAGAGAGAGAAGATGCCCCCATTGACTTTTTATTGATTCTTCTTGTAATCAGAAATCCTCTACTGCAGCTCATGAAATCAGTGGTGGCTTGTCCGGTCAGGCATCAGCTGAGCAAGGTCCTTGAACCCCTCCCCAGTCCTCTCACCTTAATCTCCCCCCATGTAGCCCATGAATACAAAGTGCACGAAAAATCTCTGGTTCCACCATGTACACCGAACCTGTTTGAAATACGTGTAATTCTTTTTTTTATTTTATTTTTTTTATTTTTTGTTAAATTTTATATTTCATTTGAAGTGGTAGCGTTCCATTGATCGGACATCAATCACGCGATGTTTGGTCGCCACAATTGTGCATTAGAGTCAGCGTAAACTTATAGATTCTCTTTTCAGGTGATGGGAGGGCAGCGGGGTCTACTTTTCGTTAGGGTTTGAAACAAGTGCTGATTATTGTAGATATGATTTTGTCTTGAAAAATACTGTGATTTCAGAGTGTCGGAAAAATGCTCTATAGCTAGGGCATTACGAGATAAAAAGTTTTGCATTACTCATTTTGATTGTTTGGGGGGGGAAAAACACATTGTGTACATTGTATCATTAAGTATTAACATGAAGGTATATTTGTATTGTTTATTTTCTCTTGTTGACCGAGTTCTATGCTCTTTAGATGCAGCGTTTATGGACGTCATTCCTGCTTTGTGAAAAAGGAAATGGGACGGGAGGGGGGCTGGGCGGGAGTGATGTGTTGCTTTTTGTTATTCGTGGGAACCAATCCACAGTTTAAAAAAAAAAAAAAAAAACGGTATGTATATTCGACAGTCAACGTATCTAACCACAGTTTTGTTATGTATTTTTCATGGTTTATTTGTATGTTCAGCATCTCCTCGTGATCAGATTTGTTGGAGAGCTGCGTAACTAGAAGGTTATGCCGCTAGTCAAAGGAACTACAAACGCACACGTATAACACCGAGCTGGCGTAAAATAGTGCCGGGGAATCGCTTCATATCGATACGACAACCAAAAGTAATCCTGCTGTAGTTTCGTTGTACTTTGCGATGCAAAATGTAGCCTCTGAGTTTGATTTAGATTGCAAAATCTGAACTGTCAATCTTGTCTGGTCCACCCCCCCCCCCTCCAAAAAAAAGACACTTCAACTGCATTTCAGGGGGTGAAAGGCCTACACAGTGTAGCAGACATTTATGTTCTTTTCTTTTTAATCCACATATTGAGCAAAAATTATTCTTATTCGTCATATATAGAAGAAATATAACCATGATATGGACAGCAACGGTTGGCTATTACACCTACAGGACATGAAAACGGATTAACATACGGAGTCACTCATTTTTCTACTATATTAACAACTTTGGGGAAGACGCCTCCCCTAAAAAAACACTCAGTACGCATGCATTAGATGTCTCCAAAATGTGACACTCACTGGAAGACAATCACACCAATTTATGAGACAGGGGTTTTGTACACTCAACCCACTTATTGCTGTTGTGGCACTTCTCTTTGTTTGCATTATTTTTGCAGTGACATCTTATTGATGATGAGTGCATCCTGTAAGCCAAAAATGTGTAGGCTGCATTTTGAAGCAAGGGGAACAAATAACCAAATGAAAATGACTTACGTCTCCCATATAAGTACCG
The DNA here is from genome assembly GCF_025434085.1 of Hippocampus zosterae. NCBI lineage: Eukaryota > Metazoa > Chordata > Actinopteri > Syngnathiformes > Syngnathidae > Hippocampus > Hippocampus zosterae. The sequence goes on along the minus strand of NC_067454.1, from coordinate 27,045,751 downwards.
TATTTTCCGGAGTGTAAGGCGCACCTTCAACGAGTGGCTTATTTTTAAACTGTTTTCATATGTAGGGCACACACCTTATTATAAGACGCATAGAATAGAGGCTACAGCAGTGGCTGCGGTTGTGTTATGCATCCACTAGATGGAGTTATGATAAAGGGAATATAAATTCAGCTTCATTTATTTCGAGCTTGCAGCCGCTGCAGCTGTAACAAAGCGCTTTACAGAATATTTAAAATACTACGTCCAAGAAATCAGAATATTGATCGATCTATAAGATGCATCGGATTATAAGACGCAGTGTCGGCTTTTGAGGAAATTGAATGCTTTTAGGAGCGCCTTGCAGTGCGGAAAATACGGTTACTGCCACTCTTCTTAACATAAGTACATTTTTTTCATACTGTTAATTGTAATTTGAATATCTATATTTCAGCCCAGCACCATGTAGTTTTTCCTATTTGGTGAGGTAGTTTTTTTTTGTTTTGTTTTGTTTTGTTTTTTTTAAGAGCGTATTTCAAATTAGTGTCCAGAGATACTCATAATCACTCTTATTCTCTCCAGTGTCCATGTCCCTAGTATCATTGGTCAATATAGAAAAAGGCGGTAAGGATTGTGTCTTTTGGCAATGAGATGGATGTTTGCAAAAGTATGATTTGTGTTTGTATTTGAAAACTAACTCAAGTATCAAATGTTTCACTCTCCTTTACATGAACAAAAGCAGCCCTTAATGCATGCATCAACATGATCTTGAGCTGTCGCGGCTTTCTGGGTGTGGAATTCGCACATTCATCCCAAAAGCTGTGAGGACCTTATGTTTTGACGATTTATTATGAGTACATGTCTTTCTACAAGATTGAGCTTCTGTTCGTTTAACACGTGTTCAAAGTGTGGAAGGGGGCGGGGTGGGGGCGGGGTGGGGACCGGGGGGGGGTGTTGATCTGAGTTCAATGTGAATTTTTCTTGCCTCTAGTGTATATGTGTAATTACATGTGAATTGTACTGTAAATATGATATCTTTCACTTAATACTTCTTAATGCATGAACAAAAACACGGCAGTTCTGAAATACCAACGAGCCTCACTGCTAATGGCATGGACAGCTTCTCGAGCATTGGCATACTTCAGCTGTGTACATACATCTACTGATGCCTAGTCTGGACACATCATCAGTGATGTTCCTGGATTCACTGGATGTTTCGGGTCTTTCAACTATCAGACGCCCTCCTCCAGGTGACCCAGCCGGGGTTGATCAAGTCCCGACAGCTGTGTCCAGACAGCTAGCTAGCTACCATGACTCCATGGATCTCCTCTTTTGAGCCACAGCCATCTTGAGGCTCTTTCTGCCGCTTCAGTGGTATTGTGGATGGCTCTCCTTTTCCTCTCTCCATCGATGCCTAAACTACAGTAGGCTCGGGCCAAGGAACGGGCTGCAAATCCTCTGCAACCAACCTCCACAGGGAAACACCTTGCTCTCCAACCAGCCAGCTGGCAGTCGCTGACCAGTCCTGCGTACTTGGAGAGCTTCCTCTCAAAGGCTTCTTCCAAGCGATCTTCCCACGGCACTGTCAGCTCCAGCAGCACTGCTTGTTTGGTGGACTCCGATACGAGGACAATGTCAGGTCGTAGGGTGGTAACTGCAATATGGCTGGGGAACTTCAGCTTTTTTTCAAGATCCACCAACAACTGCCAGTCTCTTGCAGATGTCAGGATGCCTGCAGATGATGTTCTGCTGGCCGCGGTAGGCTTGTCCCCAGCTCTGACAAAGGCGATGGTTTTATTGGAGGGCCGGAACTGTTTAGCCCATGCCAGCCCTGCGGTAATGTCTTCCGCGATAGTCTTAAGGACTTGATCATGCCTCCACCTGTACCGTCCATCTCCAAGTGCCCTTGTGCAGCCACTGAGGATGTGTTCCAGGGTTCCTCGCTTGGAGCGAGCATGCCGGTGTCTCTGCTATGCCCCATGTGTGCAGATTTGACGGGCTTGGGAGCACATCATAAACTGCCTGGATGAGGAATTTAATGCGTTGAGGCTCTGCTTTCCAAAGCTCTGCCCAGGTCACTTTCCTCTCAACTGCGTTCTCCCATCTTGTCCAAGCACCCTGTTGTTTCATTCCCACAGCCTTGCAGGTTCTTGTGTCCTCCACTGCTGCTCTCACCTCGTCCTGGACAAGACGTCGCCCCTCCTTCCCCTTGGTGTTCAGCTGGGGAGATGGAAAGGATCCTAGCCCAGCTCGACCTCGTGTGACCACTCCAGTAAAGCACCTGTGCCGGAGCCTTGCATCTGCCTCTTCAACCGCTTCCTCTGTCCTCCATTTCCTGCCAGTCCTCACTTGGATCCCAGCCTTAGCCACCTTCGGATCTCTTGAGTCGCTGTATTGAACCACTTCTCTGGCTCTGGTGACCTTAAATTCCTCCTCCAAGGATTTGAAGGGCAGTTGCAGTTTGTTGCTGTTTCCGTAGAGAGCGATGCTGCTCAGGCTCTTTGGAAATCCTAGCCATCTCCGGAGGTGGCTGCTGACCTTCCTCTCTAAGGTCTCAACTGTCGAGATGGGGACGGAGTAGACCAGGAGGGGCCACAGGATCCTGGGAAGAATGCCGTGCTGGTATACCCAGGCTTTAAACTTCCCCTGTAGGCCTGACTTGTCCACTGATTTCAGCCAGCCATCCAACTCCGTGCATGTCGACTGGATAGATTTTGTGTCTCTCAGAGAGCAGTCGAAAACCTTCCCTAGGCTCTTGACTTCTCTGAGATTGATGGAATGGCTGTGCCTGAGATGGTGAACCGGAACTTCTTTTCCACCTTCCCTTTCCTTAGCACCATAGATCTTGATTTGGCGGGTTTGAAACGCATCCGGGCCCACGCCACCAGCTTTTCAAGACCCTTCAGAATCCACCGGCAGCCTGGGATTGATTCTGTCGTGACTGTGAGGTCATCCATGAATGCCCTGATGGGTGGTTGCCGTTGTCCGGAGTTCGTGCGGGGCCCTCTGCACTCTGGCTCAGCAGATTTTGTGAGCATGTTCATGGCTAGCGAGAACAGTATCACAGAGATAGTACACCCTGTGATGATGCCGATCTCCACCTTCTGCCAACTGGATGTCATTGCTCCTGAAGAGATCCTCATCCTGAAATTGCTGTAATAATCAGCGATGAGATCTCTGCATCTGCTGGGTACATGATGCTTTGTCAGAGTGAGCTGGATGAGCTTGTGTGGAATGGAGCCGAATGCATTTGCCAGATCAAGCCACAGCACTGATAGGTTACCTTTGTTCTCTCTGGCCTCCCGAATAAGCTGTGTGACCACACCGGTATGTTCCAAACATCCTGAAATTCCTGAGATGCCACCTTTCTGGACAGATATATCGATGTAGGAGTTCTTTGCCAGGTAGGTACACAGCCGCTTGGAAACAGCACTGAAGAAAACCTTTGCCTCAACACACAGCAGGGAGATGATGCGGAACTGGTCTAGCTGAGTGGAGTTTTCCTCCTTCGGGATCCATACCCCTTCAGCCATTCTCCATTGTTCAGGGATCCTTCCCCTTCTCCAGAAGACTCGCAGGATTGTCCACAGACGCAGCAGGAGTTTGGGACAGTTCTTGTACACTTTGTATGAAGTGCCACTCGGTCCTGGAGCAGAGCTTGCCCTTGCTCTGCGGACAACCTCCCTGACTTCCTTTAGCTGCAGCTCCGACATGTCGAACTGCTCTTCAGGTTCAGGGGGGTCTATGAGGATGTTGCATTCTCCCAGCTCCTGCTCTCTTGCGGGGTCGCTGTACGTCTGCTTCAGATGTTGGTTTATGATTTCCTGCGAGGAGACCAGATTGCCACTCCGCTTCTGCCCCAGCAAATCCTTTGTGAACTTGAAGGGGTTAGCGATGAAAGCAGCACGCTTCCGTGCCCTCTCGCGTCGCCGCCTCCGGTGCCACTCTGCACGGCGGAGAACTCTAATCTTTTTCCGTAGGATGCACATTAGCTGGGCCAGGCCAGTGCGTTCCTCTTGTCCTGCCGCCTTGTACTGGGACTTCAGCGTTTTCATCTCCTGCCTGATGTTGTGGATCCTTACCGCTCTTTGATTCTTTGCGTACGTTGTTCCCGGCCTTTTCTTCTCCTCCTCGCCAAACCTTTCTGCTGCATTTTTGCAAAAAATAACATGCTGCATACAATATACGTTCAAAGGAAGAGAAAACCTTGCCCTAAAAAGCTAGTGTCTCACATTTTGTAATGATATCAAACTTCAACAGGAGCATCAAAACATGAGATTTCCAAAACTTGATACTGTCAGCGTTCTGGACCTCGGTCCAAAAACGGGAGATAAACAGCATGTTTTGAGACACAGAGATATTTTTTTATGGTATGTGGTGATTGTTGCTGGAGGGAGAGGCTTCTGGCAGGAGCGTGTTGGACAATTCACAACACAAAAAGCCCACATATGGTTGTAAGATATGAGATGAAGCGATATCTGCTGTGGCCAGGAATCATTGTTACACGACCATCAAGATAAGAATACCTTTTCTGACATGAATGACATCAAATCTCATAACCGGAACCAGACTGACAAATGAGCCTTTCACTGATTTCATTTGAGGAAACCTCAGCAAAAACAGTTGAATTAATGCAGTACTGGTCTTTAGATTTTTGAAAATGGTCACACAGATGATTATGCTATATAATAGTATTTTATTTTATTTTAATGATGGCAATGATTCTTTTTTGGGGTACCGGTAGTTAAAATACACACAGGTGTATACAGTGTTATTTTAGACAATAGGAGTTTGTTACTTTTTTCATTGACATTTTTTCACGTGTACATGTGTATTATATGCAAATAAAGCATATTTATTTGTGCTGTGGAAATTAGCAATGTTAATAAAAGTCTTAATTTTCATAATTTGCTCTCCGGCAAATTCCAAGGATAAAAGTAGCCGTCAGATGTATATTCACTGACAATGTACAGATCATACATTAAATTTAATTAATTAATTAAAATTAAGTTTTGTTCTCTGACTGCAGTTGCTGCGGTTAGCACGTCCGCCTCACAGTGCAGAGGTCATGGGTTTGACTCTGGGCGCCAGCAGATTAAAGTCTGCCTTTGATGAGTTTAGGTGGATAAAAAAAATTGCATGTACTTCCATACACATACGTACAAGCTCAAAAATCACGTGACAAAGCCTACAAGTGACAAGAAAAGCATTTGTATTCAATATGATGATATCAGGTGGCCCAGTGCTCCAGTGGTAGCCTGCCAACCTCACAGTGCAGAGGTCGTGGGTTCGATCCCCGCTATGGCCTTCCTGGGTGTATTATGCATGTCTTGCCTGTGCCTGTGTGGGTTTTATTTGGGTACTCCGGTTTCCTCCCACAATCCAAAAACATACATGGCAGGCTTAGTGAACACTCTAAATTGTTCTGAGGTGTAAGTGTGAGCGCAGATGTTTGGTTGTCTTTTTGTACCCTGTGATTGGCTGGCAACCGGTTCAGGGTGTCCCACGCCGACTGCCCGAAGACAGCTGGGATTGGCTCCAGCATCCCCGCGACCCTTATGAGGATAAAAGTGGATCAGAAAATGGATGGATGGATGAACCATGATCTTAACATGACAGCATTTTAAAATGCTGACCCCATCTCAACTTGCAGACAGTATAATTCAGTAGTTATAGAGGTATTTGGTTCACTCTTAAAATATATGGTTAATGCAATGAATGATCTGTGCTCCAAGCCAGGTTCAGTGTATGGAAAGAAAGCAATGACTGGTCTCCACTGACCAGCCATCTTGCTTGTGTGATTATTGCAGAGGTGACAATAACAATAACAGCAGGCTCAATAATCCTTTGTTGAATTATTTGTTGACAGTTTAGGCGCACATCACCAGCAGCGGGACTTCCACTTTGCACATCTGTACATGTTTGTACACTGGTTGCACGAGCAATCACACAAAGTCATAAATACAAGCAGGGTAGGCCCGGTGGTCGACTGGTTAGCATGTTGGCCTCGCATGGCAGAGATGCAGGGTTCGATTCTGGCTCCGGCCTTCCTGTGTGGAGTTTGCATGTTCTCCCCGTGCCTGCCTGGATTTTCTTCGGGTACTCCTGTTTCCTCTCACATTCCAAAAACAAGCATGGTAGTTTAATGGAACACTCTAAGAAGGATGCTAACTAAGCTAAAAGCTATGATGGCCAGTCCCTCCCACCCCCTCCAGTCCGCCCTGACAGCACTTTGTAGCTCCTTCAGCCAGAGACTGTTACACCCGCGCTGCAAGAAGGAGAGATACCGACGCTCGTTCCTACCGACTGCTGTCAGGCTGATGAATAAAAAATAACAATCATAATAATAATAGTAATTAAACGATGTGAGGGAAAATTGTAAATAGTACTGCGATTTATCCATTTTGTGTTCATATTGCATTTAATTGAAAGATGTTTGTTGTTTTTTTCTCTTTCTTCTTTCTTCTTTCTACATACATTCTTGCTGCTGGAGGCTGTAAATTTCCCCAGTGTGGGACGAATAAAGGATATCTTATCTTATCTTAAATCAGGGGTGCCCATTCAGTCGATCGTGATCGACTGGTAGATCGCGGATTGGTCCAAAGTCAATCGCGAGGGGTGTAAAGAAGAAAAAAAACTGCTGAAAATTCTATCGACTACTCCATCCATCCATTTTTCCAAGCGGCTTATCCTCACAAGGGTTGCAGTCGTGCTGGAGCCTATCCCAGCTGTCTTCGGCAGAGGCAGCGTACACTTTGAACCGATTGCCAGCCGATCACAGAGCACACATAGACAAACAACCATTCACACTCGCAATCATCACAGCTAGGGACAATTTAGAGCAGGGGTTCCCAAACCTTTTTGACCAAAGATCTACTTTTTGATCAACCAACCTTCCGCGATCGACTCGTTACTGCGCACATGTGCATGCGCAGGCACACATATCCGCATGGCATGATGACCAACAGCCTGGCGCGGAGGCATGTGACTCACTTTTGCAGCCTGTAATGTGTATAGTTTTGAAATGCTTCTTTCGTCACTCCATAATTTCCATACTTTGCAAGTGCCATCGGTGAATTGTACACGAAATGCACTTTGCCTGACAATAATAATAATAATCTTCTTCTTCTCCTTTCGGCTTGTCCCTTTTCAGGGGTTGCCAAAGCGAGTCATTAATTTCCAAATTTCCCTGTTCTGTGCATCCTCTACTCTGACTCCAACTACCTGCATGTCTTCCCTCACGGCATCCATGAATCTCCTCTTTGGCCCTCCTCTCTGTCTCCTACCTGGTAGCTCCATCTCTAACATTCTCCTCCCAATGTATCCACTGTCCCTCCTCTGTACATGTCCAAACCATCTCAGACTGGCCTCTCTAACTTTTTCTCCAAACTTTCCTGTCTGGGTTGTCCCTCTGATGACCTAATTTCTGATCCTGTCCATCCTTGTCACTCCTATGGAGAATCTCAGCATCTTTAACTCAGCCACCTGTAACTCTGCCTGCTGTCTTTTGCCAATTGCTAGTGTCTCAAGACCGTTCATCATGGCTGCTCTCACAACTGTTCTGTAAACCTTTCCCTTCACCGTAGCTGACACCCTTGTATCACAAATCCTGACACTTTTCTCCAGCTGTTCCATCCTGCCTGCACTCTATTCTTCACTTCTCTTCCACAGTCTCCGCTGCAACAACAATACATAATAATAATAATAATAATAATAATAATAATAATAAAGGCTCTATCGCAGTAGCTCTGATCGCAAGCTGCCATTGCAGACTGCTAAGCGCTAACGACTTCCAGTGACGCAGTTACGCGCCACCGCACGTGACCTGCTTTATTTTTTGTTTTCTTAAATACTTTTTGTGAAAGTAAGACTGATTGGATGTTTTGGGTTCACTGTGCATTAACACAAAAACAATAATTACAAACATTCATAGAGATACACATATGTTTGTTGTTTTTTTTTCCCTTTCCACCCCTCGCGATCGACTTGGCACCAGTCCGCGAGCTACCTGTCGATCACGATCGACGCATTGGGCACCCCTGATTTAGAGTGTTCCATCAACCTGCCATACATGTTTTTGGAATGTGGAAAGGAGGAAACCGGAGTACCCGAAGAAAACCCACGCTGGCACCGGGAGAACATGGAAAGTCTAGACAGGAAGGCCGGGGCCAAATTTGAACCCAAGACCTCTGCATTGTGAGGCACCTGTGCTAACCCGTTGACCACTGTGCCGCAATCTCTTTATTCAATTTATGAATTCAGTTTTTCAATGCACTTATTGAAGTTCAGCCATTCAACTTCAAATATAAATGCTTCAGATTTAGTTTCTGGTGACACATATTTCACCCCTTAATAGTGAAGCAATGGGGTTTTGTGTGTGTGTGTGTAAGTATTGAAGGAGATTGGGTAGGGTAGTTGTCCCCAACCTTCAACGCCGACTGATATTTTGTTCACCAGCAACCAAAATTTCACATATATACATAACGCGGCTGGATAGCTCAGTTGGTAAGCCATCAGTTTGGCATACGGGAGGCGGTGATTCGAATCCCGCTTGGGGCAAAAAAATGAAAACATAACTGATTCTTGACGCTAATGCCTACCTCATACAATGATGAGAGACAATAAAAGTAATGACATGCCGGCTCAGACGGTGCCCGGCCAAACAAGGTCTGCGTTAGGTGCTGGGGAACCAGAGCACCTTGATGAAAAATGGGCTATTGGAACAAAGCAGAGATGGGCGAGATGTGATAACATGGCTCTGTTGGAATGCTACTACTCAAGCAACACTAGTCAGAGGGGTTAACCTGCAGAGAATGTGGGCTAAATGGTTACTTGGAAACCCACAGTCACGGTTGACCATAAAACAACCTAGTAGCTCAGTGTTCCATCATCCACAACGGCAACTGCTGTCACAACTTGAAATTGATGAGGTACAACGCAGGTTCAATGGTGAAGGGCCCCAGGCTGCCAGATCAGAGGAGGAGTTCATACCAGAGATTGGGAGGCAAGCACCAATGAATGCGCAATGATGTGCAAGATCATGGTGAGAATGAAACCCGGGCAACCTAGAAACCGATTACAACGGCTATGTGAAGTACCGCTTGAAAGTCTCATGGAAAGTGTGAATGCAGCACTGAGGGCGATCCCTACCGTAACGATCACGGAAACCAATGAGCCGATACACGCTTCAGCATCAGTGATCCTTGAGATGCTTGGCTACAAGAGCAACCATGGAAGCCATGAGATATGTTACCCACCAAGGAAAAGAAGGTTGGAGGCCAAGATTAAGGTGGCTCGGAAAGATGTGAGTCAATTGACGGAGGCCCAGAGAGGTGTGATGAAAAGGCCGATACCCGAGAGGTACATCCAGATGACCATACCTGAAGCACATGAAACTCCAAGCCTTGTCCAGCCGCCTAAAGCAGTACATAAAAGAGAATGAGGCCAGATGAATAAACAGGCTGTTCGTAACACAACCTGCGAAAGTGTAGGGTCCTAACAACAGAGCTGACCCACCAAGACTGGAAACTGAAAGGTACTGGAAAGGCATATGGGAGAAGGAGGTTGTACATAACAGCAGTGCACAATGTCTGGTGACCATGAGAGAGGAGCACAGCAACCTCCCTGAACAGAACCCAGTTACCATAATTATACAAATAATTATACATGACATGTTGAGAGAGTGCGTAGTCCATTTGTTTCCTGAAAAACACAGTTCATATACCTTCACAAGTGACATCTCAGGCAAGTCAAGATGGCGCCCGAGTAGGCAGCCGTCAGCAAGTGCTCTCATGAGCCTTGCTTTTTTTTGTTGTTCTTGTGTTTCTTTTGTCACTTTGTGTTTGTTGTTACGTCGTGTGGACTTGATGTGGACCTTTTTCAGCATTTTTTGGCCACGACATTAATCAAGGAGGAGACTCTGTGCTTGGTGGTTGCGCCTTCTCGGCAGCATGGGTATACCAGCACTGTTTTTGACTGGAGGAATGTCGGCGCCATTTGACTGTCGTTGCTGGACAGTCCCGGGGCGCTTGTGTCTTGCGCCTGTAATGGGCAGCATTTTTCACAGCCCCGCTTTGTTCAGCAGAGAGATCGGTGCTGTTGAACGGTCTGCGGCTGGATGGATGGAGGTCTTGAGGAGCCGACGATGAGAAGAAAGGAGCGTTGGCGCAGAGTGCCGATGCGGATTTGGAGCTGGGAGTCGCGGCTTGGAGTTTGAAGCGGATTATGTGGGACAGGAGAAGTGAACTAATCTCTTTTCGTCAATGGACGCTACAGCTTCGTGTTTGCTTTCAAAACTTTGCTTGTAGCAGACGTGTGCACATTTTTCAGCATGATGTCTCTGATCCACTGGTGAAAGGACACTTTGATCCTCTCCTCTTTCATCTATAACTGCTTCAGACAACAAAGTGTATGCAGAAAAGTGGTGAAGATTGCACGACTGTCTCTGTCCTATGTGTTGTCTTGTGTTATTTTTTGTTATTTTGACTTCAAAATGGCGCAGCGAGAGTGGCTGCCTTTCCAGCAGCTCCTATTTTTTTGTTGTTCTACTTCTTCCTTTCATAACTTTGCTGCTGTGAATCTGGAATTTCTCCATTGCGAGACTAATAAAGGTTTTCTTAATCTTAATCTTAATCTATCTTAGTGATACGACAAGGACAGAATTTAGCCTAGTGACAGGCAACAGCCACCCTTAAGCCTACAGCAGCCAACCATAAGTCGAACATGTCTTGTACCAGTCATAGCACAGCGACTTTGTCTAACCGGGCCCAAGTGGAGCATTATTTCTCTATTATTCGGGTTATTAAACCCTCAAACCAAACAATTATGTCCCAATACAGCAAGAGTGGATGTCTGTCAACTGCTGGCACGGTGCCCTTCACTGAATGTGCCATTCGTGGTGCCATCACATCCGTACTTGTGGGCCTTCCATAGCTCACCTCCTTCACTCTCTGCCCCTGTAAACGAAGACATTTTCCGCCAAAAACAGATGCTCTGACGCCCAACATCTTTGTTTACTTCTCGCGACCCCTTTGCAATCTTCCCAAATACTGGAATGGTCATTGATCTGTAAACTATGCCTCTTTCTCTTCTGACATGTGTAGCCAAATCACATTCGCGAAATCAAGAGAAAACAAAAACAATTCTAAGAATTTCCCCCCTTGACAGAATTTATCCTGAGCTCACATTCCCGAGGAAGGAAAAAAAAAACCCTCAGATGGTGTTACCTCAGGCATATTTGTCCTTTGGGTGTACCTTGTAGACACAAGGAGAAAAACAACCTCAATCGACCAGTCATCCACTGTACAGGCCACACTTGACCGCAAATGTGACTTTTGACCTCACAAAGTCTTCCATAGAGTTTTATCTGAAATTTACTGCAGGTTTCATTTTTGCATTACTTGCAAGTTAACCTTTTCAATAGGATGGATGAATATCAAGAAAAGAAATCCCCACACATACCTTGATTCGAAATGCTAAACAATTCAAATGTTTTTTTTTTAATATACACAGTCAATTGGGAATGCACTTTCACTTAAGTAGGGCATTTGTAAGTGCATTGTGCCGAATCAAAATGGGCTCCTTAGCTCTTTCTTCTTTCTTCTTTCTACATACATTCTTGCTGCTGGAGGCTGTAAATTTCCCCAGTGTGGGACGAATAAAGTTACTGAAAATTGTTTTCCACTAATACCACCATTTTAAGCACAACCCTTTTCTTGCACAAGAGCAGGAGATAATCACTATCCGATGCCGCCCAATGGGGTTGTTGCAAATTATTCTTTTGGTAAAGTAACTTACTTCTTCACTTATGTCTCAAGGTCCATTAATTTCTTGAAAATCTTTGGACCGTGGCATGATGTGTTTGTTTCTTGAGATCTTATAGCCTTCTTCACTTTGTCTGGCAGATTCTATTTATGTCTTGATCAGATTGAATTCAACTCCATCTGCTGACTTCTCATCCATTTGCGTCCACTAAAGGTGGAGCACGTTCCAAGTAATAGTGCAAAGGCAGTGATGAGCTTGAACAACAAAGTTGGCCAACAGGTTTCGTACACTGATGTCATATTTGATATTTGACAGTATACCATTTTATAATTGTACAATTTTATAATTGTATACTGACTGTCATGAAACATACTGTACTGAATATTTTGGGGCCTCATTTGCAGGTCGGGTTGAATAGTTTATTCCCTCCTTTCCCTCCTGTTACTCAATATAGTTTCTCATGAATATTCATTGGCTGTAGACAGGACTCAGATGTAAGCATTTGGCGGAACTGGGTCATGTTTGTATAATGGAACATTTTCCATTAAACCTTCTGCTGAACATTAAACTTGAATGGTATTAATGTAAAAATGGGCTTCAGGATGGTGCCTTCGTGTGGGTAGTCTTTGTTTTGTAGTTCAGATATTCATTATAGTGTCTTCCATCATGCATAATTGACCGTGCCTCAAATTAGAAGAAAATCTGCATTTTTAGAGTCCCATGTTTTCCTGACTGACCACCCATATTTAAATATTTTTAACAAGACGGCCCAGTGGGCCAGTGGTTAGCGCATTGACCTCACAGTGCAGAGGTAACGTGTTCAATTCCAGCTTCGTTCTCCCTGTGTGTGTCACGTTCTGCTCGAGGGGAAAAAAAATCGCTCCGAGCAGAACAAATGAATTAAATAAGTTGGATCCCAGGTAAAGCAGACAAGAGAGAGTATTGTCACAAAATAAGGTGTCTTTAATGACAGAACGAAAAAAACAACAGAAAGAGCCCGACAGGGAAAAACGGTAACAGAAAACGCCGATCAAATAAGGATCAGGAAATTAACAGAAAACGCTGATCAAATAAGGATCAGGAAACAAACAGAAAACGCTCGCGGCTAGAGCAAACGCGAGGAGATAATCGCGCTGGTGGAAATAGTATAAAAATACGAAATATCGAAAGTCGAAATAAGTGGGCAATAAGTATAGGTCGTAAGGCAAGTATGCAACGAGGCAAATAGCAATAGCGCAAATAGATAGCGAGAGCGAATAATGGCTCGGCGAGGAATTCTCCGGCAGTGAGATGACTGCCGGAGTCGCCTAATAAAGGCACGTAATCAGCCCGAAATAACGGGCAGGTGTGCCGAACAGGCGGCGGGAGAACCCGCCACCTGCTGGCGAGCACGCGGCGTGACAGTGTGGAGTTTGGATGTTCTCCTTGGGCCTGCGCGGGTTTTCTCTGGGTACTCCGGTTTCCTTTCACATTCCAAAAACATGCATGGCAGGCTGATTCAACACTCTAAATTGTAACCTGAAAACATGATAAACTGTCCACCGTAGTAACCGATGTCCCTGAAAGGGTTAATCATTAAGATTACCGGTAAGTTAAGATATGTTTTATTCGTCCCACACTGGGGAAATTTACAGTCTACAGAAGCAAAATTGTGAATAGAAAGAAGAAAAACAAAGTGTTTGCATTCACAAAATAAAGTGAATGTAAAGTTTCAATGGACTGGACACCGTTCAATTAATTGCAATATAAATATAAATATAGATAAGGTGGCTGTGCTATTTACAATTGTTTTTCAGCAGCCTGACATCGGTAGATGCTATGAACATCAAACTGTACATAATGATGTTTTGAGTTGTAATGCAGTAAATGTGTAGTAAATATTATTCGCAAACATATTAAATATTTTTAAAAAATCCCATGAGGGGGGCCAGATGATTCCCCTGGTAGAAGACGGATCTTGAATAAAGCCAAACAAAAAAAGCGCCATGCCGAGCAGCATGAATGCCTTGGTGATTACGCCTGTCACTCTCCTTTTCAGTCTCAGTCAGCTCCCATCATTCTCGTTTAAATGAAGAGGGGATCAAACAAAAACAATTGCGCTTTTAATTTGCATGCATATGAGCTTTATTATATTGCTTTAAAAACATCACCACCCTTTGGTGCCTCTAGGGACCAATGATGGATTGATTGCCATCCGGTTGACTTTTGATTTGTCAAAATCATCACATCAAATCATAATCGCCGCAGGAAACCCGTATGTAATTGAGGACAATAACAATTAAGCAGTGGTACATATGCTGTCTGGATGAAATAAAAAAAACATTGATAGGAGTTGAATTAAGAGCATTCGAAAGAGCAAATAAGTGCAGATAAACAAATGCAAGCAGAATGCCAATTGTCGAAAATATTTTACTACCGGTAGTTTTTTGCAAGTCACTTCTGTGTCTGTGCAATTTGAAAGTTAGCCAATTTCTTAAAAGCATACTTGAGAAAAGAGTGCACTTTCATGTAGCAATGAGCATTCTCGCTCAAGCCAGAACAAAAATGATTAACTATGACACGAAGAGCTTGCTCTTTTCTCTCATTTTAATCTCTTATGTTCACACAGGCATGCAATCTGTGTTTATTTTTTTAAAATACTGAAGACTATCTGTATCCTTACGTGCCTTTTATTCTTTTCTCAAATTGACATGCTTTGCCAAACACACCAATACTACCTATGCCTGACAAATGTGACTGATAAATGTTGAAGCCTAAGCCTTGACAGAGGTCTTGCCTTTTTTCGACTGCCCCTGGCCCGAAGGGTATGTAACCTTTGGAGCACAACTGTATGTTAGGTTTGGACCATGACAGATTATCTATGATCTGACCTTCGATGACTTTGTTTACATGCCGGTATGCAAACAATCAATAAACCAAGATATGAGTGAAGTGTAGATTCCCATCTTTAATTTAAGACAGCTCAACAAAATGGCATGTGCCACGTGAATTTAATGCAGAGTATCTTGATTTTGAGTTTTCACCACTCAGTAGTAACTGTGCAAATTGACATAATTGTGAATATAATCTTTTTTGCCATTTCAATTACAATTCTTTGCAGTCAGTGCCTGCCTGAACTGCTGCTGTGCATTTCATGAAAGATGGAAAATTGTACCACATTATCACTCATCCTTATGACACTGTAAAACAAATGCTCGGTTAATTTTGAATGGTTTTCAATCATGCTCTGGAAAATTGTAACTCTCGCCACATACAGTGCAATTGTCAGCTGTGTGAGTGACTATTTTTCCACAGTCAGCTCTTTGGAGGTTACTCTCGGTTTCAATTCCAAGGGGTTGGCTGTCAGCTAACATGAGCAACATTATGATAGTTTCTTCTGAAAAGTGTCACACCTTGTAACTCAAAGGAACAGCTTCAGCTGCCGCAGCAACATTGTGACCTGATTAAGAGATACATGATATACTGCACATCGGTCACCCTCCAAATATTTATGCATTCCAAATTTTATGAATGTCTTCTACAGAGGTACCTCTACTTATGAAATGAATAGGTTCTGCGAGAAATGTCTCAACTAAAACATTTTATAAGTAGAGACGCGTTTTGCATGTAAATGCTCTAATCCGTTCCAAGCCCCCCAACCCCCAAAAAACATTCTGACAAATGTTTTCTAAAGTATAAGAATGAAACAAAATATGTAACTAATGCATGTTACAAAGGATTACTGCACAATAAATGAGAGTTGTGCTTAATGTAGAACCCCCTCTAAAGAATAGAGTAAAGAATAAAGTGATGGTCATATAGTGATGATCATTTAACTTTTACAATACAATACAATACAATACAATACAATACAATACATGCTGATTTATATAGCACTTTCACCATAGCGGCAGCTGTAACAAAGCGCTTAACAAACAACTTTTAACTGCGTCCTCATCGTTTTTTGCCCTCTTTAGTCCCCTGTTCTCTCTCAGAATTTTTTTTTGTAAAGAACGCATTCAAAGACGTTTGCTTTTGTCCGCTTTTAACAATCCTTCGAAAATGTCCAAGGCAAATATCAGCATAGTGAGCAATCGCCGGACTACTCAACACTTACTCTGGGTGATTCACATTTACTTAAAACAAGCTGAACACTTCATGGTCTGAGGGGCGAATGACAAGGACGCCGCATCGATATATATCTATATATTACCTAGCTACATAAGTAGATCCGTACGGTAGAGGGCACTGTAATCGAATGGGAAGGCAGGAAGATGCTCGGTAAGAGGCAGTGGCAGAGCAGCGAGTAGCAGACATTACTGTATTTTACCTTTCGTATCTTGAAATTGCTTTCGTAACAAGAGGCAATCATTTCCTGTTGAGGCATTTCGTAATTTGAAACTTCATCAACAACGTCATAGAAAACCGCCAAAATGGTTGAATGTATTGTAATGAAGCAACTGAGGAAGACTGACTGATTGACTCCTGCTTTTCCTTGTCTGACGCAGCAAAATCTGACAGGCCTGATGACGATCCCGCGGAGCCCCACTTCTAGTGAGGATGAGATGGCCCAGAGTTTTTCTGATTACTCCGACGACTGCGCCTCTGAAAGCTCCCATGAAGAAACCATTTATGAAACGATAAGGGCCACCGCTGAGCCTTTGTCACACCAGATAGACGACGTACACATAAACTCACAGGTCATCCGGATTATCATCCCCGACCTGCAACAGACGGTGAGTGACTTTGATGGATGATGGAGGCAAGGGGGCCTTAGAGTGGATGTCAACTCAAAAATGTGCACGACAATATTATATTCTATGTGTCTTACTTCACTTGTGTAAACACTGCATTTTTATTCATATTTTGGAATAAGATGGAATAAATCCACCTGTTATTCGCCATCGTCAGTCGCAGGCATTTTGCCGCTCTCTGTACAGTGAAAATGACAATCACAGTTGCTCAAGGCTCCATCTACACCCAGTCACGACTCACCTGTTTTTTTAAGCTGAGCATGCAGAAAATATGTGAGGTTGTCATTTTCTCGAGCTTCTAAAGCCTACATCATGAATGTTATTGACAACAAAAGTCTATTTTCTGTTATATTTATTTCTTCATACATTCATTCATTCATTCATTCATCTTCTGTACCGCTTGATCCTCACTAGGGTCGCGGGGGGTGCTGGAGCCCATCCCAGCCGTCTCCGGGCAGTAGGCGGGGGACACCCTGAATCGGTTGCCAGCCAATCGCAGGGCACACATAGACGAACAACCATCCACGCTCACAATCACACCTAGGGACAATTTAGAGTGTTCAATCAGCCTGCCATGCATATTTTTGGAATGTGGGAGGAAACCGGAGCACCCGGAGAAAACCCACGCAGGCCCGGGGAGAACATGCAAACTCCACACAGGGAGGCCGGAGCTGGAATCGAACCCGGCACCTCTGCACTGTGAAGCCGACGTGCTAACCACTGGACTACTGGGCCGCCTTCTTCATACATATCTCAACAATTTATACAGGTTTAGGTCGCTCTCTGCTCCAATTTCTGTCCTATGCTTCTAACTATGCTGTTCTATACTTCAGTACCATCTTCTCTAATTTGTCTGTGGAATTAATTAATATGTAACAATTTTATTGTCAACATTATATGTTGGCAGTTTCTGTATTCTGTAAGCATTCTGATTATTTCAATCTTTTGAAATTAGGAGAAAGATTAAAACACTTCTGAAAATGTTAGTGCCATCTCTCACAACTTCAAACATCCGCGCATTCTTTGGGTCAAACGGATGTTGCATACTGAAACTATAGTGAGAGACACAATACAAATGGAATTTCATCTCAATTGGTATTTCGTCTGCTTTAGGTTCTGAATTGACTTTGAATAAATCGAACTCGAAAGTCAAATAAACAGCTCAGACTGTGGAATGTGTGGATCCATCTGTGCATTTTCTATAGTGCAGGGGGTCACCATGTTGGTGCTCGTTTACACCAAGTATCTCCCAAGGAACAGAAGAGTGTTCTCAACTTAGTTCACTGGTGACTGGACATTTTGACTTCTTAGGAATGTTGTAGAAGTGGTCATTTGGAAATGTAAACACAGATTTATAGAAACATGTTTCATATTGATACTTACCTGTTTGACTACTGGATTATTACGAGAAATCATTAACATGATCGGTCCCTTTACATAGTGTAGTTGAATATCTGGAATAATAACATAAAATTAAGGTAATTTGAGCACATTCCTTATTTAATAAGCACATCAAACTAATAGCCCTTTGCATTAATCAGCACCAGTCAGTCAAGAAGCGCTCGGTCTCAAAAAGGCCGGTGACCATTGCTATACTGCTTATCCTCGTACTGGAGTGGTCACGGGGACATACAGTGCTGTGAAAAAGTATTTGCCCTGGTCTCAAATTCTTACTTTTTTGACCAAGCTACCCTCCCTAAATGTTTAAGTGTAATTGTATATCGTGTATTTTCCGCACCATAAGGCGCACCTTATAACATTCAATTTTCCCGAAAGCCAACAGTGCATCCTATCATCCGATGCACTTTATGTATGGCATTATAGTCACTTTATATTCCGCATTGAGTTGAGTTGTTCGTGTTCCTATGCTGTCTAGTGGAAATTATTAGCAGAATGCAATTGTAACCTAAAAGGGTTTTGCCCAACACAAATTGACATGTGCATGGGTCAAATCTCTCCACAGATGTGTTATTTGGTTTAGGGGCCCTCTATACGCAGTTATTACTTTTATGGGCCAATTACTTCTTCACACAGTCCATTCAAAGCACAGGTAGCTTTGAATCATTTTTTCCTTAATAAATAAAATCTGCCATTGGCTGGCGACCAGTTCAGTGGGAAGCCTGCTTCTCACCCAATGATAGCTGTCTTAAGTTGTGGCACATCCTTTACCTTTTAAAAGCTGTATTTTGTTTTTACTTGGGTTATCTTTTTTAATATTTACTTATAAACAAGAAAGTGGTGGAACTATCCCAAAAAAGGAATATTTGGAGAAAAGGGCAACTACCTTTTCAATGCGAGAAATAGAGACAGGCGTCCACCCATGTTCACAAAAAACTGAACCAAACTGAACCCATTTTCCATGCAATGAAGTCACGTGAATTTACAACTGCACTATTATTTATAGTTGCGCTAAATATTTGGATGCTTTGCATTCATGACATATTTTATGAGCGTGTGCTGTTGGGAATTGTGCATGATTTATTTGCATGACGTCCTCATAAAGCCGTCATTTTTAATTACCCGGTATGCCCCAGGTATTAAGATATGATAAGATATCCTTTATTCGTCCCACAATGGGGAAATTTACAGCCTCCAGCAGCAAGAATGTATTGAGAAAGAAGAAAGGAGAAAGAGAAAAAAAAACAACAACAAACATCTTTCAATTAAATACAATATGAACACAAATGGATAAATCGCAGTACTATTTACAATTTACCTTCACATCATTTAATTATTATTATTATTATGATTGTTATTTTTATTCATCAGCCTGACAGCAGTCGGTATTTTGCTTTTATACGATATGAGTGTAATATGATGTATGGGTCGATGTGTCTAATGTTGTTCCCCTGGACGGCTTATGGTGTATGACAGGGGTGTCAAACTCATTTCACATTGTGGGCCACATACGGACTTGGTAGATGTTAAGTGGGCCGGACTATTAAAATTATACCTTACTCTGCTATAAATAACCAAAATAATATGTAATTCCTTTGTTTTGGTCCAAAGAAGCACAAGAACATTAGAAAACTGTTGAAATTTAATGAACGCATTTTTTACAGGGTGGCCCGGTATTCGAGTGGTTAGCACGTTGACTTCACAGTACGGAGATACCGGGTTCAATTCCAGCTCTGGTCTTCCTATGTGGGGTTTGCATGTTCTCTCCGTGCTTGCGTGGATTTTCTCCGGGTCCTCGAGTTTCCTCCCACATTCCAAAAACATTTTTGAACACTCAAAATAGTTCCTAGGTGTGAGTGTGGGCCCGTATGGTTGTTCTTTTCTGAGTGCCCTGTGATTGGCTGGCAAACGATTCAGGGTGTCCCCCCCCAACTGCCCGAAGACAGCTGGGCACCCACCGCGACCCTAGTGAGGATCAAGTGGTTCGGAAAATGAATGAATGAATGAATATCTCTTACAAAACATTTCATGAAGCATCTTAGATTTCCTTAGACAAACCTGCAATTTACTTTTATCATTCACATATACAGTATGCAGTGCAACTGATCCCACTGATTGTACAAAGGCACACAACTTTAACAAGTAATTGGTATTGAAAAATATAGTAATGCATTTTAAGATTAAATGAGATTTATAAAGAAAGGAATTTTTAGACCATTTACACGTGCATATAAAATCTAAATTTAATACCTGCCGACACCTTACAAACTAAGGAGAGTGCTATAAAATCGGTAAAGAATAAAGTATTCACATGCCCTTGATAGCGTTTGCTGTGTTGGGTCTGTCTCAGTGACAGGCTGAGACTGCTGTTGTCTTCTTCTCTGATCAAAACAGTTCATCCCCTAGCGGATACTCCATGAATTGCACCTTATTAAAACTATTAATTCCGTGTCTTTTATGCATTTCTTCACTTTTAAATGATCCCACGGGCCGGATGGAACCTCCTTGGGGGCCGGTTCCAGCCCGCTGGCCGTATGTTTGACACCCCTGGTGTATGAGATTACACAATGAAGTGTCTGGGGAGTCAATGGCCCAAGTGAATTATTAAATACATACAGGTTCCGCTTTAAATAAATAAATACATTTTAAAATTTGCCGTAACACTTGGTCAACCATTCCTTCATTACGCTTTCTAACATCTACACTTTTGTGTCAGCTTTCACGACAATGTCTTTTGGGAGGTTTTTTTGCAGCCCAAAACACAGGTCAAATACACCCTCTCAGGGATGGTTGTTTCCCTTCCCCTCTAGAACGTATGCATGTGTCTGCCGGTACATGCAATTCCCTTCAACCTAAGTATGTAAAAAGCGGTCACATGTATCATGCAAGCACACGCACATTAAGGCTAGCATGTAGCCAAAAGAGCATGCACGCGACTGCGCATACTTAACAGAGTGGCCCACATGTAGCAATCAGGCGTGATTATGAAAATGAGTATGCAGAACACGAGGTCTACAAACTAAACACATCACACTAGTTCCTCTGAAGTACTTGAAGATGCGTGATTTCCCCACACACGGCCCATCACTTATATATTTGAAAACGAGCGTGTTAGTGAAAGCATACACCCCAATTTTCAGCCCAACCATAATTGTGTGTGTGAGTAAAATACAAAGTAATAAGTGTAAAAAATTATTGAGCTAAAAAATTCTTGAGTACCGGTACATGAATGGTAAACACACAATGGTAAACTCCACCACTACTATTGGAAAAATGGTCAAATACCCAACAATGCATGCGCGTCCTTTCACCCAAAATATGCATTAAAGTACATGCCCTGGGGTGATCAAGCATACACATAAACATAAGTCTAAAATGTAAACTCATAAATGTATGTACATACAGTACATATCAATGCTGACGTATTGACAAAGCATTGACAGGTTCTACTCTTTCCAATCACAGGAACCACATTTTGAGTAATATGAGCATGGGCTATTACAACATTATTAAACAATGCATTCACAGAGTAGTAGCAGGTAATAATGAGGAGAGACCTACCTTCACATTGGCCACAACCTTACACTCGACATAGAGCATATTTGACAAAAAAAGCTGACTTGACTTGACTGCAAAATAGGCCAACTGTTATGAAACAATAAACATTAAGTACATATCATGTATGTATTTATCAGTATTGTCCTCCAAGCCCACAATTACATGTGTGGTTGAAGCTCTTGGCTGTCCGACAGAGGAACTTACCGAGGTCAATAGAGCGATTGATCTTGACGGGAGTCTCATGGCAGAGGTCAAATTTTCGACCAATTCTCTTCATCTCAACTCAATTCAACTGTATTTATAGAGCACTTTAAAACAACCACCACTGTATACAAAGTGCTGTACATGGAGCAAAGATCATATATACAACAACAAACAATAAATTAATAACAAAGACAGTAGAAAGCACTAAAACAGTAAAACAAAAAATGGTCTCATGCTGAGTAAAAAGCTAAAGCATACTAATGTATTTTGAGACAGGTTTTTAAGATGGGGAGCAAAAGGGGCTTGCCAAATGTTCAGTGGGAGATCATTCCAAAGAGAGAGACCAGAAAGGGAAAAGGCTCAATCCCATCTTAGCCTCCGCTTAGTTCTTGGTACCTCTAATAATGTCTGGTCCGCAGACCTGAGGCAGGTGTGTAGGGGCGGAGATGCTCAGAGAGGTAAGGTGGCGCAAGGTCATTTAAAGATTTGAAAACAAATAATAGGATGTTAAAAAGAACTCCAAAATGTATTGGGAGCCAGTGAAGGGATGCCAAAGTAGGAGTTATGTGCTCCCTCTTATGAGGACCAGTCAAGAGGCGAGCAGCAGCACTCTGGACCAGCTGGAGACGCTTAATGGAGGATTGGCTGACTCCAAAGTAAAGTGCAATACAGTGATCCAGCCGGGATGTGACAAAGGAATGAATTACTGTTTCAAAGTGCTCATGAGAAAGGAGTGGTTTTACTTTAGCCAGCTGCCTAAATTGAAAGAAGCTGGGATTAACGGTCCAATTTAAAACCCTGTCAATGTCCAGTTTAAGCCCCAAGTGTGATACTGTTGTTTTAAGATAAGGAGCAAGGGGGCCCAAGTCTGCAGGATGGGATGATGGGATGTATGAGGGCCACTGGGACCAAATAATAATAATAATACATTTTATTTGTAAGCGCCTTTCACATACCTGTCAACCTTTCGGCGCGGCAACCTGTATAAACTCCCCAAAAAATCCTTATAACATACCACAGCATTTTATATGTCAAAATAACGGCAGATAAAACCCACGAAATTTTCAATAATATTTATTGTAGATGTCAGAGATTTTCTCGGACAAAGTTAAAGAAACGACTCGGCACACAGGAAAATTGTCTTCAATATCGGCGGAAGCGGACCTCTGAGAGCAAACGACGGTTGTTGCTCCGCGATCACACTCAAAGTCCCGTCTCCGCGAGTTCTACATTTTATTGTAACATATGCAAAATACAAGAAAAACACTGCCCCCGATATTTGCATAGCGCATCCCCGGTCGGGCACCTCAGTAGTGATTGGTTACCTGTTTTTCAACCTCGAACCAACAGTACATTGGCGCATTTTCTGTCTGTCTGGTCTAGATTGAATCAACATGTTGCAGGCTTTGCGGATGGCCAATGTCGCCTGGGCGCGACGGGTGTTCTCACCTCGTCTTTTGTTGCTCACCCGATGTTCCCGAATTATTCATTCCCCTTTTGTGACCAAGTTTCGCCGTCTCCCCTGTGGTCACCCACCTGTATTAACGTGTTAGTGTGGACTTTAACAGCCCGCCGACCAAATGGCCGGCGCCTTTGTGTGTCGGCATTTGGGGGTGCTGGATATGCACCCAAACGTTTAGATGTGCCCAGATTAAATGAAACTTTAAACATGATACAATTTAGCTCATAGATTCCTCTAACAGTAGATCTCTATAATACAATGCCTGATTAATGTGCAATAAATACTCTGCTGTTTTCAACAAGGAACCACGTGATTTACTGGAAAGTTACCAAAAATGAAAGCATTCGAGTAGACTAGCACCATTCTGTGCAAAAGCAAACAGAACTACCTGTTAGGGGGGGAAAAACCCTGGAAAGTTTCAGAATCCATATGATTTGTGCGATACGGCCATATACGTAAGATTCACCACAAAATCCGTATGAACTATGGCTAAACCGTATGAGTTGACAGGTATGCTTTCACAGCACTCAATGACACTTTACAACCAAGGGCAAGCAATAAAACCACAGATCAAATTATATATAAAAGAAGAGATAGATTTAAGTTGAATATGCAAGTCTGAATTGGTGGGTTTTGAGCTGGATTTTGAATGTGGGAAGAGAGTCAATATTACGAATATTGGGTGGAAGTGAGTGCCAGAGTTTGGGGACAGACTGGCTGAAGGCTCTGCACCCCATTGTGCTGAGACGGGCAGAGGGTACAGAGAGGTGGAGGGATGATGAGGACCTGAGGGAGCGAGAGGGAATGGAAATCTGAAGATCTGACAGATAGGGGTGGGGGGGGGGGGGCAAGGTTATGAATGTCTTTGAATGTATAGAGAAGTATTTTGAATTTGATTCTAAGTTTGACAGTGAGCCAGTGGAGCTGTCGGAGGATGGGGGTGATGTGATGGAAGGAGGGGGTTCTCATGATGATCCAGGCTGCTAAATTCTGAACGAGTTGAAGTTTATGGAGGAATTTGTGATGGATGGCGAAAAGAAGTGAATTGCAATAGTCGATACGGGAGGTGACGAGACTGTGAACAAGGATAGCAGTGGTGTGAGGAGTGAGAGAGGGACGGAGACGGTCGATATTACAGGGGTGGAAATATGCGGAACGGGTCGAGCTGTCGAGGATGACACCCAGGTGATACAGTGGAATTATCAACTGTGAGGGACAAACTGTCGACTTTGTGTAGGGTGGATTTGGTACCATCACATCTTCTTTTCATTGAAATTCAAGAAATTTAGTGTCATCCAGGTCTTGATTTCTTCCAGCCAGAATAAAAGTGATCTTAATGAGAAACCATCTTTTTTGCTCTGTGGGACATTGATCTGACAGTAATCTGCATACCAGTGGAAATAAATACCATGTTTCCTAAAGATGGAACCAAATGGGAGCAGATACAATGCTCTCAGGAAATCACATAAAACAAAGGAGACTTTTTATCATGCCCCCCCCCCCCCCCACTCCCATGTGACTGATTGTTTTAGGTCTCTCTTAGTTAAAGGCACATAATCTCGACATTAATTGGAGCCTACCCATAATTGGAAAATTTGAGTTTGTTTTGCCATTCCCATGCATGGTTAGGAGTCGCGGGAGGGGCTGGAGCCTATCCCAGCCGTCTTCGGGCAGTAGGCGGGGGACACCCTGAATCAGTTGCCAGCCAATCACAGCTGTTTGATTTAACTTCTCCCAAATGTGTGTCCATAGTGCTTTACATTGTGTTTGAAAACTTGAAAAGGCACACCCACAAAACTACTCTTCGAC
The DNA here is from genome assembly GCF_025434085.1 of Hippocampus zosterae. NCBI lineage: Eukaryota > Metazoa > Chordata > Actinopteri > Syngnathiformes > Syngnathidae > Hippocampus > Hippocampus zosterae. The sequence continues at coordinate 27,020,848 of NC_067454.1, read as the reverse complement.
AGGCCAGTAGCAATTCTCTTGAAATGAAATGACTCAAATGCACAAGATAGAGAGAGAGAGAGAGAGAGAGAGAGAGAGAGAGAGAGAGAGAGAGAGAGAGAGAGAGAGAGAGAGAGAGAGAGAGAGGTCCTGTCCCGTAGCAAAAATGATTTCCATACAGAATTTTTCCCTCTCCCTACCCAGTGTTTTCCTTTCTGAATTCTGACTGTAATTTTCCCATTGCGGGACAAATAAAGGATATCTTAATTAGAATGTTCAAAGTCAACTCGAAAGAGAAACAAAAGCATCAAATAAAATAATAAATAAGATAAGATATCCTTTATTCGTCCCACACTGGGGAAATTTACAGCCTCCAGCAGCAAGAATGTATGTAGAAAGAAAAAAGAGAAAAAAAACAACAAACATCTTTCAATTAAATGCAATATGAACACAAAATGGATAAATCGCAGTACTATTTACAATTTTCCCTCACATCATTTAATTACTCTTATTATTCATTCATTCATCCATCTTCCGTACCGCTTGATCCTCACTAGGGTCGCGGGGGGTGCTGGAGCCCATCCCAGCCGTCTCCGGGCAGTAGGCAGGGGACACCCTGAATCGGTTGCCAGCCAATCGCAGGGCACACATAGACGAACAACCATGCACGCTCACACTCACACCTAGGGACAATTTAGAGTGTTCAATCAGCCTGCCACGCATGCTTTTGGAATGTGGGAGGAAACCGGAGCACCCGGAGAAAACCCACGCAGGCCCGGGGAGAACATGCAAACTCCACACAGGGAGGCCGCAGCTGGAATCGAACCCGGTACCTCTGCACTGTGAAGCCGACGTGCTAACCACTGGACTACCGGGCCGCCTCACTATTATTATTATGATTGTTATTTTTTATTCATCAGCCTGACAGCAGTCGGTAGGAACGAGCATCGGTATCTCTCCTTCTTGCAGCGCGGGTGTAACAGTCTCTGGCTGAAGGAGCTACCAAGTGCTGTCAGGGCGGGCTGGAGAGGGTGGGAGGGACTGTCCATCATAGCTTTTAGCTTAGTTAGCATCCTTCTGTTGCCCACCTCCTCCAGAGTGTCGAGGGAGCAGCCCAGGACAGAACTGGCTTCCTGACCAGTCGCTCCAGTCTCTTTCTGTCCCGGGCTGAGATGCTGCCTGACCAGCAGACAATGCCATAATGGATGGCCGAGGCCACCACCGAGTTATAGAACGTCTTAAGGAGTGACCCCTGAACCCCAAAAGACCTCAGTTTCCTGAGTAGGAAGAGTCGGCTCTGTCCTTTCCTAATCAGGGTGTGCGTGTTTGTAGACCAGTCCAGTTTGTCGTTCAGAAGAACACCAAGGTACTTGTAGGAGGTCACCCTCTCTATGTCCATACCCTGGATGTTCATCGGTGCTGATGAGGACTTTTTCCTGCAGAAATCCACAACCAACTCCTTAGTTTTCCTAGGGTTGATCTGGAGGAGATTCTGCTGGCACCAGTCCACAAAGTCCTTTGTCAGTCCCCTGTACTCCTGATCGTCCCCTTCTGTAATGAGGCCAACAATCGCAGAGTCATCGGAGAACTTTGAAGGTTGCAGTTTGGAGTGACGTGTCTGAAGTCCGAGGTGTAGAGGATGAACAGGAATGGAGCCAGAACAGTCCCCTGCGGCGCTCAAGTGCTGCAGAGAAGCCGGTCCGACTCACAGCTCTGCAATCTCACGTACTGCGGCCGATTTGTGAGGTAGTCTATGATCCATGATCCATGATCTATGATCCAAATAAAGTTACTACCTACTACTACCGTAACATGATCCATTTGACAGTCCAATGGCGGCCGGAAGACATAACCACCTGAATCTCTCAGTCCTGCAGTGCTTGGAAAGTAATCTTTCCTTGCAACTGCGTCTCTGAGCCACCGCAGTGTCATAGGTGACATCATGATATGACTCCTTGTGACTGCCTAAAAGTCAGCTCTTAGATTATTCAGATGCTCTAAAATGTCAATGTTCAATGGAAGATATTGTATGTCATGGTAATTATCGAGCAATCAAGCTCCTGCTCATTTTGGCACACACAAACTTTAGTAAATCAGAACCAGAATAATAATTTGGCACGCAAACTCTCATATGACTTGTGATTAACTATACAATGAGCAGCCGCAGCAGCTTATTTCAGATTCACTCATTGTGTGCTTTACAGAAGGTAATTTCTTTTCTTTGTCTATGTAAACAGCTCCAATGTTTTGCTGAGATATTGTGGTACTGTATACGAATGAAAGATTCATTGTAATGCAGGGTGAAGCGGAGCGCTGATGTGGTTGCTGGTGCCATCAGGCAGGATGCATTGTCCATTGTTTGCCACCTTTGTCTTCTTTTTAGGCATTTTACTGCCAAGCTCGAAATTGTTCTTCTGCTGGCAGTAAGGTTAAGGTTGGCCGGCAGGTGTGCTGCAGCTGTGGTGACTGGTTATTCTTGGCAATTGGTGATCTTTCAGTGATAACTTTTGGAAATTGCATTATTGAGTTTTTACACATTTCATAAAGAGGACATGTTCAAACTTCATGTGTGAAGGTCTTGTCGGGAATATTGCTACTCTGTGATTCTAGACCGCGGTAGAAACAGGCACCAGACGAGAATCACCGCAATCTCTCCTTGGCATTCAGTCGTCCACCTTCGAGCTGCATCGGGTCCTCACCATGGACAGCTGGAATTGGACGGAGCTCAGGCTTGGTACCGCTCTGCTCCATGTTCCCGGTGTCTCTCCTTCAGTCGATTGTCCAAACAAATGAGATATTCAAGGGAGGAAGAGTCATCGTGCACAGCCAGCTCATCCTTGAAGTGCTAAGTCTGCGGTGGAAGATGGTTCATAGGGCACAGTCACTGAACCCACTCTCCGCCACCTCTGAATTGGACTATTTTAGCAGTAGAGAGCTGTGTCAACATTGTCCAAATCGAACCTTTTTTTTTTCCCCAAAGAAAAATTTGATGTTCTACGAAAAGGTTGTGAACATAACATCAATGTGAAATCTATTTAGATTAAAAAGATTACAATTGTGCAGATTTTTTTTAACTGCTGCTTTAATTTTTCTTACTTATTTTGCTTTCTCTTACACTCCCAGAAATGTATGCGGTTCAATCCGAACTCCACAGTCTGGGTTGCCAAGCAAAGGATCCTATGTACACTTAATCAGAGCCTGAAGGATGTGCTCAACTACGGCCTTTTCCAGCCCGCCAACGGTGGAAGAGATGGGAAGTTTCTGGACGAAGAACGTAACCTCCGAGATTACCCTCAGCCAATCAGCAAAGGTGTTCCATGTTTGGAGGTACGCATCCATTTAGATATTTTTTGTCACAATAATTACATTAGTAAGCAGAAAATACACAATATGCAAATTGTGTCAGACTACAGGTAATTGTTACAAATGTTTATCAGGGCCTGTGCGCTCTCCAAATGCCCACTTCCGATTTGCTTCCATCATGTTGAGACGCTAGTGAGCAATTAGCGAGCCTTACAAAATGGGAATAAAAGGATCTGCTTTGACTGGCCATGACTGAAGTGAGCTGTGACCACTCACACAGCAGCGCAGCACTCCCTCTCGCAGATTCGCCAGTCTGCGCTCATCTGCGGGTTTAACCTGCCTGTGTCATGTTTGCACCAGCGTTGAAAAGAGATACCTTGGTGTGGATTTGTGAATATGAGCAGAAATACATTATGAAAGGGTCGGAACATGTTTGAGTCATGTTTTATCATTTTCCTCAAATTAAATTAAGTATTAATAAATTGCTGAAACCAACACTCGAATGGTGTAGACTATTATCCACAGGGATATTTCATCTATTACATTTTTAGCACTTGTCTTTGCCATTACAGTTTCGCTACAAGAGCCGAGTCTACAGGCAGCCCAATTTGGATGAGAAACAGATTGCCAAACTTCATACAAAGGTAAGAATTTGCCTACAACAGAAAAAAATATTATATTCTTTATAAAAATTATCAAAATTATGTATATTATTATAATTATGACCCGATAATATTTAGTCTCGAGATTAAGGAAGTTGCTTTTAACTGACTACTGCAAAGTGTAGAACTAGTTGCCTTGGGAAGATGACATTAATTGTGTGATTTCAATGAACTCCATTGCACTCCTGAAAAAATGGGTTTTTTACACCCATGCCTCTCCTGCAGGTCAGGATATAGGATCAGAGTTGGCATCGATTCTGTTATGCTTTTACATAAATTCATTCCTGATTGGTGGCACGGTGATCAACCGGTTAGCGTCTGCCTCACAGTGCAGAGGTTCGGGGTTCGATTCCCGGGCTCCAGCCTTCTTGTGTGGACTTTGCATGTTCTTCCTGTGCCTACATACAGTAGCTTTTCTCGGGGTACTCTGCTTTTCCCAACAGACGACAATAAATAAATAAACAATTGAACAACTAAATGAATACATACATACATAAATAAAACGTTCAGGGGGGGGGGGGTTAACTTAACACACTAAATTGTCCATAGGTGTTATTGTGAGCGCAAATGGTTGTTTGTCTATGTGTGCCCTCCAATTGGCTGGCAACCAGTTCAAGGTTGGGCCCACTGCTAGGACAGGCAGTACACCGACAACCCTTGTGAGGATAAACGAATTAGAAAATGGATGGATGGGTGTTTGCAAAGGAATGTAAATGGCAGTAGTATGCTGATGGTGTTATGTCCCAACCCGTCAAGCCTCAGTTAAACTGACAGATTGTAGGTGTTTTATTAATGGCTATAAAGCACGGGTAGGGAACTCCAGTTTCTCGAAAGCCATAGCCTGTCTGGTTTAAACGTCTCCATGTTCCAAAACACCTGATAAAAACAATCAGACCATCAGGAATCAGAATCAGAATCAGAATCAGAATCAGAATCATCTTTATTGGCCAAGTATGTAGAACACACAACGAATTTGTCTCCGGTATAACACGCTGCATTAGTATCATCGTAAACAAGGACATGACAAATATGTATGCAAGGACATTTCATAATGTAAGTGAGACAATGTGCTCAACACGCTGTGCTCATACGCTGTGCTCAATGTATCAAGCAGAGCTAAAGTGATCAGTGGTAGAATACAATACTATGACAGTTTGCAAAGTTGGTTCAGAAAATCATTGAACCATTTTAGAGTGGCCAGTAGCAGTATTTGTTGTACAAGAAGAGTGACTAGGTCAGTGACTGTTTAGGGAGTTCATGGCTCGAGGGAAGAAGCTGTTTAAGTGTCTGCTGGATTTGGTGCGCATGGATCTGTAGCGCCTGCCTGAGGGGAGAAACTGGAAAAGGTGGTGGGCAGGGTGCGGTGGATCCAGGAGGATTTTCCGTGCCCTTGTCTTGATTCTTGCAGTGTGCAAGTCCTCAAGAGTGGGTAGGGCGGTGCCAATGATTTTTTTCGCCATCCTAACAGTCCGTTGAAGTCGGATTTTGTCCTTTTTTGTGGCGGCCCCAAACCAAACCGTAATGGAAGAACACAGGAGTGATTCGATGTCTGCCGTGTAGAACTGTCGTAGCACCTCCTGTGGCAGGCCATGCTTCCTCAGCAGTCTCAGGAAGTACATCCTCTGCTGGGCCCTTTTCTAGATGGAGATGGTGTTGACTTCCCACTTCATGTCCTGGGAGACTATGATTCCCAGGAACTTGAAGGTCTCGACGGTTGACACAGGGCAGTTGGATAGTGTGAGGGGAAACTGTGGAGAAGAATGTTTCCTGAAGTCCACGATCATCTCTACAGTCTTGAACGTGTTGAGCCCGAGGTTGTGTCGGCTGCATCAGAGCTCCAGCTGCTCCACTTGTTGGCGGTACGCAGACTCGTCACCGTCTTTGATGAGACCGATGACCGTGGTGTCGTCTGTGAACTTTATGAGTTTGACAGCTGGATTTGTTGAGGTGCAATCGTTTGTGTGGAGGGAGAAGAGCAGTGGAGAGAGGACACATCCCTGTGGGGCTCCAGTGCTGGTGGTGCGTGTTGATAATGTTGTTGCTTCCAGTCTCACCTGTTGTGTCCGTCCCATCAGGAAGCTGAGGATCCACTGGCAGATCGTAGGGGAGACACCGAGGTGGAGAAGTTTGGGGGTGAGGAATTCCGGGATGATGGTATTGAACGCAGAGCTGAAATCCACAAACAGAATCCTTGCGTAGGTCCCTGTGCTGTCGAGGTGCTTGAGGATGTAGTGCAGACCTATGTTGACTGCTTCTTCCACAGACCTGTTTGCCCGGTAGGCAAACTGGAGAGCGTCCAGCAGGGGTCCGGTTACGTTCTTTAGGTGGTTCAGCACAAGGCGTTCAAAGGACTTCATGACCACAGACGTCAGGGCGACAGACCTATAGTCGTTCAGTTGCGATGTTGCCGATTTCTTGGGAACTGGGTTTATGGTAGACTGTTTGAAGCAGGATGGGACCTCACACAGCTTCAGGGATCTGTTGAAGATTTGTGTGAAGACCGGAGCCAGCTGGTCAGCGCAGACTTTCAGGCAGGAGGGGGACACTTTGTCGGGCCCCACAGCTTTCTTGATCTTCTGCTGCTTGAAGAGCCGTCTCACGTCCTGTTCGTGGATCCTGTTCGTGGATCTGTAGTGGAGAAAAAGAGAGGGTGGGGGTAGATGGAGTAGTTTCTGGTAGAGGTGGGTGTGTGGGGAAGTGGGGGTGTCCTTTTCAAATCGGCAGAAAAACATGTTTAGTTCATCAGCAAGACCCTTATTGTTCACTGTTTGGGGGGATGGCATTCTATAGTTAGTGATTGCTTTCAGGCCATTCCACACAGATGCAGAGTCGTGAGCAGAGAACTGGTTTTTCAGCCTCTCTGCATAGCTTCTCTTAGCGATGTTAATTTCCTTTGTCAATTGGTTTCAGGCATGTTTGTACAGTGCCCGATCTCCACTTCTAAATGCGGCCTCTTTCTCTTTCCTGAGTTGCCTGAGTTTGGGAGTAAACCATGGCTTGTTATTGTTGAAGGAGCGGAAGGACTTCGTTGATACACACGTCCTCACAGAAACTGATGTATGATGTTACAGTGTCTGTGTATTCATCCAGTGTGCCCGTTGAAGTTTCAAAGATGCCCCAATCAGTGTAGTCTAAGCATTCTTGAAGAGCTTGCTTTGCTTAATCTGTCCATTTTTTCACAGTCTTAACAACCGGTCTAGCACATTTGAGTTTCTGTCTGTATATAGGTATTAAGTGGATTAAATTGTGGTCAGAAAGACCCAATGCTGCACGGGCGACCGATCGGTATGAATTTTTGATTGTTTTATAGCAGTAGTCTAGAATGTTGCCTTCTCTGGTAAAACAGTCGATGTGCTGCTTATATCTGGGAAGTTCACGGTTAAGATGTGCTCTAGTAAAATCGCCCAAAATGATCAGGGGTGACTGGGTATTTTAGTTCGAGTTTGTTTACTTGTTCGGCTAGTGCATCGCCGTGTGAACACCGACTAGTAAAAAGGAGGTGAACTCACGTGGCAAGTAGAATGGCTTGCAGTTTAAAGACAGCGACTCCAGGTCCGGGCTGCAGTGTGCGTCGAGCTTCGTGACATCAGTGCACCATTCTTTGTTGATATAGAAGCAAATCCCACCACCTTTCGATTTCCCTGATAGCTCCATGTCGCGTTCGGCACAGAGAAGGCCGGGTAGATGTAGCGTGGAATCCGGGTGGCGTCACTGAGCCAGGTTTCAGTGAAGCAAAGCGCAGCAGAACGTGCAAAGGTTTTGTTGGTCTTGGGGAGAAGATGTTCATCCATCTTGTTTGGCAAAGATCGGAAGCTATCTATCTATCTATCTATCTATCTATCTATCTATCTATCTATCTATCTATCTATCTATCTATCTATCTATCTATCTATCTATCTATCTATATCTCTATCTATCTATCTATCTATCTATCTATCTATCTATCTATCTATCTATCTATCTATCTATCTATCTATCTATCTATCTATCTATCTATCTATCTATCTATCTATCTATCTATCTATCTACCAGCCACCCACCTGCCTACCTAACCTACTTACCTACTGATAGAGAAATCTATGAACAAAATTGTATCATTTTTAAAGTTTCGGTTAATTTGTGCATGTGTGGACATACTCAGCGCAGAGGTGTCGGCCGTTTGGGCGGAGGGCTTTTTTTTTTAGTAATAACGTCAAAGCAAGGGGGTCGAACAGATGGAAAAGGCTTGACTCACTCACAAAGTGGGAATTAACGAATTGGGAACAAAGAGTTGTTGAATACCAAAAGACGGTTTGGAAACAGCTGTCGCGCCCAGGTGGACATTTGTCATCAGCAAAGTCTGTGACTTGTGTATTCGGGTAGATTAGATCACTACCGAGGAGCCGGACCAGGGGGCACGGTATGCAAATCATGGGGGCAGTGTTTTTCTTGTATTTTGCAATAAAAGTTCGAACTGGTGGAGAGGGAGCTGAGTGTGTGATCATCGGGGCAACTACCGTCGTTCGCTCTCAGAGATCCCTCCCGCCGATATTGAAGACAATTTTCCTTGTGTGCCGAGTTATTTCTTTAACTTTGTCCGAGAAAAACTCTAACACCTACACACACATATATGAGACATATGGACATTTTTTCAATGCTTAAATAGCATGAATATATACAAATATGATTCAATTAAAAATATTTTTGGGGGGTGGTATCTCAAGCGCCATGCTCACCGTGCATGGTTTGGCAATCTGGTCAATTCTCAATTTGCACCGTGTGCTAAATTTTAGGAGCATGTTAATCTGATAAAATAGCTTTGATTGGATTTCTGAAAAAGTAAATACAAAAACACACACACCTTCAATGTAGCCTGCTCATGATCCGCGCACACATTACTGGCGATGACCTCTGCATCCACGATGCAAGTTATTTCATTCTCAAAGTGTACCATATTTTCAAAAATGGGTCTCCATGGGATTCTCATGTCTCATGAAAGTGCCTAAGAAACACACGTAAGGAATTGACTTGGGTGCCAACGGGATAATATGCCCCTAAGTTCGTCAGCAAGCTCACTATCGAACAACCTCTCTTTGCTATCTTAGTAAATCAGGTCCCAAGACTTAAAAACTGCTAAAGATTTCCAAATGAGGAAACGCATCTCATTCAATTTGAAAAAAAGCGACTCCACGGGCAATGTTGAAAAGTGAAACATCAACTGCTGTAGAAGGATGCAACACTACAATGAAACACCAAATGTATTATGCTAGTTAATTTATTTACTATTACTATTGCTTTAACTATTACGGTGAAGATAAAAGTGACGTGCGCTTCACCTCGGGAACTTCAAATACAGTAAGCGTATCAAGCTCATTTCTTGTCAACTCGTTGGCAGGCGATGTGTATGAAAAGTCGTGGTTCATCCCATGTTCATGAAGAGTCTCTTTTTCCTTGCCAGCTCCAACAGCAGAGCATTTCGTCACTCCCTGTCCCACGCACAAGAGTAAAAGTCAAGGGTGTTGGGCGATTTGAAGATTTGTTTCCCCTGCCAAGCTGTTTTAAGAAAGCCCAAGGCAGCTCTCCCACAGTGAATAAGATCCTGTTGTGCCAAAGTGTAAATGTTTGCAGGCACTCTTTTTGGCTTACAGTGAAACACCTCTACAACGAAACCTACATGTGTGAAAATACCACCCAGTGTGAAAAAACTTCATGCATGAAAGCCATTCCCTCTTCTCTGCTTCCCCCTACAACGAAAATACAAAATCCTTTTCTCCACCCTTGCCTGGCAATGAGGTTCACTACGACGAAAACAAGCCTTCCGCAAAAGTCAAATCCAACCTCAGCCTGCCACAGCGACTCCGACTGCTTAGCTCCAAAACGGCAACAGCAACCACCACACTGGCATACACATGTGCAGTAGTACAGGACGTTTTTGTTATTGTTAGTTTCAGACAGAGCATGAACGTTGCATTGCTAAAATGACTACAAAACGGACCTTTGCAGACCAAGGAGTTAAGAAAACAAAAGCTTCAATGCTTGAAGACAGGATAAAAGTAATAAAAATGAAAGATGGAGAAAGCAAAATAAAATACATCATGCAAGAAATTTATATAAGTAAAAGTGAATGCTGATGATACATTTTGCAATTTCTTTCCTGTCCAATCCAATGAATGAATTATTTTGGGGCATGTCTATGAACTCCTGGCATTTCCAGATATTAAACGAGCAGTGACTCATCATTGTCGTCGAAGGAGCAGCCATCCATCTGTGCTCACCCAACATTTGCTTGGCACAGACAGCTTGTATGAGACCTTGGAAAGTGACTTCAGAGATTTGTTTTGAATGCATGCTGTATGTTGGAAAATAATTGCAGAATATATGTGCAATGACCGAGACCCGTGGAGCACAGCGTTGCTGTTTTTCAGTATTTAAATTTTCCAGATTTTTTTTTGAGTGCCTAAAACAGCATCCTGTGACGCACTTGGATATCCAGCATGAGTCGCACCACCTGCATGGTATAACAACTGAGGCGTTTATATCATCAGTGGTTATCTGGCGCAATTGTGAGTGACTTATTAATGATTACTTGGCCAATTTTTTAAGAGCCATTTTTACTGTTGCAAAGTGCAGCTATGCCTACAAGTGGAAATCTTTCCTGGATGCCACATAGCACTAAATATCAACCACTTTTACTTTTACTATATTGACAGCTCTGTTATGGCATAACAAAAGCAAAGATAGCAGTTAACCCAAAAGCAAATAGGAGACTTTTGATGAGAGATTTAAGGGACTGTTTAATGAAAGCGAGAGTCTGATGATCTCGGTCAGGACACAAGGGTTGGCTGGCAACAAGAAGGTGAGTTTCTGGCTTAATGTTGTGAAGCTGATGACGAGACGAAACGGCACAATGGATCATTGTTGAATCAAGTAGTCTGAAGGAAATGCGGAACCAGGCTCAACAGGGAGACACTGATAGGATGACAAATGAAAGTTTCGGGAACTGAGCGCGTGCATCGGGAATGGCCAAAATATCACTCATAACACGTGAATCATCTGGCACCTGCTTGCAAATCAGCAGAGGTCTTATACTCGGGAGGTAATTGCGGATCAGTTGTAGGTGTGTGAACCCTCCTGACCCGCCCAGCCTGATAATTAAAAGGAACAAAAAAAAACACAGGGAACAAGCTTTAACAGTAACACAGAAGGAAAAGGGTCTGTGACACAACATCACAGGCTTGGCCCTCTTTTGATTTTGTGTCTTTGATTGAAAGTATTGTAATCCTTAGAGGTTACTGAAATTACTTGTGAGGTACAATATTCCTTCCATGTGTTCAAATGCATGTATTTTAATTTCAAATTCAATCATCGAAAACATTTACAATTCACTAAATGTATTTATTAAAATGGAGGCTTGCAGTGTTAAAACGGCTTGCAAAATCTGATTGTTGCGTTACGTCATTCGTCCTGCTTCCCTTGTATCTCTAAAAAGAAAAGACTGAACCCTAACCAATGTGCACAATACTCATAATGGTGCGTAATGTAACACCAGGGGCTTATTGTCATAAATACGCATCAGTATGCACAATGGAAAAAAGGGTCACATAAGGGTTCACGATCACCGGTGCAAGACAGTCTCCAATAACCCAATTACATCATTCACATCATGCACCAAGTCCAAAAGGTAAATTTCTGCTTTCTCATTTTAAAGGGAATGAGGGAAGCTGCTTTGATTGGCTGTGAGTCGTCTGCATTCTATCCTGCAATGGCGCACAATGGCGCAAAGGCCGCATTCTATCTGCGTGGATCTTGGTCAATACAAAAAAACCCAGACAACTCCACCCAGTTAGACTGTGATTTGTGCTAAGTTTCCGTTAGGCACAAAAAGAGGGTCGAAAATTCTCATTTCATTTTTGGAATATACAGTCATACTTCGGTTTTCAACCATAATCCGTTCCAGAAGGCTGTTCGAAAACCGAAACCACACTCTTTAAAAAAAAAAAAATTATATATATATATATATATATATATATATATATATATATATATATATATATATATATATATATATATATAAAATCCTCATCTCACCCCTCGGGTGGTGTCCGTCCCTCATTCAGCTCGGGTCCTCTACCAGAGGCCAGGAAGCTTGAGGGTTCTGCGCAGTATCCTTGCTGTTCCCAGCACTGCACATTTCTGGACTGAGATGTCCGATGTTGTTCCCGAGATCTGTTGCAACCACTCATCTAGTTTGGGGGTCACTGACCCGAGTGCTCTGACCACCACAGGCACGACTGTCACCTTTACCTTCCAGGCTCACTCCAGCTCCTCTCTGAGCCCTTGGTATTTCTCGAGTTTCTCATGTTCCGTCCTTCGATTAGCCATTCTGGATGAGTCCCATCTCTCAGCTCATTTGTAGTGCTAGGCGCTCATGGAGTGTTGTGAGTTTCTTTAGCCAGTAGGTGTGGACCATGTCCGGGCCTGGTGCTGTCCAGTTCTTCATATCTGAGACTCTTTCCTGTATGTCTGCCGCTGTTATGGTAACTGGGTTCTGTTCACGGAGGTTGCTGTGCTCCTCTCTCAGGGTCACCAGCCATTGTGCACTGCTGTTATGTGCAACCTCCTTCTCCCATATGCCTTTCCAGTACCTTTCAGTTTCCAGTCTTGGTGGGTCAGCTCTGTTGTTAGGACCCTGCCACTGAGCGTACACTTTCGCAGGTTGTGTTGCGAACAGCCCGTTTATTCGTCTGGCCTCATTCTCTTTCGTGTAACGCTTTAGCCTTTGTTTGGCAGTTTCGAGTGCTTCAGGTATGGTCATCTGGATGTACCTCTCGGGTATCGGCCTTTTCATCACACCTCTCTGGGCCTCTGTCAATTGACTCACATCTTTCCGGGCCGCCTTGATCTTAGCCTCCAACCGTCTTTTCCATGGTGGGTAACGTATCTCATGGCTTCCATGGTTGCTCTTATAGCCCAGAGTCTCCAGGATCACTGATGCTGAAGCGTATATCAGCTCATTGGTTTCTGTGATCGTTACGGTAGGGATCGCCCTCAGTGCTGCATTCACACTTTCTATGAGACTTTCAGATGGTACTTCACATAGCCGTTGTAATCGGTTTCTAGGTTGCCCAGCTTTCATTCTCGCCATGATCTTAGCTTTCAGGTCAGTTGCTGCCTCGCTCAGCATTTCATTAATTGGGGCTGGCCACCCAATCTCATCATCTGCATTCATTGGGGCTTGCCTCCCAATCTCTTGTATGACCTCCTCCTCTGATCTGGCAGCCTGGGGCCCTTCACCATGGAACCTGCGTTGTACCTCATCAATCTCAAGTTGTGACAGCAGTTGCCGTTTGTGGATGTTGGAACACTGAGCTGTGGGTTTCGAAGTAACCATTTAGCCCACATTCTCTGCATGTAACCCCTCTGACTAGGGTTGCTTGAGTAGTAGCATTCCAACAGAGCCATGTTATCGCATCTCACCCATCTCCGCTTTGTTCCAGTAGCCCATTTTTCATCAAGGTGCTCTGGTTCCCCAGCACCTGACGCAGACCTTGTTTGGCCGAGCCGGCATGTCATTCGTTTTATTGTCTCTCATCATTGTATGAGGTAGGCATTAGCGTGAAGGATCTTGCCCAAGGACCCACATTGGATGGTGTTATGTGCTCATTCTTTGCCCCAAGCGGGATTCGAACCACCGTCTCCCGTATGCAAAACCGATGCCTTACTAACTGAGCTATCGAGCCGCTTGGCATCCCTGGGTGTGTGTGTGTGTGTGTGTGTGTGTGTGTGTGTGTGTGTGTGTGTGCGTGTGTGTGTGTGCGTGTGTGTATATATATATATTGAACACATCTGCTCACAATGGAATGCTATATGAGGAAGCGTCACTTCCTCGTCTACCCGAGGAAGCGTAAGGAAGGCGAGAGGAGTCAAGTGGCGCATTCAAGTGCGCTCAGTTTGGTCAAGAACCGATTTTTGGTCGTAATCCGAGGCATAAAAAACTCGAAATATTTTGGTCGAAAACTGATTTGGTTGAGAGCAGAGACGTTCGAAAACCGAGGTTTGACTGTACAATCATTTAAAAGTCCCCAAAAAGTAGAGGAAAAAAATCGGTGAGTCTGCAAATTGTTGAGTGCTGACCTGCAAATATGCAGTTTACCTCAGTGCAGAGGTACTAGGTTCGATTCCAGCTCTGGCCTTCCTGTGTCGAGTTTTCATGTTCTCCCCGTGCCTGCGTGGGTTTTCTCCGGGTACTCCGGTTTCCTCGCACATTCCAAAAACATGCATGACTAGCTGATTGAACACTCTAAATTGTCCCGATGTGTAAGTGTGAGTAAATTTGTTATTCGCCTGTGTATGCCTTGTGATTAGCTGGCAACCAATTCAGGGTCTCCCCCACCTACTGCCAGAAGACAGGTGGGATAGGCTCCAGAATGCCCCGTGATCCTTGTGAGGATAAAGCGCATTAGAAAATGGATGGATGAATGGAATATATGCACGCACCATTTCCGTATTTGGGTTATAGAGACATGCTATTTTCCAGTCGCTAGTCCTGCACATGGTAATAGTATCAACTCTTTAAAATATACTCGCAATCTGCTGGAATTATGCCAAGTTATCATAAATGGCAGATTACCTTAATTATTTGCTTCACTTATCCAAGTGGCGGCGAAGCGACCAAAGCATTTAATGAGCCGTTTGCTTAATCACAGTACATGTTGGACCTTGTGAACACAGACTTGCACGGTTTATTTTGACATGCTCAGCTCAACTTTGAGGGCACAAAAACAACCACAGAAGAGAGTACAAAGCCTTTGTCACGTTCTATGGAACAGATTCAACAAATTTGAGCTTCTAAAAACAAAAGACAAATTATAAAATAGTAATGACAAGCGTATACTACGAACTGCAGGATGAGGATAAATGTTCCCATGAAGCTTCATGATGGCGCCGCTGAAATCCTCTCTCTCATGGTCGGGTGCCTTGCAAATAAAAAGGTTGAACATAATTGCCAGCATACCACAGAGTTGGCTGGAAGGATTTCTCTATTTTGGAAAAGTCACAATTTCAGAGGCCAATTCCCCTGTGTAAAGCATCAGCTCTGAGTTATGGAATGTATCTACTGTATTACAAAAAACAATGTGAAGACAATTTAAAATAATTATTTTATTTTTAAGACAATTTTATAGAATTACGTTATTTTTAAAATTGTCTTAAGCCAAAAGCTCGTACGCCTCTGTATTTTCCACCGGAAATATGTCATGCGCTGCCATGCATAGAGTCCAGACAGCGCTCTCCTCCGAGTTGGCAAAGACCTCAAAATTAATCTTGACAACATTAAAGTTTCTATCCTTGTTCTGCTCGATCTTAGTGCCGCTTTTGATGCAGTCGTACCATTTTGCTTTATCGTCTTGAACACCATATCGGCCCCAGGGAGACTCGTCCTAACTGGTTTTCCTCCTCTCTCATGAATAGACCATTTTCAGTTTGTCTCGGTGACTGCAAGTCAGTACATGTCATCTTTCCGTGTAGTGTTCCACAAGGATCTATTCTTGACCCTCTACTGTTTAATTGATACATGCTCACACTTGCTTTGATTACGGCATACATATCATATCATTCGTATGCTGATGACATGTTAGAGGAATCTATGAGCAAAATTGTATCATGTTTAAAGTTTCATTTTAATTTGGACACATCGAAACGGTTGGGTGCGTATCCAGCACCCCCAAATGCCTGTGCATAAATGCGCCGGCTACCTGGCCGGAGGGCTGTTGAAGTCCACAATTAGCACGTCAATGCAGGTGGGAGATCACGGGGGAGAGGGCGAAACTCAGTCACAAAAGGGGAATGAATAATTCGGGAACAGCAGTTGAACAACAAAAGACGAGTTGAGAACACCCGGCGCGCCCAGGCGACATTGGCCATCCGCAAAGTCTGCAACATGTTAATTCGATGTAGACCAGACAGAAAAGGCGCCAATGTACTGATGGTTCAAGTTTGAAAAACAGGTAACCAATCACTACCGAGGGCCGAACCGGGGGTGCAGCATGCAAATATTGGGGGCAGTGTTTTTCTTGTATTTTGCATATGTTACAATAAAATGTCGAACTCGCGGAGACGGGACTTTGAGTGTGATCGCGGAGCAACTAACCGTTATTCGCTCTCAGAGGTCCGCTTCCGCCGATATTGAAGACAATTTTCCTGTGTACCAAGTCGTTTTTAAGATAAGATAAGATATCCTTTATTCGTCCCACACTGGGGAAATTTACAGCCTCCAGCAGCAAGAATGTATGTAGAAAGAAGAAAGGAGAAAGAGAAAAAAAAAACAACAAACATCTTTCAATTAAATACAATATGAACACAAATGGATAAATCGCAGTACTATTTACAATTTTCCTTCACATCATTTAACTTTTCATTTCTTTAACTTTGTCCGAGAAAATCTCTGACCTGACATCTACGCCCACTTGAGGATTTCATTCACTGCAATGCCAACTCCAACACTTGAGAGAGAATTTTCTTCAACTTGATGACAAAACAGAAATTTATTTGTAGACCCAAAGGCTCCGATGCATCTGGTTTCATTGCTGGTGACTCCTTTCTCTGTAAAACCCACTGAGCACATCAGAAACCGACGTGTCATTTTTTTTTTTTTACGAAGATCTCAACTTTGAAATGAATATTTCCGTGATTTCCAAGAGTGCATTTGACCATTTGTTAAGTGCTTTGATGATTTAACAAATCCAGCACTTAAAAAACTTTACCTGATTCAAAATGGTGCTAAAACAAACAGATATAAGCACATCACACCAGAACATCTTCATTGGCTTCCAGTAAAGTCCAGAATCGATTTTATTCATTTTTATATCTCTTAATGGGGGTGATATTAGATAGACACTTTTGATCCACTGGGATATCTCTCTTTGATGTACCTCCTATACATTCAACATCAGCTGAAGGTGCTTTTAGTTAGTGGTCCAACACTCACTAACTTTTAAATTACGGTAGCTTTTCGGTTTGTCAGTTTGTTTATATTAATGTGAATTATTAATGTATTGCCATCTTGCTTTTTATCTTGAAGCATATTGACCTTATGCTTACCATATGAAACGTAACATAGAAAGAAAATTGACATTGACATATTTAAATTGGCATTTTGCATACATCCGGTTAGGAATGTGTGGTCCTGTATGCCCCCCACTTTTTATCATGCACTGTGTAGTAAAATATCTCGATACATGGGGCTGAGAAATAGTCCCATGTAAAAAGCTTCGTTTTGTCAACTGAATGAGCGGAGTGACAAATATTGCAATTTGTGGTGAATTGCAATTTTCACCTTTTTGCAATTATCCGTTTATCTATACCGCTAAAATCAAACTGCCAAACAGTTTTTTTTGTCTCTTTGTGACCTGTGACTGGATGGTGACCACTTAGGGTGTACCCCCACCACTCACCCTCTCTGTGCTAGGCTCTAGCTGCTAGAGTCTAGCACATCTGCAATCCTATAAAATGGATGGATGGAAATCTTTCAATTACATTTAGATCCCAGTTTGATATTTGGATTAATATATGCTGAGGTGTTCTGTGCCTTTTGTCTTCGTCATCCCAGATTTTCTTCCCACTCTTTGATCACTACATATTGGCTTCATATTCTTCTGCTATATCATTCCCTCATTTTGTCCTGTCCTTGAGGGAGCTGTTCTCCTATCTATTTTTATCATGCGGCCTGGAATGAAAGCAAATGGGAACAGAACCGGAAAGAAGAACATCCATTCTTCTCTGTCACCGCTCACTAAATTCTGCCCCACTGCCCCTCTATGCTTCTTGCTTTCAGTAACCTTTTATAACATAGTTCCGTCAAATTTTTTATTTTTATTTTATCACGCTCCTGTTATTGTTCAACACCAACAGTGTTGTGTAGCACAACCTCAATTTCAATCAGTTCTGGATCTCCAACCCGCCTTAAGTTATCCATCCATCCATTTCCGTTTACGCTGTTACAGCCAATTGGGGCGGTTGATTCAGTTTTTATTTTTTTGTTGAGGTTAATCTTGCGTGGCTCGGTGGTCAATTGGTTAGCACGTCAGCCTCACAGTGTAGAGGTTCAGGGTTCAATTCCGGCTGTAGCCTTCCTGTGTGGAGTTTGGATGTTCTCCCGTGCCTGTGTGGGTTTTGTATGGGTACTCCGGTTTCCTCCCACATTCCAGAAACATGCATGGCAGGCTGATTGAACACTCTAAATTGTCCTTGGTGTGAGTGTGTACGCGGATGGTTGCTCATATATGTGTGCCCTGCGACTGGCTGAAACCAGTTCAGGGTGTACTCCGCCTACTGCCCGAAGAGAGCTAGGATAGGCTCCGGCATGCCCTGCGACCCTTGTGGGGAAGAGGATTTTTGTATCACATTTCCGGCGACTGAGAGTGATTCCTTTCTCTCCTATGCAGTTAACCCTTGAGAGGTGCGTTACAACCGCTTATTCTGTTCAGGGTCGAGAGGAGCTGGAAACTATCCCAGCTGACTTCAGGCAAAAGGTGGACCATACCTTGATTGAACTAGTCGCCAGTTAATTGCAGTGCACATTGAGGGACTGGAAATCATTCACATTAACATTTACACCAACAGCAAGCCCTCAATGTCTGCACCAAAGTCAGGTGAATGTACTGCACCACGAGTGACAGAAATATATTTTTTAATTCTAATAATTTATTTTCTTCTGTGGCTATGCAGGCCAATCTGAAGAAGTTCATGGACCTTATACTCCACAATCAGGTGGACAAAGTGTCTAAGATGTTAGAGAAAGGCCTTGATCCCAACTACCATGACAGTGACACTGGTGGTAAGTCAACACCAAATGTTAACTCGAAGCTTTGAATATAGCAATGAATTGTTTAATACTACTAATAATAACAACCATACTACTACTACTAATAATAATAATAATAATCGTAACAATAAAAATTAGGAAATATGTTATTATTATTAAATTTGCTAATTGTTTTTGTGTGTGACTGTATGCCCGCTGTTTATTTTGTTTATTTGGAGTTTTCTGACATGGAACTCACAAGTGACACACAAAGGTGGAAACATGCAGTTAGTTATTCCAAGAATCTTATTTCCTGGTACGACCTTATCCTTTCAACCCAAACCATACATACCCTGTCATTCATGAAACTGCACCTGTACTAATTCAAACATCAACAACCCCATTGACTTAAGCAGTTAGTTTAGTCTAAATACCATTTTTAAAATGACACTGGACTCAACAGTCTTATCTACAATGTGTCATCATATTATCTTTTCCATTAACTTATTTTCACAGAAGCAGGAGAATAATTATGAATTGAAGCCACTGTATAATTTGAGATAGATTGGTATCAGCATGTCATAGAATGCAGATAGTATTGGAACAATAGCATAATAACAACAAGCAATAATACTTAATAATAAAAAATACTGTCAAACAATTACAGAATCAAACGGCGTTGCTATATTTTATATCTATCAAATAAAGGGGCGAGTGTTTCTAATGGAATAGGTACGTTTAAATTGATCTTACCTTCAAAACTTGATAAAGATAAAGTCGATATCCTCTGATCCAAACCCCACAACCAGGCAAGAAAAAAAAAACCCTCAAAGCCCATTTGGAAAAAAAGAAGACACATTGAAAAGGGTGTGTAGATTGGAGCCCCACCTTCCGAGATAATCAGGCTGCAATGAATGCCAAGAGGGCATCATTTACCTCTCAGAAGCCAAGTTGGCTGCTCTCTATCTGTACCTGTGAGGAGCTGTAAAATGTAAACGTAAGAATAAAAAATGGTGTAAAATAAAACAATCTGAAGCCATGTTGATGTACTGTATATTGTATACCCAAGAATACCATCATGTCTGCTATTTAAAATACCAATCACACTCTACTGTATGTTTCTGTCACTTCTAGAGAGCCCTTTGACCTTTACAGCACATCTGGATAACGTGGTGGAGATGATCAAGGTTCTTAAGAATGGGGGTGCCCACTTGGACTTCAGAGCCAAAGACGGCATGACAGCCCTCCATAAAGCAGCACGTTCCAAGAACCAAGTTACGCTCACGGTAAGAGAAAATATTGGGCCTGATTCACCAAGTGCCAAAATAGCAGGTGCTCAGTTGTGTGTTCTTTTCACTCACTTTAACCGATTGCGTGTGCTGTTGGCAAACAGTTGTGGAAACTGACGTATTGAAAATACGGTTTTGCGCTTTAGGTAGCTCTGATGGTTTTCTCCATGAACATTTTGGTAGAGTACCATATGCACAAAATTACATTTAAAATGTTTGAATTGAATGTAATTGTGGAAGAAATGAATAAAACCCAAACATTTCCAGAAAAGAAATGTATCACTGCAATATATTTGGGAAGCCAGCTATAACATGAAAGCCATGTTTGGTTTGATTTACTTGCACTAAGCACATCTCCCTCTCTCCCTATACTGCGTAACACTGCATCTCAAGCTTTGGACACCACTTCCAAACAACTCCAGAGTGTGCACAAATGACCCGGACACAAGAAAATGCAGCGTTGAAAGGAGTTTTGTCATTAGCGATATGGCATGATACCTTCTTGTGACTAGCTCTAAATCAGGGGTGGGGGGTCAAACTCATTTTTGTCACGGGCCACTCTGAAGTTACGTCTTCCCACACGGGGCTTTTATGACAGTGAAACCACAAAAATATTTGATCATCTCATGGCATTATAACTTGTACACAACAAATTAATTGATTCCTAGTTTTGAAATCAGTCAATTATAATATTCATTCATTCATCTTCCGAGCCGCTTGATCCTAACTTGGGTCGCGGGGGGTACTGGAGCCTATCCCAGCTGTCTTCGGGCAGTAGGCAGGGGACACCCTGAATCGGTTGCCAGCCAATCGCAGGGCAGTCAATTATAATAGTTTGTCAATTATTGTTCAAGTGACTGTAGACAACGTAACAAAATTATTGCAAAATCCATTACACATGACATTTTGACATTTTGGTACATTTTTTAAGCATCATGCAAGTCGGGTGGCCCGGTGGTTGAGTTTTTATCGCGTCAACTTCACAGTGCAAAGGTTGTGGGTTTGATCCCGGTGCTGACCTTCCTGTGTGAATTTTGCATGTTCTCCCTGTGCCTGCGTGGGTTTTCTCCAGGTACTCCGGTTTCCTCCCACATTCCAAAAACATGCATGGCAGGCTGATTGAACACAATAAACTCCTATAGGCTCCAGCATGCACCACGATACTTGTGTGGATAACGCTTACCAGAAAATGGATGGATGGATTATGCAAGTTGATACACATGTTTTTCTTTTGGGTGGACAACTTTCAGACACGGTATTTAAAAGATGCAAAATCAACCGTGGCAATTCATGTGGAGCTTGGCAAGTCACATTGAGTGTGCTAAATTGATCAAATATCAAAATTCACGAAATGAACCGCACAAAACTATTGCCTGTTTGAGAGTCTCATTCCTGGGTGCACCAAGTTTGTCGATCAGCTACCACAGGTCTTTGCATGAGCAGCCAAGTTTAAACCTGTTTTTGCACATGCATATCCATCCATCCATCCATCCATTTTCTGGACCGCTTAATCCTCACTAGGGTCGCGGGGGGTGCTGGAGCCTATCCCAGCCGTCTTCGGGCAGTAGGCGGGGGACACCCTGAATCGGTTGCCAGCCAATCGCAGGGCACACAGAGACGAACAACCACTCGCACTCACACTCACACCTAGGGACAATTTGGAGTGTTCAATCAGCCTGCCACGCATGTTTTTTGGAATGTGGGAGGAAACCGGAGCACCCGGAGAAAACCCACGCAGGCCCGGGGAGAACATGCAAACTCCACACAGGGAGGCCGGAGCTGGAATCGGACCCGGTACCTCTGCACTGTGAAGCCCACGTGCTAACCACTGGACTACCGGGCCGCCCGCACATGCATATATCATTCATATATCAGACCCATAAATGTTAATGCTCTGCTTGCTTCATGTTTTAGTCACACCTGCTTTTGTCAACATCTCGCGGTTGTAATCCCATTGCTGAGAGAAAATATGTTCCGACATGACTCCACAGGCAACCAAACATACTCATGTTTTTTTTCACCTATAGAGGGATTAAGGGATAACAACTGGTTTTCTATAGGCATATGCTAACCATGACCTTTTGCAGTTTGATGTTCCTGATACATCAGTTTCATTGCCTAAATCTCATTGACCTTTGTGAAAAGGCAGTTTTACAATTGTAATTAAGATATCCTTTATTTGTCCCGCAATGGGGAAATTACGATCAGAATTCAGAAAGGAAAACGCTGGGTAGGGAGAGGGGAAAAAAAACCATGCTCGAACTATCCTCTTGTGAGGATAATTTAAGTCCAGGATAAAAAAAAAAGACCCTAGCACATAGATAAGCATATGACAGTTACAACAAGTCACAAGACATAACATGTAATAAGGGGAAGGATGAATGGGAAGAGGGGGGGGGGGGCGCCTGACCAGCTAATATTCATCTTTTTGCATGTGACATGTTTAAATCAGTTCTGGTGTTTTATTTTTTTCCCCCATTGTCTTCGCATAAAAGCAGCATGTGAAATCATCTTTGTGCGAGGTGACCTCAGAAATCCAAGCATTAAGCATAGGGTGAAGCCGATTATTCTCATAATTCAAAAATAAGAATTCTTGCACAGCAAGGGAGGAAGTCATGGTGTGTCTCGGCATCGTGCACCGCTCCAACAGCCAGTGGACTGATGGCAGTTGGAGCCACTGCGATATTTTACGCCACTTAAAGAAAGCCAAAACCCTCATCCAATAGCCTGTCCCACACAAACTGGATTGCTATGCTCACCTTCTCTTTGAGCCACGTTTACCACGATAGGTTCCCGCAGCCAAAAGCCCTTTCGAATTTTTGAATTTCCACACATGCCATTTGGGTTCTAGTGTAATGACCTAAAAAACAAAACAACCCCTCCTCCCGCAGAAAAAACTATGTACTATTTAAGTACCGCATTGGCCCGAATTTAAGACAGCTCTGATTACAAGACGACCCCCTCTTTTTCAAGACTCAAGTCTGAAAAAAAGACTTTTTGAACACCAAATAAATATTTATACAGAGCATAATTACAGTACAACAATATATTTGAGAAAAAAAAGCATGTAATTTTGCCTCATTCAAATCTAAAGTGCAATCACATTCGTAAATGAATGGCTTCTGGTTTTTGAAATGTAATTACATCATAACTGCTCCTCAGCTGCCGGTTAACCTGGCTGATCCTCGACCCACTTTTCTCCAGATTGTCACGACGTTTCTCCATTTTCTGTTATCTCTTCTATTATTTTCTTCTCTTTTATTTCTGATTGCTATTTTTTATTTTAAATTTAAAATTTATAATAAATTTATTTTTATTTTTTATTTTTGTTTTTATTCTTCGTGGCAGGGGTTCACTTTGGCCTGGGAGTCAAGTTCAGCATTCGCTTCAATGATGTCTGGCGCCATCTAGCGTCGTAAATGGGTATAATGTCTAGACCCCAAATATAAGTCAACCCCCACTTTATCAGTCTTATTTCAATGCAAAAAACACCGTCTTATATTCGGGCTAATACGGTATGACACAAGCGATCGAATATGGATGTGAGGAAAGGGAGTCCTTTTTAGCATTTGTTAACTATTCCTATTACAGTAAGTGTTTCAATCAGTTACTGTCACTCCTGTCAAACTTTGCAATCATACACATTTTTTTTCTGGTGATGGCGACTCAGTGGCACTTAAGCTGTCCAGTGTTTTAACCAGGCAGCCATGACCAAGACTGCATGTTCACCTGTAATTTTCATGGTTTGTGCAATTTCTCGATCCACTGGCACAGCACCATCATTGTCCTTCCCCTGTCATTGTCATTCAAACATCAAAGTGGACAGGGCTGCCCATATGTTCATCGAACAAGGACAGAAATGATGTGACCCGATGAAAAAAAAATCTGTGACACGACTATCTTCTAGTTTGCTGTGACTGCAAGATTTGTAGCTTTATTGCAGTTTGTGAGGCTTGACATCATGCTTGATTTCTTTTGTCTGCACTATGTACAATGTACTGTCGAAAGAGAAGCTCACATGTATATTTTTCTGGTCCACGCTACATGGTTGGCACAATGTTACGGCACTTAGAAAACCAACTGACCACGTTTTGACTCAGTCAGAAACTGGAATGGGTGACGGAGCTTGCTCAATAATTCAGGGACCCTTTTTTTCTGTCCTATTTGTTTTGGACTCGCCACTCACACCCTCATTGTACTCATTTTACAGACACTGTTGGAGCTGGGAGCATCTCCAGACTACAAGGACAGTCGTGGTCTGACTCCTCTGTATCACAGCGTGGTTGTGGGAGGAGACCCAGGTTGCGGCGAGCTCCTTTTAAACCATCGCGCCTCTGTGTGCTGTCAGGATGAAAATGGCTGGCATGAAATTCACCAGGTATACCCACACAAGCGCCCCACGTCATTCATTCAGCAGATGCACTCATTTTCACAGAGGCAATTTGAACGAGTTATATGGAGTAGCTTGCTTTTGGTCAATACGTGGACACACAGTGTGGCAGCTGCTACCCGCTAGAGAAGATAAAAGACATGCTGGGCAAGACGCCCTGCAGCTATGACAACACTGTAAGCGTCTCCACATTGTCTGTGTGTGTGTGTGTGTGTGTGTGTGTGCGTGTGTTTGCGTGTGTGTGTGTGTGTGTGTAGACCATCAGTTTTATCAGACTGCTCATATCTCACTTCCAAATCCTTTGCCTTTCCAAATCGCTCACGGTTTAGACACAAATAGCAGCTTTTTGGCTGCTTATACAATAGAAAGAATAATTCCTGCAAGTATGTTCTTATGTTACATTCACAGCAAAGGCGAAATGACAATTTCACATTGTGGGAGTTTTAATCTTGAGAGTACAAATGTTGCCGCTTCATTCATGTCATGCCGCAACAGAGAAAAGGAAGATTTCTACCTTCTCCGATATGACAGAGAAAAAGATTGCATGAATGTCACTAGTCAGTCAGTCGGCTGGTGGTTGTGCAAAAACTGACAGGGAAGCTCCCGACATCGACTCGTTAAGTGTCAACATCGCAGACCAGCCGGCAGTACAAAACCTCACAACACTTTTTCTTCTTTTCTTCGAATCACGAGACATTGTGCTCTTTTTGCAGGAAACATCCCGATCCATTTTAAAATGCTGCACCAGATTGCCTTTATTTGCCACGACCATTGTTACATTGCAGATCAAACAAACAAGCTTCAGATGAAAATAAACCCTCCAAATTTCTGTACGGCTCTGATCATTAGCTGCAAGCTATATGTGACTTCTATTTACTTCTTGTCATGCAGGTCACGTGCGATGGAAGTTAAAGGTGACCGACTCGTTGCTTTAAAAAAAATGGAAACAAGTATTTTTTTGTGGACGCTAGGCTGGGTGTCGTGTACGCGAACACAAAAACACGCACCCACATGAAAAACTTTTTTTTTAAAAGGCCACCCCCTCATCCCTCTCATGAAATATTTGGGATTACAACGGGATTGATGTGATCCCAAGTAAATAGTGTTACCAGACATGCCAATTTCCTCTCTCATCATTCTCCAAGACTGCTGCCTTGTGGGCGACAATTGTGTTGTACAGTTCTCTGTGTTTACAGACCACAGTGATTTTTTTTCATAGTTTCTGCATGCATATAGAACATAACATGGAACTTTCAGTATTTACAAGCCGAGTACCCCTAGGCTATTTGACTCTGCAAGCTATGACGTGAAATCGTCAGTAAATAAAACACAGTCATATCCTACCCGATGTTTATCCATCCATTTTATGAACCGCTTTTTAGTGACATACTGATGCTTTTGAGTGTGTTTCGAGCAAGAGTGGGCGGTCCAAATGAAGCCCCGATTCGGCGCGAGTTTCGTTTCCCAACAAGTCATGTGACCGATGAAGACGAGGGCTCGATTTGTGCGTATCATTATACCTCGCGAAATTTCGTCAGTTTTCAACTCCTACTTATTTATATTTATAAACATTGTACTTATGATGTATTTCTTACTTAAGTCATATTTGCACGGTATTTCAGGTGTCACCTACTCTGGTCCTCGAGGCCCTTATCCTGCATGTTTTAGATGTTTCCATCCAACACACCTGATTCAAATGATCACGATCAGGATCGGGTTTCTGCAAAGCTTGCTGATGAGCTGATCATTTGAATGCAGTGTGTTGGAGAAAGGAAAGTGGCCAGGATAGTGGCCCTTGAGAACCGAAGTTGGTGACCCCTGCTCTAGATTTTATTGTATGGTCTTCTTGATCACTTGATGCGCCATAGAGAAAATGAATCACCAGTCATGAATCATGAGCAAAACAATTGGGTGGAAAGCTACTGTGCTTCATGAAACTTTGTTTCGAAGCTGAGTTTATCTTGCCTCACTCGGGCATGGGAGTGCTGGAGGCTTTCCCAGCTGTCTTTAGTTGTTTTTGGATGAACGTGCGGTCCCCAGACGGCATGAAATACCTTCCAAACGAAGTATTACCTTGCCGACATTACCACCAGCTGCGGTCATCCAACTATAGGTGCATACCCGGAAGAGCCTGGTTGTCTTTGTATTTTTATCAAATCATGTGTGATCACACGAGAGCTCTCTCTCGGGAATTGGATGCTTGACCGGTGGTGGATGAGAATCATCATGTGTTTGGTGAGCTGTGTTGACTGTTGAGATTACCTGAGCACCACACACGCACACACACACACACACACACACACGCACACACACACACACACACACACACACACACACACACACACACACACACACACACACGCGCACACACACGACCTAAACTTTTCTTTTTTTCATCTTTGCATATCGGGTCCATCAAAGATAAATACTCATTTAAGATTAAAAAAATACAAATTATTTAATGTGTGTGTATTCAACCTTTCAGTATAAGGCAGTCCATGTGATGGAGAAGAACTGTTACAATTCTAAGGCCAAATAAATAGCCATTGTTTTTACTCCCTATTTCTTTGGTCCTTGGTTGGATTATGCAAAAATACCATGATTTCTTCAAACCTTCGGTGTTACTGTATAACTGTAACTCAGAACAATTTTAGGGAATAAAAAGAAAGAAAATTAAATGGTGGGTAGAGAAACTGTCTGTTCACCCATATGTCATAGTTACACAGCGCTACAATCTTGTGGGGACTCCAGAGTCTATATTTCAATATTTGTAAAACTACAAGCTGTATCCACGAATATGTCATATTGAAAGTGATTTTTTTTTCAGTTATTACTGACCAAAATACCTTGTATTTTAAAAAACGCACTAAAGATGTAAAACATCAAATGTAATTATACATGTTCTTGGAAGTAACTATATCTCGACATTCTAGTTTTTTTCTGGTGTTACTCACTCAGAAAAGACTGCATGTGGAAATATGGAAAATTACATGTCCTCAAAGTCATTTCTGCATCATTCGGGAAATCATAACTTCACATTCTAACAGCAAGAGCTCCAGTAAGCTATTGTTTGATGAGGGATCACTTGAAATAATTCAGATTTTTTTTTTCCTGTAATATATGTTAGTATGTTTTACATTACCCTACGACCCTTGTGAGGATAAAGCAGATCAGAAAATTGATGGATGGATGGATGGATGGATGGATGGATGCATGGTTTTTGGATCGTTAAGTGGTGGCCTGACCAACTTTGATCACATTTTAAATATGACAAACACAACTCTCTCTCTTTGATACTGCTGTAGTTCACTCTATATGTATTTGGGTGAAACAGAATGTGACTCTCTTGCTTGAGGCACATTTCTGGTGATCTGCTCAATAAATGCAGTTGCTTTTACACTTGAATCCTTTTTTCTGATTGATGCATTTATCGTATTTTTTACTGTATTTAATGCCTTTAATCTACTGCTCACTTTCATGATTTTTCTTTTTCGTGGCTGGGTTCAAACTGAGCATGGTTTCCTGTTATTCTGGTTCTCAGCTCATTTGCAGCACGCTGTCATCTAGTGTAAATGAACGGTACTGCAACGCCTGCGCTGGTCGAATTAACAGTTGGATTTAATATTTTGATATGTGCTGCAATCCTTGTGTTGTTAGGCTTGCCGACATGGACACGTGCAACACCTGGAGCATCTTCTGTTCTACGGAGCAGACATGAGTGCTCAGAACGCCTCAGGAAACTCTGCCCTACACATCTGTGCTCTCTATAACCAGGTGAGTATAGTGGGCACAAAGTTTCTTCAATATTGTGAATGTAAAGATCGACATATAGCTAGGTGTCAATTATCCAGTTAGACATGTGTCCAAGAAATGGGAAGGAACATTATTGGAAAAATATAAGATAACAGCTACAGTAGAAATAACTGTACCTTACTTAAATATTACATTTTGATCAGCAAGTTGGGGGTGTGGTGGACCAATCCATCCAATTTTTTAAAACTTTAATTTATTTAAACTTTTTTTTTGTTTACTTAATGTACAGTCGACCCCCGCTATTGCGGGAAATTGGGAGTTGTCGCGTTGTGCCCGAAGCGATAGAATGATCGCTCCGTGCACAACAAAATAAGGAAGAGGATCCCCGAAATAGCAGACACAGAAAGATGTTTGTCAAAGAACAAAAATAGTCTTTAATACGAACACAAAATAACCCGACAGGGAGAATAACAAAAAGCGCTGGTCAAAATGGGGACCAGGGATCAAATAAAAGGACAACAGAAAACGCTTGCGGAAAAAGATAGCAAGGAGGGTCAGATTAGATAAAGAATAAATTTCACTAGTAAGAGGAACAATGACGCGTAATAACAGCCACAAGGCTAAGAGGCAATGAATCAATGCAAGTAGGAAATAGGGCGAGAGAAATTTTGGCACGGCGTGGAATTCTCCGGCAGTGAGTAGACTGCCAGAGCGTCCAAATAAAGGCTGAGCAATTACTCCCTAATGGGTGACAGGTGTGTAAACGGCGGGCAGAAAGCCCGCCCCCTGCTGGCAACCCCGGGACGTGACAGGAGTGACCGGGTGCATGAATAGGCAAAGTTCTGAAAAATGTCCATTGAAAGACATTGAGAAATGAAAATGGAAAAATTAAACCCTAAAGATTCTACAGAAAACAGGAAAAATGGCATTGAGGATGGAGCGTTACCCCCCCCCCCCCAAAAAAAAGATATTTCAAACTATTGCCACAAAATGTCCCTGGTGTGAACCAGATTGCGTTTCCTGTCATGTCATATTTTGCCGATCAATGACATGATTGAGTGATCAGCAAATTATGACATTACAACCAGTTACTGATTTTGCTTAAAATTCCAAATATCTGGCATCCGAACCAGCCAATCAGATCAATGTAAAGTCCAATGAATGCACTACTCTTGACACCTCTCCGGCTGTGTTTGGCTCGTTACTATTGAGCTGTGCAAAGATTCACAAATTGATTCAAGACTATTATCATCCACTGCTTAAGACATGGCCTGGCAGTCGAGTGGTTAGCATGTCGACTTCGCAGTGCAGAGATACCGGGTTCAATTCCACCTCTGGCTTTCCTTTATGTTCTCACCGTGCTTGCGTGGATTTTCTCAGGGTACTTCAGTTTCCTCCCATATTCCAAAACTTGCATGGCAGGCTGATTGAACACTCTGAATTGTCCCGAGGAGTGAGTGTGGGCGCGAATGGTTCTTCGTTTCTGTGTGCCAGGTGATTGGCTGGAAACCGGTTCAGGGTGTCACCCGCCTACTGCCCGAAGACACCTGGGATAGGCTCCAGCACCCCCCCCCCCCACCCACGACCCTAGTGAGGATAAAGCGGTTTGAAAAATGAATGAATGAATGCTTAAGACATAATGTTAAAACTGTTTCTGTGTGAGGCGGCCCGGTAGTCCAGTGGTTAGCACGTCGGCTTCACAGTGCAGAGGTACCGGGTTCGATTCCAGCTCCGGCCTCCCTGTGTGGAGTTTGCATGTTCTCCCCGGGCCTGCGTGGGTTTTCTCCGGGTGCTCCGGTTTCCTCCCACATTCCAAAAACATGCATGGCAGGCTGATTGGACGCTCTAAATTGTCCCGAGGTGTGAGTGTGAGCGTGGATGGTTGTTCGTCTCTGTGTGCCCTGCGATTGGCTGGCAACTGATTCAGGGTGTCCCCCGCCTACTACCCAAAGACAGCTGGGATAGGCTCCAGCACCCCCCGCGACCCTAGTGAGGATCAAGCGGCTCGGAAGATGAATGAATGAATGAATGTTTCTGTGTGTGTGTGTGTGTGTGTGTGTGTGTGTGTGTGTGTGTGTGTGCATTCGTGCAATTGTGCATGCGGGCGCACGTTTGTGTTTGTTTAATGGGTAGACTCTGTGATTTCATTTCACTTTTGACCACGTCTGCTGGTTCGATTTCCTCCAGGTGGAAGTTAGTTGAATTGCGTATTATGAACAGACAATTAGTAGTTATTAATAAAGGAAACCTTCACCTCAGACACAATGTTTGAGTAATGTCTTTTAACATTGTAGGTGTTTGAACCAGTCTAAGTCACAATGAGTGCGGTGATTCGGACGTAAGTAACTTTGCTTGGGTGGCAGGAAAGCCTGAAAAGACTGACTGAAAAGACTTTGGTTATGATTACAGTGTATGGACAGTAAGGACTGGAACACGAAGTTTACGTTTGCTAAAAAGCCATAACCATGCCCCCCCCCATCCCCCAGCTTCAGCTTCACTTCTGTTGTTGTCAGAATCCACTAACATCATGTGACTGCGTCAATATAGTCTTTTTAAATGTGCATATTGCCTCTTTCATTTGAATTACCTGTATGAATGTCAATTTTTAAAAAATCCTGGTTAAAAATACTGTTTGGTTTTTTTTGTCTATGTAAATTCTCAGTCATCCAAATCGTGATAGTCTGGAGAGATTAAATCGAGGCAACTGGACTGTTGTTAGTTGAATTTGTTTTGCATTCTTTGTTTTTTCCCAATAATGACTTTGGTAATTCTGCTCAGTCCTGCTGAAGCAAGAGTAAACCTCTTTTAAATTTCGCACACCCTGTCAAATTTGGATGATTAAAATTATCGACAAATGTATTAAGTAGAGCTTCAAAATCGTGTAAAATCAAAATTGTCTCTGCTCTCACATGTTGAATACGCTGAACCCACCCACCACTCGGCCATCAACTGTCAATCAAAAGCCATACTACGGCTACTCTGTCGAGGAACTTTGTCGTGCCTATACACATCACGCTTCCATTTTCGAGACCCTGCAACAAGATGACAATTCTGAGCTGGAAGACAGCGACCGACCCGAGAATCACAACCTCCTTCCTCAGTTTGCAGCCGAATAATAAGCTTTTTCCCCTCCCATTTATAAAATATTCATTGCCATTCATTGAAGGTGCGCCTTACACTCCGAAGCGCCTTATGGTGCGGAAAATACGGTACAATTTACCGTAACACAAGTTCAGATGCAATGTTGAATTTAAGGAATGGCCGAAGATGCTTGAATCCAACACCTCAGATGATTGTGATATGGTGGTTTTGCATCTATTAAAAAAATAGTATTACGTTTCTCCTTGCAGGATCATGTTCTATTTAAAAAAGTACACCCGAGATACGCTGCCAAGTCATCTAATACTGTGATATTAAATGTGTAAATAAAAACAACACCAGCGTTGGTGTAACACTGACAAAATTGTATCCGTGATATGATTTAATGCTCACATTTGCTATGTATCAGTATCTGCATAGGAGTCGGTGTCAGTATGAGCCATTTTCTAACCCTCAATAGCTTGTTATGGATCTAAAAAAAGTCTTTGTGTATGTGTGTGTGTGTGTGTGTGTGTGTGTGTGTGTGTGTGTGTGTGTGTGTGTGTGTTTGTGTGTGTGTGTGTTTGTGTGCGCAGAGTCCATGCGTGGTTGAGCACTTTGTGGGCGATTTGTGCAGCAGATTCGAGCCCCTCAGCAGTCTCAATCTCTCTGTTCTTCTCCCTCGCTCTTCTCTCTCGATTTCTCTCGTCCTCCCTCTCTCCATCATTGGAGTGGAGGAATAGAAACACACATAACAGCCAGCAAGGCTGCATTCCTGACATAGGTGGTAGATGTTCTGTTGTCTCTCCTCTCCCTACGCCAGGGATGGGATGATATTAAACAGTTCCTGCTCGACTGACTTCTTTTGCTTTGGACAATTCTTCTCATTTCATGGGAAGACAAGTGACCTTTCTCCTGACCAAAGTAGGAGAATTGAAGAGCCTCGGTGTTGTCATGGGTTGTCCCTTTTCTTCTTTCTTAAAATATGCCTTCTTTCTCCTCAGGATAACTGTGCCAAAGTGCTGCTTCTTCGTGGCGCTGATAAAGAAGTGAGGAACTACAACAGCCAGAGTCCTTTTCAGGTACGGTTAAAAATAAGAGAAACTGAAAAAGTCTTCCCCCATTGTATATTAATCATTAAAACAAATTGATTTTAGCTTTCACCAAATAGGGAAAGCATTTAGTGTACATTTCACGTTGTTTCCATTGAAACAGTACAATATGGTCAAGGTCAGCTACTCACAAGGGATTGCAAATGTCTCTCTTGGTAAAACTGGATAAGATGTGTTACGTTTCAATGACATTTTGTGGGAAGTTATGCGTCTTTAACTTTATTCACTGAGATATTTTATGGCTTAAAAATATGTTTTGTCAGCTTCAACATCTCAAGTTTTAGCTCAATGATGTATTAGTAAAAATAAAAATACAAATGTTATTTTATAATGTTCGACTAACATTTAACTCTATAATAGGGGCCCACACAAAAAAAATTAAAACAGCAAATGTGATTGAAAAAAAAACGTTATATGATGAGAAAATGTCAGTAAAGAAAACAATTCTAATACCGTATTACCATAAAAAAGTATAGTGTAAAACACTAGCAAGTATCCCAGTGAAGAAGTTTCTTCACATAATAATATGGTGGACTGCCGGTTAAGAGTTAGCACCAAGCTAGGTTAATTGAGCTCGCAAAGGGGTCTGCATGGATACTCCTCGATCCCTTTGAGTGCCAATTGCCGTACATGCCCAACTTGTCACATGGAGTGACTCCAAGCCATTTGCTCTTTAGACTTGAGGCCTATTTCATTCAGCAACTCCTGAAGATTGCTGGTATCATTGAATTGTTGTTATTTCTGGCTAGTATTGCAGGAACGCTGCGTCACCCATGACAAATCGCACCTGTCTGAAACTTAACACATTTACGGCATACAACATTGTGGAAAGGAGTCACGATAACACAATTTAGCCATAATAAAAGTGATGATTCGTGGAGACTAGGGTATAGTTGTAATTCACGATGAACAAAATCATGTATCAAGTCAAGTATCAAGTACAACTTTATTGTCAAATGTGCTGTATGTGCAATATTCCAATTAATTTGCTCTTCATTTAATCTGTCAACAAGAGCAGTTTAGTGTTAGTAAATGGAAACACAGCTCAAGTAATGCTAGGATGCTTGCTGATGTGCTAACCATATTTGCCAATGTGCCAATTTAACTAGCCTCGACAAAGTACTTTATTTACATCCCATTGTTGGCTTTGGTAGAGGAATGGTGGTACATATCAGAATGTTCTGAACTCCCGTTTTTATGTCATTGTGGTACGGAGTAGAATAATCATGTCTTGTGGCTAATGTTCTCTCTAAACTGCGCACCGTTTTACTCCCCTCAGCACACATCAAATATATACATAGCAAACTACATTAAATTAAAAAAAAAACACAACCTGTATTCGCCTCATACAGAAAATTTAAACGTTGATTTGGCCCAAGTGGTTGATGGAGTGGGAAAGGAAAATTCCTCAAAAAAGACAGAAAAGACTGAAGGTGTGGGAACATTTCAGGCCAAAATGTGTACCAGTGACATGTAACCGTTTCGGACGGGTGAGATACTGGTCGAGCCACCATGTGAATTAGAGGGTGACATAGGAGTGGACTTTCATCTCTGTCCCATCCCACTCCCTCAGAAAAAAATATCGGCCTGCCCTGAAGACACAAAAAAATAAATAAATAATAATGTCCCATCTCACTCCCAGTGAAACCAACTCCCACTCCGGTACCACTCCCATTTTGTAGGTCATGTGAATTAATAATGGCTGTGTATCTGTCTGAGTTTTTCCCCCCTCCTGGATAATCCCACTCTCATCTGCGCCTGTGAACTTTTCATCCTGTACCGTCCCAAACCCTTGATTAAAGTCAAAATTGACTCCCATCCTATTGGATTCCTGGGACCTGTGGCATTAATGAAAAAATATCACCCTCTAGTGTGAGTATCTGTTGTTGCTTGCTGTGGTCCAAAGAAGGTCCAAAGAGTTTGTGTGAATGCTCAGACGTATGGAAAATAATAGTGTTCGATAATGATAAAATGGACAGTTTAAAGTTGTAACAGTTTGAATCGGTCAAAGCCGTAGAAATTAGGAGTAAAAACAAAAAGAAAATAATTTAGAAATTTTGTTGTGGGTATTTTAATGGGGAAAATGTGTTTGGTACTTTTTGGTAAGTGGGAATTTTTGGCATGTTTGCTTATGGTTTTGAATGTCATATTAGAAAGATGTAAATGTCAAATGATCAATGTGCCATTGGGAATGAATTGGGATATTTTTGGTTGAAAAATGTTGACGTTTGGGAAAACCTTTGGAATGAGAAAATTCCAAGCACAGCCGGTGAGGTTGGGTAGGGTGAGGTTGGTAAGAATGGAAACGGTAAGAATCGGTTGAAAAATGTGGAAAGAGTAACAAGTCAAAAAACGGGAGGAATAAAAAAGAACAATAATAAAGTTGATGGTGTGTAGAGCAACATATACTGTATGTGTGAATGCTGAGGCAAATTCTGGAAATCGTCGGAGAGTCCTTTTCTAAGGTATCATAAAGTGTTGTGGCACTCCATCCACTGTCTGTATTGAGAGTACGAATTGATTGCAGAATCACATACTGCATCTTCACATTGCATGATGTGACACAGTCAAATGTATTGTTTTAGGCCTATTCCCTTTTTGGCCATAATGTTTATTTATTTATGTATGTACTTATTTATTTATACATCATATATTTTTTGTAATTCATCATTCTCAAGAGTCATAATAGATGTGAAAATCATTGTGCGCTTTTAATATAACTGCTAGTAATAACACACATGACCAGCAAGTAGTTTTGTGTGCACTTGAGGGATCAAGAAACGAAACCTTGCTCATACCAGATGGTTGAAATGATTCAAAGAGTCAATTATAACTATTTAATAAAACAGGAAGGGAACAAAGTCAACAAGCCTTGGTAGACATGACACCGAATTGCAAATCCAGCACGGTCATGCAAGGAAGTTGTTTGCAGTCTTCGTGGACTGCTTCAAAAAACACACCACTGCAGCCAATATTTGTTTCTGGACTGATGAACAATCAGGCCTCTTCAAGATGGATGGATGCATAAACAGATGCTTTATTCATCCTGTGAGTGAATATAGAGAATTTAGAAACAATGGTATGATTCTGAGCTGCGAGGACGAGCAGTCGTTTACCACAAAAAATTCATGTGAAATGATTACGCTTATCTCATTTTTCCTTTTATCTGTGCATAATCATAATATTGAAAAACAGAATGTTTGTACTCCCAAATCACACACACATGGTTTTAATTTCGAAAATTTTGGAGTAAATCTTTTTGAACTGTTTACAACACTGTCAACTAAATTGGGGCTCAGTAAAGTGCAGACCATCACCAAAATTGAACTTGAATCCTACCGTATTTTCTAAACTATAAGGCGCTTCGTATTATAAAGCGCATCTTCAATGAATAGCTTATTTTAAAACTGTTTTCATAAATTCGGCATTATGCATATCCCTGCATACAATAGTGGCTGGGGTTGCACTATGCATCCAGTAGATGGTGCTACACTGAAAGGATACAATACAATACAGTAATCCCTCATTTATCGCAGTTAATGGGAACCAAAACCACCCGCGATAAAAGAAAATCCGCAAAGTCGCATCCAATTAACATAAACAGGTAAATATATATATATATATATATTTTTTTTAAGTCCTCAAACGGTCCGCGAGAAGCTGCAAAACAACAGCGAGTCACACCGTATGCCAAACCGATGCCTTACCAACTGAGCTATCCAGCCGCTCTATCTATCTATCTATCTATCTATCTATCTATCTATCTATCTATCTATCTATCTATCTATCTATCTATCTATCTATCTATCTATCTATCTATCTATCTATCTATCTATCTATCTATCTATCTATCTATCTATCTATCTATCTATCTATCTATCTATCTATCTATCTATCTATCTACCAGCCACCCATCACCCATCTATATATTAGAGCTGTCAAACGATTAAAATATTTAATCTAATTAAAAATGCAACTGTCATAATTAACTCAAATGAACTAAAAAATTAATCGTGATTACTCACACATTTTTATCGTTTATGAATTTCCTTTTACATTTTTTGTCCTATTTTGTCCCCATTTTAATGCTCTAATCAACATGGAATCATGAATGAGTTTTCTATGTGCCAAATGCAAATATTTACTGAAATAACAATTTCGATTTTCAACTTTACGTGAACAATTTTTCAATTGGTGCAGTTATTCACACATAATCTCTCACACAATATTACTGTCCATCAATAACGGTGAAAAAAATATTTTGTCACACAACAGCTGCTCTAACAGCTTTTTTTATGAAATCAAAACAGAGCAATATAACATTATAAAGTGCACATCTAAGGTACACTAGTACTCAGCCTATAGTGGATTTAAACCATGGTTGCATACTTCGTTTTTATCAAGTTTGCTTTCAACACAGCAGTCTGTTTCTGTATGTTTGTTGAAGAATAACGAGACACCAGACACCAGTGTTCATTATGTGCCGCTGTAATCAAAACTGCCCGCCCTACAAAAAAGGGCACGCACTTCCCCCGTGCTGCAGGGGCAAACCATTCTGGAAGCGGGCAAACTATTCTGGAAGGGGGTGGGGGGGGTTAACTCCCCCTAACACAGTCAGGCTATGTTGATTGTGTTGGTCCTTCTTGCGCGGAAGTCTCTCTACGGTTTTGTGTAGACCTCATTTCGAATGACTACACTTGGTTCGATGACATCACTGGAGACGTTTTACTTTCTCTAGGTCTTTCACAGTCACGGGTTTGTGTTCTGACAAAATTAGGGCAGGAAAAGGCTATAAATGTTTTCTTAAATTATTCTTGTGAAGCCACACACAAGGCTTGGCAACTCCTTGTGCAAGATTAGGCAATATTAAAATACAATGTTGGGTAATTTAGCATCTTTAACTGTTAGCAAGGGAAAGAAACACAATTGCTGACCAGCCATTAACATGTATTTCCAGTTAAGCAGGGCATCGTTATCAGACAGAAAACAGGTTTACATGAGAGCCGCTAGTTCTCAGCAAAAAAATCTGGGCAAAATCTGTAAAAGGTCAAACACAAGAGGCCCAAACAGAAGCTCTCCTACTGACAGTGACCCCAACACAACGACAAGCAGCCACTAGACATGCTGTGGACTCACTTGTTTTCAAGAGGAAAATAGCGCTCTTTGGCACTTACTATCTTTATCATGGTTGCACTCTCCACCTACACGTAAGAGCAAAAGCTGATTTGTGCCTGTGTTCTGAGTGGCTGGCATCCGAGGAGATTTGGAACATTGCAGTTGGTCACTGGAGAAAACGTAAGAAGGTTCTACAGAACTAGTAAAGATGCTAAGGTTTGCAATCCGCTTATCCTCACAGGGGTCGCGGCGGGTGCTGGAGCCTATCCCAGCTGTCTTCGGGCAGTAGGCGGGGAACACCCGGTTGCCAGCCAATCGCAGGGCACACAGAAATGAACGACCAGTCGCGCTCACACTCACATCTAGGGACAATTCAAAGTGTGCAATCAGCCTGCCATGCTTGTCTTGGAATGTGGGAGAAAACTGGAGGACACGGAGAACGCGCTAACCACTGGACCACTGGGCCGCCCTAAAACTTATTTAATGAAAATAACATTTTCAGATAGCAAAGAAGCTAATCCAAGAAATATATGATATGTGCCAGAAATCTTCCGGGACTGGTGTCACAAAACAACAAACATACTACAAACTCTGCAATTTTCCCTTAAATGTGGCAGTCAACCTCAACCCTACAGATTTCCAATGCTATTTGCTTCATTCGGCTCACAAGAAGAGGCGAGATTTGTGACAAGACAGCTCATGGCTGCTTCGCCATGACGTGAAATGCACAGAGTGCATTTCCAAATGCACCCAAAGTAAACACCCAGTCTAGTCTGTCCCTGTACTGTTTTGTGTACCGTTTTTTCCACACTATAAGGTGCACCTAAAAGCATTCAAACGCCCTAAAAGCCGACCATTCCATGATAATTTGTGTTTGGTTTTGTTAATGGTACGGAAACAACATTTTCTCAATTCAAGATTGTGTACAATCACGCTCATGTGAAATAGGTGATTGCTCACAGCATTACTCCGGTTACCTTACGCTACGGCGTATTTCCATAGGCAGAATACTGCTAAGGACTTCTGACTCTTCAATGGTAGCTCTTTAGTGGTATAATCAGCAAGTCTAATCCTCCTTAAAAAGAGTGGGCACGTTGCACATTTGACAACCGCTTTCAAGCAACATCATTAGGAGCCACATTATTAACGCGGGAGTTCAGGCACAGCTGACTGAGGCACGCTTTCGTTGTGCTGATGTTTGTGCTCCTAATTACACTGCGTGGGTGTGTGGCCATACCGTTTGATAATCTCATGTGTCAGTGTACCGTCTGAATATGTGTGTGTGTGTGTGCGTGTGTGTTTATGTGTGTGTACCGCAGCCAGTTCTTTATTCTTGACAAAAACAAAAAAATGTATTGCAACAAAATTTATCTGTCACATGCCCATTTCCTCCTCATTCATAAGGGGCATTTAGGGTGCGAAAAATTCTTGAACAACTCCACTTTTTGCTATGTTTGATTTGTCATCTCTTTCATCTTTCCTTTTTGATCCTCTCATGGACCTCATTTAATTCACCATTCTATTCATTAAAATCTCCTCGTGAGCCACTTTCCAACTTTCTTTCTCGCTTCGATGACATACACAATGCACACGAATCCTCTGCTCATGAAAGGAAATCGCTAAGCTCAGGACTGTTTTTATCATAACAGAAACATGGCTGATTTTGCAGGTTCCAGACAAGGCAGTGCAGCCATCAGGCCAAACAGATTGCAATGCATATTCCACATTGTTGGCTCTTATTTGTAACCGTAGGCAAAAATCCCTCCCCATCAGTTTGGCAACACTCGGGCATCATTGGTGTAAACATCCTGTAGAGGCCTTCAAAATAAAAGCATGCTAACACTAGAAAAGTTCTCTTGCTATTGTTTGACACTCTAAGGGTCATTCCAGAATTGTAGGACAATTTTGGGTAAAACCTTCACACTTTGGTCTCAGGACAAGTAAAAGTACATTTTTTATGTGGGACGCAAAATAACCTCAGATTTTGGAATGATCCATAAATGCATGACAGTGACACACAGCAGTAACTTTAATCAAGCAAGCTGAAAGTATGCCCATGTTAAAATTGATCAGCATGTAAGATGTGCCATTACGGGCGAAAATAACATCTGATCATGCTTATACTCGTGCTAGGTGGTATTGCCAAAAATAAAATCTAAAAAATAAAAAGGACGTTACATTGCGTTTCAGAAGCCTGTGGCGCACGCCAAATTGGCTGACAATACGAACTATAGGTTTCCCAGCATGTCTCACAACCCCAACAGGTGTTGCTGCTGAAGCCATTTCATGAAAGCAGGCTTGGTATAAAAGAAAGGACATAAAAGAAGAGGAAGCGAGAAGAGGAAGGAAGAGGACTGGAAAGAGCCACAAGGAGTAGCCCACGCAACGTGGAGGAAAGTTGTTTTTGAATTCTGAGAACAGACTTTAGTTGGAACCTTTACATTTTCGCAAATCTGTTTTGACACAGAAATTAACCTTTTTTTCTGACACTTGTAAAAGGAAGAAAAAGAAACTTGTTTTTGCTGAAACTTTGATCCAAGAAGACTCCTTTTTCCCTGGTGAACCTCTCATGATGTCACAATGTATTGAAGATACTGAAGACAAAATTTATGACAGCAACTGAAACTGGTCGCAGAAAAGCCCATACAAGGTAGTTGCAGTTTACCGTCCCTGTATATTGGTGCATCAGAGGTAGAGCAGTAAAGCTATCATTTCTATTGCATCTCTCTTTCAGACCCAATTTGCAGAAGCAGGACCTCACATACTTTAGTGCGTGTGGTCGCAGCCATTGCCGATGATCAATTGTGAACCGACATCAGCATATCAGAAATAATTGCTTTTTGCACATGGGCATTGAATCTCAGGTGTTAAACATCACAATCTGGTCTTGGATGGCAGCGGTTCAACTCTCATTCTGCGTTCCACGATCAGCTTGAATTCCGCATGTCCACATCTTTACCTTGTACAATGGACAGAGAGCTATCAAAAAGGTGGAAAAAGACGGCTTTGACGGCCAGTGTGTCAGGGACGACTGAAAAGAAATCATTTTAAAATGTATTGATTTTTGTTAAGATTTCAGATATTAATTATTAATAAATGATTCCTAAGTAGGATCGGCTTTTTTTGGGGTGTTGACCGCTGAAATTCTAAAAGTCAAAAAATTTTTTGGTTCCAATCTGTTGTGCTCTGTATAACGGCAAAATGAGAACTGAATTGAATAAGAAAGAGAACGAGAAACCTGAACCAAATTCTTGTTATCCCAACATTTAGCAGCCACCTTTAACTCTATTGTTTATTGTGCAAGACAAACAAAAGTTGACTTCTTATTTGAAATGCGTAAGGACGGATGATACCTTTCAATCGTGATTTACCATCTCATGGTTGGAATTCAAAGGAACCCCCCTGCATGTTAATTGCCATAATTGATTAATTATACCATCAGGTGCTTACTCCCCGTTTGGACTCTTGATTGGTTCCCGTGAGCGGGAATGCTCCCACCTCCGTGGTTGAGCAGACTCATTTCCGGTGTTCAACTCAGCTGCAAGTGCCCCACTCTCTTCCTGCTCCTCCTTCCCTCCCCCAACACATTTACTTCAGTTATACACAATCATATGTCTCCATGGCAACCAGCTGGAACAAGAAAAGAATCAATGTGAGGGCGGTGATGATGGTGTTGGCAGTAGTGGTGCTGATGGTGGGTGGTGCGATGATAATGAAGAATACATTGTGACTGTGTTTCCCGTTGCTTTTGTCGATTTTTTAAAAATCTTGTTTTTGTCATGCGTCATCATTTACAATTACCCTACATGGAATATAAAGGTTTTATATTGTGCGATTTCCCCCCATAAAATAATACAATTGTCAGGTGTCTTAAACACATTTGTGACATACTTTGGCCTGTAATAAGGCTAAAATATTCCAGGGCACTTGTCTCATGCAAAATGAAAGTGAACCACAGCTCACCCCACTCCCACAATTGGGGGGATGCTAATGTAACTGGATTGACCAGAGGTGGAGCTTGTGTATGCATACTGCTTGGGCTCAAACCTGAAATGATTTCAGCATCTGACTTTTACTTTAAAACAAAAAAGGGAGTGTGAAGCTCAGCCAAGCCCCTCAAAAGAAAGCAAAAGCTTCAGCTATATTTTCACCCCTTATCAGCTAGCCATCTAATTACACTAGAATTAGTGTGTCGAGCTTTCGATGTTTGCATTTAACACATGCAGCAGGCACATATCCAAACACATCTACAGACGTTTTATAAAGCAGCCCCCCCCCAAAAAAACGAAACCCCCCAAAAAAGCAATACTTTGTTTTGAAACTTCATATATGATGGATGGGCAGTAACTTCAGTGATGCAACATACAATTAAAAAGTCCGCTTCAATCTGCTGCCTAGACTATTGTGCTTCAAATACCGTATTTTCTGCACCATAAGGCGCCTAAGATGACAAAGCATACCTTCAATAAATGGCCTATTTTAAAACTGTTTTAATATATAAGGCGCACTGCATTATAAGGTGCATAGAATAGAAGCTACAATTGCGGCTATGGTTGCGTTATGGATCCACCAGATGGAGCTATGCCAAAGGGAATACTGTACAATACAACACAGTACAGCTTTATTTTAAAGAAACTTCACAACACTGCAGCTGTAACAAACACATGAACTGGTTACAAACATGGACATGAAACATACTGTATAAATACTGTATAATAAATAAAAGACAAAAGTAATGAAGATATGTGATTCAACAATAAGGCAGACAAATCTCTTGGGCTCACATCCATAAGGGGCTAAAATGTTGTATAAGTCTTGCTTGTGGGCGGCCCGGTAGCCCAGTGGTTAGCACGTCGGCTTCACAGTGCAGAGGTACCGGGTTCGATTCCAGCTCCGGCCTCCCTGTGTGGAGTTTGCATGTTCTCCCCGGGCGTGCGTGGGTTTTCTCCGGGTGCTCCGGTTTCCTCCCACATTCCAAAAACATGCATGGCAGACTGATTGAACACTCCAAATTGTCCCTAGGTGTGAGTGTGAGCGTGGATGGTTGTTTGTCTCTGTGTGCCCTGCGATTGGCTGGCAACCGATTCAGGGTGTCCCCCGCCTACTGCCCGGAGACGGCTGGGATGGGCTCCAGCACCCCCCGCGACCCTAGTGAGGATCAAGCGGTACGGAAGATGAATGAATGAATGAAAGTCTTGCTTGTCTCTTTCTTCCTTCATTTATTCAGTAGTTAACGATGCTTGTGGTATTATCTATGTTTCATTATGGCTGCACAGAGCTCACAAAGTAGTTCTCCGTTTGAGTGTGGGTTGGCAAATGCACGTATTAATTAGTGTCGGGCAGAACCTTTTTAGGTTACAATTGGTTCCTGCTAATAAGCACCACTAGATGGAGTAGGAACACACTAACAGGGAAACAATTCAACAGGGAATATAAAGAGACTGTGACACCACATAATAGGTGCATCGGATTATAGGGCACACTCTCGGCTCTTGGGAAAATGGAATGCTTTTGGTAAAATATGGTATTTAACGTGTATATCTTGTACAACAGCAAAAATTATAATAAAAAGACGACAGAATGTTGTGCTAAAAATTGTTACATTTTAGGCTGCAGTAATTTTCAGTACCAATCCATTTCCTTCCCCTCATCATACAGCACTTTGCATGCAGCGATGGCTGTTTGAAAGTGCTCTATCAATACAGTTGACTTGACATGACTTGACTCATCTGAGGTAGCAAAGATGGTGCAAAGTCGAAGTCGCTTCCACTTCTGGCTCCTCATGGAGGAGCAGCGGCTCAACGCTGAGCCCTTCCCAAATGACTGAGTTTCTCAACCTATCTGACAGGGAAAGCCTGCACACAGGCGCGCCTTAACCAACGGGCTGACATGGACTGCAGCCCAGGAGCTTACAAAGGTCAAGGGCCTATCAGAATTTAAAGGAAAAATAAAAGCTTTGAAAACTACAACAAAAAGCATAAAATGAAATAGAGCTTACAACGGTATGCCCACGCAGTCAAGGTTAAGAGTAAAGCCAGTACTCATCCTCTTAATTCCTATTCATGTTAGCTTTCTATTGCAGGTATTGATAGTACCGACCTACCAACTGCTCACACTACTCTCCGCACTGTCTCAATTGTGACTGCAGGAACAAGTTGCCATGTAGCTTTATAGATGAGTCCAAACATAATCAACTCTTCTTAGTGTAATCTTACAAGAGCTGATCAGTGGAATTTTGCCAATCTGAAGGGTAAGCGGAGGAGAAAAAAAACCTGACGTACTAGAAAAAAAAATCCTTTACATTGTCCTCCACTGTAATCAAGAGAATAATTCAAAGAACAATTAATTCTAAAAATATTCAATATTGACAGGCCAAGAGAGAGGGTGAAAAACTCGGTCATCCAGGCATTGACCAGTCCAGTGAGATGTTGCTTCACACTTGGAGTCATCATTAAATGAAGAATGAGGTCAAAGTTAAGTTGACGAATTCATGTATCACCACGTCACTTCATCCAGATGTGTTACTCGAGTCCGTCCACCGAGCGTGCGCGGCCATCGTGCATTCCTTCGAGAAGAGCCTGCAGTGTTTTGTCACGCATGCCGACACGAGAGACACGTATTGGCAATGGAGCCAACATTCACATAGAAAAACCCTTCCCTGTCAACGCCCCATGAGTCATTTAATTGTCTAAATAGGGACTTGATATATTTGGCACAATGAACTGTCATTTCACTTTAAACTATGCCTTTGTATTGACTAGGCCAGGGGTGCCCAAACTTTTTGGATCGAAGATCTACTTTTCGATCAACTAACCTCACGGGATCTACCCTTACCGGCGCACACAACGCACACACACACAAATTTAAGATTTACCTGCTTTATTTTCATTCATTCATTCATTCATCTTCCTAACCACTTGATCCTCACTAGGGTCACGGGGGGTGCTGGAGCCTATCCCAGCTGTCTCCGGGCAGTAGGCGGGGGACACCCTGAATCGGTTGCCAGCCAATCGCAGGATACACAGAGACGAACAACCATTCACGC
The DNA here is from genome assembly GCF_025434085.1 of Hippocampus zosterae. Lineage (NCBI taxonomy): Eukaryota > Metazoa > Chordata > Actinopteri > Syngnathiformes > Syngnathidae > Hippocampus > Hippocampus zosterae. Next base: position 26,976,343 of record NC_067454.1, on the reverse strand, counting down.
TCACACTCACACCTAGGGACAATTTAGAGTGTTCAATCAGCCTGCCATGCATATTTTTGGAATGTGGGAGGAAACCGGAGCACCCGGAGAAAACCCACAAAGGCCCGGGGAGAACATGCAAACTCCACACAGGGAGGCCGGAGCTGGAATCGAACCCGGTACCTCTGCACTGTGAAGCCGACGTGCTAACCACTGGACTACTGGGCCGCCCCTGCTTTATTTGATTATTTAAATTTTTTTTTGTGTGAAAATGAGACTGATAAGATGATTAGTGTGCAGTGTATATTAACACAAAAATTATATAACTAATACAAAGACACACAAATGGTTGTTTGTTTTTTTTCTTCTCCACACTCCTCGGATCTACTTGGGACCTGTCTTAGATCTACCGGTAGATCGGGATCTACCTAATGGGCACCCCTGGACTAGGCAATTTGAGCTATAAATGATATTCCATAAAATGAAGTTCCCTACTTGTAAACGTCATCAGGCGCCGACAGGTATGGCAGCCTCGGTCACACACTCCCTAGTATTATCCGTTTTGTCATTTTTGTTTGTTTTTGGCGACCCCGAGCGGCTTACTTACACGAGGGAAAAGTTGCTGCGCATTGGGGAGTCTACGCTCGGTCTTTTTTCACCAGCACACTAAAATCCACAAGGTTTTTCGGAGCTAATCGCGAGCGGAGCGGCTGCGCTGTACGGAGCATGGAAACGCCGCCGGAGGAGGGGGAAGCGAGCCGGCGTGCTCGTCAAGCTCCGGCAGCGCGGATTTCGAACCCCGCTCCCATCGATCCATCTTGCAAATCTACGATCTCTGCCAAACAAGATCGATGAACTTCTTCTCCTCACAAAGACCAACAAAACATTTGCACGTTCTGCTGCGCTCTGCTTCACTGAAACCTGGCTCAGTGACCGCCATCCAGATCCCGCGCTACATCTACCCGGCTTCCGCCTTCTCCGAGCCGACCGTGACACGGAGCTATCAGGGTAATCGAAAGGTGGTGGGATTTGCTTCTATATCAACGAAGAATGGTGCACTGATGTCACGAAGCTCGACGCACACTGCAGCCCGGACCTGGAGTCGCTGTCTTTAAACTGCAAGGCATTCTACTCGCCACGTGAGTTCACCTCCTTTTTACTAGTCGGTGTTTACATTGCGCCACAAGCTAACGCTAACACGGCGATACAAACGCTAGCCGAACAAGTAAACAAACTCGAACTAAAATACCCAGAGTCACCCCTGATCATTTTGGGCGATTTTAATAGAGCACATCTTAACCGTGAACTTCCCAGATATAAGCAGCACATCGACTGTTTCACCAGAGAAGGCAACATTCTAGACCACTGCAATACAACAATCAAAAAGGCATACCGATCGGTCGCACGTGCAGCATTGGGTCTTTCTGACCACAATTTAATCCACTTAATACCTACATACAGACAGAAACTCAAATGTGTTAAACCCGTTGTTAAGACTGTGTAAAAATGGACAGATGAAGCAAAGCTAGCTCTACAAGAATGCTTAGACTGCACTGATTGGGGCGTCTTTGAAACTTCAACGGGCACACTGGATGAATACACAGACACTGTAACATCATACATCAGTTTCTGTGAGGACGTGTGTATCAACGAAGTCGTTCCGCTCCTTCAACAATAACAAGCCATGGTTTACTCCCAAACTCAGGCAACTCAGGAAAGAGAAAGAGGCCGCATTTAGAAGTGGAGATGAAAGCAATCACTAACTATAGAATGCCATCCCCCCAAACAGTGAACAATAAGGGTCTTGCAAATGAACTAAACATGTTTTTCTGTCGATTTGAAAAGGACACCCCATTTCCCACACACACCCACCTCTACCAGAAACTACTCTACCTACCCCCCCCACCCTCTTTTTCTCGACTACAGATCCAAGAACAGGACGTGAGACGGCTCTTCAAGCAGCAAAAGATCAAGAAAGCTCCCGGGCCCGACAAAGTGTGCCCCTCCTGCCTGAAAGTCTGCGCTGATCAGCTGGCTCCGGTCTTCACACAAATCTTCAACAGATCCCTGGAGCTGTGTGAGGTCCCATCCTGCTTCAAACAGTCTACCATCATCCCAGTTCCCAAGAAATCGGCAACATCGGAACTGAACGACTATAGGCCAGTCGCCCTGACGTCTGTGGTCATGAAGTCCTTTGAACGCCTTGTGCTGAACCACCTAAAGAACGTCACTGGACCCCTGCTGGACCCTCTCCAGTTTGCCTACCGGGCAAACCGGTCCGTGGAAGACGCAGTCAACATAGGTCTGCAGTACATCCTCAAGCACCTCAACAGCACAGGGACCTACGCAAGGATTCTGTATGTGGATTTCAGCTCTGCGTTCAACACCATCATCCCGGAACTCCTCACCCCCAAACTACTCCACCTCGGTGTGTCCCCTACGATCTGCCAGTGGATCCTCAGCTTCCTGACGGGACGGACACAACAGGTGAGACTGGGAGCAACAACATCATCAATACGCACCACCAGCACTGGAGCCCCACAGGGATGTGTCCTCTCGCCACTGCTCTTCTCTCTCTACACAAACGATTGCACCTCAACAGATCCAGCTGTCAAACTCAAAGTTCGCAGACGACACCACGGTCATCGGTCTCATCAAAGACGGCGACGAGTCTGCGTACCGCCAACAAGTGGAGCAGCTGGAGCTCTGGTGCAGCCGACACAACCTCGGGCTGAACACGCTCAAGACTGTAGAGATGATCGTGGACTTCAGGAAAGATTCTTCTCCACAGTTGCCCCTCACACTATCCAACTGCCCTGTGTCAATCGTCGAGACCTTCAAGTTCCTGGGAATCACAGTCTCCCAGGACATGAAGTGGGAAGTCAACACCATCTCCATCCTGAAAAGGGCCCGGCAGCGGATGTACTTCCTGAGGCTGCTGAGGAAGCATGGCCTGCCACAGGAGGTGCTACGACAGTTCTACACGGCAGTCATCGAATCAATCCTGTGTTCTTCCATCACGGTTTGGTTTGGGGCCGCCACAAAAAAGGACAAAATCCGACTTTAACGGACAGTTAGGACGGCGGAAAAAATATTTGGCACCGCCCTACCCACTCTTGAGGACTTGCACACTGCAAGAATCAAGACAAGGGCACGGAAAATCCTCCTGGATCCCCCGCACCCTGCCCACCACCTTTTTCAGCCACTCCCCTCAGGCAGACGCTACAGATCCATGCGCACCAAATCCAGTAGACACTTAAACAGCTTCTTCCCTCTAGCCATTAACTCCTTAAACAGTCACTGACGTAGTCACTCTTCTTGCACCACAAAATGGTACTACAAAACTACTGGTTACTCTAAAATGGTTCAATGATTTTGTTGTTTACGATGATACTAGTGCAGCGTGTTATACCGGAGACAAATTCCTTGTGTGTTGTACATACTTGGCCAATAAAGATGATTCTGATTCTGATTCTGATTCTGGTATACAGTAATCAAAAGAGACCCCCCCCCCCCCCCCACACCCCCAAGTGCCTGTTCTGAGAAATTCAATGTTTTTCGAAGAAAAGGTCAACTGTGGAGGAAGGGGGCATCGTACTGCAGATTTATTATTCACTTGCTCTCCATCGCTCTCTCCTTCCTGATATATTCTGCAGAATTGAGAACATGCATGCTTATATAATGCTGCTGGGTCTCCCTTGAGGTGTGTGTGTGTGTGTGTGTATGCGTGCGCCCATGAAGACTGTGTATTCCAAATCAGTGGATATGAAAGGTCCTGTAACGTCCCATATCAGTGTGCCTGCTGAAGCCGTAAGCACCAGGTGCATGTCAACAGGAGATGTGGGTCATTGAGAGAAAAAACCTCTCCGGCCTTCTAAGAAAGAAAAAATCCCTTTACTGTCCTCTAGTGGACAGAAACAAAACATATGCAGTATCTCACACCATCCACTTTAATTTAGCCAATATCATTTACAATCAAGGAAACCATTGTTACTTACAAGACCTGTTGTTTGCGCTAGTTATCTCAGAACATGTTTTGATTTTGAATTAACTAAAGATGATTGGAAAAAAAGCCCTATGGTACTTTTCATAATACCCAGAACATTGTAAAAGCAATGCCAGTCATCTGTTTTGATGAGATAACAGAAAGCTTAAAAGCAGCCCCCCCCTCTCCGCACACACACACACACACACACACGCACACACACACACACACACACACACACACACACACACACACACACACACACACACAGACATATGAACATGTGACTTGCATGTTCATGAAGACTGCACACAGTATCATGTGTGTATCTTCGTGTGTGTGTGTGTGTGTGTGTGTCACAGATTATAAGATTCCTGGCCACAGATGGTTAAAACCATGAAGATTAGAAGTCAGAGGAATCCCTGACTTACACTAAAGGAGGGGGAAAGAATACTTTAATTTTATTGCATTCAACTTCAATGATTGGCAACGTGACAGAGATTACGTGGAATACGCACAGCTCCTTTATTTCTTGTTAAATCTGTTGACACGTGTGTAATACCCAGCTGTTGGTGAAAATGAATGCAACCTTCCCAATAATCTTTAGCTGTCAAGTGATTGCAGAGCAGTTTTGGTGAGTGTTTATGACATTGTATCTTTTCTATATTAGAGCTGTTCCGTTTCTCTCTTCAGGTTGCAATTATTGCTGGGAACTTTGATCTTGCTGAGCTGATCAAGAACCACAAAGAGACCCATATAGGTGAGTAAGGAGACAAATATAGGTTCAATCCCCCTTGACTGAATTTAGCTTTCCATCCCTTGCCGACTGTATTCATTCTCAGCCACCAGTGTGTATTTCTGAATCCCCGCTGGGATACATTACAAATCCTCCATGCCACGATCTTTTTAAACAACCTTCCAGTTTAATCCCCACGATGGGATTAGGAGAAGCAAGAGGATGAAAGTTTTTGTTTACACCAAGACAATCCCAGTCCGATTAGGTTGACAGAAAAGACCAATGCTTAGAATCCTCGATGGGCCATGGATGAATTTGATTGGTTGATTTCCTCAGGTGATAGTGGGGGGGTGTCTGCACGATGGATGTGATGAAACTGGGAAATGGATTAAAAGGCTCTTACATCTATTTCAATTTGGGTGAGTTTATGGGGTGTTATACAACATGATGTTCAGTTTCGTGCATGGTGTGCAGCATTTGGGATGAAGGTGTCAGATTTTTTTTTTCTGTGCTGTTGATAAGGGATTTCAAAGTTGGAAATTGGATAGAATTTTTCAGGAGTGGTACGACTCGACTGTGGAGTCATTTATTATATTGAAAGTCATATCTTTGGGTGGGACATAAAACCACAACCAACACAAACATGCACAAACTAATCTTGATCTTTAAAAGTATTGAGTAAACCACAGCAATTTCACTCAATGTCTGCGTTTTACTGCTTGATTTGTATTTTGTAATCTCAAGTGAGAACGGCTCTGTAGCAAATTGCAGTTTGAAAATTTGGAATTTAAGGCAAAGGAGACTCATTCACAGAGTTTTAATCATTGTTTTGTTTTCAACATGCTAATTGAACCATTGAACCTCTCTGCTTTTTAAAACAATGGAAGTGTAATGACGACCCCTCTGTTTCCTCTGCGTCATGCTTTTTGTGGCTGAATCCATCGCTTTTTCCATGATATAATATTTAACACACCAAATGTATTTCAGTTGATGTACTGATTCAATTACTGTATTCAGGAAACTGACGACCTGACTGACTGAAATTATGGTCGTGCAAAAATTTGTGCAAACTTGATTGCTCACGCAGACAAATGTGGAAGCTGATCTACTAACAGCCCAGCATAGAATCTGCCAAACACGCAAAAATTGTATTTTGGGAGAAGCGTACGCTAATACCGGGGTGCCCAAACTTTTTGGACCGAAGATCGACTTTTCGATCAACCAACCACCCGCGATCGATCCGTTACAGCAAACATGCACGCACATACACACACACGTCATGATGAGCAACAGCCTGACACGGAGGCATACGACGCACTTTTGCAGCCTGTTAAATATCGTAGCTCACACGTACTGTTTTAAAGTGCTTCCCTCAGCCCTCTAGATTCCTATTCCTATTTCTTGCCTGTGCCCTTGGTGAATTGTGCATGAAACAAACTCTGAATGAGAATAATTATAATGATAAAAGAAAGATAAAGCACAACATCTCCGATCACAAGCTGCAATTGCAGACTGCTGAGCGCTAATAACTTCCGGTGACGCAGGTCACGCGCCACTGGAAGTTAAAGATTTACCTGCTCTATTTTATTTATTTTTTTTAAATACTTGTTGTGAAAATGAGATTGATAGGATGATTAGGGAGCAGTGTACATTAACACAAAAAATATATTACTAACATGCACAAATGGTTGTTTTTTTTTTCTCCTCTACACCCCTCGTGATCGACTTGGGACCAGTCCACTATCTACCGGTCAATCGCGATCAACATAATGGGCACCCCTGCGATAATAGATTTAATTCGCATGCTCTGTGTGATTTATCATACCTGAAACGTACTACGATGGCTGATTTTACTTTTTAAATTCAGTGTCTAAAATTCAGGTACAAATCAGTAAGCAAAGCTGGCCCAATTTAGCAAAGGCGTAGAACATTATTTTTGAACATATATTTTTGAAATGCCAAAAACAAAAATCTTGCAACAGATTGTCTATTCAGTATGGAACTTCAGAATGATGTAATAGCACACCGAGTCTTTTTTTTCTACTTTGTAAGTAATGTGTGTGTATCCCCTTCCACTAACTAATACTTCCAATTTCCACATTTCAAGCTTGATTTTCATACATGGTGAATGGTGCCCTAATGAGCAAAACTCTTTTTTAAATATGGCGGTCTCAGGTGTGTGCAGAGGTGAGGGCCGACAGGGCAGCAGCTCGGGCATCTACCCAAGGGGAGCATCCACATCGCAATCATTGATGAAACCGGCACACCCTAGAGTAAACACCCAATTTCGCACCCATTTTATGGGATAGAAGTAAATCGACCCCTGAGTGTTCAAACAAGTGGAATCTCAAATTATTGACAAACTTAACCTCTTGCTGCATTTACCTTCATTTGCCCTTTTGAACCCAATCAGACTCTTACAGTACATCCGGTACAGTATGGGAGCTTACCAGAAATAAGAGGGGATGGAACGATAATATTTCACACAAATGTGGTAATTATATTGAAATTACTGCTGTGATAAATGTAATTATTAAAACTATTAGTTGGGATGCTCCAATTTATCGGTGGACGATCATTATTCATGAAAAAAAAGGTGTGATCATTGAAAGCGATCAATAGTAGCTGATTCGATCACTCTGTGGCCATGTGTTCTACATTTCACGTTTTACTACATATGCAGACTATAAGCAATGATTGCCACCCTTTCTTTGGTACAAGTGTCTAAACAGCAATGTCCAAAGCGTTCATCCATCAATCCGTCCATTTTCTACCGCTTATCCGGAGATGGATCACGGGGGCAGCAGCTTTAGCAGGGAAGCTCAGATGTCCCTCTCTCCAGCCACTTCTTCCAGCTCTTCCCGGGAATCCCGAGGCGTTCCCATGCCACCTGGGAGACATAGTCTCTCCTGCATGTCCTCGGTCGTCCCCGGGGTCTCCTGCCGGTGGGACATGCCCTAAACACCTCACCAGGGAGGCGCGTAGGATGCATCCTTATCAGATGCCTGAGCCACCTCAACTGGCTCCTCGTGACGTGGGGGAGAAACGTCTCGACCCTTATCTCTAAGGGAGAGCCTGGACACCATGCAGAGAAAACTCATTTCGGCCGCTTGTAACCGGGATCTCGTTCATGACCCATAGCTCGTGACCATAAGTGAGTGTTGGAACATAGATCGACCGGTATATTGAGAGCTTCGCCTTCTTCACCACGACGGACCGATACAGAGTCTGCATCACAGCAAACTCCCCGACCCTACTGCCCTCACTCGTGAACAAGACCCCAAGATACTTAAACTCCTCCACTTGGGCAAGATCTCCCCTCCGACCGGGAGAGGGCACTCCAACCTTTTCTGACTGAGGACCATTGTTTCAGATTTGGAGGTGCTAAGTTTCATCCCAACTGCTTCACACTCAGCTGCGAAACGCTCCAGTGAGAGTTGGAGAGCCCTGCTTGAAGGAGCCAACAGTACCACATCATCTGCGAAAAGCAGAGATGTAATACTGAGGCCATCAAACCGGACCCACTCAACACCTTGGCTGTGTCTAGAATTCTGTCCATAAAGGTTATGAACAGAATCGGCGACAAAGGGCGGGCCATGGCAGAGTCCAACCCTCCATTAGAAACGATTTCCAATTACTGCCGCAATGCGAACCAAACTCTGACATCGGTGGTATAGGGACCGAACAGCCCGACCTTAACATCAGGGCATTCGGTACTCCATACTCCCGAAGCACCCTCCCACTGAACTCCTCGAGGACACGGTCGAACGCCTTCGCCAAATCCACAAAGCACATGTAGACTGGTTGGGCGAGGTCCCATGGACCCTTGAGGACCCTGCGAAGGGTGTCGAGCTGGTCCACTGTTCCATGGCCGGGACAAAAAAAAATCTGAAGCTTGTATTAAAACAATAAAAGCCTTGAACTACTTCGGTTGTGCGTAATGAATGAATATATGAAAGTCTCATGTGTATCAGTACATTACAGAAAATAATGAACTTTTTCACAATATGCAAAAGGACCTATAGATGCATTTACTAACGAGCATTGATCTGCTGAAACTTCCAGGTTTATTCAATATGTGCAGTAGATAATATGCAATATTACTGGTGAAATGCACCAAGGGTTTTTGATTGTGGCTCAGCACAGGACATGAGGTTGTAGAGCACAGAGGGGATTACAGGGCCTCGGAGAAAATGAGGAAAAGATGAAAGCAAATGAATTTATGAAGGAAGGAGAAAAAGATGCGTTTGAGTGGGAAATGAATGATGAGTGAGACAAAAATGAATCTAATCTAAAAACCCAATCCTGCAAATGTCTCTCTCATGGAAACCATTCATCAGAACGCAGAATCAGTAAGCACTGACCTGGTCAAATTGGAATGGAAAATGAAACGTAATGCAGGATATCTTCAAACACAACAACAATGTAAACTCTCTCTCTCTTTGTAGCACACAAAGGTTTGATTTTTTGCAAGGTGTTCAGTCATTGTTTGGACGTCTTTGCTCCACTTATTTGTTCATGCTATATGTTGGGGATGGGGAACATTTTTCCTCCTGGATCTCCCACAGGCCACTATGGGCTCAGCCTGTTGCAGAGGGGGGTGCTCGCTCTTTTCTACCTTGTATGTGTTGCGATCGTGTGCGTGCGTATGTGAGAGAGAGAGAGAGAGAGAGAGAGAGAGAGAGGAGAGAGAGAGAGAGAGAGAGAGAGAGGAGAGAGAGAGAGAGAGAGAGAGAGAGAGGAGAGAGAGAGAGAGAGAGAGAGGAGAGAGAGAGAGAGAGAGAGAGAGAGAGAGAGAGGAGAGAGAGAGAGAGAGAGAGGAGAGAGAGAGAGAGAGGAGAGAGAGAGAGAGAGAGAGAGGAGAGAGAGAGAGAGAGAGAGAGAGAAGAGAGAGAGAGAGAGAGAGAGAGAGAGAGAGAGAGAGAGAGAGAGAGAGAGAGAGAGAGAGAGAGAGAGAGAGAGAGAGAGAGAGAGAGAGAGAGAGAGAGAGAGAGAGAGAGAGAGAGACGTAAGGCTCCATAAATCTTTAGTTGCTGATACTCTTTGCTTGCGTTGCAGACGTTCATATATATTTTAATGTTAGCTGCTTGTGAAACAAACTGAGCATATGAGCAAAGTTCAAGAGACGTGCTGCATATTTGTTCGTAATCATTTGTGTGACATTGTGAAATCAAAATGAAATATACAAACCCAACTCCAATGAAGTTGGAACGGTGTGTTAAACGTAAATGGAAACAGACTACAATGATTTGCAAATCAGGTTCATTCAATATTTATGTAACTGAAAACTCTGCAAAGACAAGATATTTAATGTTCAAATTGATCAACTTTAACTTAACACCACACATTCAAAAACAATAAGATCCCTTACTCATTCTGCTGCAAGGGGTTTGAGACCACAGTGAAAATCGAACTGAAGCAGAGATGGGCATTCCATCCCTGGGATGGAACGGTCCATCCGTCCGTCCTGCACGGACCCCCATTTCCTGCATATTTTTTCAAAGTGCGGCATTGTGTAATGTGATAAGGCATGTCATGTGTTGTGTATTTTATGGATGAGGTGCTTCTCTCGTAAGGTGACATAAGCTTTGTAGTGAGCGCTTCTATGAAGAGGAAAACACCTTAAGATCCTTGGACGATCATTTCAAAGGTTGGTGTGAGCATAAGTGAAGATGTCAACATATTTTTTGGTGACCATGGATTGCAGTTTTGGCACATTACACAACGTTTAGATTCCTACATTTAGACGCTCATGGTACGTATGGCAAGTGAGGACGGACATATTACATTAGTGTCGGCAACAAAAGAGGAATTTGAACCATTTAATACAATCTTCAATGGGAGCCATAAACGCATTGGAAATCTAAAATGAATATTAATATTCTTTTCCTTTTGTTGTCAATTCTGTAGGAGACAATTGCTGAACCAGGTCGAAGCGATATGTCAGCCCATCTGCCCATCTTTCCTATTTGTCGCAAATTCAGCAAATATAAAACGGAGCTCGTCAACAAGTCAAGTCTACAGTATTTATAGAGCACTTTCAAACAGCCATCGCTCCATACAAAGTGCTGTACATCGAGCGATTTAACATACACAATAAACAGTAAGACGAAATGGTAATAAAGGCGGTAGAAAGCACCAAGCAGTAAAATCATGCTGAGTCGAACGCCAAAGAATACAAGTGGGTTTTGAGGAGGGCTTTAAAGATGGGCAGCGAGGAGGCTTGCTAGCATCATACAATCAAAAGCAATAATTCCGTCTTAATCCAGTGAGTTTCTGCTTGATGATACATCTCCAACGAGGAAGCATCTTCACAATTTGCTTCACTTTGCCACATCTAATACGGCTGCGGCGTCGACATACTCAAGAAAAACTCTTTGTACGTGGAATGTAAATGCTGTCTATGATAGGACTTGCTCGCAAACGACAATCAGCAAAACGTTGGCGTGTTTTTACTTAGACTTCTACTCCTGCTTGCTTATGATTATGATGAAAACGTTGGCATGCAGCATGTGTGCCATTTTATTTCATGAAACCCCGACTGTAGATGGTGTAATAGTGACACAAGCATGCACGGCCACCTCTGGCCATTTCTCAGTGAGATGTTTTGTCACTGCTGAAAATTTTTTGGCTCTCCCTTTGCTGTTTGGGCTTCCGTAACTGACCGTTTGGTAAATATACGAAGTGTGGTGTATGTGGCTTCCAAAAGGGGAAATTGTTCACTTTTCTTCATAGGGACTGTCTTTTGTTCTTTATTATCTATGCTCTGCGTCCACAAGTAGACGTTAACCCCTTAGCTTTGATCTTTATCATTATTATTAACAGAAGGTGGCATGTCAGTGGCTCAGCTGTAGGTGCTGAGGGTGAGCAGTGGTTGTTTTATTTGCATGAGAATAATACACTTCCCGAAAAACAAACTTAATTCCAGAAGGCTTCAAAACTGGTTAAGTGTGCAGTAATTTTTGAGGGTACTTTGACGAAAAGTATGTCACCGACGAGTTATTAAAACGAATGGGAACTATTTAAAATTGATAGAACTGTTTTTTATGTCTTTGGGAACCCTTTCCTGTCCCCTATTTTTATGGATTAAATCATTCTTACTGTAGCAGATTTTTTTTAATTTAAATGTTATTTTATGGTAGGGTATTGTAATTTTTTTTAATAATATAAACAGTCCACCACATTCGCCTAGTTTGAATTTACAATCAGATATAAGAGAGCTGTAATCTTCATGACTCATGCGACAGATGATGATTAAAGTATATATCATTGACCACTCGTATACATTTTTTATAGATTTCCAAAAACTTTTTCATATAAGGCAAAACGGAACCATTATTTTGCCCGACCATGTTGCATTTAATTGTTCTGAAGATTGTTTGCTCAATTATATTACATTTTGTCGCTCGTCTGTGCATGTCCATTTTTGTCTTTTTGGTTTTACATTTTTTTGTTGTTGTCTTTTTTCCCGGTTTGGTGCAAGCCACACACTTCTTTCAACTTTCTTCAACAAAAACCTATTTGAAACAATTCTTGGTGAATGAGGGTGGATCAGGCGGTATGTTTCCGACAAGTTAGTGTAAGTAGTCCAATAACTTTTTTTTTGTATGATTGCACCCTGTCGTCATCATATCCACATGCGTATTGTGACAATGCGTGTGTTCAACCTTCAACTAAGTGTTGAAGTCAACTAAGTCATAACCTTCAACTAAGTGTTGCCTGGTTTTGCAATGAATTTGAGCTATTAATCAACAGTCTCTGGGAAAAAAAATAAAAAATTAAAAGACCGTGTGACAAAATGCAAACTGCATAATGGACTGCTGACTTGTTGGAGAAAAGAGTAATAATGACAGTCACGGTGTGTGTAGAAGATTGTTGCTTCATTGTGGCTCTCCATACAACTATAAACCAGTCTAAGAATGATGGACAGATGTGCCTCTGCAACTGCGTGATAATCCAACACGGAGCTGGATTGACCACACTTGTAAATGCACTGCAAGTACACACTCACATGCAATATGTCTGATACACACACAATTTATTTCTCTCATTTCTATTTTCAGACTTTTGAGTAAATTAGATTATACACTGTCGAGCAAATGACTTGGTTTGGTTTTACGTGTGTGTGTGTGTGTGTGTGTGAGAGAGTGCGTGTGTGTGCGACAGAAATAAAAACAAACAACAGTTTAACTCGCTCACAGCAGTTTTTACTCATCCAGAGCAAAGTTATATAGCAGAGATACTTTGCTGGAAAGGGAACAATCTCATTCAATTCAATTCAATTCAACAATCCAATTCCATTTTTAAATCGCTTTGCTTTAGATAAAATGTGACCTAAGTTCCCCTTTGGGAGATGGCACCACAGTCACACTTTCCAGAGTTTTAGGTTTAAAGGTGATGACAATTAAACTGGAAATTCTGATCCAATGAGATTGACTTGCAGTGGCTGAAGTGCTTGAAAAAATATCGCTGAATTGAAGTCAAAGTCAACATTGTCATGTCATTCAGTCAAGATGAACATTCCCCTCGCCCACTGAGAAATAGCTTCTTTATTATGTCCAGTACTGTGCACATTTCCTTAGTTGTCATTTGTAATGCAGAGATTCAAAGTTAATTTAAATTGGTTGTGTGGCGGGCTATATCGGCACCAGTTCAAGTGTTTTTTTAAAATCATTTGTTCAAGAAGCTCAAAGTTCATGTGTCGTGATTTGATTTAGTGCTTTGAAAATTGATTCTTATGGATTGCTCCAAAATTAGTTTAGCTCACTGGTGTCAAAGTCAAGGCCCAGGAGCCAGATCTGGCCCGCCACATCATTTTGTGTGGCCCGCGAAAGCAAATCAAACATATCAAGTTCCATGATGCTTGCTAAAGTCTGAACCAAATTTTCAGATTGTCATATGTAATCCATCATAACATGACATTGCAAGCACTTTCTCATGACCAAACCCCTTATTACATTAATGTGAACAATGTTGAAGCAAGTCATTATTCCTGACTTCTGATTTTAAAACTAGTCATCCATCAATTTGTTGTGCGCTGTGTATTTAATATGTAGAGGTGATTAAACATTTATATGGTTTCCCAAAATTCAACGTCATAACAGCCCTCCAAGGGAAACCGTAACTACGATGTGACCCACGACAAAAATGAGTTTGACGCTCCTAGTTTAGTTTAGACCGATGAAGAAATAGGAACCACATTTAAAACAAACAAAACAAACAAAAACAAAACGCATGCCATGACAGTCAAGTTGTCAAGATATGTTATCAGTGTTTCTGAATAATGATTACCCGGTAGTTTAGCTGTGCATATTAACAAACGATCACTCCACTCTAATCTATTCATTTATTCCAATGTTCCTCTTTTTTCTCTTCGGTCCGGGTTATTTTTGACTGCATGTGACTGAGAAGAATGAAAATGTCAAAATCTCATTCGTTAGATAACCAAATTTTATTCACTCTGATGCCAACCTGTTTCTTTAGTCAGTCGGTATAATAGGCAAAATCAATTAAAATTGGACAGTACAACAGGCTTTTCATCAGAGTTGGAATGTGGTTCTTAGGTGGAATCAATTCTTCAATTTGCTGTCACCATTATGGAGCTATTGAGGCAAGAAGGACAGCAAATTTGAGACAACTCCTACCTAGACAAGCCATCATTCCCAAGTACTACAACATCAAGTCATGAGTGGCATAAAAGCACAACAAAGCAGCAAGTCCTGCCAAGTGCACGCATCTCATTTTGATGTGTGTTTCATCATACAGTTCATGTATGTTGGTGTGCATTTGTAGCTTTAATGATATATTAAGTTCTCCCCCCCCCCCCTAAGTTGCTAAGCAACACCAAGGGTTTGTTTTACGCAGAAGCTCTTCACCCCTCCATTGCTTGTTCACTTATCTTCTTCTCCTCTATCTGGCGTAACCGAGCAATATCTTTGAGTACCGTACCCATACCTGTCAACTTTTCGGAGCGCCAACCTTTATAAACTACCAAAAAAATCATTATAAAGAGCAAAAAATCCTTATAACATACCAAAGCATTTTATATGTCAAAATAACGGCACAGAAAAAAACCCCACAAACTTTTCAATGATATTTATTGTAGATCTCCATAATACATTCATTCATTCATCTTCCGAACAGCTTGATCCTCACTGGGGTCGTGGGGGGTCCTGGAGCCTAACTCAGCTGTCTCCAGGCAGTAGGCGGGGGACACCCCCCGAATCGGTTGCCAGCCAATCACAGGGCACGCAGAGACGAACAACCATTCGCGCTCACACTCACACCTAGGGACAATTTAGAGTGTTCTGCACTGTGAAGCCGACGCGCTAACCACTGGACTACCGGGCCGCCCTCCATAATACAATGTCTGGTTAATGTCTAATCATCATTCTACTTAGTGGCATTACTGTGTTCAGAGTTGTACTCCGGAAATGAAAGCATTCGAGTAGACGAGCACCATTCTGGGCAAAAGCAAACGGAACTACCTGTTTGGGGGAAAAAAAACGGAAATTTTCAGAATCCGTATGATTTGTGCAATATGGGCATATACGTAAGATTCACCACAAAATCCGTATGAACTATGGCTAAACCGTATGAGTTCACAGGTATGAGTACCTCATAGGTAGAAATGTTTGAACAAAGTGAAAGGCTATTCAATATCTAAGTGCAGCATGTATAAATAAATATGCAGTCAGGTCGATACATTTGGGGACATTGATTCAAGTCTCATCTTTGTGACTGTAAACGTAACCTCAATGATGTCATTAATCAACGGATGAATATTTTTTTTTCAAACAGTTAAACAGACAAAATTGAAATTAAATAATATAGATGTGAAATGAAACATACAAAATGTGCTTCAACAGTGTCATGAGTCCGTGATGGTCATGGGCCCAAAAAGCAGGGAGGCAGGAGGAGCAAGGTGGATTGAAGAAAATTCATTCATTCATTCATCTTCCGAGCCGCTTGATCCTCACTAGGGTCGCGGTGGGTGCTGGAGCCTATCCCAGCTATCTTCGGGCAGTAGGCGGGGGACACCCTGAATCGGTTGCCAGCCAATCGCAGGGCACACAGAAACGAACAAACATTCGCACTCACACTCACACCTTCGGACAATTTAGAGTGTTCAATCAGCCTGCCACGCATGTTTATGGAATGTGGGAGGAAACCGGAGCACCCGGAGAAAACCCACGCAGGCCCGGGGAGAACATGCAAACTCCACACAGGGAGGCCGGAGCTGGAATCGAACCCGGTACCTCTGCACTGTGAAGCCGACGTGCTAACCACTGGACTACCGGGCCGCCGATTGAAGAAAATACATACAGTATTTTTTAAAACTACAGGAATACATTGGAAAAACTAAACTCAAACATATGGAACTTACCCCAGCTGTCTTAGGGCACTTGGTGGGGTTCACCCTGTACCGGTTGCCAGCCAATTGCAGGGCACACAGAGACGAACAACCATCCGCGCCCACACTCAGACCCAGGGACAATTAAGAGTGTCCAATCAGCCTGCCACGCACGTCTTGGGAATTTGGGAGGAAACCGGAGTACCTGGAGAAAACCCACGCATGCCCGGGGAGGACATGCAAACTCCACACAAGAAGGCCGGAGCCGGAATCGAACCTTACACCTCTGCAATGTGAGGCAGACGTGCTATGCAGTTGACCATTTAATACAATCTTCGAATTGTTATGCAAGCCGCCCACTTTCTAATACAGTGGTATCTCTACATACGAACGTCTGCTCATACAAAATTTTCAAGTTCTGTCTATTCAGTTTTGTCATTTTAATCATATTTCGACTGACTTGGTTTCATTTGGCTGAATATGAGAAGATAATGTTGCCCGAAACACTTCAAAATTCATACAGTCACATCATCAATAAATGCTCGGGAATCATTTCCCTTACTTGTTAGAAATTGTGTTCCGTTAACCCAGTTATGGAGGTTTAGTTTCCCAGTCTGTCCTTGTAGAAGTGGCTGCTCCGCCAGAATCACCTGCACATTCTGATGGATAAACTATATTTTTATCATTTAAAGCAGGGATGTCAGACTTATTTTTGTCACGGGCCGTTTTGGGGTTACATCTTACCTTGGTGGGCCGGTATGACCGTGAAACTGAATAAATGTATACATATTATTACTTGTACACAACGAATTGATGTATTACCAGTTTTGTTCAATTATTGTTTGAGCGAGTGACAGGGTAACAAAAGTATCACAAAATCTCAACATTTTTTGTAATACATAAAATTTTTGGTGCTAATTTTAGCAAGGATCGTGGAAGTTGACACACGTGAATTGCTTTCGCGGGCCACATAAAATGATGTGGCGGGCTGGATCTGACCCCCGGGCCCTGACTTTGACACCTGTCATTTAAAGGGAATCTAAAAAAAAAAAAAACAAGATGAAGAAGAAACATTTTGTGTGTGCCTATAGTCTTTCTGGAGGCACAACCACAAATGTTTTTGTCATCATTTTGGATTTCTGCCACTTGGAAATACCCTGCGTGGCCTCTGCTGTTCTTTCAAGCTTTATAAGGTTGCTACTCGGTACTTTGCTTTGTGTGACCATTAATGCAATCTTCCTTCTCACTTTGCATCGTTATCTTCTAATACAGATCGTCAGTGTGTGACTGTAGCCACGCATTCCTCGTCTTCGTTGCCACTTTAAATACAATCCGGTCCAGTACGAAGAACGATTGTGCGCTTCGTTGTCGTGTGTGTGTGAGAGAGGCGGTGCAAGTTCATTCGAGCTTGTGTCAGTCGACGGGGAGCGCGCGTTAGTGGAAGGGGCGGCACACACTCTCCAAGCCGGCAGTTGGAGAGAAAAGAACGAGCGGGATCATGGTTGCAGCCCGCCGTTTCTCTTTTGCGCATTTTCGCTCTCCCTGGTTCTGAAACGGCAATCGGACGGGGGGAATTAAAAAAAAAAGTAACGGGACATGATCAAACTGTGAGTCGAGCAGCCACAATGAAGTCCATCATCAATGCCTTAAAAAAGGAAGGTAGGACCTTTTATCACTTTTTTTACTATCGAGAAGTTATGTGATTAAAGTTTATAATGGTAGCCGACGTGATAACACTGTGTGTTAAAAGTGTCACTCAAGGTGCTCGTCTTTTTTGAATATTTCTCTTGGAATGTAGGTAGGTCGCTGCCTATTTAGGTAACAGTACAAGAGAAATCCGCTAATTGACTTTTTTTTTTCTCGGACGAGAAAGAGAGACATTGGATCAGTTTTTGGGTCACCTAAAGCCATAGAAAATTGAACTCCGAAGAGGGGGAAAAAACACGCTCACACCCGACGTAATTATGTTCTGTTACCCTCAACCGAACGGAATCCAAAGAGCCCATCCATCTGTCAGAGTGTGAATGGAAAAAGCGTGTTGTTGCTTTCACCTGCTGCATCTCGGTGAGGAAAAACAGTGTCAAGAATGTGGATCGTGTTCAACACGAAAGTGACATGTTTTAAATTACAGCTCAATATTATACAATACAATACATTCGCACGTTCGGTTTTCTTTAAAGCATTAACAACTACTGTAGGATACCTTAATAATCACGTTGGGGCAGTAGTTTTCTCATATACCGGTAGTTTATGTTTCAGCAGAAGGTAGAATAAATTTGAATTTGATTTGAAGAATTTAAATTTGATTTAAAGATTTTAAATTGCCTATATGGTGAGAATGTGTGGCTATATGCGCCTTGCAATCGACAAGTGACCATTCAAGGGTGTGCCTCACTTCTCGCAGTCAGGTAGACTCCAGCTCACCAGTGTTGGCTCTCTGTCCAAAGGTTTACTGTTTGAAAAGCCCAATGGCCAAAAAAGGACCCAGAAAAGGATAAATGAAGCTGAATGGATACATGGATGCATGCCTTTCAAGCTGTCGTACCATTAAAATAATCTTGAATGTAAAAAAAATGCAGAAACATGTAAAAGTTTGACTTTTGTAGGCCATTCAATAAGATAGATGTTTTAATTTCAAATAGCTAACTCTTTCTGACACTATATCTAAAGGCCAAAAAACACAATGTCACAATTGGTAAATTGTAAATGTCATTTTTTGTTTTGTTTTTTTTCAGAAACCAAAACTATTGTTCAATCCAAATGTGTCCGTGTTATTTTTTGCAAATTATTGACCAATCTTAAGTTATGAAATGTAATACCTGTTTTGATGACACAAATGAATGGTTGAACAAACCTGGCCTTGTTGGGGTCCCCTGAAAAGTGACTATTTTGGAGGTAAAATGCAAATCGACCAGTGTTAAAAACATTGTAACGAGGCCCTCGCACCTCTCACTAATAAAATAGGCTGTGTCAACTCGAATGTAACACCCACTAATAGGGAACGTGAGCTGGGTTAGACCGTCGTGAGACAGGTTAGTTTTACCCTACTGATAATGTGTTGTCGCAATAGCAATCCTGCTCAGTACGAGAGGAACCGCAGGTTCAGACATTTGGTGTATGTGCTTGGCTGAGGAGCCAATGGTGCGAGGCTACCATCTGCGGGATTATGACTGAACGCCTCTAAGTCAGAATCCCGCCTAGAAGTGCCGATACCGTAGCGTCGCCGCCCCCCGTTTGGTCAAGGTTAGCGGGCAGGGGGACCCCACCCCCCGGCCGCGCGGAACGCCATTCGACACTGGGCTGGGGTACGCCCGGATGATGGGTGCCCCCTCTCCGGTTTATCACACCGCATGTTTGTGGAGAGCATGGTGCTAAATGACTTGCAAACGATCTGATTCTACAGTGTTAAAATGGAGTGTCATCTGAATTTGATCCTGAATGGTGTCTATTTGAACCTGCAACTGCTCCCTGGCATAATGATTGAAACTGAATGGTGAGAAGTGAGACAATATTCTTCAGCATAATTTTCCCTATTGCATGCAAGACACAGTGAAACTTCCAAAATGTAGGAAAAACTCTCACATGTTCATATTTGATGAATTGACAAATTTCATCTCATAACCTTGTGTGCGCTTGAGTTTTCAATTTCACAACATTTCAAACAGATTGGCCGAGAATTGCATTTTTTGTGACGTCACATGAGGTACACGAGGCAATTCTGGTTCATTAGCACATAATGTAACCTGCTTTGATTGAAGCAGGTGTAGGCAGCAAGAGTGATGAGCTGCAGTTGAGGGTTTTTTTTTTGTTTTGTTTTGTTTTTTTACCGGTGAGTAAAAAGTTGAGAAAGTTGAAAAAGAGTTGACTCCATTCAGTCTAATGAGAGAGAATTGTCAGCTGTTTGATAAATAATATTTAACATGTAAATAAGATGATCTGAAAAGCCAAGCTCTCTTGAATAAATTTAATTGTATTGAATTGCTCGTTGGAAAAGTTCATGTCCGTATTATCTATGTCCGTGCAATTGTCACACTCTTCCCCTGGAAGACAAGGCCTCACCATCTGCATTGCACGCCGGGGTCAAGTCTCTGTTGGTTTCGGATTTTCTCATATCCAGCATTTTAGTTTTTGTTCTATTGGCTCCTGAAAGTTTGGGTCAGGTTCTCAATTGACCTTTAAGGATTTGAAATTTTGTGGGTCTAGACACGTTCCTGATTTGATGAATGAATGAAATGTGGTTATTTTTACTCATTGCACACTTGACTGTACTTGCCTTTAATTGACGTGACGTTTTATTGTTTTGGTAACTTACGGTACGCTGACAGCTCTATTAGTAAGTATTGCCTTTTGCACTTTTCACAGATAATGCTTATGAAATGCTTTACAGGACAGGTGCAAAATGCAAAGTAGTAGGAGTTGAAAACTTAACACAACAAATGCCGAAATCAGTGAAAAATGGACAGCAGGACAACAAAAGTTGATAAAACTCCCACAGACTGTAGGATATAAAGACAGTAAACATATAACTATATATCACTGCCAAGAAGTATGACTTAAAATCTAAGCCATGGACGATAGAAAAGCTTCCACATATAGTGGTACCTCTACTTATGAAATATTTTTTTTTTCTGGAAGAAATTTCTTGACTAGAAAACTTTGAAAGTGGTGTGCGTTTTCCATGTAAATGCCTAAATCCGTTCCAACCCCCACCCCCTCCCAAAAAAAGAAAATTCAGACATTAATGCTTTCTAAAGCATAAAAATGCCTCAAAATATGGAACAAATACATCTTACAATTAGATTATTGCACAATAAATGAGAGTTGTGCAGAATGTAAAAAAACAAAGAATGGAGTAAACCATAAAAATGATGGTTATTTAACTGGCGTTTAACTGCGTCCCCATCGTTTTTTTGCCCTGTTTAGTTCATAGTCTCTCTCAGAAGTACCGGTAGTTTCTGCCTGGCGTTTTGTTAAGAACTGATCCATCAAGTCCAAATAGAGTTGTTGGACAACCAATAAACTCATTCATTCATTCATCTTCCGAGCCGCTTGATCCTCACTAGGGTCGCGGGGGGTGCTGGAGCCTATCCCAGCTGTCTTCGGGCAGTAGGCGAGGGACACCCTGAATCGGTTGCCAGCCAATCGCAGGGCACACAGAAACGAACAACCATTCGCACTCACACTCACAACTAGGGACAATTTAGAGTGTTAAATCAGCCTGCCACGCATGTTTTTGGAATGTGGGAGGAAACCGGAGCACCCGGAGAAAACTCACGCAGGCCCGGGGAGAACATGCAAACTCCACACAGGGAGGTCGGAGCTGGAATCGAACCCGGTACCTCTGCACTGTGAAGCCGACGTGCTAACCACTGGACTACCGGGCCGCCCTAACCAATAAACTGTGTTAGGTAATTGACACTTTAAAATTGAAATAAGTCATACCTGCATATGCATTACTGCTTGGAAATGGACATACAGTATACTGTATACCATGTATTTTTTAAAGTGACAAAAATCCCACTGTCGAATATAAACAAATTGAAATAAAAGTTGTGCAAAAAAGTGTTTTTTTTTCTTTCTTACTATTGTTAGTCCCTCTGCTCACATACAAGCACCAGAGCAGCAAGATGGTTCAATAGAAATGTACCTCTCTCGCTCCGAGTCCCACTTTTAGTACTTTGGGCTGTCATGGGACTTGGCCGACCTCACTTCTTCAGGCCAGATTCTTGTAGACTGAACTACGACCTATATATGTACAGTGTGTGTGTGTGTGTGTGTGTGTGTGTGTGTTCTTGTACTCACTACATTGTGAGGACCGGCGTGAGTTTTTAACCAACGGAGTGAGGACATTTTGACGAAGTGAGGACATTTTGGCCGGTCCTCACTTTGACACCCTCTAAATCAACTCCAAAGTGTCCAAAACGGGTACCCTGTGCTTTTCCCCAAAGGTCCCCAGAATGGGTCCATGTTGAGAATTTTTCGCCGGGAATTCACACCCTTTTTGCTCTCTACTGCAGCTTCTGTCGAAATTCAGTACTGCACCAACTTCACACTTTTTGCTCTCTACTGCAGCTCGTGTCAAAATTTGGTACTGCAACAATTTCACACTTTTTGCTCTCTACTTCAACTAGTGTCGAATTTTGGTACTGGACCAAAATTATAAATGACAAATCCCCTTGTTGCTCTTTGAAGAGCCACCTTGAGAAATAGTTATTTAAGATAAGACATCCTTTATTCGTCCCACACTGGGGAAATTTACAGCCTCCAGCAGCAAGAATGTATGTAGAAAGAAGAAAGGAAAAAGAGAAAAAAAACAAACAAACATCTTTCAATTAAATACAATATGAACACAAATGGATAAAAATTATTATTTTGTGTTTTTTTTCTCTTTTTCCTTTCTTCTTTCTACATACATTCTTGCTGCTGGAGGCTGTAAATTTCCCCATTGTGGGACGAATAAAGGATATCTTATCTTATCTTAAATGGATAAATCGCAGTACTATTTACAATTTTCCTTCACATCATTTAATTATTATTATTATTATGATTGTTATTTTTTATTCATCAGCCTGACAGCAGTCGGTAGGAACGAGCGTCGGTATCTCCTTCTTGCAGCGCGGGTGTAACAGTCTCTGGCTGAAGGAGCTACCAAGTGCTGTCAGGGCGGGCTGGAGGGGGTGGGAGGGACTGGCCATCATAGCTTTTTTTGTTAGTTTTTCAAAGACCTTTACAAGTTATGTGAATTCAATTTTTTTGTGAGGAATGTATTTTATTGAATGTGTTTGTTCTGAGTTTGTGTTGGACTCCTATTATTTCCATGTGATTTGGTTAAATGTATCCGATTAAAATTGGAAATGCAATTAATAATAACAGTACCCAAATTAAGTAAAGCCTCAGTCCTACCCAAAATCCACCATCATTTTTGCAAAACTTTAATTGTATTCAATAGAACGCAATGAAGGGACATAGAATTTTTTTCTTGTCTACATTACATTTTACATTGTCTAGATCCAAAAGTACTGTACTTAAACAAGTAGAAAAATGTATTACATCACAAAAGAGAGGTCTGAGGCTCGTTAAAGCCACTTTTCATCAGTTGTTTTTGTTGAGGCACAAATAAACGTTGCATTTAGCATAATTTTAAACTGTCTGACCATTACAATTGGACAAAGAAAATAGCACTTTAAAACGATCTGACATATCTCTTCAATGTGTACACATACAGTGAACAACTGTGACATCAGCTCAATGAAATGTAGAGTGAAACTGAAATGAACAGATTTAAACACTAACCTCGTGTACATAAATACAACACAAATCATCTGGTACTAAACAAAGACATAAATGCAGCTCGATGTGTGACAAACAACGATAAACAAGGCGTTTTCGCGATTCTTTCGCATGCTAATTAGCTCGCTAGCACCGACCTAGCATCGTCGCTATGTTGTTAGCATTCATTTAGCATCATCGCTATGTCGTTAGCAGTACTGTACTCTGAGCTAGCGAGTTTCAATGACAACAATTGAAGAAAAACGATCTCCGAAACACATTTCTAAATAATTCTAAGCACAAGCAGACTTACAGCCATTGCTTTCGAAGGTGAAACGAAAGGAATATAACTCAGGAGGACCAGTTGCAACGACCACAATCGGGCTTTCTGGAACGATTAGTCTGCTACCAACACGGCGTCTGCTACCCACAATGCACCGCGATAACTAAATGAATATTCTAAACACGATTTCTATTAATGAAATGGCCCGAAACTTTTACTGTGGGCAGAACACTTACATACAGGAGTTTATGAATAAAATGTGTGCGAGAATTGAAAGCCGTTGAGAGACTGCATCGTGTTTGCACATGGTGGCCAACTCCTGCTGAGTGCATCAAGCCGAATTAATCAAATATCTTATCATAAAATAACTTATCATGGGGATTGACAATAGGATGGCACATATTCATTCATTCATTCATCAGCCGCTTGATCCTCACTAGGGTTGCGGGGGGTGCTGGAGCCTATCCCAGCTGTCTTCGGGCAGTAGGCGGGGGACACCCTGAATCGGTTGCCAGCCAATCGCAGGGCACACAGAAACAAACAACCATTAGCACACACACTCACACCTAGGGACAATTTAGAGTGTTCAATCAGCCTGCCACGCATGTTTTTGGAATGTGGGAGGAAACCGGAGCACCCGGAGAAAACCCACGCAGGCCCGGGGAGAACATGCAAACTCCACACAGGGAGGCCAGAGCTGGAATCGAACCCGGTACCTCTACACTGTGAAGCCGACGTGCTAACCACTGGACTACCGGGCCGCCCAGGATGGCACATATTTTTATTTTATTGGATGGATTCTGGAGTTGGTGTGAATTCACAAATACTGCGAGAATTCAGCTTGCAGGCATGGTTTTCCTTAGAAGAGCCTGTGAATCAGTCGCCAAATGTCCGCATGACCAATGTTCCCTCTAAATTGTGCTCGTGAGCAATTTTGCGTAGCTCTCGTGCTCCCAGCCGCACACGGTGATGCTGGCGCGCACAACGCGCAGCTGCAGGCAACATTGAAGGGGTGTTCACACGGCACACATTTGCTCCGGCCCTGCACCGATGTATTTTGTTGCGATATATTTTGCACCGCAGCAAAATGTGTGGAGCGTTCACACGAACAAAGCCGCTGAGCATGTCAGCACCGGCACAGCGTCGTGCAGCCCCACTTGCGTTCACACGGCAGTTTCTGCAGCGGAGCAAAACGACAGAAAACAAATGAGCTGTCGTGTTGTTGTTTTTTTTAAACGATTACACAACTCAAGGACTACTGGACAGGCACGTCCTTCTCCTTCTCGGTCTCCGTGCCTTCTGCTCGAGAGTGACCGCCCCCGAAAAACGCAAATCAACGATGACTTCAATGACACTCAGAAAAGCAAACACGTAATGCGCCAAACAGAAAATCAGAGAGGAAATCACAAAATAAATTATATGGGGGTGGGGGGTTGTGAGCACACAACAAAGGAACAAACTACACAAACAACTCAGAGACAGTCCAGTCTCCTACAAAAGGAAAGATGTTACCAGCTAAGTCTTGTGTCGTTATTAAACAAACACATGCAGTCCGACAGAGCGTGAAAGCAACGCATTCTCGCCGTACGTAAACTCTTCACAAGCATTTGCTCTGGAGCAAATTTAACCCAGTTGCGTTCACACGTGCAAATTTACATCGGTGCTGCTGCGCAAACGAGCGTTTGCTCCGGAGCAAATTTTTAAACCACCTCCCTGTGGTGGATCAAATTTGGTCCGGTGTAAGCTGTTCCGGGGCTACGGCGGAGCTAATTTGCACGCGTGAACGCTCTACTGGGGCAGCCCCGGTGTAGCACCGGACCAAATTTTGCCGTGTGAACACCCCTTGAGACCGCTTAATTCACGAAAACCATATGTGGACATAGTTTACGAGCCCCTTAAATGAGCCTCTTTGTTTGTTTAAACCTCTTTCACACTTTTCGGTGGACAGGAGACTAGAAATGTTTGTGTTTAACTAAATGACATGCTTTCCATGATTAATGAGTAGGCAGTGTGGGACCATATTGCTACAGGTTGTATTGAGACTTGATTATTCTTGAAAAGACCCATGCTAAAATAAAAGTAACGAATGAGGGCTGGTATATATGTTACAACTCTCTATTCAGTGGTTTGATTTTTGCTTGTTTTGTAACATATCTGCTTCATGTAACTTGTGATCTCAGGTTTTAGACAGGTGTAACGCTTGTTTGATTTTGCTCACCGTGGTCCAAGTAATACTCAGGCAGTTTGTGTGAATGCTATTAAAAATGGAAAATTAGAAGAAATATTGCTCATGACCTTGCTGCATGTCCACACGAATGACTCAAACTTAAATACTGTGGAATATTGCATGTTTCAAGTATGCCGACTCTAATCAGAATTTGAAAATGCTAGCTTAAAGCTCTTCTCATGGTCTCACCACCCGTGGGAGGGGCCAAAGGGGTCGGGTGCAATGCGAGCTGGGCGGCAGCCAAAGGCGGGGACCCTGGCGGTCCGATCCTTGGCTGCAGAAGCTAGCTCTTGGGACATGGAATGTCACCTCTCTGGCAGGGAAGGAGCCCGAACTGGTGTGTGAGGCAGAGAAGTTCCGACTGGATATAGTCGGACTTGCCTCCACACACAGCCTGGGTTCTGGTACCAGTTCTCTCGAGAGGGGTTGGACTCTCTTTCACTCTGGAGTTGCTCACGGTGAGAGGCGCAGAGCAGGTGTGGGCATGCTCATTGCCCCCCGGCTCAGTGCCTGTAAATTGGGGTTCACACCGGTGGATGAGAGGGTTGCATCCCTTCGCCTGCGGGTGGGGGGACGGGTCCTGACTGTTGTTTGTGCATATGCACCAAACAGCAGCTCAGCATACCCACCCTTTTTGGAGTCCTTGGAGGGTGTGCTGGAGAGTACTCCTGCTGGGGACTCCCTTGTTCTACTGGGGGACTTCAATGCTCACGTGGGCAATGACAGTGAGACCTGGAGGGGCGTGATTGGGAGGAACGGCCCCCCCGATCAGAACTCGAGTGGTGTTTTGTTATTGGACTTCTGTGCTTGTCACGGACTGTCCATAACGAACACCTTGTTCAAACATAAGGGTGTCCACATGTGCACTTGGCACCAGGACACCCTAGGCCGTAGTTCCATGATCGACCTTGTGGTCGTGTCATCGGATTTGCGGCCGCATGTTCTGGACACTCGGGCGAAGAGAGGGGCGGAGCTGTCAACTGATCACCACCTGGTGGTGAGTAGGCTCCGATGGTGGGGGAAGATGCCGGTCCGTCCTGGCAGACCCAAACGTATTGTGAGGGTCTGTTGGGAGCGTCTGGCAGAATCCCCTGTCAGAAGGAGTTTCAACCCCCACCTCCGACAGAGCTTTTCCCATGTTCCGGGGGAGACGGGGGACATTGAGTCCGAGTGGACCATGTTCCGTGCCTCTATTGTTGAGGCGGCCAATCTGAGTTGTGGCCGTAAGGTGGTTGGTGCCTGTCGTGGCGGCAACCCTCGTACTCGCTGGTGGACACCAGCAGTAAGGGATGCCGTCAAGCTGAAGAAGGAGTCCTATCGAGCCTTTATGGCCCGTGGGACCCCAGAGGCAGCTGACGGGTATCGACTGGCCAAGCGGAACGCAGCTTTGGTGGTCGCCGAGGCAAAAACCAGAGCATGGAAAGAGTTCGGTGAGGCCATGGAAGCTGACTTCCGAACGGCTTCGAGGAAATTCTGGTCCACCATCCGACGTCTCAGGAGGGGGAAGCAGTGCACCACTAACACTGTGTACAGTGGGGATGGGGCGCTGCTGACTTCGACTCGGGACGTTGTGAACCGGTGGGCAGAATACTTCGAAGACCTCCTCAACTCCACCAACACGCCTTCCTTGGAGGAAGCAGAGCCTGGGGACTCTGAGGTGGGCTCTCCTATCTCTGTGGTTGAAGTCACCGATGTGGTTAAAAAGCTCCTCAGTGGCAAGGCCCGGAGTTCCTCAAGGCTCTGGATGTTGTGGGGCTGTCCTGGTTGACACGCCTCTGCAACATCGCGTGGTCAACAGGGAGAGTGCCTCTGGATTGGCAGACCGGGGAGTTCTGTGGGGTGTGCTTCGTGGGTATGGAGTACCGAACCCCCTGTCTCGGAGTTGTTTGTTCCTTTGTTGTTTGTTCACAACCCCCCACCCCCATAGAATTTATTTTGTGATTTCCTCTCTTGATTTTCAGTTTGGTGCATTAGTGTTTGCTTTTCTGAGTGTCATTGAAGTCATCGTTCATTTACGTTTTCTTGGGTGGTCACTCTCGAGCAGAAGGCATGGAAACCGGGAAGGAGAAGGACGTGCCGGTCTAGTAGTCGCTTGAGTTTTGTATATACAGTACGTTTTAAAAAGAACGAACACGACAGCTCGTTTGTTTTCTGTCGTTTTGCTCCGCTGCAGAAACTGCCGTGTGAAGCGGCTTTGTACGTGTGAACGCTCCACACAATTTGCTGCGGTGCAAAATATATCGCAACAAAATATATCGTTGCAGCGCCGGAGCAAATGTGTGCCGTGTGAACGGCCCTTTAGTCAATCAGTTCCTACAACAGCAAATCACAACCGGCCCCTTGCTAGGTTCTGATAACCTTCAATCTTGGCTCCAGCCTCCCTGTATGGAGTTTGCATGTTCTCCCCGGGCCTGTGTGGGTTTTCTCCAGGTACTCTGGTTTCCTCCCACATTCCAAAAACATGCATGAAAGAATAATAGAACACTCTAAATTGTCCCTAGGTGTGAGTGTCAGTATGGATGGTTGTTCATCCATGCATGTCCTTTTAGAACAGCTTTTCACATGGCTACACTGTAAAAATGAACTTTTGGTTTGAAAAAAAAAGATGTCTACATTAGAGATTGTGCAGGACAACTGCGTCTTTGTCAGTGGCTAAGTACCCACTCGTTGATGAGTACTTAAGAATGCAATGGACAGTAATTAGGGTGTGACATATATTTGGTTTCTGGGGGGGGGGGGGGGGGACAAAGTGGAGACTCGCTTCGTTGACGCAAAGTTTCACATCAAGGTGAGGGGCCTGAAATTAGCGTCTTGTAGCCCGTGAGTGTGAGACCCCTGTATTAAATTAAGAAACATTTCACATCTTTTTGGAAAGGCAGGTTGGAAATATAGGTTGTTATTTCAGTATTATTGGATGACTACATTGATAAACTACAACTTGAGCCCTTCTGACAGTTTCGTGGTATATTGGTTTCAATGGCAGCACTGTTAAATGCTGGATGCGGAAGGGAGCCGGTCACCTTGTTGAAGTGAAGTTGTAGTCTTGGAAGTAGGAAAAATGGACAAACATAAATATGGAACAGCTTTGACAATATCCCAAACTGTAATAACCGAAGCAGAGCATTGCATACACAGTGTAGGTGTTTTATTTGTTTTAATTTCTTTGATTGATAAATTAATAACTAAAGTGTTTTGAAATGTTGTTACAATACTTTATGTAGTTTAGGAATTTGTGTGAATTTCTGATTATGTTATATGAAACGTTAAAGTGAGAAGACCATGAAAGGGTTAATCGTGTTTAAGTAGAATTTTCGCTCCGAAGTTGCTGCTCTTTCCCATCCCCCGCTTTCCCCCTCGCATCAATTAAGAGCGGTTGGCTTCAAAGGCTGGAGGAGCGTTGTCTTCACACGATACTTTTCGGCGCACTCAAGCCATTTATATTTCTATACCGGGACAACCAACACCATTTGGCTTTTTGACAACATGGAGAAAACACGGAGAAGACTGTTGTTACAATACTTTATGTAGTTTAAGAATTTGTGTGAATTTCTGATTATGTTATATGAAACGTTAAAGTGAGAAGACCATGAAAGGGTTAATCATGTTTAAGTAGAGTTTTCGCTCCGAAGTTGCTGCTCTGCCCATCCCCCCACTCTCCCCCTCGCATCAATTAAGAAGCGGTTGGCTTCAAAGGCTGGAGGAGCGTTGTCTTCGCGCGATACTTTTCGGCGCACTCCAGCCATTTATATTTCTATACCGGGACAACCAACACCATTTGGCTTTTTAACGACATGGAGAAAACACGGAGAAGACTTGCCCCTAACCGGGAGCACCACCGTCAGAATGAGAATGCTCAGGTAAGTAATCATCCTTTCTTTGTCGAGAGACGGGTACCCGCGAATACGAGTGTCGTCGTAACAATCTGCGTACTGAGCACCGAAGGACTTGTTACTCGCGGCGTACTGTAAACTCTAGGCCGTCAATTGGTTTTAATTTAAAGCTGCTTTATGTAGTTTTTTTCTACACGAAGAAACAATGGCAAACTACGAACACAGCAATTTAGGAACAACGCACATGGCTTGCGCTCAGGCGGTTACGGCAAGGCCGCGTCGCGTTGAATTTATGTGGTTTATATTTCGGCAAAAATGAGACAGAAATTGTTAGTTTCTGTACTCATACCGAATTGAAATAAGTAGACAAATGAACCAGTGCTCTGGCTCGCTGTATTATATTAAACTAGACATGTTTAGTCTAGCCAGAAACCATTTTTTCTCGAGAAAAATGTATTTTTTAAATTAAATACCGAATGAATGAGGCGGATTGCAGGCCAACGCGAGCTGCTTTACTGTGTTTTTAAATGCCAGTTGCTTAATTTCACAGAGCATCCGAAGCGTGTATCCAACATGAGTTTTATCATCACAGGTTCAAATACTACTCTGTACCATTTTATTTATTACTATCGTATTTTGAGTTAATTTACATAATCATATTCATTTTACTCTTTTTTTCTGCCTGTCAACTAAAATGTCCATCGATTTTTGCCCAGTTTTTAATTTAATAAATTATATTATTTGTCTCTTTTCCATGAGACTAGAAAATGCATGCTGATTAACTCATACTTTGTTTTATTAATGGAGGTTTTAGTTCCATCTGGTCTACTTTCCATCCTGTGAAAATGTGTGACGACAAAACATTGTCGTATTTTCATGAATGCAAGTTGGAAGACAAGTGTTGAAAACATTGGCAAAGACAGATAAACTTTGTACAGAATTCCCGAGATCTAGCATAAAACTCTTTTTCACCATCTCAGTTGTCTACAAAATTAACAATTTTCCCTGTTTTTCCCTCTTCTGCCCTGATGTGTAGGCTCAAATGCGTAAAGCCCAACCATCAGGGCAACATACACCTCTTCTCAAAGAGAGGCCTGGTGCTGAGACTCATTCCGGAGCCTTCTCCACAAGGTCAACACCATCATCATCATCAGAGGAGTCTGTGTCATCCGCCCAAAGTGGAGATGACCACAAACCAGCATTCAGTGAAGGGAGGGGGTCCCGGTCGTCCAACAGCAGTGGATCAGAAAAGGACCACATTGATTTGCATGAAGCTAAGGCCCTCAAGGCAAAATGTAAATCAAAACAAAAAGGTATGAAATCGAAAGGAACAGAGAAGTTAAATGATGGCCAAAAAAGGAACTACCACCAATCTTCGTGGATGTGACACGTGCCTCAGAAAATACGCACAAGAGAGCAAGGCCAAAAACCCAGAACTGTTGAGGTCAACAAAATTAAGGAAGCATGTTGCTACCTTATGTCAGCTTCTCGACCTGAACAATCAGGAACTCGAGCAAGTTGCTCGTTTTATGGGACACGACATTAGAGTCCATTGTGAGTTTTATCGGCAGACCGATAAAACTTTCCAAGTGGCCAAGATTGCCAAACTACTGTTTGCGATGGAACGTGGGACAGAGTCGCTGAAGGGAAAGAGTCTGCAAACCCTGGACTCTGTTATCACTGGTATGTAAATTAATATATTCTTAAAGTCATCCCCTTCCATTTATTCTTTTCTCCCTCTGTCTTTGTTTCCACGACAGTGTGCATGTCTTTATCGGCATATTTTCTTTTACCTTCATATTTTAGTGTAAAATTATGTTTTCTGATTTCTGACTGTGAATATTTCAAAAGGAAGAGCACATGCAGCCACCTCAACCAAAGGTCTGAAAAGTGGCAAAAAGAGAAGACCAGATCCAGGGAGACGACAGGAAGCTCAAGATGGTATGTAATAAAAATAACATTAGTAGTCATAGCAGGAAGAGGGATGCCAATATATGCTCTAGAGTTCATGCTTGGAATTAATATAGAAACCTTGAATCATTTCAAATTAATCACATTCAAACGTTAGCCCTAATGTTGACCAAATGACCTACTTCTAAGTTACAACAATTTTTAGTTAGACACCACTTGATCCCAGTTGCCTCTGCCTCTGGCACCTTTAACCAGAACCTTTTTTTCAATGATAACAATAAGCAAACAAAAGCACGCACATATGTATGTCGAGTTATTTGGGGGGATGTTGCAGCAACTTGACAGGCAGCTGCCTCTCACTATCCTCACACGTGTGCTGTTCTGACACACATCTGTCCTGTGGATTAAAAGTAACGAACAATGATCAAAGACAGAACTTTTAATCAAACAGGGAGTTAGTGATAACATGCGATCGATACCGTTCTAATACCGTTAAACTACTACTGATTAAAGCTGGTTAGCCTGTCGACCTCACAGTGCAAAGGTGCAGTGTTCAATTCCGGTCCTAGTCTTCCTATGTGGCGTTTGCTTATTTTTCCCACCACATACCTGCATGGGCTTACTCCAAGTACTTCGGTTTCCTCCCACATTCCCATAACATGCATGGCTGATTGAACACTCTAAATTGTCCCCAGGTGTGAGTTTGAGATGGTTGTCTCTGTGTGCCCTGCAATTGGCTGGCAACTTGTTCAGGGTGTCCCCCGCTGACCTCCCAAAGACAGCTGGGATAGGCTCCAGCATGCCCTGCGACTCTTGTGAAGATAAAGCGGATTGGAAAATGGATGGATGTTTAGTAATTCCTTCACCTTGACAGCTCTCATTTTCTCTGTGTCCAGACCATTTGCATAAATGAGAAAACCCTTTCATTCTCGGAGCAAGAGTGAATGTCTTCCATCCATATTTACATGGTGTAAATGTCATCTTTCACAGAATGAGAAGTGCCACATTCAGCTGTAGCAACGAGATCTGATGATGAAGATGATGGAGGCGGTAACAGTACCAACTTGGACACTGAAAGCACAGGTAATGCTTTCAGTTTGACTTGGACCATCTGTCACTGCACCATTGCTATGTTTCTGAGATGTAAGGAATTTCATTTGAGTACATCATCTTGCTCCAAGGCACCTACAAAAGGCCACCGAAGATGCAGTCAATTAAAGAAAGAAATTATGCTGATGACGCTGATGACGACATGAGTGATGTTTCTGGCAGTGAATATGGCGGTAATGTTTTTTTGTCCGACTTGAATCCTCTTTTGCTGTATTATTGGCATATTTCTGAGATGCATGTGGAAAGAACTTTGATTCTATCAAAACATTATTTTATAGATGGAGGGGTGTGCCATAAGACAGTTAAGAAGACTGTCAAGAAAAAAAAGACAATGTTGGGAAGACATGGATTGGGTGAGTCTCTAACATTGGCACAAGTGACATGTTACAGACCTGGCATTAGTACGATTTTTTTTCTTACTCTAAGTCAGGGGTGTCAAACTCATTTCACTCTGTCAAACTCAGGCCACATTGGCCTCGGTAGATGTTAAGTGGGCCGAGCCATTAAAATTATACCGTACTCTGCTATAAAGAAGCACAAGAACATTCGGAAATGTAGAAATTTAATGAACATATCTTTTTACAAAACATTTCATGAAGCACCTTAGATTTCCTTAGACAAATGTACGATTGACTTTTTTCATTCACATATATGCATCGCAACTGATTGTACAAGGGCACTAAACAAGTAATTGGTGTTGAAAAATACAGTGATGCGCTTTTAGATTAAAGGAGATTTGTGAAGAAAGGAATTTTTAAGCCTTGTGCATATAAATTATAAATTTAATCCCTGCCTATACCTTACAAACTAAAGAGAGTGCCATTAAATGTGTAAAGAATAATGAATTAAAATGTCCTTGATAGCATCTGCTGTTTTGGGTCCGTCCGTCTCAGTGACAGACTTAGACTGCTGTTGTCTTCTTCTCAAAACAATGTGTCTTTCTACTCTGATCAAAACGGTGTGTCCCCTAGCGGATACTCCATGAATTGCATGTTATTCAAAATTTTCGTTCCATGTCTTTTCTGCATTTTTTTCACTTTTAAATGATCCTGCGGGCCTGATCAAACCTGCTTGTCGGACGGTAACGGCCCGCCGGCCGTATGTTTGACACCCCCGCTCCAAGTCCTGATTGTTTTTTGTACATTCCAATATATCAGGAATTACAAATGTGTATCATCAAAGCATATTCACCCAAAGTATATTATTATTATTATTTACAGTCTATGACGCATCTTTCACACATGGCCAAGAACAACCATCAACATCAGGGAGCGCCACCAAACGAAAGAGGATTGCAACACTTACACATGACGACGATGATGTTGAAGACAGCGGTGAGTCAGTGCATCGTCAACACAACTCAAAGTTTCATTACCATTATACTAACATGCCAACTTTCTTAGATGAAGAGGACAAAAAGACTGGACACAGATCTCTTGGGAAGAAGAAGACAGCAGTTCGAAAAGAACATAGTGAAGTTGGTAAGATGAATTTCTGTTGGATAGATCCGTATAACAATTTAAGAAACTCAAACAGCACAAGTCACTGTGACTTGCAGATGGAAAGACGAGTCGTTGAAGTGGTCTCCTCAGTTGTAAAATTGTCTTCAATTTCTATTGTATAGCAATTTCTCTTACAGGGTTATGATATAATTTGGTTACAGTAACACACTGATTGTAATTGAATCCAATTTAAAAAAAAATCTGACCAAGGAGAGATACAGTCGAACCTCTCGACAACGAAATCATGTTTGCAGCCAGAAATATTCACATTCACACCATCACTGAGCAGAAACTGATCCCACACAAGTCATGCGAGTATACCACTACACCACAGGTGTCAAAGTCAAGGCCCAGGGGCCGGATTTGGCCTGCCACATCATTTTATGTGGCCTGCAAAAGCAAATAAAGCATGTCGAATTCCATGAGGCTTGCTAAAGTCTGAACCAAAATCTCAAAATGTCATATGAAGTCCACAAGAACAATCGTTTTACTTCTGATTTTAAAAGTAGTTATCCATCAATATGTTATGAGTGGTGTATGTAATGTGGAGGTGATTAAATATGTATATGGTCTCCCAAAATTCATAATGGCCCTCCAAGGGAAACCATAACTACAATGTGGCCTGTGCCAAAAATGAGTTGGTCACTCCTGCAATACACCATCAGCAACCAGAAGTTACATATTTGGTATCTGACATTTGAATGGATTGTAAAATAATACATTTCACTGCAAACAAGGAAAACTGGTAATGCATACCTTATTAGATAATATTCACCACATATGTTGCTCTGAAATCGGCACAGTGGTTCAGGCTTTGATTGTAGCTTCGAAACATGAACGTCAACAGTGCCGCTGGATTATCATTTATTGCGGCCTCGGTGTGTCATGGATTTTTTCAAACATATTCATTAAAAAAAAGTGAAAATGCTGCAAAAGGTCCTCAAGAGGCAGTGAAAATGATCAAAACAACAGCGAGTCACATAGAGCAACATATACAGGACTGTGTTTACTGTATTTCGTTATTTATACACTAACCTAACCTAACTTATACATGTTTAAATATATTAGTATATAGCATTAAGTACTGTTAATTACTACAAACATGCATGTATACCATTACATTTGGCCTTATAAATATTTATACTCATACACATGTTCAAATACCTATACGGAGGGTGGGGGGGTTTTGCTACTTAGCGGATTTTCGTTTATCGCGGGTGGTTTCGGTCCCCATTAACCCCGATAAACGAGGGATCACTGTACTTGCAAAGACTGTTTTTTTCTGAATGTGCTTCACAATAGAAGGCTTCAGAAATAGAAAACAAAAGTTTGGGGCATGCTGGAGCCTATCCTAGCCGTCATTGGGCAGTAGTCAGAGTACACCCTTTAGTGGTTGCCACCCAATTGGGGGGCCCACAT
The DNA here is from genome assembly GCF_025434085.1 of Hippocampus zosterae. Lineage (NCBI taxonomy): Eukaryota > Metazoa > Chordata > Actinopteri > Syngnathiformes > Syngnathidae > Hippocampus > Hippocampus zosterae. Next base: position 26,940,739 of record NC_067454.1, on the reverse strand, counting down.
AGACAAACAAGACATTAAAGGCGGAAACTAGGCAAAAAAACCCACATTAATTTTAAGGATATTGAAAAATGTTAAATAATGTAAAGAGCATAACACTCATTAATCATGCCTTGAGGGAAATTGCTGCTGAGGTGTTTTTAAGTCAAAAAGTTGCTTTAAACTAGATGCCTAAAACATGTTTTGAATCAATGCATTTTTGATAGTTTTTATTCTGGTCCTGTTATCAGTCAAGGCAGTGTTCAGATTTTAATACAACTTCAAGAATGTCTGTTTATATTCAACTAAACCACTAATAACCCTCTTTTTTTCCCCTCCAGAATTGGAAACTAAAAAAAGGAAGAGACCCGGACTCCAAAGGAAAGAGCAGCAATTGATCGACACCTTTCAAAATTTGTAGCATTAAAGAAAGTTCCAAGGAAAGATGACTGCGTTAAGTGTCGTAGTCAAGCATCGCCAGACCTTGAAGACCGCACATGGAGAGATATTCCACAATGAAATTATTAAAAGATATGTAATTGGGAAAAAAGCTTGAAGATGAAAGATAGAGAGAGGGAGAGACATAGGGGGGAGATAGATGAAGGGAGAGAGGGAATGGGATGAGAGAGAGGGGAGAAAAGGAATAGAGTTTGAAAGCACAGTTATTTGGTAGGGTATATGTGGGTTCATGTGTCAGGTTGTGGCGCAGCAAGTTTTTTTAGTGTGCGTTTTGAAGGTTGAAGTTTTTCAGGTGTTCTTGTAAGTTTTGAATAAGAGTACTTTTGTTTGTCAAAAATAAATCATAAAGTCAAGTCAGCTTTTATTGTCAAATATGCTCTCTGTGTAATGTACAGCACAGATTAAAATACTTTCCTCTCTCAGCCACAGTGCAAACATGTGGCGTATTGAACACACAAATATCAGAACTAAATAAAACTAAATAAATGACAGTACCCTGTTAATGGTGATAAACTGTTTAAAAATAATATATCTGATTATAAATTTACATCATTAAATGTTTAGTAAGGTGAACGGCACCTAATCTACTTCACAATCATTAAGAACGCATGGCCAGTGCCCGGTCCTCACTTATCTAGTTAAAAACTTTTTCTTAACCTTTGGTGTTTTATTTAATCTAAAGGAATGTATTGCCTAAGGGCGCCCTCCTGTGTCTAGAAATGTGTCTTTTTCATTTCTTTTTCAAGCAGAAAGGGTGGTCCTCGCTTTGTAGGCCTTTTTACTCGGTCCTCACTGTGCAGCAAGTGCAGGAATCTGTGTGTGTGTGTGTGTGTATATATTTAGGTACTGGAAAGGCATATGGGAGAAGGAGGTTGCACATAACAGCAGTGCACAATGGCTGGTGACCCTGAGAGAGGAGCACAGCAACCTCCCTGAACAGAACCCAGTTACCATAACAGTGGCAGACATACAGGAAAGAGTCTCAGATATGAAGAACTGGACAGCACCAGGCCCGGACATGGTCCACACCTACTGGCTAAAGAAACTCACAGCACTCCATGAGCGCCTAGCAGTACAAATGAACCAGCTACTGAGGGATGGGACTCACCCAGAATGGCTAACCGAAGGGCGAACGATCCTGATCATGAAGGATCCCTCGAAGGGTGCAGCCCCATCCAACTATCGGCCAATAACCTGTCTCTCCACAACATGGAAGCTCATGTCAGGCATCATTGCGGCTAAGATAAGTGGACACATGGATCAATACATGAACGAAGCGCAGAAGGGCATTGGTAGGGATACCAGAGGAGCCAAACATCAGCTCCTGGTTGACAGAACAGTCACACAAGACTGCAGGTCCCGACGTACCAACCTGTTCACAGCCTGGATTGATTACAAGAAAGCCTATGAGTCGATGCCACATACATGGATCACTGAATGCTTGGAGTTATATAAGGTGAACAGGATCCTAAGAGCCTTCGTTGCAAACTCGATGAGGATGTGGAAAAACCACACTTGAAGCCAATGGCAAGCCAAGTGTCCATCAAATGTGGCATATACGAAGGTGATGCACTCTCCCCACTGCTGTTCTGCATAGGACTGAACCCCCTAAGCCAAGTAATCACCAAGACAGGCTATGGATACCGCCTCAGAAATGGAGCTATGATCAGTCACCTCCTCTACATGGATGACATAAAGCTGTATGCTAAGAGCGAAAGGGACATAGATTCCCTGATCCACACAACCAGCATCTACAGCAGTGACATCGGGATATCATTCGCGCTTGAGAAATGTAGTCGAATGGTGACTAAGAGAGGAAAGGTAGAGGAAAGTAGTGAAGGGGTCTCACTCCCTGAAGGAACAATAGCAGACATTGAGGACAGCTACAAGTACCTCGGTATACCCCAAGCCAATGGCAACCTCGAACTGGCAACAAGGAAAGCGGCTACGGCCAAATACCTCCAGCGAGTGAGGCAAGTCCTAAGAAGCCAGCTCAATGGCAAGAATAAGACCCGGGCAATAAACAGCTATGCCCTGCCAGTGGTCAGATACCCTGCAGGAATAATAAGGTGGCCAAAGGAAGAGATTCAGACCACGGACGTTAAGACCCGAAAGCTCCTAACCATGCATGGTGGGTTCCATCCCAAATCCAGCACCCTGAGACTGTACGCAAGCCTAAAGGAAGGAGGCCGGGGACTAGTAAGTGTGAGAGCCACTGTCCAGGATGAAACATCCAAGCTCCATGATTACATCAAGGAGAAGGCTCCAACGGATGACGTACTCAGAGAATGTCTCAGACAATAGGGAACAGAGGATGAGGAGCTGGAAGAGGGACCATCATAGGAGGACAAGCCCCTACACGGGAAGTACCACCGGACCATAACCGAAGTGGCTGATCTCAAGAAATCCTATCAGTGGCTAGAGAGGGCTGGCCTGAGGGATAGCACAGAGGCACTCATCCTGGTTGCTCAGGAGCAGGCCCTGAGCACCAGAGCCATTGAGGCCCAGATATACCACACCAGACAAGACCCAAGGTGTAGGTTGTGCAAAGAGGCACCCGAGACGATCCAACACATAACTGTAGAGTGTAAGATGCTGGCAGGGAAAGCCTACATGGAACGCCATAACCAGGTGGCTGTCATAGTCTCCCGAAACATCTGTGCGGAGCATGGACTGGAAACCCCAAGGTCAAAATGGGAAACACCTCCGAAGGTGGTGGAGAATGACAGAGCGAAGATCCTGTGGGACTTCCAGATCCAGACTGACAAGATGGTAATGGCGAACCAACCAGATATCGTGATCATAGATAAAGGGCAGAGGAAAGCCGTTGTAGTGGATGTAGCGGTCCCAAGTGATGGAAACATCAGAAAGAAGGAACACGAGAAACTCGAGAAATACCAAGGGCTCAGAGAGGAGCTGGAGAGAGCCTGGAAGGTAAAGGTGACAGTCGTGCCTGTGGTGGTCGGAGCACTTGGGGCAGTGACCCCCTAACTAGATGAGTGGTTGCAACAGATCCTGTGAACAACATCGGACATCTCAGTCCAGAAATGTGCAGTGCTGGGAACAGCAAGGATACTGCGCAGAACCCTCAAGCTTCCTGGCCTCTGGTAGAGGACCCGAGCTGAATGAGGGACGGACACCACCCAAGGGGTGAGACGAGGATTTTATATATATATAGAGATAGATAGATAGATAGATAGATAGATAGATAGATAGATAATATGTGTGTCTCTCTCTCTCTCTCTACTTCAACACACCTGATTCAAATGATCAGCTCATCAGCAAGCTCATATCGAAGCCTGCAATGATCATGATCAATCAAGGTGATTACCCGCTAATAAGACCAAGGAGGGACAAGGGGTATGTTTCGGAGGGACAACATCTCGGCATGGTAGCGATGCAGCATCTCCATGCCACGGACAGACTCACTAACAGCGGTTTACACATTTTTAGCACATACCTATTTATATATTAACAACGCCCTATTACCCTGAACATCTGCTGATGTATGATCATGAATAGGCCACTAAGGAACATAACTTCAATTAATTTGAATAGCTTATAATATATGGGCTTTCACTATGCCAGTGTTTCCCAACCTTTATTGAGCCAAGGTACATATTTCACATGGGGAAAAAATGTCACGGCACACCACTAAGCAAAAGCACTCACAAAAAAAGGCTACACTCAACTCAACTCAGCTGTATTAGTAAAGCACTTTAAAACAACCCCCGCTGTATACAAAGTGCTGTATATTGAGCTAATATCATTTATAATAGTATAATATAAAACAATCAACATTAAAACAATAAATTAATAACAAAGACAGTAGAAAGCACTAAAACAGTAAAACTAAAAATCAAGTCCTTATGCTGACTCAGTAGCCAAAGAATAAAAATGAGTTTTGAGCCGAGTTTTAAAGATGGGCAGCGAGGGGCCTTGCCAGACGCTCACTGGGAGGTCATTCGAAAGAGAGAGACCAGCAACAGAAAAGGCTCGATCTCCTCTGAGCCTCTGCTTAGTTCTTGGTACCTCAAATAATGTGTAGGGGCGGAGGACCTCACTGAGGTGAGGAGGGGTGAGGTCATTTAAAGATTTGAAAACATATAATAGTAACTTAAAAAGAACTCTACAACAGGTTAATGATGCATCTTCTGCCATCTAGTGGAAGAGCATTTGATTGTTCTTCCTTTTCCTGTAGATGGTTGGCATAGATAAATTAACAGGAAGATTTTTTTAATGATAAAAGAACACACTTTTCATCTGCATAATTGATTTTGGATCATTCCCCACACCACACCTGATGTTCTCTTTAGGCACAATAATGAGCCACGGCACACTGGTCGAGAATTCCTGCACAACTCCACAGAGCTGTGTCTCCGTCAGCCTGTGTCATTGGACATCGCATCCCCCTCCATGTCTGATTGAAAACAACATTTTGCAAAAAAGACCCTCTCAGTATCCCCCTCAGCCCTTGCTCCCCACAAGTTCTGACTTTCCCAATCTTTCCTGGACACACATCTTCTCTTTTCGGCTCACCAACATGAGTTTCTTTCTCCACTTTCGACTTCATCGAAAGCTCGCGCTCATTCATGTGCCAGCGTGTCTGACTTGTCGATCTTTTGCTGCACGCACGTTCAGCCTCATGACAACCAAAAAGCGGTTGATGGCAACCTGTCACCCCAGTCAGCTGTTCAACTGAGGGGTGGTGCAGCGACAGAGCTTTCAACTACTATTAAATTGGCTGCCTCGGGCTCAGGACGACATAGTGACCAAGTTTGTTATTAGAGCAAACACAGATTTTACACGGGACGCGGCCTGAATTTGCGGGACGCAATGGAATGAGCTTCAAACCCTGGACAGTTGGTCACCCTTAAATCAGATGTGTTGGAGTAGGGAGTGATCTAAAACAGGCAGATACAGCTCTCAAAGAACCGGAGTACACTACCCCTGGAGTTTATGATTTTTTTTAACTGGCCAGTTTTGTTATGTTATAATATCGTAAACAAATAATAGCATATTATTTGCTTCTATCCATCCATCCATTTTCTGCTCCGCTTATCCTCACAAGGTTCGCGGGACGTGCTGGAGCCTATCCCAGTCATCTTCGGGCAGTAGGTGGGGGCACACCCTGAACTGGTTGCCAGCCACTCGCAGGGCACACACAGACGAACCATTTGCACTCACACACACTCACACCTAAGGACAATTTAAAGTTTTACATTAACCTGCCACGCATGTCTTTGGAATGTGGGAGGAAACCAGAGTACCCGTAGAAAACCCACACAGGCAGGGTGGGGACCTGCAAACTTCAGGGAGGCCGAACCTTGCCCTTCTACACTGTGAGCCCGACGTGCTGATACTATTTGCTTTTGAAATTTAAAATAACATCAAAATAATAAAATACCAATCATTAAGTTTTGATGTGTTCCACGTTTGCATTTTTGTATATTCTATCAATTCAGGTTTTTACCTGAACATAAATGAGCGAGATCACTAAGTGGACCCAGGTTGCTTATCCAAGGGAGTACTAAAAGCAGCTCCACACGGGAAGCTGTGCGACTGACACGGATAGAGTGGCGGCACCACAATGTGCTAGCTCATTAGATATTAGCACCTCTTTCCTTCATCAACACGTCTGTAGTGTACGGAGAGATAAAGGCCTTTGATTCTGCTCTGGGAATGTGATAATGACTCACTGAAACCTTTAAGGTTCTCTCCGCTCAAAAAACAAAAAAACAAAAAAAAAAGCGAAGAGCATGAACTTCACCGCAGCAAATCGCAGACAACGCTTGCTGGCTGCGATTTTACTAATCAGCTCGTTATCATGCGCTCCTTATCGAAATGGCTTCAGGCCGTCTGCTGTGGTCACAAGGAGCGCCGGTGATGGCTTGTCATTTCGCAGTGTAACGAAGGGAAGTGTCCGTGGGGAAATCATGGCCTCCCTCCATTACTGCTTCAGCACATGCGTCACCGGCTGGTGGAATACAACTCACAGTCATTCTGATAAATACAGATGAAGGTTAGAGAGAAAGCAGAATGCGGCGTGTCGCCAAGGAACATGCTCGGTTCAATATGGGTCACTCTATGTTGCTGGGGAGATGACATTCATGTCCGATATTGGTTTTAGATGAAAGATTTGATTGCGGGGTTATCGATTGAGAAATCTCAGCACAATGTGTGGAAAAACACAAGAAGTCAATAAGGACGGTCGATAGATGGCTAGACGTCGGCTGTCACTCATTTTCCAAGACACCGAAACTGATCACAAATACGAAGGATCATTTGAAACCAATGACAACAACAATGGAGCCTTTAATAGCTACAGAATATCTCACTAAGGGTTCTTTGAGTATGTTTGTTAAGTTGTCTGACTTGTATGAATTTAGTTCGGTCTGTCCATCCATTTTTCAAATCTTTGAAGGAGAATTTTGACAGATTTAGCACAGCGCTTTAAAATTGCTTCATTGCTGCGTGAAACTCCACATTCGTTTTGCCGCATAGACGATGCGTCATGATGTTTTTGTCTGTTTGTTTTCGGGTTTTAAAATGTTTCCGCAAGCTGAAAAGTTCTCTCCCCTGCTTCTCATCTGTGCTATACTGGCAAAACTTTGCGTGCTGATTTAGCGCCTGCCTTTTAGATGCAGAATTTAAAGATGTAGGATAAGCGGTCACAATTAATCTGCTCACAAAATGAGCAAAATGAGCTGATTGACAGCTTTGCATGAGTGGCAGATGCAATGCTGGGTACGTCTAATTCGTAGGTCATCTTCCGAATCTGTTTGTGTGAATGTTCATGTTTGCATGCATTTTTGCACGCGTAAACCCGTAAGGAACCAGAACTTAGGTGATCTGTAATTGTCATCAAAGTCTGCAATTAAATTACAATGAAGGGTGTCCAAGATTGAGTTGTTGGCGAGAGGCGGGCGGAACAAGATAGTTGGTTGTCAAGAATTTCTTCACCATTCTTGACAGTTTTTGGTGTTATCAGTGATGGGGGGCAATTAGAAAGGGGAGGTTTTGTCTTTTTTTTTGGAGGGAACACATTATGGCTGTCAGAGGGGGAAGTAAGTTGGAAACGCAGTGGTTGAGATCACCTGAAATATTTTTTCAGTTTTTTGTTTTGTTGGAGAAAAAGAAAGCATCGAGCTTTGTCGGACACTAGTTTTGTGTACTGTATTTCTAAAATGTCCATAAATGAGAGCAACTTGAAGTAATTGCCTTCCTTTTGTCCATACTGAAACATACTTTTTTGTCCTTAAAACAGAGCTTTTGGAAAAATCAGGTCAGTGTGAAGCGTTCCAGAAGTCTTGTGCGTAGACAGTAAAAACATGTTATATTAAACAAAAATATATATTTCATGTATTTAAAAGTGTGAACTTTACACGCAGTGCTGATTACAAAAATTTGATTCATCTATACTGGTTTTTGGTTTTCAAAATGCGCATCTGCTAATATTGCTTTTTCAGGCCTCGTGCTCTTTGTCTCCTTCACCTACAATTGATCGGGACTGTCAAATGACGTCTTCCCTCCGTTACTCCCCTGCAGTGCCTTTCCGTGAGGCTCCAGCATACTCCAAACGACGCCAGGGTCCATCGTCTGGCACCAACAGTGGAAACAGCCAGTCCGTCACATCCTTATCGGCTCCACGTGTCCTGCTGCGTTCCAACAGTGACAACAACCTAACGGTCAGTCAGTACCAGCAGCACGGTTCACCCAGCCACTGGGGACCCCATCTTCAGCAACACCCAAACAGGGCCCCCCAGCAGGGTCATTCGCAGCCTGGCTCCTCAGCTTTACATCGCAGCCTGTCACCTCAGCAGCTTCAGCAGATGCCCAGCGGCAGCCCCAATGGCAATGTGGTTGTTCGGACCATGGGAAGGGGGTCAAGGAGCCGGTCGCCTTCACTCAGCCGGCTTGGGGAGGAAGCTCGACGGGCTGTCCCCTCACACCGCCAACCCAGGTGGGTAATTTCAACTCAGCAATCTCATCTTTTAGATTTATCGCTTGTTATGGGACTTTCCAAATATCTTTTCAATAGTCTAATTTATGTTGACCGTGCAGGTATTGACACATTGATCTGGCACGTTTGTTGATATGTATGAATGATTGTGGTCTCCTTAGATCCATGCACGTAGAACTGCATTTTATCCCACTCAGAGGTGTTTCTGGGATCAGAACCAGAAAACTTACAGTTCAGTTTTTAAAAGTAGTTTTAAAGAGGGAGCTTGCTGTTTTTTGCGTCACTTCACAAATCCACCTGCCTGCCACCCCACGTCTGACCAAAGCCATGTACTGACATGTAGAAGCCCAAGTTCTCAAACATGGCCAGTCATCATGTCATGCAATTGTGAACGTGGGTTGTTGCAATGAATTGTCACAAAGAACTATCCAGCTTCAACAAATAATATTACTGAGCTAGCATTAGCACTGTAAACATGGCTGATGTTGGCTTGTTTACAGTGCTAATGCTAGCTCAGTAATATTATTTGTTATGCTCTCACTTGAAATGTATCTGTTTCAGAATTATTTTTTTACAAAGTACAAATAATAGTATTTTTTAAAAAGTGATGTGTCGAGCAGAAATGTTGCTGATTCTGCTTCGTTTCATTTCTTCTTCTCAGCTGCGTGAAGTCCCTTCACTCTGCTTCTTTTTGCTACTCTTGCCAAGTTGTTAGCAAATGGGGGGTGGGCAATTTTTCATTTTCCTGAGGTGGATTCCAAAATAGTCATAAACCTGTTAAAGCGCAAGCTAACAGTTTAGCATGAGGCGGCACATGTGTGCCAATGATCGGGCTACGCGAGAGTGCACGGAAAATGATTGACATCTTATTTGCCATGTCTTCTGTCTCTGATCGGTTGATCTTCCTCGGGTGCGAAGGTTTCTTTCCAAACTCTAAAGTAAATGTACAACAACTCCAGTTCCAGGGAGTCAACAGATCAGATATTGCAGAAGTTTGGGCAGAAGTCGTAGCAGAGAAAGGAAAGGACAAAATAGATCATTCAATGAATTAAAAGTAAACAATTCGATCAAAGAATACTTATCTTCATGAAGACTGATAGACATTTCATATCTAGTTTTTTTTAGACAACATTTAATATATAAGATATTAACTGGTCATAAGATAATATATAGCTATTTCAGCCACAGTCAAATGTATAAAATCACTGAAACAATATCAGAACGTGTTGCTGGGCTTGAGGTTTTTTTTTTTTTTTTTTGTAATTTGGCTGAACTAATGTTGAAAGTAATACATTTAATAAATGAGAGGTGAGAAGAGAACTCCAGCTGTGTCCTCATAGCACATCAGAGCTCGCCGACATGCAGCATGACCTTTTATACGAAAAACAATAAAGAGGGCATGTGATGCGCATACGCGTTTGTGTGGGTCGCCACCTCCACCTGATTTGTTTGTGTCCGTCCACAATCTGCGGCATGAGCGAGAGAATGTGATCAGCTGAGGATTAACGTGTGACGGGTGTTTATCTTGGAGCGATGTAACTGTCAATCCCGATTAAGACACATGCTCACTGCCCTCTTCCTCTGCCTCCTCCTACCGCTCCTCCTCCTCCTTGGCAGATGGACTCATTTGGAAGCACTGTGCAGAACTGACACTACCCACTCTCTGTACAAAGTCATAGAAGGGAGGGAGAGACATTGTATATTACAGAGACAGTGTGAAAGTACAGCAGTAATATAAAGGATGGAGAGTAGGCTTTTGATGATGGCTGAATAAAAGAAAAGAATGAAGAGTTTACCGTCATGGTGTGATGAAAGAAGGGCCTGAGAAATGGAGGAGGAAGGTTGTCTCACAAGACATCACTCTCAAGTGTATGGCGCGCTTCGCCAAAATCGTCGGGGGTGTCAACGAAGTAATGTGGCTGTTGACAGAGGCTTCAAGTCTCAACTAACAGCTATTCAAAGCCAGTCAGGTTTTACTTCACCTCTGCATTTTTCTTTTTTGACTTGTGCGATATTCACACCTTCAGCTGAAATGTGTTCAGTCAAGACACCTCGGCTTTAATGGGAAAGGACAAGTTTGTAGACGGAAGCGGCTGACATTTGTTTCCGTCACAGGCCTCATACATAGAGAAAATCTTCCAGTCTTCCAGCAAGGAGCCTTAGTTTTGCTTTTACGTCCTATATGTTCAGAAGCCAGCTTGAGTGGTGAGATCATTGAGTGTAGCTCAGATGCTTCCCCTACACTTCCCTGGTGAGGTCTTTCAGACATGTCCAACCAGTAGTAAGCCTCTGGAAGTACCGAGGATATGCTTTGTCTGACGGCTAGCCTTGGGACACCTCAGGTTTTACCCTTATGGAACAGGAGCAGTATAGGATTGAGGACAGGGTGATCTGAACATCGCGACTTTGGCTGCTGCCACCCAGATATGCTGAATGGCTGGATCATAGCGGAATATTGGGCACATGACGTTTCCTGGTAGATGAATTGTGTATAAATCATCTGCCTGTTTTAATTGCACATGAACAATGTTGTCAGCTGGTTGGGGGACAAGCTACTGTTTTCAGAAAATTCCCACACAGTTTGGAAAGGTAATACAATGTTCAGAGTTTTGAAACATCGGAAACGACCTCAATGAAACGGTGACATCAGTTTTCCTTGTCGTTACTGTCAAAGGAAAAACATCCATCTCCAACTCGGTTGCTTTCCTTTTCATCCAAAGTGTTAAGAAAAGTAACTTCTGTTGTTTTTCAAGTAAATTGAAAAGACTTGGATGTGAACCTTCCGTGCTTGTCCACCCAGCTGTCTTTGAACGCCTTCCGCTTTTCTTATATTCACCCTTCGTCCCATCGTACCCGCACCTCCTCATCATCAATCATTCACCCACACTCTCTGTGCCATCCCCGTGCTCCCAGTTGGTGTTTTCTAGTTGCAGGGCACGCATACACACACACACACACAAATACACACACACGCGGGAGCCCACGCTTCACGCAAACATGCAGCATACACTCATACTGGCACACACGTGCACTGTTGCAGCTGTCAGTCACCCCTGCAGTGTCATGGCAACAGCTTCCTGATGAGATGTGAGAAAGAATATGGGATGAATGTTAGGACAAACTTGGGATCGACATTGTTACATTTAACAGTAAAGTCACAGTAGTAGTGTTACACTTCCAGTTAAATAACGCATAGTTCATTGAAGGAATTAATAACACCAGAGAAAAAATGACTATTATCTTTCGAGGTCTAAAGAAGTACATAGGCAAGAATGCAAAAAATAAATTGGTCTTAAAATAGTACGCAAGACACAGACCCTTCCCAACGTGCTGGTCATAGGTCGGTGTTTGATTGATGGAATCTAATCAACGGCCAAATAGGTTTGAAGTGTGTGTGTGTGTGTGAGTGTGTGTGTGTGTGTGTGTGTGTGTGTGTGTGTGTGTGTGTGTGTGTGTGTGTGTGTGTGTGTGTGCGCGTGTGTGTTTTGGCATTGGCATTGCCCCTGCTGATGTCCTTATGTTGACCGCCCTATGTGGTCATGCTTGCTGTGTGGCGAAACGATTTATCATCCATCATCCATTTTCAAATCCCCTTATCCTCACGAGGGTCGTGGGCATGCTGGGGCCTATCCCAGATGTCTTTGGGCAGAAAATGGGATATACCCTGAACCAGTCGCCAGCCAACCACAGGGTACACAGAGACGAACAACCATTCGCGCTCACATTCACACCTAATTTCGAGTGCTCTATTAACCACGTGAGTTTTTGTAGAATGTGTGAGGAAACCAGAGTACCCGGAGAAAAGCTACACAGACACGGGGCAAACATGCAAACCCCACACAGGAAGGCCTCAGCCGTAATCGAATCCTGCACCGCTACATTGTGAAGCCGACGTGCAAACCAGTCGCCCAAAGTGCCGTTTTTGAGTTGTCATTATAAGATAAGATAAGATATCCTTTATTCGTCCCACACTGGGGAAATTTACAGCCTCCAGCAGCAAGAATGTATGTAGAAAGAAGAAAGGAGTGATATCTAGAAACGAACATTTGAGAGCTTACTATCTCAAAATCACAGACATAGGTTTTCCCACTTGCACGTACGCCTCATTTGTACATTTGCCTTTGAATGTAACGCTGAGGCCCGCCAAACACAAACGTCATTTCACGCTTGCTGTCAGCCAATAACAAATACACTCCTAACTCGGATGTCACTCCTGCCGAGTGACATCCGCACAGGGAATTTGGACCGAAGTTGAGAGGCCTGCAGACCCCAATTTGATGGATTTTGTGGCAGAATATAAATCATCCACCACTATTTGGGGCTACTTTGAATTGATACAAGAGCGAGTTGTTGTGCCTTTCATGTTCAGCAACTAACAACAAAGCACGTCAGCACAATTTTATGTTACATTACACAACAGGAAGCAAACACGACAGAACGTTTTCAGTGGTAGTGAGCAATATCATAAACCCTGACCGAAGCCGACATGATTGATAAGGTCGTGTTTCTCTCACCAACGCTGGAGATGTTCCACTGTTGCATTTGCGCCACCAACACACACATTTGTTTGTAAGGGTAACAATAGAAAATTGAGCCTACTCGTGCATTTCACGTGTCCCCCAAAATCACAGGTTTCGAACTCAAGGGCTGGGGTGTCAGAACTGGTCACATCATTTTATTCGGACCGTGAAAGGAACTCAAACATGTCAACTTCTATGACGCTTGCTAAAATCCATACCAACATTTCAAATTATACGTATTTAATAAATAAGAGAGATATTTAAGCATTTTCTTATTCCCAAAACTCTTATTACAGTGACTTAAACAATAGTTGGTTGAAGAAATTCTTTATGTTTCCCAATCATCCGGTAACTGCAATGTGGCCTGCGACAATTATTTGTTTGACCCCCCTGCCCGAAACTGTGAGATCTGGGTCGAGTCTGACAACATATCACATATTTTTGTTATCCTTCAATGAAACAAGTCTCATGACACGTTGTGTTTCTCACCTACACAGCCTGAGACTGCAGAATTAATTTTGTCTGCTTTTGCAACCATCTTGACATTGGTAATCTGATTACAGATGATAATGTTTCCCTCTATCTGTGCTCCTTCAGTGTGGCAGTGTTATGCTATCGTCATGTCCCTTTCTCCAATGTTTATCTCTGCATCTTTTCCCTTTCACTCCTTTTCTCTGGTGATCGTACAATAATAGCACACATTATGCACGCTTGGTCTTAATCAACACTATCTAATTAGCACCTCAGAGCCACCTGGGAAATTGCTAAAACGCATGGCTGATGGTTTCTCTGCTGCTGACCTTGTACATCAATCTTAGTTGCATCAAAAAAACAGAAGTGGCGCAGTCCCACATTGTTTTCCGGATTCCATATAAGAATGGTGGATTTTTTCTCTTAAGAAAATGCAATGTTATTTCACATATATGCATTCATATTGTGCCTCGGTTTTGCAAGTTATTGAGTTATGTTTTCTGCAGTGCTATAAATGGAAATCAAATAAGTGCCATACTCTCCTTATTCGATCGACTGTTGCCAGGTAGATTAAGCGGTGAGTAGCAGCAAATCATTATGTTCATTACTAAACCAGTGTATAATAGATAATAAATATTATTGAAAACACACACACACATGTACATACAATTTTAATTAATACCTTATTTGGTCATTTGACCAACAGTCTGGCCATTCTTGTTCTGTGCAATTATTGTTGATTAGATATCGCGAGCAACAAATGAATCAAAAGAGCTCATCTAGCTGGCTGCTCTTTACTTGTAATATTAACGTATGTCATCACCACCCGCTTTTACTGATTTGAGTCATGGACTATGGATAACTAAAGATACATTTTGACATTAGTCAGAGGCTGTCTGCGCCTTTTGAGCGTCAGCACAGCCGACTCCAACCGTGCCCAGTCAATATAGTGGCTTCTTTCCATCCCTTTAAATGTGGCACAACTGACTCACTTAAAACGTCTTGACATGCAACAGAAGCTGGAAGAGACCCCAACTTCAGCAACAAGGAGACTGGAATCCTCCTTCAAGACGTCAACGCACGCAAAGCACTTAGTTATCTATGGATTTGCAAGCAGATGATGTGAAATTGACCAGAGGAAGTCACATCTATTGCAAAAGACTCCCCCCACGGCACGCAGAGAACCGCTGCCCAATGTAAGAGGCAGTTCAATATCTGTCACAAATCTCAAAAAGAAGAAAAAGAAGAAACACACACTCATTTTTTACAGTACGCAAATTAGTGAACGTCATCAGGCGCCGACAGGTATGGCAGCCTCGGTCACACGCTCCCTAGTATTATCCCTGTTTTTGTCATTTTCGTTTGTTTTTGGCGACCCTGAGCAGCTTACTTACACGAGGGAAAAGTTGCTGCGCATTGGGGAGTCTACGCTCGGTCTTTTTTCACCAGCACACGAAAATCCACAAGGTTTTTCGGAGCTAATCGCGAGCGGAGCGGCTGCGCTGTACGCAGCATGGAAACGCCGCCGGAGGAGGGGGAAGCGAGCCGGCGTGCTCGTCAAGCTCCGGCAGCGTGGATTTCGAACCCCGCTCCCATCGATCCATCTTGCTAATCTACGATCTCTGCCAAACAAGATGGATGAACTTCTTCTCCTCACAAAGACCAACAAAACATTTGCACGTTCTGCTGCGCTCTGCTTCACTGAAACCTGGCTTAGTGACCGCCATCCAGATCTCGCGCTCCATCTACCCGGCTTCCGCCTTCTCCGAGCCGACCGCAACACGGAGCTATCAGGGAAATCGAAAGGTGGTGGGATTTGCTTCTATATCAACGAAGAATGGTGCACTGATGTCACGAAGCTCGACGCACACTGCAGCCCTGACCTGGAGTCGCTGTCTTTAAACTGCAAGCCATTCTACTCGCCACGTGAGTTCACCTCCTTTTTACTAGTCGGTGTTTACATTGCGCCACAAGTAAACAAACTCGAACTAAAATACCCAGAGTCACCCCTGATCATTTTGGGCGATTTTAATAGAGCACATCTTAACCGTGAACTTCCCAGATATAAGCAGCACATCGACTGTTTCACCAGAGAAGGCAACATTCTAGATCACTGCTATACAACAATCAAAAATGCATACCGATTGGTCGCCCGTGCAGCATTGGGTCTTTCTGACCACAATTTAATCCACTTAATACCTACATACAGACGGAAACTCAAATGTATTAAACCGGTTGTTAAGACTGTGAAAAAATGGACAGATGAAGCAAAGCTAGCTCTACAAGAATGCTTAGACTGCACTGATTGGGGCGTCTTTGAAACTTCGACGGGCACACTGGATGAATACACAGACACTGTAACATCATACATCAGTTTCTGTGAGGACATGTGTGTACCAACGAAGTCCTTCCGCTCCTTCAACAATAACAAGCCATGGTTTACTCCCAAACTCAGGCAACTCAGGAAAGAGAAAGAGGCCGCATTTAGAAGTGGAGATCGGGTATTGTACAAACATGCCCGAAACCAATTGACAAAGGAAATTAACATCGCAAAGAGAAGCTATGCAGAGAGGCTGAAAAACCAGTTCTCTGCTAATGACTCTGCATCTGTATGGAATGGCCTGAAAGCAATCACTAACTATAGAATGCCATCCCCCCAAACAGTGAACAATAAGGGTCTTTCTAATGAACTAAACATGTTTTTCTGCCGATTTGAAAAGGACACCCCCATTTCCCACACACACCCACCTCTACCAGAAACCACTCTACCTACCCCCCCCCCCCCACCCTCTTTTTCTCCACTACAGATCCACGAACAGGACGTGAGATGGCTCTTCAAGCAGCAAAAGATCAAGAAAGCTCTGGGGCCCGACAAAGTGTCCCCCTCCTGCCTGAAAGTCTGCGCTGACCAGCTGGCTCCGGTCTTCACACAGATCTTCAACAGATCCCTGGAGCTGTGTGAGGTCCCATCCTGCTTCAAACAGTCTACCATCATCCCAGTTCCCAAGAAATCGGCAACATCGGAACTGAACGACTATAGGCCTGTAGACATGAAGTGGGAAGTCAACACCATCTCCATCCTGAAAAGGGCCCGGCAGCGGATGTACTTCCTCAGGCTGCTGAGGAAGCATGGCCTGCCACAGGAGGTGCTACGACAGTTCTACACGGCAGTCATCGAATCAATCCTGTGTTCTTCCATCACGGTTTGGTTTGGGGCCGCCACAAAAAAGGACAAAATCCGACTTTAACGGACAGTTAGGACGGCAGAAAAATCGTTGGCACCGCCCTACCCACTCTTGAGGACTTGCACACTGCAAGAATCAAGACAAGGGCACGGAAAATCCTCCTGGATCCCCCGCACCCTGCCCACCACCTTTTTCAGCCACTCCCCTCAGGCAGACGCTACAGATCCATGCGCACCAAATCCAGTAGACACTTAAACAGCTTCTTCCCTCTAGCCATTAACTCCTTAAACAGTCACTGACATAGTCACTCTTCTTGCACCACAAAATGGTACTACAAAACTACTGGTATACTCTAAAATGGTTCAATGATTTTGTTGTTTACGATGATACTAGTGGAGCGTGTTATACCGGAGACAAATTCCTTGTGTGTTCTACATACTTGGCCAATAAAGATGATTCTGATTCTGAAGAACTTGTAAGTTCAGGAGAAAGTCAGTGTCCTTGAGTGTTGTGAAAGGCGCTTACAAATGTCATGTATTATTATTATTATTATTATTAAAAATAGATCGAGAGAGAAGGTACTGTGAGCTCATGAGTCGCTCCCGGTACGCCGTCAAACGTCTCAGGATGCTCGAGGACAAAATTCAGAAGTGCTGGTACTCCATACAGCTGTGAGCGGCCTACTTATAGCACTGGTTATCTACATGTCAAAGGTGTGCAGAATGAAAATCCCCAATGTGTTTTAAAATTTTATCACTGACTTTGAAAATGTACATAATACCAATTATTGAGATTATGTTATCCTGGCTCGATCACATTCTAAAAGACAATAGCTGGTATTTATTCCCAAAGGAATGTATTAGATTCTGATTGTATTGTGATACCTTCACATAAGGATACTACATACACGCATAAGTCTTTGGCTAAGCTGCTGCATCTTTAGTTTCTTCCTTCAGGAGCATCAGATATTTTCCTTCTTTGTCATGAACTGTGTATAAGCTAATGTCGGTCTCTCACAGGAACGTTCCGAATTTGAATGGCAGTAGCTGTACCAGTCTGCAGCAAATGAAATGTGATACTCGTGGCTTATTCAATGCTTATAACAGTAATTTTGATCTGCTTATGTTTCTTGCAAGTCTATTCTCACATAGTGTTTTGTAGCAAAAGGATTGTTTGCTTAATTGCCATTTTTGATTATTTGCTGTTGTATTAATGCACTGCAAAAGAGATGGAACGTGTTAGCAAAGTGCCTGTGTAATGTTAAATGGTATGCAGCTGGCAGAGTGGCTATCAGGAATTTGGGGAAAATCTGTTCATTTTCTTAAATGGATGGGGTATTTCTGGGCTGGTACCTATAGATTGTTGGAGGGTGGGGTTCAATATTTTAAAATATATGTTTTATTAATATTTTGGGCTTTGGAGTATTTTCTTTATTGAGTCAAAGCCTCAACTCCCAGCCCTATTTAATTAGCATTTTTTAAGAAGAAGAAAAATAATTTTTTGGGAGGTGAGGTATTAATTACAAATATATCTTTGTTCATCTATTGATGCAAGCGACATATATTGGCAGGCAGTACAAATTAAATGCTCTTCCATTAGACAGCTAAAGGAGGTACAAAAAAGCCTGTGTATCTATCTACCTGTTGCCTTTCACATAACTAAATAAGTCAAGGCCTTCTGCGAGTGTTTCAGCTTTTAGTTCAATGAAACATTATTTTATGATTCATACTTTTAGAAACATTTTAATTTGATCATGCGCCATACGATTTTTCTGATGTCAATTAAGTGCCTTGATTCTGCAATGCTTGGTGAAACACAGAGAGAATCTATAGTTACAAAATGAAAAGGAGAAGAGGAATTGTGTCGTATTGACACAAGATCCCACTCGTCAATCAAATCAGCGAAGTGTTACATGTCACGGAAGTAATTTGCCTTTTTATGGAATTTCTCATTGCTCGGGATACACAGTTGCTGTTCTGCCTGCAGTTCATGACTTTCCTTTCGAAAGTGTGCAAGCAGTCACATGCACGCTCGGTTTTGAACTGGGTTAACTCTCCAAAGGCCCATGAAGGTTTGACGAGGAGTGCAGTCTACAGGACAAGGTGACCCACTTAAAAAAAAAAATCCCTTTATCTCAATCCATCGCTCCTTCTCTTCATTTCCTCTTCACACTTCTGTAGTTTGCACTTCCCTGCCCATTTGAGTCCATGTGATTCTTAAAAACTGGATGTCATTCTCATAAAAACATTTTTTGCTTGATATATATATATATATATATATATATATATAATTTCTTTATGCTGACATAACTTATGCTAAACAGAACCCATTGATTGTTCCATACATTCAATGTCAATTATAGAAACGGAATCTTGATTTATAGCTGAGGGTGGGGGGCGGGGGTCTTCAAAAAGTCTGTCGTGTTATTACTTATTTGCTTTAATATCCAAGGGGTTCGAATATATTTAGGACTAAGTAAATCCAATTCATTGATGTTGTATTTGTTGTGGAAGTGTGAAGATTGACCAGTAAGTGGCGCTACAATATCACGTGTAGTCCGGCAACTAACACTGTAATGCTGTTAGTTATCTTTTCTCTACTCCAGTGACTTGACAAAGAAGCACTTGAGATTCTGCTGTCTTTAAACCTGATCAGTATAAAACATGAAATCACATGTTTTTAGCAGCAGCAGCAAAGTAACCTCGTGGTTAGCACATGTGCCTCACTGTTAACTGGTTCAGGGTTTGAATTTATTTATGTAGTTTTTTGGGCTTAATTTCCCAAAGTGATTTTTGGTCTTGAGTCACAGAGAAATCCTGTGAGTTGAGATTAATGAATCAATTTCCTGCCAAGAAATCGTTGCATCAGTGGGTTAACTCAAACTAATATGTTAAAATAGTTTATGTACAGTGTATGTACATTTTGAGTGCCCCATCTGCAGAGATGCAGTATTTATTTGGTTAGAAAGCACTTTTGAAGGTGTTGCAATGTTGTTGTTGTTGTTTTTTTTTTTTTCAAATTTTGCACAATTAGGATGTACTGTACAAACCATATAGGACAGAAAATGGAAGAGTGGTTCTCACTTTTAACAAGATGATTCTGAGTCTGACTTGACTGGAATTTGTTCAAAATGGATTTGTGAGTGGGCCGCATTTGCTTATCTGAAAGAACTTGACCTGGAGGGTCACGTTTAAGTCCCGCTGTGGACTCAAGGTAAAATAGCAAAAGATCCAAGCTTGTTCCCATCCTACCGTTGAGGTGCCCTTGATCAGCTCAAACACTGTTTATGCACCCACTTCACTCTGTCATCTCAGTCGCATGTGTGATCTGGTTCTCTCTGAAGTGTACGACACAGATAAGTCGCAGTGTCTGTTGAATTTCCCCTTGCAGGATTTTAATCAGCACAAAAATTGAACACCAAGGTGAAATAAAACGTGCATATGATCAGGGTGGGTCTACTGAAGTCTTAACAAACGTGGCCATCAAATGACTGTATCTGGATGTTACGCTCCAGTAATAGTGCGTCTTTTTTTGTCAGTCCCAGCAGTCATGGCGAAGCCTTAGGCAGCAGGAGGAAGCTGTACAGCGCTGTCCCAGGGCGACACTTTGTGGTGGTTCGTCCTTACACTCCCCAGGCCGAAGGAGAGATCAACCTCTATAAGAATGATCGAGTCAAAGGTAAGGTCTTACCTTTAATACACAGTCACGGTGATCGATTTAGAGTTTTGCATTGCATCATTTTCAGAATTTCCTCCTGCAATAGTCCGAACCTAATGTAAATGTTGTCTAGTTTCTCATACAAATATATCCAGTGTGCTTTTTCTGGTACATCATGTCATGTGTCTGGAATATGGTCAGGTACTTGTCTTGAAACGGTCTACCTCTATATACCATATTTGGCCCGAAAATGTTTTGCCATAAGCAAGTCTTGTGTATACGGAGGAGGATAATCCTCTTCCGTACGTATGTGTAGCAGGAGTTTTCATGTTCACGAGAGTTTTTTTAGTTTTCACGTACATGAGACTTATGTCCTTTTTCACCTCCTCTTTCCTTTTCCCGCGTGCCAGTTCTGAGCATCGGGGAAGGTGGCTACTGGGAGGGCAGCGCCCGTGGCAAGGTGGGCTGGTTCCCAGCCGACTGTGTGGAGGAGATCCTGGCCAAGGCCACTGAGGAGAGGAGCTGTAAGTTAAATTACCAGAGGAAGACTCTTGGGTGGGTCGGGAGGGCGGTGGGGGGGGGGGGGGGGGGGGGACATTGATTTATAATATAGGGCAGGGGTGGCCAACCAGTCAGAGACTTATACCCACTGTGTTGCTGCAAAGAGCCACATCGCGCACATACACACACGCGCGCGCACACACGCACACGATCTGCAGTAGTTACTTACTACTTGGCTCAGCTTGCTACATATTTCACCGAAGATCGACTTTCGAAGCGACGAACCTCCCGTCATCGACCCGAATGCGCATATGCAAGCATCTGAATCCGGTGATTTAGTTGTCATCTGATTAGTTGCCCTGTATGTCAATCAAGTAACGTGATTGACGATAGGCTGACGTAGTTAGTTCTGTGTATTTAGCGCCGATGTTTGAATGGCAGCGCCACCGCTGAGTCGTTTTCGACGCTTGTCATGTGAAAGCTCGGGATCCGCATTGAACCAGCCAAAGAGCCGCATGGGCTCGCGAGCCGTGGGTTGGGCACCCCTGGTATAGGGCATGGCTGCCGCATGTAGTTCTGTGCGAAGCATGGCGGCAAGGTCAATACAGGATGCTAAAGTTTCCAAGGCCATGCAAAATAGCAAGTGGCTATTTTTTTCTCAAACACATAAATGTCATGTGTCTCAGCCTTTGTGTCTCCCGAAGCTGTGGAGTTCAAAGCCAAGTGTTGCATTACCACGCAAACTCAAATGCGGTTTGATTTCCTCTTGGGGCTAGTTATTGAATGTATCACACCACACTAGGTCTTCCATCAGCATCACAATGCATCCTAGTTCATGCGCTTCTAAATATTGCCCTGTATAGACTGACTCCAGTGAGTAAATGTCTTGAATTTTTTTCGACTTCTATGAATTTTTTTCCATCTCTTTGTATTATGCTCTCTGACTGATGAATGGCATAATCATACAGCACAGTGTTGTCCGGTCTTATTCGGATTTCATCTATTTCCTAAGCTCGCGTGTCACCAATGATAGAGGCAGATGGGAAGCAAATTGTTCTGCTCTCTCTGGTTCTTTGCCTTCCTCTGGGTGGCCTATTTTACAGTTTGACTGAAGGCCTTTGGCACGAGGAGCTCGTCTAATGTTGTGTCCTACCCAAAGTGCCCGAAGCTCAGCTTGCGAACATGGAACGTCCAAGGGTAGTGTCAGAGCATGGTGACTCCCAGGCATGTAGCCTCAGTTAAAACCATGGCTGAGACATGCATGCGCATGTGCTGATTGTTCGGGGGACTAAAAAAAAATGTCAAAATAATTACCAACTGAGTCGGGTTATTAAACTGCTCCCACTGACTTCTTGTGCTTAATATCACTTTCATGTCACAGTATCTCTATCTGCTAAAGCAACAGTGTCAAACCCAAGGCCCGGGGGCCAGATCTGACCCCTCCACATAATTTTATGTGGCCCGCGAAAGCAAATCAAGCATGTCAAGTTCCATGATGCTTGCTAAAGTCTGAACCAAAATTTCAAATTGTCATATGGAATTCACAATTACAGTCATTATTCTTGAATTCTGATCTTAAAACTAGTTATCCATCAATTTGTTGTGAGCTGTGTCTGTAATATGTGGAGCTGATTAAACATTTATATGGTTTCCTAAAATTCATAACGGCCCTCCAAGGGAAACCGTAACTACAATGTGGCTCGCAACAAAAATTAGTTTAACACCCCTGTGCTAAAGCTTCCCTCACCGCATCCATTCATTTCTTTTATCTTCCTCTTCCTTTCTTACACGGTGGCTCCAATTTCCAGCATTCTAAACAGATACAGTATATCTGTCCACTGTCTCTCCTCTGAACAACAACTATCTTAATCTGTTCTCTCTAACGTTATCTCCCAACCTTCCGATCTGTTCTGTCCTTCTGACGAGTTCATTCATGATCTTGTCCATCCTCATCACAACCAAATACAATCTCAGCAACTCAAAATATGCCACCTCCAACTCCGTCACCTATCCTCTGGTCATTGCCATTGTCCCCAAATTATACATAACATTGTTTTCTTTCTGTAAATCTTCCAGGTTGCCCTTCTGTCTCAGGTCACCCTGAACCCTTTCCCCCACCTGTTCCATGCAGCCTTAAGCTGTTCTTCACCTCTCCCCCACACCTCCATTGCTCTGATCGGTAGATCCTGAGTACCTTAAGTGCTGCACCTTCTCCGTCTCGACTACTTGTAACGTCACCATTCCACTGACCTCCCTTTCATTGTCAAAGTGTCAAAGTGTGTATTTGGTCTTGCTTCGACCGGCCTTCATTCCAGGTCTCCCAATGCCATTTCTAGGTTTGCTTCCATCTGTTGCCTACACTCACCACATCATATGCAAACATTGTAGTCCATGGATTCGCTTTATCCTCACAGAGGTCGCAGGGGTTGCTGGAGCCTATCACAGTTGTCTTCGGGCAGTAGGTGGGGGACACTGTGAACCGGTTGCCAGCCAATCGCAGGGCACGCAGAGACGAACAACCATTCACGCTCACACTCACGCTTAGGGACAATTTAGAGTGTTCAATCAGCCTGCCATGCATGTTTTTGTAATGTGGGAGGAAACCGGAGCACCCGGAGAAAACCCACGCAGGAGAACATGCAAACTCCACACTGGGATGCCGAAGCTGGATGATCATGTCACCACCTAACCCAATTTATATTGCCTTTTGGAAGGTAATTGATAGGTTGGGGGTACTCAAGATACTGTTGAGTGCAAAATGGGAAATGTTGAGGGGGAAACCTCGTAATTTGTAATTTTCCAGTCCCTACATGAGTTACAACTGTTTGTGTTCATGTGTGTGCGTGTGTGCATGTACACTGTAGGTGTTTCATTCTTCTATTCTTAGATTGTACCACTCCTCGCTTCTTTTTTTTTTCCCAAATTGCTGTTGTGCTGTTGCTTGATCATCTTCTTCCAGCTGCACCCTCCCTCCTTCAATGTGACACTGTGGGCACAGAGATAGGGGGAGAAGAAAATGTTCCTGCAAAGATGACAAGATGTAAGCCGGATCAGGGGGAATGCCGTTTCTGTGAAAGTGTGACAGCTGGTCTGAGTGTCTATGCGAAGTAAAAGATGGCGCATTAAGACAAGGAAAAATTACGCTGAAATGACAAATCTAGAATAGAATTTTATTCCATTCTAGATTTGTTAATTTTGAAGTTGCTGCTGTCTGGAATCGCTAATATGTAATCATTTTACACACCCTCCATTTATTTATTTATTTATTTATTTTTGCATCGGCTTCAATGGCAAAGTCATTAAAGGGATTGTAGAGATCTTGGTTATGTGAATGATGCAAACATTCAAAAATGTTACAATGCTTGTCATATTTCTGTTCTCAATACTGAGATTTGGATTACTAAAGCAGTTGTCCAAGTATTTTATTTTCAACTTTTTCATCTTACATTGTTGCTATGATTTTTAAAAACCCATTTAAATGCTATTTGACCGATGACTATCATCACCTGAAATGTTAATATGACTCTTCGGAAGAGTCCCAAAAATTACCGACTGTGACATGCGTCTTAGTAAGCAAATTATTTGGCATCATGTGGCCACTTTCCGAACAACAAAGACAAGAAGAGTTTAGTATGGATGGAAAGACAGATGGACAGGTTTTAGTGTCAGGAAGCAAAAGACGGCCTCCTTTGAAAGGCTAAAAGCAGAGTAAATATTAATGATACTTGACAAGTGGAGAGCTGAGTACTCATTTAGCCCCCTTGTTTTTGTTTTTTTTTTCTTCAAAAAAGCCACCTTTGTGCTTTAAAAAGTTGTTCTTTATCATTAACAAGTCAAGTCAATTCAAGTCAACAGTATTTATAGAGCACTTTCAAACAACCATCGCTGCATACAAAGTGATGTACATGGAGCAATTTAACATGCACAATAAACAGTAAGACAAATCGGTAATAAAGGCGGTAAAAAGCACCAAACAGTAAAACCAAGAACAAATCTAAGTCACGCTGAGTCGAATGCCAAAGAATACAAGTGAGTTTTGAGGAGGGCTTTGAAGATGGGCAGCGAGGAGGCTTGCCGAATGTTCAGTGGGAGGTCATTCCAAAGAGAGGGACCAGCAACAGAAAAGGCTCGATCCCCTCTGAGCCTCAGTTTAGTTCTTGGTACTTCTAACAAAGTCTGGTCCACAGACCTGAGGCGCCGGGCAGGTGTGTAGCGGCGGATGAGCTCAGAGAGGTAAGGTGGCGCGAGATTATTCAGAGATTTGAAAACAAAGAGGAGGATCTTGAAAATAACTCTAAAATGAATGAGGAGCCAGTGAAGGGATGCCAGAGTAGCAGTTATGTGCTCCCTCTTAGCGGCATTCTGGACCAGCTGAAGGCAGTAATCGAGCCGGGATGTGACAAAGGCATGAATTACTGTTCCAAAGTGTTCATGTGAGAGGAGAGGTTTTATTTTTGCCAGCTGTCTAAGGTGAAAGAAGCTGGATTTAACAACGGCACCAATTTGCCGATCGAGTTTGAAATCATTGTGCAGTTTAAGGCCCAAGTTTGAGACTGTTGACTTTAGATAAGGAGACAGGGGGCCCAAGTCTACAGGATGGAATGTACAAGGGCCACTGGGACCGAACAATATCACCTCTGTCTTCTTTTCGTTGAATTTCAAGAAATTCTGTGCCATCCAGGTTTTGATTTCTTCCAGACAGAATAGGAGTGGCCTTAATGAGAAGGTGTCTTTCTTGCTCAGTGGGACATAGATCTGGCAGTCATCTGCACTGTAGTGGAAGGGAATACCATGTTTCCTTAAGATGGAACCCAATGGGAGCAGATACAGCGAGAACAGCAGAGGCCCCAGAATTGAGCCCTGTGGAACACCACATGACAGGGGAGCAGTGCGTGACTCAGAGCAGCCAAGGCTGACACAAAAGGTTCTGTCAGCTATATAGGACCTAAACCACTCAAGAGCACTGCCGCCAATGCCCACCAAGTGCTGCAAACGAGTCAGCAGAATACTGTGATCCACTGTATCAAATGCTGCAGTTAAGTCCAACACACACACACAATTCCTCTACACACCCACAAAAGAGATGACCTTAACCATTCCAAATTATACCCCAGTGGGAAAGCAATGCTCCAACCTGCCCCAAAATGGTTGTATTTTGCCCCTAAAGTTTGGGACGGCGCAACTACAATTTTCATCTACTCGCAGCAGTGCAACCAGTACATTGGTTGAGTTTCTTTTTTCAAAAAAAAAATTAAATTCATTCCTACTCTTGAATATGTCTTTGTTGTAACGAACTTCTGCTTCACGCTTTCAACCCATTTATCCGTCATGTAATGAAAACGAGTGGGATGAAGATTTCATTTGCAAATCAAATTAATGTGTGTGTCCCTAAATGTTGTAATTCCGCAGCTGTATTTTGAGGTTGGGTCCAGTGTGCTCAGAGTAAAGAGTATGCAACGCTGTGTAAGAATTGAACAACTCTGTTCATGAATGAGTCAACATACGGCAACGGTGTTTTGCAATTCTGCATCAATTTATGAAAAACTGATGAAGATGTGATGTGTTTTCTATAGTTACTGAGACAAATGTGTGTTTCTGTGTGTGTGCATTTCATTGGATTGCCTGAAAAGCTGTCTGAAGTACCTCATCTTCATGTACTGCCAATGACGGGATATTAACACTGATCTCATTGTTGTGTTGTGCCAGATTCCCGCGCGGACCGTGCTGACAGACGGAAACTGTTCAGACACTACACTGTGGGATCCTACGACAGCTTTGATGCATCCAGGTAAACCCTTACCCAGTTTTCCTTCATTTCAATATAAAAGAGGGACAATCTTCGACCTTTCCATATTTTAAAACCTCTTCACAATTTAACGTCAAATGTATTTTGCACTTTATTGAATGAAGTTGCAATCATCAGACAAGTACATGTGCAATACGGAAGACAAGCTTTTGCTTTCTACTTCAGTAAATAATTGAATTACATGTTATATTCAATCCCAAGCATTTCAAGATATCATGTGCCAAAAAGTTCCTTTGTTTTGCTGTCTTGTTCACTGCTTCCGGTCCCACCTGAATGTGTTTGTGCTTGTGTGCATTTGCGGGTTTGTGGAAAGTCGTGTCCATTTAGCCCCCAAATTATTCAGTCACCATTTTAACGCCATTATATTGATTTGCAAAATTTGCTACCTTCCCACTGGGTGATTTGGCATGAAATGACCCATTCCTGAAGTCTGAGACTGGTCACGTGTTTCAAGGTTATGCTGTTCTCTTGTCAAAGCTAAACATTAGAATAGACGAAAGCAGGGGTCTCTAACGGGGTGCCCCGGGGCATCAGGTAGCCCGTGAGGACCGCTCCATTATCACACCAGTGCTAGAATTGTGATTTGCTAGTAGAAATTATGAATTAAAAATGCAAACACTGGCAGTATTGTGAGACAATATTTAAGATGATCAGAGCCTGAAAATGTAAATTAATCATTAAGTATGAAAAATAACATTCTAATATTATTAAATGCAATTTGTACAGATGTTATTTCAGGTGTGTATCAATTTGGTAGCCTTTCACACAATCAGTACACATGAAGTAGCTCTCACTCTCAAAAAGGTTGGCGACCCCTGGACTAAAGCACGCTAAGAAGCGCACCAATGTGGTTCCGATGATGGCAGGGGCAACTTTTCCATCAAAGCAGTCCAAGTACATTTGTTGCGGCCATGTTAGCAAAGGTGACTGACCCATTAAAATGAATGAAAAATTAGCTAAGCGTTGCTTTTATTACACAAGTCAAAAGAAGCATCGTATCTACCTCCTCATATCTATGGATGTTTTTTGTTTTTTTTTCTCAGGCGCCAGTTGTGTACACCTCTCTCGGTCATGCTATTTTTGGTAGAGTACACATTTATTTTATTTTTTTGGTTACAAAATAGATTTAAAAAAGTAATTATACTGCATATTTACACTTCACTGTTACTTAAAAATTACATGTACATAAACAAAACACAAGAAAGAAGAATGAGTCACTTTGTCTACATCTGTTCAGCCTGCTGGCACAAGTTACAAATCATCCAAGCTGACCAGATTTCTGCAATCTCAGCATCACCACCATTTGGTGAGCACGAAAAAGTTTGTGGACAATGGCACACGCAACACAATGTTGAACATGCGTGTCCCCCAGCTTCTGCATGCACAAACGCACACTCTACGTTGTGCTAAAATAGCAGGCAGTGTTGTCCCTTTTATCCAACACCAAAAACATACATTTCTTCATGTGTAAGTCACGGTAGACGGAAACAGAAAAACTCCATTCTACAGGGTGTCCATAAAGTCTCTTTACCATTTTAAAAATGTATTAAAAATGCAATTGATTCAATATTTTATTCAGATTTGTTGTATTGTATTCAGCGTTTATTAAAGGGGTTTTTTTTACCTCTTTTACTACACTTCTACACATCAAGACAGTACTCGATTTCTTGCCATGTTCGCTGTAGCGTAGCCTCATCAATTGTGGCATCGGTCATCCATTGCTACCTACCTGGTCAACGTGGCAGCCAAGGAATTGGCCCATCCCTTCCAATCCACCAGTCTGGAAATGTTTGATTGAGGAACCCACGAACATGCAGCCCCCAATATGGTGTTACACAGTCTTGCTGAAAAATGATGGTTGGTTGAAGTTGATTCAGTTGTAGTGCCACATATTCAGTTAAAAGGTCAAGGTAAACATTTGCAGAAATTAATGTTCTTTCCACGTTCACCAGATATCACTCCCCTGGACTTCTTTCTATGGGGCTATGTTAAAGATATTGTGCTTCGAACAAAGATAAGGGACATTACTGACATATAAACCAAAGGATGAGTGATGCCATTGCCACAATCGATGAGGCTACGCTACAGCAAACATGGCAAGAAATCGAGGACTGTCTTGATGTGCTTCGGGCAACTAATGGTGCCCATGTAGAAGTGTATTAAAAGAGGTTTAAAAAAAACTTTAATAAACGCTGAATACAATAGAACAAATCTGAATAAAATATCGAATCAATTGCATTTTTTAATAAATTTTTGAAACGGTAAAGAGACTTTATGGATAGCCTGTATATGCGAGTTGCGAGTTTGTTTATTGAACATAAAACAAATACAGTAATAATTTGACAGAAAATAAGGTAGATAAAAAAGTAAAAAGAAAGACATCAGTCTTCATTCAACACACTTATTATGTTCAAGGGAGTAAGAAGAAGTAAAAAACTTATCTAGTCCTACTCCGTTATGTGTTTATATCTACTAAATCATTTTTATATCAATCAGAAAAGAAAAAAGTAAGAAGAAAGAAGTCTCCATTAAGGCTCATACTTTTCCCTTAACCGTGATATTTTTACAATTTTTGGTTTGTATCGGGATTATATACAACCACATCCTGGCACTCTTGTGTCCATTTTCTCTTGTATTAATAATGGATATTTCCATACCTTTCTCTATTCGTCAACTTAGTTCTGATTTGTCATTATATTTAATGTTTAGAATTTATCATTTTAACTCTGATTGATGTAGGTTGTTTGTACTATTTTTTTTAATTTGTTTTTGAACTCAGCAAGCTATTTACTCATTTTCAGGTCCGTTTCGAGATTATTCCACAGATTAACACCTTTGCTATATACACTTCTTTGCTTGATGTTTGTTCTTGTTTTGATTTTTTTTAATAAGTTGGTACCTCTTAAATCATAGTTGCATTCTCGAATTTCGAAAAACTTCTGAATGTTTTGGCAGAGCATGTTATTGTGTGCTTTTAAATTAATTGGGCGATTTTAAAGTCAACCAGGTCATAAAATTTCATCATATTTAATTTGATAAATAGTGGATTTGTGGGTTGGGTATATTTTGATCTATTTGTTTGAGAATAGGGAGTGTGTTTGTTTTGCAGGCATTTCCCCATATTTCCACACAGTAGGTCATATATGGTAATAATAATGAAGTGTGTAATGTGTACAAAGATTTCTTATTTAGCACTTCGTTGGTTTTGTAGAGGATCCCTACGTCTTAGCTATTTTTATTTTTACGTTATCGATATGTGGTTTCCAACATAGTTTTGAGTCTATTACTAATCCGAGAAACGGTTAAGTGCCAATTTATTTCTGTCGAACCAGTTTTTTAATTTGTTTAATTCGTTTTCTACGGTTGTCAGGAGCTGTTTCAGATTTATTCCAGAACAGTAAAAAGTTGTATCATCAGCAAATAGGACACATTTAAATTGTTTTGAGACCTTGCAGATATCATTTATATATAAGATGAATAGTTTTGGACCAAGAACTGACCCCTGAGGAACTCCGTGAGTGATTTTCAGTTGATTCGTTTTTTTATTGATGAGTTGCACGTACTGATATCTGTTTTCTAAAAAACTACTATGGCACCTCTAATGCCGTATCTTTCTATTTTTTTTCAATAATATACTGTGATCTATTGTGTCAAAAGCTTTTTTTAGATCTGGGAAAACCCCAACAGTAAATTCTTTGTATAGTAATTGTATATTGAAATATAGCTACGCTTACTAGCATTGGCAGGTGCAAAAAATATGTTTTGTTTCTGTCACAGTTGGCTTCACATGATGCCCCATCATTTAACAACAAGAATGGGCATTCGTTTGCCTGTAGCCCACAATAATGCAACAGAAATACTCACTTTTCGATCGAAACAGGCTGGTTAGTGAACAAGTAGCCAGTGGCTAGTAGCCAATGCAGTGCATTAGCACCTCCCCCCCCCCCCACACACACACACCACTCTTGCACAATGGCCAAACACAACGATGGCAGCTTCACCTGAAGTGTCACTTGGTTAAACTACCACATTGGAAAGAGAGTATGAAGAAATATGAAGGAAAGACAAATAATTATTTTACTCAGCTTTCCATTTGGCGTAGTTGCCGCCTGGAATAGAGTAGCAACAAAAGCGGCTGGAAAAAAAAAGTGCCGTCTTATCAGACGTGCACCTGTGGAAGGGGCCATTTCCTTCTTGCTAACACTTGAAGCATCTCATCCAGACCAACACCATGGGTGTATATTTCTGTCTTAAAAACAAACAAACAAACAAACAAACAAAAAACCCACAATCTATTGTTCTCACCAAACTAAACTTATAAAGCCAAGTCAAGTCAAATTTACAAATAATTTGAATGGTCCAGACAATGAATTACTGCAACAATTATACTTTCGAGAACTAGAATAGTCAAGTTCAATATCAAAACTAGTTACAGCTCTTTAGGTTCAAGAGTACAAGCAAGTGAACAGAACTAAAGGGGCCTATGTTTTGAGTTGGTCTCAAGTGCTGTTTTGGCCAACACTGCTGTGAATCATTGATTAAGTAGCACAACTACAATCATAGTTCTTTTGGGCCAAGAAATGCTAGTATTGGGTTGTTCATCACTCAGACATTAAAACTATAAAGAAATACTGGTGTGATATTGTTTGATTGATGGAATCTAATGTGCAACAGCCTATCATGCCGAAAGTTGTTTCTAGGGTCACAATATTTGGGTCCCCCCCAATGCATTGGACAGGTCAGCGTGTGACCTCTAATGAGGGCAAGCAATGTAGAAAATTGCTGGATGGATGTTAGTGCTTCAACCACACTTGTTCTGCTTAAATGTACACTTAAGGATGATGATTTTTTGTTTTGGTATTCATGTGGCATGGTCTCTTCCATTGCCCTTGACATCAGACTAGTGTGCTAACAATCAGTCATTTTGGTTGCCTGGGGGCTGCATGCTGAGAGAGAGAGGTAGACAGGCAGAGGAGCCAGATGTTATTTTTTCGACATGATGCATCAGCTCTCGATAAAGTGCTGATGAAGCTGTTGACTGAGGGCCTATTAAAAAGTCACATGCCGCAGACGACTCTATGCAGATGAAAGCGCTGTCCATTCTCGGAGGTTCGGAATCCCTGTCCACAATTGCTAGTTGTCAAGTTCAGCGAGTTTAGAATATGTCTTTGCCGAACATCCCTTTTTCACTATTGTTCATGCCGACCTCCTATTTTACAGTTCAAAATCTAGATGTTAAAGTTGCACTTCATCCTCACAGTGTGTCGTCCAGCATGTCCTCATTCAGAGTCCCATTCCTTTAACGCCCACCGCAGCCCCTGCCATCACTTGTTGAAAAAGATTACATTGTGGCTAAATTGTCAGGTTTGTGTTACACGCTGCAGTGCACTGACCTAGCGAAGCTGTCAGATTTGGGTGGATGAAGGCGTGTGTGTGTGTGCGTGTGTCTGTGTGTGTGTGTGTGTTTGTGTGTGTGTGCGTGTGTGTGTGCGTGCGTGCGTGCATGTGTGTGTGCGTGTGTGTGTGCGTGTGTGTGTGTGTGTGTGTGTGTGTGTGTGTGTGTGTGTGTGTGTGTGCGTGTGTGTGTGTGCGTGCGTGCATGCGTGTGTGCACATATGTGTGTAAGGGAATGCAGTCAGATAACCTACAGTGTACCAACAGTGCGGGCCGCCTTCCTCTCCAGACAGATCGTGTTGCTAAGGGAACAGTTGCTAGGATTGCACCACTCTCTCTCTCTCTCTCTCTCTCTCTCTTGAGCTCTCTCTTTCTCTCTATTGAGCTCTCTTGAGCTCTGTTTAGTATTTCTCTCTGGCATGGCCCATGTGTGTCTTCAGTGTAATCCTTGCATCCGATATAAGACAAATTATAGTAAGTGGACACTCTTTCACAACTGGTTCTTGTGCTGCTTTTCTTCATCACATCACATTGACCATGATGACAATGAGAAGTGATAAGATTTTTTCAAAAGAAGACAACAATTTGTCAGAGATTTTCGCTCAGGCAGTTGAACAAAGGTTTGAGCGCAGGAACAGATCGACTTTCACTGCCGGCAGGAGGCGCTGTTTTCTATGAAGCCACTCCGTGTACGCTCCTCAACTGACACCCGATCTCTGCAGCCTCTGCCGGCTTTTTTATTGATTGTGTTTGCAAATTACAAGTAATACATCAGAAAAACACTCCCATCTTCATTTACATACACCGCCCCTGGACGGCCCCAATGGGTCGCCCCCTCAGTGGAACCCTGAAGGCCAAGGCATTCCCCTGGTACCAGCGTCCACTTCCATAAACCAACAGAAACATACATTTTAATGAGTTGCCTTTCCACGAACGAATACATCCGTAACCTGGCTAGGGACCCTTTCTCATGTTAGAGCGTACTGAGTACTCCCTTTCGCCCAAAGTTAAATCTTCCTTTCCAATTTGTCAGTTAATAATGTGTTTACTCGGGAGAGATAAATCTTCCTTTCTGAAATGTTACTAGTGCAGCGTGTTATACCGGAGACAAATTCCTTGTGTGTTGTACATACTTGGCCAATAAAGATGATTCTGATTCTGATGTGGTCAGGTACCATGCGCTTGTGGGTCCCTTCACTTCAAAAGAGGTGTTCACACGGCAAGATTTGGTCCGGTGCTACGCCGGGGCTACCCCAGTATAGCGTTCACACGTGCAAATTAGCTCCGGCGTAGCCCCGGAAAAAGGCTTACACCGGACCAAATTTGATCCACTTCAGGGAGGTGGTTTAAAAATTTGCTCCGGAGCAAATGCTCGTTTCCGAAGCAGCACCGATGTAAATTTGCACGTGTGAACGCAACTGGGTTAAATTTGCTCCAGAGCAAATGCTTATGAAGCGTACGTACGGCAAAAATGCATTGCTTTGGTGGTCTGTCGGACTTCCATCATGTGTTTTTTTTTAATAACGACTCAAGACTTGGCTGGTAACATCTTTCCTTTTGTGGGAGACTGAACTGTTTCGGTGTTGTTTGTGTAGTTTGTTCCTTTGTTGCGTGTTCACAACCCCCCGCCGCCCATATAATTTATTTTGTGATTTCCTCTCTTGATTTTCTGTTTGGCGCATTACGTATTTGCTTTTCTGAGTGTCATCGAAGTCATCGTTGATTTACGTTTTCAGGGGTGGTCACTCTCGAGCAGAAGGCACGGAAACCGAGAAGGAGAAGGACGTGTCTGTCCAGTAGTCGCTTGAGTTGGGTATCCGTTTTAAAGAGGACCAACACGACAGCTCATTTGTCTTCTGTCGTTTTGCTCCGCTGCAGAAACTGCCGTGTGAACGCAAGTGGGGCTGCACCGACGCTGTGCCGGTGCTGATACGTTCAGCGGCTTTGTATGTGTGAACGCTCCACACAATTTGCTGCGGTGCAAAATATATCGCAAAATACATTGGTGCAGCGCCGGAGCAAATGTGTGCCGTGTGAACACCCCTAATTTGACCCCTGATTCTTTGTGCTCCATTGTGTGCAAGATGTGTGAACACATGTGTTCGAGGTCAATCAAACATGCGACAAAATTTAAACTTTAAAACATGATAATATTGTGTTTGTCTAATCCCTTACACAACTTCAAGATGTAACGTCAGGTAGTAGGACTATTGCACCAGTTGGATGACTTCAAGAAAAATACAGTGGATGCTTTCCTTTGTTATGGTCTAAAGAAGCACAAGAACATTTGTCTATGTTGAAATCTATGTTTGACACCACTGATCTATGTTCTTTGCTCTAAATTTGCCCTCAATATACATCCAAAGAAACTGAAAATGCTCGTTAATCTATTCGGAAACTAAATGAATTTTCTATTGAAAGAAATTTAGGAAGGAGCGTAACATGAAAATGAGATGCTCATGTTCGCTTTGGAGTTTGGTTAAGCATAAAATACCATCCTCCTTTTTGCCAAGAATAAAGAGGCAATAAAAGCAGCCAATGTTTAAAGGAGTAACTGTTTTGACAAAGCTAAGACTGCTGTTATGAATAAATGGGCAAAGAATGCTCCCTGATGATTACAAAACCAGAAATACACGAACATATTTAATTAGTCAGCAATAAACTGTGTTTTTAACTTATATCTGTATTGTACTATATTAATTTTTAACTTCACTCTGAAAAAAATCATTGTTTCCATTCACTTCATTGAAACCTTATTTTTTTCTAAATGATTTGTTTTGTAAATGGACTCTTTATGGCACAGGTGTCAAATTCAAGGCCCGGGGGCCAGATCTGGCCCGCCACATCATTTAATGTGGCCCGCGAAAGGAAATCAAACATGTCAAGTTCCATGATGCTCGCTGAAGTCTGAACTAAAACTTTCTAATTGTCATATGTAATCCACAATAACAGTCATTATTTTTTACTTCTGATTCTAAAACTAGTTGTTAATAAATTTGTTGTGTGTTGTATATGTAATATGTATAGGTGATTAAATATTTATATGGTTCCCAAAATTCAGAACAGCCCGCCAAGGCAAATCGTAACTACAATGTGGCCAGCGACAAAAATTAGTTTGACACCCCTGCTTTATTGGAACTAATTAAATGTGTCAATTTATGTTCCATTGACGTTCAACCAAGGAGCCACAGTTTATTCAATTTGGCAAAAAGTAGACTAATTGATTCTTCTTTTTTTTTTGTCGATTTTTTGGTTATAGTTCGTTGAGGGGTTCGTTGTTCTTCAGTGAATGGCTCTTCTTTACGAATGACAGATGGAGATATGGAATCCTTTAATGCAGTTTATTAAAAAGGAGAAAGAAAAAAAGAACGCCTGCACCTCCGAACGGATAAACGAGAACACAACCAACCCCCTTTCAGTCACCAAAACACTTGCTGCTTCTCTTCAGCTAATCGGACGCAAGAGAACATAATAATGTTTCAACAATTATTAAACAGTATATAATTTTGATAACTATAACATAAAAGAATATAATGCTCAAATATCAAATGAAAATAATTAATAATTTAACATAATCTTACAGGTGGCACATTTTCGACTCGGCAAAAATCGGTTCTGTTCGACAGCAGAAGTTGTTATTGGGAGTAATTAGTGAAACTGCAAAGGCATAACAAAGGACAGGGAATTGAACTGACAGCCATCACGCCTCATGATTTATTGGAATCAATTAACCGATAAGTCGGTGAGTTCAACACAGGCAGTAGCAAATGAGGGCCACGCGTCCTCGCACGGCGCACGCGCGCACGCACGCCGTAACAGCTGGTCTCGGAAGTGGCTCACACCTCATCACGATAGCGCCCCATCCTCATCGAGTTTTCATAACGATGAGATTCCGCTTTCCCGAGCCCAGTCTTGTTCTCGGGCCGTGAGGCGCTTCCGCCCAGCCCGATGTCGCCTCCTTTGGAGCGCGCGGACGGACATCGCTGGCCGGAGCTTCGGCAGAGGAAGCAGCAACAGCAGCGGCAGCAGCGGCGGGGGTAACCGCGGCGTCAAGCCCGCTACTGCGCTCAGGAGGCTCCCCGGGAGCGCCGGCGGAGGAAGAAGACGAAGAAGGTGGTGGCAAAGAAGGGAATTACGTCGTCTTTTTTTTTTTTTTTGGGTGGGGGTCGCCTCTTTCCTGGAGATGCTGTCGCCAGGCTGCCGGGGCCACTGTCATACCGTGTGATATACGCAGAGCCCGCTGGGGTGGGGTGGGGTCGGGGTAGCCCTGCCCCGGCCGGACTCGCTCTCCTCCAGCATGAACCTCCACTCGGCCAGGGCGTCCGTGGCCATGCTGCGAATGATGGGCTGTGCTAACGGCCGCTCTGCTCGGCATCTTCTCCACAGTGACTGCGTGGTGGACGAGAAGACGGTCGTACTCCAGAAGAAGGAGAATGAAGGATTTGGCTTCGTCCTGCGAGGAGCAAAAGGTAATTCTCACACTTTTTTGAATTTGAAATTATTTTCTGCCTTTCCCACAAGTCAGTCACTCATGAAAACAGTCGGAGTTCCAAATTCACTCATGATGATGTGAGATGTGTAATATTTTGTGGGAGATTGACTCATCCCATTTAGAAGAATAGTGCTTCGGTGGGTTAGTTCACCATTTTGGGTTTGGAAGCAACTTTATTTGCTATCCAGCATGCATACAGAGGTTTTTCTTTTTTTCTTCGTTTTTTCTTTTCTTTTCTTTACATTTTTTTTGGTGGATGCAATTGAAGATGTTCCCCTCATGTTCTTTTTTCACATTTCACCACCATTCATGGCAGACACAACATTCCACAAATCCGTCTTTCCAGTTGTGGTTTTTGATGCACCTTGCAGATCCCATCGGCACCTTTCTTGAAAACAGCATGAAGTGTCTGTGATGTGAGTGTCCTCGCCAGGCTGTTTGATATTTCGCCAAGCCTTGAGATTGACTCTAAAAATAGACAGTTTGGACCGCTGCGTCGTTTTCTATGACAATTCTCACCATGTCATAATCCACGTTGTGTTTCGCTGGCTACTGCGTGTGGAGCGATGGGTCTATGCTGCGGCTACGTCAAGAGATACAATTCGTGTTCCGTGCTCCCATCTTTAAGAAACAAAAAGAAAGGGAGTGGGGGGAGGTAGAGATGGGCGAAGAGGAGAGGTTTGGCTTGAAAAACAATAGGAATGTTCTAGTCTTTCTGACACACACTGCCACCACCCTGGGGAACTGACCCAGCCAAGCTTATCCTGCAATGGGGGGAATGCACATAAAAAACCACACGGACTAACACTCATGCTCGAGCTGTCACATAGGCTTACATCCTCTTTTGCTCCCTAATATTCTGCCGTTCGTTGCTCCCTGCTCGTCTCCCATCCTTTCTTACTGCTTTGTCCGTATCTCACTGTCACCCTCACAGCCGGACACCTAAACATCCATCCATCCATTTTCCGAACCGCTTAATCCTCACCAGGGCCGCGGGGGTGCTGGAGCCTATCCCAGCCGTCTTCGGGCAGTAGGCGGGGGACACCCTAAAGCAATTGCCAGCCAATCGCAGACACCTAAACATGCTCATCCCTATCACGCAATACTCGCACATACTTCTAGGCTATCGCTCTTCCAGTGGGATGACTTATAGGAAGTGTCACATGTCGCCATTCCGCCCACAATATTTTGTAACCTCCCCGTGAGCAAGCAACAGTTGCAACCATGTGTGTGTGGGGAAAGAAAGCAACACAAAGTCAGTTCAAGCCCAATTAATGACAAAGTCAAAGAGAATCGCTGATAAACAAATCATTTTGTTTTGGGTAGTGCACAATTCATGGGGGGAGGGGTTGTGCTCCTCCATACACATAATTGCACTTTCAGTGGACTACTTTTTCTACAGCACTCGGCAATTCATCAGTGTAAAGATTTCTCAATGACTTGGCTTTGATTCACCACACATTTCAAGGTAACTTTTGTCTAAGGCTGTGCTTTATTTTCGAAACCTCCTCCTCCAATGCTGCTGTTTACTCGATTGGAATTTGAAATGATGGGTTTTTACCTCATTCTTTTCAAAATACAAGTGCTTGTGTGTTATTGTGGTTGTAGTTTGTAGACCAGTACTGGAATATACCAACGTCCATCAGCAACAAATTAACCAAAATCATCAGATTGTGCAAGTGGTCATTTTGTCATTTCCCTTTTTTGTCGCTGTTCCTGCAAAGCGGATACGCCCATTGAGGAGTTCACGCCCACCCCGGCCTTCCCTGCTTTGCAGTATCTGGAGTCGGTGGACGAGGGGGGCGTGGCATGGCAGGCGGGCCTCCGGACGGGGGACTTCCTCATCGAGGTAAGAGCTGCTGCAACTCTTTTTCGCTCTATTGACAGTGCAATTGGTTTGCGAATAGGATTTATGTAATGTTAGTCAGGTGGAATGGGTGGTGAGTTGTTTGCATTCAACAAAATCAAACTTGTAATAAATTTGGCATCGCTTGGTTTTTTTTTTTTCTTGTTGATAAATCAGGATGTTGAGTTCAATCTTCAAGTGTTTTGGAATAATAGTGTCAGCAAAGTAATACATAGACATATAAGACCTTTTTTTTCCATTCGGCTGGCTATACATATGGTTTGTTTACACTAGATCATGCCCTATGTTAACTTATGGCACTTTTTTTTTATTGAGACAGTAGTTCATCAACCGATGAAAAAAACTCTCGAGTTAACTAAGTTGTAGGATTTGTTATGTTTTGAACCTTGTCAGCGTTATTTTGTGACATTACTGCTGGCGTTCTGATGCTAGCTGCATTATGGAAAATCAACTTGTAACCTCCCCTATATAACCCCCGAAAAGATCCTTTTAACGCAATAGAATACAATTATTAGACACCCCCTCATGTTTTTCACCACATTACCGTTGCTTCAGAAACACAGTAACGGCAATTCAAATAAGCTTGGAAATGCCACTGTCTGCTTTTGAAATTGATTTGCTGGCTGGTGACACTAATACGAGAGTTGCCTGTGAGCAACCTGCAAAAAATATGTTATTTGTTTTGGTTTGCCATTAGTTTAGCTTACTGTCACCAGATCAACTCATGATGCTGCCCTATTTATCATAACAGTTCAAAGTGGAAGCACTGTTTGTTTTTCTGGCTTTGTTTTATCAACCCAGGATAAAACATACTTTTGTCATTGTTGATGAGATGTTAGGCGGCCCGGTAGTCCATTGGTTAGCACATCGGCTTCATAGTGCAGAGGTCCCGGGTTCGCTTCCAGCTCCGGCCTCCCTGTGTGGAGTTTGCTTGTTCTCCCCGGGCCTGCGTGGGTTTTCTCCGGGTGTTCGGGTTTCCTCCCACATTCCAAAAACATGCATTGCAGGCTGATTGAACACTCAAAATTGTTACTAGGTGTGAGTGTGGGCCCGCATAGTTGTTTGTCTCTATGTGACCTGCGATTGGCTGGCAACCGATTGGGGGTGTCCCCGGCCTATTGCCTGAAGACAGCTGGCATAGGCTCCAGCACCCCCCTCCCCCCGCGAGTGAGGATCAAGCGGCTCGGAAGATGACTGAATGAATGATAAAATGTTTTGATTTTAGCGTCCACCGATATTGTATTCTTCCTGGTGAATGGTTGCTTTGCATTAATGGTCACCCACATTTTGATCAAATGACAAATTGTGTTTTTTCTAACAGACTCAACGTTATTCAAGTTAGTTGATCTTTTTCTTTTTGTTGACAACATCTGTGAAAATGCCAACAGATTGTGTCATTCCAAATGTGGACTTTTTCGGTGTGGGGCCTTAGTTCCTTTGGTCGTTGGTCTACGTGCCCCCTGTGATTGGCCCTTCTCAGCTGCACCGCTTTTGATTCCGTTGCCTCCGTCAACTATGGCGCTAGCCCGACCTGACAACAATCCACGCAGGTGCCTCGGGTCGCATTTTCTCATCCGGGATATTGAAAGTGCAGTAAAAAGTTGCTTCATCTTCTTAATTTGCACTGTCATCCATGTCAATTAAGTCCACATGGTTAGAAGTATCCAAGAGCGAAGGTAAAAGTAGAGTTGAATCGGAAAATGCACGGCTCGTTTGTCATCATAACAGTCCGGTGTCCAAGCGCTCTGGCGGCTGCCTGAAGCGCACTTGTGAACATTTTTTACCCCGGGCCTCAATATTTGGAATAAACAGGGGTTTTAAAGTCGAGGAGACTTCAGCTGGTTCTGAAGTCTCTGAAGGTGTACCGCCTTTAACTCCTTTTAGTTGCCACGTCTTGAAAGGATGCCTGCGCACCCCAAATTGCCCATCACACCTGAGCCTGGCGGCGGGCAAAAAAAAGCCTAGCAGCCCACCAGATTTATAAAGCATTGTGGGAAAACCTGAATTAATTCTTATGCATCTTTGTACAGATTGAAATAAAAAGATTAACTTGTGGTTATCACGTGTGTGTTGCATTTCTGACATTCGAGTAGAATCCCTTTTGTGGAGTTCTCACATTCATTTTGTATCCATCCATTTTCTGATCCGCTTAATCCTCACAAGGGTCGCGGGGGGTGCTGGAGCCTATCTCAGCCGTCTTTGGGCACTAGGCGAGGGACACCCAGTTGCCAGCCAATCGCAGGGCACACAGAGACGAACAACCATCAATGCTCACACCCACACCTCGTGACAATTTAGAGTGTTCAATCAGCCTGCCATGCATGTTTTTGAAATGTGGGAGGAAACCGGAGATAACCCACGCAGGCCCGGGGAGAACATGCAAACTCCACACAGGGAGGCCGGCGCTGGAATTGAACCTGCACTGATTTGTTTGTCTACATGGGCCCGATGAAGGGTCGGCAGTTTGAGGTGTATTCCGCCTTTTGTTCAAAGTCAGCTGGAGAAGCTCCAGCTCATTGTTGACCCAAATGAGGAAATGCCAAATATTGACTGACCCCCCAGCACCCCGCCCCCCACCAATGTCATACAAAACAAAAATAATATTTTTAATTGTAATTTTTGAAATCCTGGAAGTTAAACTTGACATCCTGAATCAGCTGGAACCCTCTTTGAACAACGTACTGTACATAGACAGTACACCTTTCAAGGCGTACCCCAAACCAGTGTAATATTAATGTTCATATGTAGATCACCAAGCTCATTCTTACATGTTTGTACCGTCAATTCTCTACTTCTGCATCGCCAGTGGCCAAGGTAGTTATGGTCCTGTCGTATCTCTTCACTATGTTGTTTGCGTTGTAACAATCGTGACTGAGATGAACACATGTTGAGTAACATCATACTTGAAAGGGCAGAAACGTTTTGAAAGTAGTTAGCTATTTAGTTATTTCTCCAAAACAGATTGATCAAATTGAAAATGCAAGCCATTATAATTTTCCTGATTGAAAAATGTAGCACATGGAGAGATTTTGAGTGGAAAATGGGCTATCCTCGCTAGACTGAGAAAAGAAAAAAGAGGCTCAAAACGAGAGGATTGTGCAAGCCGAGCACACGTAGCATTAATCGCAATGACGCACGCAAGCACAACAATGTTGTTTTCCACCACGTGACGACACAACAATAATGTTTTCAGCGCATCGAGTGACGTTGTAAATTGTGAGGGCTCCTTTCGAGCGCCAGAATTAATTAGTAAACTAGTGCTTCTCTCACTCCACTGTTGCAGACGAGGGACGCACGCATGGACGCAGTTGTTTGTAGGGTAATAAAAGTAATTGGGCTCCCCCATTACATTTCATGTGCTACCCCTAAAAACGAGGTCTGGGGTGTAGTTGACTTCTCCGCCGCCGATAGCTTGAATATGTTCAGGCACACTTGCAACTCTAATAATTATAAGCAATACATTGGATGGATGCATGGACAAAACCTTAGGCATGTGCCAGAAACTTGAAGATGAGTGAGATACACTGTATTCCAGTGGTTCTTAACCTGGGTTTGATCGAACCCTAGAGGTT
Source organism: Hippocampus zosterae (assembly GCF_025434085.1). NCBI lineage: Eukaryota > Metazoa > Chordata > Actinopteri > Syngnathiformes > Syngnathidae > Hippocampus > Hippocampus zosterae. The sequence goes on along the minus strand of NC_067454.1, from coordinate 26,898,876 downwards.
CGAGTAATCGGTCTAAGGGGTTCGACGGAGCCTCTGCAATGGAGGGTAAGACACACCCGACTCAATATGTTAATTTGTTATGACACGCCATCACTGGCTGCAGATGATCACATTACATTGCTTGTCCAATCGGTGCTGTGGGAGATTTATTTCGCTTCGTAGTCAATGTGTGACTGTCATGATAGTATGTCGTTCAATTAAAAAAAAAAGTATAGTTATCCCATGAAATTGATTTTCTTTTTTCTGTTTACAATAGAGGTTTTTTTTTTTTTTAATATCTTGAAATTGACAAAAATATATATAAAATTTTCACTAACAAAGGGTTCGGCTAATGTGCATATTAACTGGTTGGGTTCGGTACCCCCAAGAAGGTTAAGAACCACTGCTGTATTCAGTACAACAACCAAAAGCTTACGGTATACACCCCCCCCCCCCCCCCCAACCCCCAAATCATCATGGGTAGCACCTTGGAATAGTGGTTGGGAGGGTTTGTTTTAGAATCTTGGCTGAGGCCCTCCTGTGTAGAATTTGCATGTTCTTTCCATGATTTGAAGTTTAATTGAATACGTTGAAGTTATCCAACATTGTCGACATGAATGGTCTCTTTGGTTCCTGCAATCGACTGCAACCAGCAAGTATTCCAGCATGTACCTCATTTACAATTTATATCACTGGAAGAGCAGCCAATCAGAGGACAAGCTGCATGTCTATTTTAAGCATTCTTATAACTTCATAATTACCGTGTCTCTTATAAGCGGCCCTGCCATGGAAATTGGTTTAGTTTGTGATGCTGCTAAATGGAGCGTCAGTTTTTGTGTGCGTGGAGCTCTTGCTCTTGATAATTTTTACACTCGACTTCTTGGTTCTCATATTTTTCCCATTGACCTCTTTTCACAGCTTATGCGTCTCCTTCTATCTTAAGTCACATCCTCGGGTAATTATGAGCAGAGGTGGGCAATTTACAGACCTTTGACACTTGTCATCCGTCAGCGGCCTGGGCACCCATACGTCATCGTCAATACGTCATTATTTTCCGCCGAACCAAACTGTAACTGTCGGTCGGTCGGTCAGTCCGTCATTGTTATTTTAACTGCGCTTCTGTTATTGCTTCCGTCAGTAAATTTCACCAGTCCACCAGTCTGTCTATCGTCAATCCATCCCCCTGCCTCTCCACAAAAAGAAACTCCAACAGATGAAAAATCCAATTTCATTAAAATGGTAAATCTACATCAGATAGCACCTGCCCTATGAGCACACATACTTAAACACTTATTTGCCAGTCTATTGAACTGTAAAAGTACGGTGGGAGTCATGTTTGTGGCTGCCTGTAGCTGTTTTAACTCCTAAAATGTTTGTTGTGCTGATTACACTGACGGATGAAAATCCACCACTGTCAGTGCTTCATTATTTTTTTTCCATCAATCGTCAGCAAAACGGGCATTCCTCAGTGAAGGACTAGCGGACTTTCCGTCAATAATGACAGAATGCTTAATTTTAAGTATGGTTAACCATCAAGGCTCAAAATGAACAGTTTTGCATCACAGTTTGCGATTCAAAATGAGCATATTATGGCTCTCATTAAAACACACTCACTTGCAAAACTGAGTTTTGCCAAACCATGGAGACTGTCCCAAAAGGCTTTGCTGGGTTGGATGCACGCATGTTAACATTGGCTTAATGCGCTTACATCACCTGTGGGCAGGACGAAGGCACTCGAGGCAACCTCTGTACTTTTTACGCCACAACAAGCAAGCTAGCAATGAGGTTTGGCTGGCTTCTAGTGTGGGTAAACATGTTGTGGATTTGCTACAAAAGCGATTGTGCTCGTTTGACTAGTCACCAGTCATAGTCGAGATTATTCTACGTACGTCACAATATATCACTCCAGCAAGCTGCTCATCCACAGAATAACCATCATCAGCTTCTAGCTCTAATTCTTTAAGATATGTGTAAATATTAAAAACAAAGGCATTTAAGATGAATGTCCATTCAACTTTTAATTAACGTTTTCTCAATCATGATTCATTTTCTTTTCGTTTAATAAACAATTATCAAAAACATTTTGTTGTGCTTCACAAATCTATGTAATTTAATAGTATTGAATTCACCTACAAAATTAAAATGAGGTGTGTACTCGAAATGATAAAACAAATCCTTCAAGAGTAGAAAGGACGCTGACGTACTACATTGTAATACGAACTTGGGTATGTGTGTTTTGTTGTGTGTTGCCATTGGGGGGTTTGTAGCAACTCTGTCATGTTCTCTAATTATGAGTGCTCCTCTTTCTGAGTTTTTGAATGTGTCAATCTGTTCACGAGTGTGGGAGTGAGAGAGAGGGAGGGGGCAAGAGAGAGAGAGCATGTGTGCTGTTGTGTTTCGGCGTCAGACGGCCCTACAGTAGTTGTGTTTTGGTTTTTCATAAACATGAGTTCCCTGACTAGTGCCTCCGTGATCCATAGTAGATGCTACAATATATTACCATAACCTAACATGACATATATGGCGTTAAGACATTACAGTACCCGTTGTAACCTGTGTGGCACACGAGCTTCCAGACACGACTGTCCCTCTGTCAGAAATGAAATCAGTCATCAGCCACAACATGCTTGCTTTGCTTTCACCACTCTGCTGCCATGAAAGGCAAATTTGCATCACATTAAGTATTTTTGTGAAATGTGCCCTACATTTCAAAGTGTACACTGACGCACTAATGAAGCCACATTAACCTACAAAGAGGAATATTTTACTTTAACTTCAAGGATCACTATATAGTGGCGAACAGAAGAACCCAGGATTCTCTTTTGGACCAATTTAAATCTGTCCGCTTGTGTCACACCAGCTGCTAGCGAGCGCTAAGCTAATAAGGGTATTTTTGTATTTGTCTCACTTGTTGGCATGAGAGACCAGCAGCTGGTAAACAAAGATACACTGTCTTGCTAGGTTATATAGACTGACAGCTTAACAGCTCAGTTTAATGCTCATTTGAACTTAGCATGCGTTCACACACAGGAATGGGTATCTGCAATCATACAAAGAATGACTAAACTTTTACGTTACTATAATAATTTCATTGAGTGTAAACCAATTAGTCATGCTGCTACGTTCGTTACAACAGAGCTAACCCAATGTAAACAAGGCCAGCTAGCGATGCGTATGTTTTGACCTCACTGCCCCTGCGCCCAAGCGCGGTGACGATGTGACTTTGAAGCCCAAGTAGATGGGGCTGAGACGGCAGAGTCACTGCCACCGTTAAGCAAATACTGTACTGATTCCACCCATCAAAATAACATGCACAGCAGTGAAGTGGCACGGGTCGCCTCCGATTGTGAACATGCATTTTACACGAACATATTGTTTTTTTGTTAGTTGGAAACGACAAGGAGGCAGAAGGTGTAAAATAACGTTCATATAGCCGAAATTGCTGATTAATTTGAGTAATTTCTCCAAGACCGTGAAGAGAATGGTTAAGAGTGGAGCTTACATTTTTTTTTAATTCTTCCCCAAGATCAGTTTAGTACCGCAGCTTCGGTTCCCATCCCTATTCACACATGGCGTGTACTCCCTATGTACATACTCTAGTAAACCTTGCAGATAGGTCTCAAGTTCTGCCGTTCCCTGTGGTATGGCCGTTAACGAGAGAGAGGGCATTGGAGGGTGGGGGAGATGGAAAGCAGAAATGACACCAGAAACTACGCCCCGGTTCTGGCATGGTTACACCCAATAGTCATCCTTTTTTGTATCATTAAAAAGTTTGTTGCTAGCTCTCCGTTTTACCTGATTCATTCTGCAACACTACATCACACATACGGAGGCATAAGTTCATTCATTCATTCATCTTCTGAACCGCTTGATCCTCACTTGGGTCGCGGGGGTGCTGGAGCCTATCCCAGCCGTCTTCGGGCAGTAGGCGGGGGACACCCTGAATCAGTTGCCAGCCAATCGCAGGGCACACAGAGACGAACAACCATCCATGCTCACACTCACACCTAGGGACAATTTAGAGTGTTCAATCAGCCTGCCACGCATGTTTTTGGAATGTGGGAGGAAACCGGAGCACCCAGAGAAAACCCACGCAGGCCCGGGGAGAACATGCAAACTCCACACAGGGAGGCCGGAGCTGGAATCGAACCAGGTACCTCTGCACTGTGAAGCCAACGTGCTAACCACTGGACTACCGGGCCGCCCCGGAGGCATAAGTTTCACCACCCAAAACACGTGCCAATACATGAGACAATATGAGCTGTTTTAACTATTATGCAAAAAGGCTGATTCGGCTTTCGTCTTTAATGGTCAATTAACTTCTCTATTCATGCACAACTCTAAATATTTGGTTTTATTTTTTTCTACACTGAACCCACACTATAACTCAGCTCACCTTTCTTGGCTTTGCTGTTTCAGAGATTTTATTATGCAGGTTTTTTTGTACTTTTTTTTCAGTGCATTGTGTCTGTAGCCATCCTAATTGGCTAAGGGACTGTAGACCAATGTCAACAGGCTCTGCACATTGCACAGCAGGGATGCCCAAACTTTTTTGACCGAAGATCGCCTTAACAAGCAACAACCCTCCTGTGATCAGAATCAGAATCAGAATCATCTTTATTGGCCAAGTATGTAGAACACACAAGGAATTTGTCTCCGGTATAACACGCTGCACTAGTATCATCGTAAACAACAAAATCATTGAACCATTTTAGAGTAACCAGTAGTTTTGTCATACCATTTTGTGGTGCAAGAAGAGTGACTACGTCAGTGACTGTTTAAGGAGTTAATGGCTAGAGGGAAGAAGCTGTTTAAGTGTCTACTGGATTTGGTGCGCATGGATCTGTAGCGTCTGGCTGAGGGGAGTGGCTGAAAAAAGTGGTGGGCAGGGTGCGGGGGATCCAGGAGGATTTTCCGTGCCCTTGTCTTGATTCTTGCAGTGTGCAAGTCCTCAAGAGTGGGTAGGGCGGTGCCAACGATTTTTTCTGCCGTCATAACTGTCCGTTGAAGTCGGATTTTGTCCTTTTTTGTGGCGGCCCCAAACCAAACCGTGATGGAAGAACACAGGATTGATTCGATGACTGCCGTGTAGAACTGTCGTAGCACCTCCTGTGGCAGGCCATGCTTCCTCAGCAGCCTGAGGAAGTACATCCGCTGCCAGGCCCTTTTCAGGATGGAGATGGTGTTGACTTCCCACTTCATGTCCTGGGAGACTGTGATTCCCAGGAACTTGAAGGTCTCGACGTTTGACACAGGGCAGTTGGATAGTGTGAGGGGCAACTGTGGAGAAGAATCTTTCCTGAAGTCCACGATCATCTCTACAGTCTTGAGCGTGTTCAGCCCGAGGTTGTGTCGGCTGCACCAGAGCTCCAGCTGCTCCACTTGTTGGCGGTACGCAGACTCGTCGCCGTCTTTGATGAGACCGATGACCGTGGTGTCGTCTGCGAACTTTAAGAGTTTGACAGCTGGATCTGTTGAGGTGCAATCGTTTGTGTAGAGAGAGAAGAGCAGTGGCGAGAGGACACATCCCTGTGGGGCTCCAGTGCTGCTGGTGCGTATTGATGATGTTGTTGCTCCCAGTCTCACCTGTTGTGTCCGTCCCGTCAGGAAGCTGAGGATCCACTGTCAGATCGTAGGGGACACACCGAGGTGGAGTAGTTTGGGGGTGAGGAGTTCCGGGATGATGGTGTTGAACGCAGAGCTGAAATCCACATACAGAATCCTTGCGTAGGTCCTTGTGCTGTCGAGGTGCTGGAGGATGTAGTGCAGACCTATGTTGACTGCGTCTTCCACAGACCTGTTTGCCCGGTAGGCAAACTGGAGAGGGTCCAGCAGGGGTCCAGTGACGTTCTTTAGGTGGTTCAGCGCAAGGCGTTCAAAGGACTTCATGACCACAGACGTCAGGGCGACAGGCCTATAGTCGTTCGGTTCCGATGTTGCCGATTTCTTGGGAACTGGGATGATGGTAGACTGTTTGAAGCAGGATGGGACCTCACACAGCTCCAGGGATCTGTTGAAGATTTGTGTGAAGACCGGAGCCAGCTGGTCAGCGCAGACTTTCAGGCAGGAGGGGGACACTTTGTCGGGCCCCGGATCTTTCTTGATCTTTTGCTGCTTGAAGAGCCGTCTAACGTCCTGTTCGTGGATCTGTAGTGGAGAAAAAGAGGGTGGGGGGGTAGGTAGAGTGGTTTCTGGTAGAGGTGGGTGTGTGTGGGAAATGGCGGTGTCCTTTTCAAATCGGCAGAAAAACATGTTTAGTTCATTAGCAAGACCCTTATTGTTCACTGTTTGGGGGGATGGCATTCTATAGTTAGTGATTGCTTTCAGGCCATTCCATACAGATGCAGAGTCGTTAGCAGAGAACTGGTTTTTCAGCCTCTCTGCATAGCTTCTCTTTGCGATGTTAATTTCCTTTGTCAATTGGTTTCGGGCATGTTTGTACAATACCCGATCTCCACTTCTAAATGCGGCCTCTTTCTCTTTTCTGAGTTGCCTGAGTTTGGGAGTAAACCATGGCTTGTTATTGTTGAAGGAGCGGAAGGAGCTAGTTGGTACACACATGTCCTCACAGAAACTGATGTATGATGTTACAGTGTCTGTGTATTCATCCAGTGTGCCCGTTGAAGTTTCAAAGACGCCCCAATCAGTGCAGTCTCAGCATTCTTGTAGAGCAAGCTTTGCTTCTTCTGTCCATTTTTTCACAGTCTTAACAACCGGTTTAACACATTTGAGTTTCTGTCTGTATATAGGTATTAGGTGGATTAAATTGTGGTCAGAAAGACCCAATGCTGCACGGGCGACCAATCGGTATGCATTTTTGATTGTTGTATAGCAGTGGTCTCGAATGTCCTTCTCTGGTGAAACAGTCGATGTGCTGCTTATATCTGGGAATTTCACGGTTAAGATGTGCTCTATTAAAATCGCCCAAAATGATCAGGGGTGACTCTGGGTATTTTAGTTCGAGTTTGTTTACTTGTTCGGCTAGCGTTTGTATCGCCGTGTTAGCGTTAGCTTGTGGCGCAATGTAAACACCGACTAGTAAAAAGGAGGTGAACTCACGTGGCGAGTAGAATGCCTTGCAGTTTAAAGACAGCGACTCCAGGTCCGGGCTGCAGTGTGCGTCGAGCTTCGTGACATCAGTGCACCATTCTTCGTTGATATAGAAGCAAATCCCACCACCTTTCGATTACCCTGATAGCTCCGTGTCACGGTCGGCTCGGAGAAGGCGGAAGCCGGGTAGATGTAGCGCGGGATCTGGATGGCGGTCACTGAGCCAGGTTTCAGTGAAGCAGAGCGCAGCAGAACGTGCAAATGTTTTGTTGGTCTTTGTGAGGAGAAGAAGTTCATCCATCTTGTTTGGCAGAGATCGTAGATTAGCAAGATGGATCGATGGGAGCGGGGTTCGAAATCCGCGCTGCCGGAGCTTGACGAGCACGCCGGCTCGCTTCCCCCTACTCTGGCGGCGTTTCCATGCTCCGTACAGCGCAGCCGCTCCGCTCGCGATTAGCTCCGAAAAACCTTGTGGATTTTCGTGTGCTGGTGAAAAAAGACCGAGCGTAAACTTCCCAATGCGCAGCAACTTTTCCCTCGTGTAAGTAAGTCGCTCAGGGTCGCCAAAAACAAACGAAAATGACAAAAACAGGGATAATACTAGGGAGCGTGTGACCGAGGCTGCCATACCTGTCGGCGCCTGATGACGACCCGTTAGTCCACGTACACGCATAAACACACGCACACACACACACGTGTGCACCCAGGCAGAGACTTGACGCGGAGGCATGGGACACACTTTTGCAGCGTGTTGTGTGAAGAAACTATCGTATATGCGTGTACCGTTTTAAAATGCTTCTCCTGGCACTCCATGTTCTCATTCTTTGTCAGTGCCATTGGTGAATTGCAGATGAAACAAACTTTGAGTGACGATAATTTTTTCCGCACTATAAAGTGCACCGAAAAGTCTTGCATTTTCTTAAAAGCTCACGGCGTGCCTTAAAATCTGGTGCGCCTTGTGTATGGTCATTACGGTAATATTTCGACTTCAACATGGTTCCTTGGTGTAGACATGCTTACAATGTTATAACTTGCTGTTGTTTCAGTGAACTGTGTTGCTGCTTTATCAATTTTTTGTTGCAGCTCCGAAAAAAGGAGAGCTGTGGTGTTGTTGTTGTTTTTTTTTTAACGCACACTTTATTAATGGTTTTCACAGTCTCAACAAATACAGGTACATCTTTGTCCGTCTCCGTACCTTCTCTTCTTCCGTTCGACTCAAGAGGCATTCATAGACCGCCTCAGAGAAACGTAATTTAACGATTCCTTCAAAGAAACTGCGAAAGTTGAAAATAATGCCTCAAAACAGAAATCAAGCGAGGAAATCACAAAATATAGCAAGTCAAGTCAACACTATTTATAGAGCACTTTCAAACAGCCATCGCTGTATACAAAGTGCTGTACATGGAGCAATTTAACATGCACAATAAACAGTAAGACAAATCGGTAATAAAGGGGGTAGAAAGCACCAAACAGTAAAACCAAGAACAAATCTAAGTCATGCTGAGTCGAATGCCAAAGAATACAAGTGAGTTTTGAGGAGGGCTTTGAAGATGGGCAGCGAGGCTTGCCGAATGTTCAGTGGTAGGTCATTCCAGAGAGAGGGACCAGCAACAGAAAAGGCTCGATCCCCTCTGAGCCTCAGTTTAGTTCTTGGTACTTCTAACAAAGTCTGGTCCACAGACCTGAGGCGCCGGGCAGGTGTGTAGCGGCGGATGAGCTCAGAGAGGTAAGGTGGCGCGAGATTATTCAGAGATTTGAAAAAAAAGAGGAGGATCTTGAAAATAACTCTAAAATGAATGGGGAGCCAGTGAAGGGATGCCAGAGTATGAGTTATGTGCTCCCTCTTACGAGTACCAGTCAAGAGGCGAGCAGTGGCATTCTGGACCAGCTGAAGGCGCTTAATGGAGGACTGGCTGACTCCAAAGTAAAGGGCATTGCAGTAATCGAGCCAGGATGTGACAAAGTCTATAGCCCCCCTATAGAATGTATTTTGTGATTTCCTCGTTTGTGAATACAGTACACTAACACTTCTGAGACAGTCCAGTCTCCTACATTTTAATGACATTTGATCATTTTGTTGGAGCTACACTCAAGGTAATGACAAAATAAATTCTGTAGGGGGGGCTATAGAATTTATCTTGTGATTTTCCTCACTTGATTTTCTGTTTTGATACGTTCTTTTCGTAGTTTCATTGAAGTAATTGTTATTTACATTTTTCAGAGGCGGTCATGAACGCCTCGCGAGTCGAACAGAAGGAGCGTAGCTCCATCTAGTGGATGCCTTGTAGATTGCGTCTTATAATTCAGTGGGTCAAAAATTGTGACAAAAGTGACAAAAATTACAAAATAGGTCATTCATTGAAGGTGCGCCTCATAATCCAGTGCGCCTTTTAGTCCGGAAAATACGGCACATCCCAAAAATTACCTTCTCTCGGGGGGAACACCGCCTTCAGCAGAAAAAAATGCTCCAAAGTCAGATGAACTGTGAAATACACGTGAGTCAAAATGTGTCCAACCCCGTAAAAGTATTATTTTACAGTATTTTCTAAAATATATATCTCATAATTATTTGGAAGATGTTTATTTTTAATGTTTTAAAAATTCTACAGTACATTATTGAATGTTATAATTGTAAAAAATAAAACTGACGACAGGCGACCCGGTGATCTAGTGGTTAGCACGTCGGCTTCACAGTGCAGAGGTACCGGGTTCGATTCCAGCTCCGGCCTCCCTGTGTGGAGTTTGCATGTTCTCCCCGGGCCTGCATGGGTTTTCTCCGGGTGCTCCGGTTACCTCCCACATTCCAAAAACATGCGTGGCAGGCTGGTTGAACACTCTAAATTGTCCCTAGGTGTTAGTGTGAGTGTGAATGGTTGTTCGTTTCTGTGTGCCCTGCGATAGGCTGGCATCAATTCAGGGTGTCCCCTGCCTACTGCCCGAAGACAGCTGGGATAGGCTCCAGCACCCCCCGCGACCCTAATGAGGATCAAGCGGCTCGGAAGATGAATGAATGAATGAATGTTCTTCTCTCGGGGGGAACACTGCCTTCAGCAGAAAAAAATGCTCCAAAGTCAGATGAACTGTGAAATACACGTGAGTCAAAATGTGTCCAACCCCGTAAAAGTATTCTTTTACAGTATTTTCTAAAATATATATCGCATAATTATTTGGAAGATGTTTATTTTTAATGTTTTAAAAATTCTACAGTACATTATTGAATGTTATAATTGTAAAAAATAAAACTGACGACAGGCGGCCCGGTGGTCTAGTGGTTAGCGCGTCGACCTCACAGTGCAGAGTGCAGTGCAGTTCAATTCCACCACCGGCCTCCATGTGTGGGGTTTTCATGTTCTCCCCAGGGTTGCGTGGATTTTCTCCGGGTACTCCGGTTTCCTCCCACATTCCAAAAACATGCATGGCAGGCTGATTGAACACTCCAAATTATCCGCATGTATGAGTGTGAGCGCGGATGGTTGTTCGTCTCTATGTGCCCTGCGATTGGCTGGCAACCGGTTCAGGGTGTCCCCTGCCTCCTGCCCGCAGCATGCCCGCGACCCTTGTGAGGATAAGCGGATCGGATGATGGATGGAAAACTGACTACTTCATGGATTTAATCTACCGCAGGTTCTTTTTGGAATGTAACCTCTGCGATAACGAGGGTTCACTGTATTTCATTCTGACTCGAAGGACTTGAAAGTGTTCAAGGATGGTAACAGATTCAATGCATTAAACTTCTTTTTCTGTTGAGACAATGTTTTTGTGTCTTGTGCAGCATCATTTGTTTATTTACCAAGCCATGACAGTGCCCAATGGAACATACATTGAATTTCAGTTACGAATGAGTGAATATCAGGCTCTATACACAGCGCTATTGCATCGGCGGTGTGCGTCCACCTCGGGTTGTTGTCATGGCAATGGTGCATTGAAATTTACAGCTTGCCATGTTTGTGTTGGCCTTTGGAGAGAAAATAAGTAAAGGGTGGAAGATGAATGTGGTCGTTTTCATGACTGGGGAAAAGGGAGAAATTTCAGACAACATTATTACAATATTTGGGTCGCATTATGAATGAAGTTGTATGCATACACAGTTCGTGCTAGCTTTAGTGAAGTGTCATGAACACTGCACATTTTTCCCTCTCCCTCTGTCCATCTCTTTTGTGTTAGAAAGTGATTGTAACTACTGTATAGCCATAGTGATCATTTCAGAAGTGTTTTCATACGGGTTGTTTAGCCTATAGCTGTCATAGGCAGTGCAAGGCAGACTCACTGAGGGGATTTCGCACAGCTTGTTATCTGTCGCAGCTCATCTTTGGTTGGAAAATGGTCACATCTTTGATCCTCGGCCCTTTCTCATTCACTCCACCGCTTTGAGCCATGATGGCTTATATTTCCCACGTCTGTGCATATGGGCTAAAACGGTGGAGATCATGTCTTTAGAATGACATTCTGTTCTTATTCATGTACTGTCCTTGTCAGTTTGCATCCCATATCCCAAGTGTATGTGTGTGTGCGTGTGTGTGTGTGTGTACACTACACATTAGCAGGTACATGCGTGATTCACAGCTCAGAGCAGCATCAATCTTTCATTGCTTGACGTCAGTAGGTTGTTTGCATGCATTTGCTTTGTCCATGCGGTTCAGCACTTCGGTTAAGACCAACGATGCGTTGACCATTGGGAATTTTCGGGAAAAGATGTTGTTATAAAAATGTACGAACATTCACTTGAATGGACCAGCGAGACGCTGGCTGTGTCCTATTTCTGTCGCAATGCGCGTCTTCGGTGACTGCCACCATCTTTTTGTGGACTAATGAAAAAGTCATACAATGCGACATATTGTATATGGAGCCTCAAAATGCAATCCAGGCTGGCATTGTTCAAATCACTGGTAGTCCACGTTACATCACTATGTAATGCATCAATGCATACACAACTGTCACGTGCAAGGGTGTGTGGTGACATTCACCTCACAGTGCAAAGGTGCATGGTTCGATTCCAGCTCCAGCCTTCCTGATTGGAGTTTGAATGTTCTCACCGTCTTTGTGTGGGTTTTGTCTGGGTACTCCCGTTTCCTCCCACATTCCATAAACATGCATGGTAGTTTAATTGATCACTCTAGAATATTCTTATGTGTGATTGTGAGCATGAAAGGTTGTTGTTTGCCTGTGTGTGCCCTGTGATTGACTGGCAACCTATTCAGGGTGTACCCGGCCTACTTCCCTACTGCTCCAGCACGCCTGCGAACCCCATAAGGAAAAGCGGTTCAAAGCTATAAGCTTTCGTTATGTTCATGTCCTCTGAGTAAGACCTTATTTTCCCGAACCCCAGTTCTGCTTGCGTGGCCACGGAGCTGACCCGAGCTCATTAAAATAAATGATTCTATGCTTGACCTTTTATTTTAGTGCCATTAGTGAATAATTCATTTAAAAAATTCCCTCATGTTTTATTTAAGTTGTACTACATGCGTTGTGGTAACATGCAGTTTTATGTTCATACTGAAAAGTTGAATTCAATGTCTGTTTTATTGTGTTACCAGCCAGGAAAAGGCACATGATTCAGAATACTTGATGTAGTTACAAAATAAGGCCCTTTTTCCCCAGGCTCCCCTTACAGTCGATTCATTAATTCATTTTCTATCCCGCATATCCTGTTCAAGGCCACGGTGGGGTTGGAGCCTATCCCAGCTGACCTATTGCACCCTGGACTGATCACAAGTCAACCGCAGTGCACACAAAGAGGGAGACAAAGATTCACACTCAGGTTCACACCAAAACTGAGTGGCAACTGAACCCACGCTGCCTTCAGAGAAGTCATGTGAAAGAACCACAACACAATCACTGACTCCTTTTACGGTTCATCCATCCATTTTCTAACCCACTTATCCTCAAGAGGGTTGCGGGCATGCTGCAGCCTATCCCAGCTGTCTTCGGGCAGTACAGTCGAACCTCTTTTCACCGTACCTGGTTTACGTTTTCACACCCATAATATTCACATTTCAAAGTACCAATTTCATTTACGGTAATTAATTTTTCATTTGCCGATTTTGCTTTTAATGAACACTTTTATGACATAAACGTCATTGTAACTTAGTTGTTACTAAGTTAGATTGGGAGGGGTTCCGTTGTAGTGTGTGGCCGGCAGTGCTCATTTGAAATTTGGCTCATCATTTACTCAATATTAACACAACACCTCAATCTACCTTCACAGATCTTTATGAACACATTCATTCATTCATTCATCTTCCGAGCCGCTTGATCCTCACTAGGGTCGCGGGGGGTGCTGGAGCCTATCCCAGCTGTCTTCGGGCAGTAGGCGGGGGACACCCTGAATCAGTTGCCAGCCAATCGCAGGGCACACAGAAACGAACAACCATTCGCACTCACACTCATACCTAGGGACAATTTAGAGTGTTCAATCAGCCTGCCACACATGTTTTTGGAATGTGGGAGGAAACCGGAGCACCCGGAGAAAACCCACGCAGGCCCGGGGAGAACATGCAAACTCCACACAGGGAGGCCGGAGCTGGAATCGAACCCGGTACCTCTGCACTGTGAAGCCGACGTGCTAACCACTGGACTACCGGGCCGCCTCTTTATGAACACACTCAAGCCCAAAAGAAATAAAAAGTTACATTACTTACAGTCTTAAAATAACAGAGTGGCAGCATCACTTCCCATAAATAATACATTTTTCGGTGCAGCACATAAAGAGCAGCATGCCTGAACCCACTGTGCTCTGGGAGCTGATGTTTATTTTTAAATCAAGCCCAACATTGGACACCGTTGAAATGCGGCATGAGACCAAAACCTTTTAAGTTGGCTTCACAGGGAGAAGCAAATGGAGAGTGACATTTGGCAAAGACGCGTATTGACAAAAAAACTAAACAAAACAAAAACAAAAACAAAAAAAAACAATAAAATGAATTCCTGATGAATAATGACTTGCTATGATGATCCACCACTCCAACAGTGATCAAAACCTCAGCACCACTCCCACCTCCAGCAGTATCACACAGCAACTGTTGCTAAGCAACCACGAACATTCTATGTGTCACTGTGGAAACACTGATAATGCAGCTTTTAAGAGTAAAGCCTCACTGAGACTCTGGAGATGCAGTCTCAGTAGTGTAGCTTGAATATGACTTTACAGCATCAAAAAGGATCCGGTGCTTGGAAAATGTGGCCTGGGGTCTGTAGAATGGATGAATCAACATTTAACTAAGACAATATCCGTTTAAAACTGTTGTAAAATACGATTTTGAAGATAAGCAGTCAGGAACCATAGTGATAGGATGGGAGCTGGGTCATCGCATGGCTGTCAAGATACCAGTACTAACCCAAAAGCACAATTCAAGAAAACAAGGGCAGCTTCAGATTGCTAATGGACGGGCAGCATTAAATGGAAGACTTCGTCAATGGTGATGGAACCCAAGTGGTTGATAGAGCTTAGGAGGTCGAAATCATGTTTGGGGCACGAAATTTTTCACAACAGGGGACTTTTCACCGTAGCAAATTTGATTTCAGATGTAAACACACACACACACACACGCGCACACACACACACACACACACAAACGTATTGGTACACGCACACACAAACGTACCTGTACTCTTTATTTTTATTCCAATAGTGCATAAGTATGAGCACACACTTATTTGACACTTCATATAGTCAGTGTAGAAAGAAAAAAAGGGAAAGAAGGGAAGAGAAATTTACGATAAGCATTCACTTTCACTGACATCAATTTCTTGGCTAATGTATTTTATTTTTCTTCCTCCGTCTTTCATTTTAATCACTTTTACCCTCTCTTCCAGTGTCAGAGCTCTTCTCGTCTTAGCTGCTTGACATCCAAAGGTCCATTTTGTAGACATTTTAGCAATGCAACATTCTTGCTGCATCTGAAACTAACAATAACAAATACTTCCTGGACTACTGCACATGTGTAAACCAGTGTGGTGGTTGCTGTTGTCGTTTCCTTACGAAGCAGTAGAGGTCGCTGTTGCATTAGACTTCGTTGTTGTGAATCTCGTCGCGAGGCAAGAGCAGAGAATAAGTTTTCGTATAACGCAATAGAGGTTTTTTTTTGTTGTAGGAGAAGGTGTTAATGCATGAAGATATTTTTTCACGCTGGATATTTTCGCCCATGTAGGTTTCGTTGTAGAGGAGTTTCACTGCATTATGTATTGTTATTGGTCACATACGCTTTGGTTGTCTTGTGGCCCAATTTGTAATAAAGTGGTTATTCTGACCCGCATCCCTCCTTCCTCTTTTTAGTGGAGGGATGAGATGACCTTAAAACCTCTCCATCACCACAGACCAGATTAGAAGTGTGTCATAATTGTTGTGTCATAATTGTTGATGCCTCTATTGGGCGGATTAGAATGGATTTATCGCATCAGGTATTAGTAACTGCAGTAGAAAAACATGATTGTCATCAAAGTGGATAGAAAATCAGATTAATTCCCATCTGACCACTTTCAGTTAAATGGGCAGGTTGATGCTTAATGTTGTGGAACTTTTAAACTGTCTACTCATCTCTTCTGCTTCAGATGACAGAAGGCTTATTTGTTTTACTACAGTATGTGTGTTTTGGTATGTTATTGATCAGACTAAATGTTCAACCATAAAGTTGCTGTGTTGTATTGCTGTGGTGTCTTGCCATCTAACTTTCCACGAGTTTGAGCATTCACACAAACTCCCTTAGCCTTCCACGTTGAGCAACATTAGACATTCACACAGTGGCTAAAAAAGTGTCACAGCTGTCCAAAATCGAAGATCAGAAGTTACCCGATATCGGTATGTTACAAAAAAAATATCTAACCACCTCCATCCATCCATCCATCATCTACCGCTTATCCGAGGCCGGGTCGCGGGGGCAACAGCTTTAGCAGGGAAGCCCAGACTTCCCTCTCCCTAGCTACTTCTTCCAGCTCTCCCCGGGGGATCCCGAGTCGTTCCCAGGCAAGCTGGGTGACATAGTCTCTCCAGCGTGTCCTGGGTCTTCCTCGGGGTCTCCTCCCGGTGGGACATGACCGGAACACCTCACCGGGGAGGCGCTCAGGAGGCATCCGAATCAGATGCCCAAGCCACCTCATCTGGCTCCTCTCGATGTGGAGGAGAAGCGGCTCGACTCTGAGCCTCTCCCGGATGACTGAGCTTCTCACCTTATCTCTAAGGGAGAGCCCGGACACCCTGCGGAGAAAACTCATTTCAGCCGCTTGTATCCGGGATCTCGTTCTTTCGGTCACGACCCATAGCTCGTGACCATAGGTGAGGGTTGGGACGTAGATCGACCGGTAAATTGAGAGCTTCGCCCTTTGGCTCAGCTCCTTCTTCACCACGACAGACCGATACAACGTCCGCATCACAGCAGACGCTGCACCGATCCGCCTGTCGATCTCCCGCTCCCTCCTACCCCCACTCGTGAACAAGACCCCAAGATACTTGAACTCCTCCACTTGGGGTAAGATCTCCTCCCCGACCCGGAGGGGGCACTCCACCCTTTTCCGACTGAGGACCATGGTTTCAGATTTGGAGGTGCTGATTTTCATCCCAACCGCTTCACACTCGGCTGCGAAACGCTCCAGTGAGAGTTGGAGAGCCCCGTTTGAAGGAGCCAACAGCACCACATCATCTGCAAAAAGCAGGGATGTAATACTGAGGCCCCCAAAACGGACCCCCTCAACGCTTCGGCTGCGCCTAGAAATTCTGTCCATAAAGGTTATGAACAGAATCGGCGACAAAGGGCAGCCTTGGCGGAGTCCTACCCTCACTGGAAACGATTCCGACTTACTGCCGGCAATGCGAACCAAACTCTGACATCGGTGGTATAGTGACCGAACAGCCCGTATCAGGGGGTTCGGTACCCCATACCCACGAAGCACCCCCCACAGAACTCCCCGAGGGACACGGTCAAACGCCTTCTCCAAGTCCACAAAACACATGTAGACTGGTTGGGCGAATTCCCACATACCCTCAAGGACCCTGCTAAGGGTGTAGAGCTGGTCCACTGTTCCACGGCCGGGACGAAAACCACACTGCTCCTCCTCAATCTGAGGCTCGACTTCCTGACGGACCCTCCTCTCCAGCACCCCTGAATAGACCTTACCAGGGAGGCTGAGGAGTGTGATCCCTCTGTAGTTGGAACACACCCTCCGGTCCCCCTTTTTAAAAAGAGGGACTACCACCCCGGTCTGCCAATCCAGAGGCACTCTCCCCGTTGACCACGCGATATTGCAGAGGCGTGTCAACCAGGACAGCCCCACAACATCCAGAGCCTTGAGGAACTCCGGGCGGATCTCATCCACCCCCGGGGCCTTGCCACCGAGGAGCTTTTTAACCACATCGGTGACTTCAACCACAGAGATAGGAGAGCCCACCTCAGAGTCCCCAGGCTCTGCTTCCTCAAAGGAAGGCGTGTTGGTGGAGTTGAGGAGGTCTTCGAAGTACTCTGCCCACCGGTTCACAACGTCCCGAGTCGAAGTCAGCAGCGCCCCATCCCCACTGTACACAGTGTTAGTGGTGCACTGCTTCCCCCTCCTGAGACGTCGGATGGTGGACCAGAATTTCCTCGAAGCCGTCCGGAAGTCGGCTTCCATGGCCTCACCGAACTCTTCCCACGCTCGGGTTTTTGCCTCGGCGACCACCGAAGCCGCGGTCCGCTTGGCCAGTCGATACCCGTCAGCTGCCTCTGGGGTCCCACAGGCCATAAAGGCTCGATAGGACTCCTTCTTCAGCTTGACGGCATCCCTTACTGCTGGTGTCCACCAGCGAGTACGAGGATTGCCGCCACGACAGGCACCAACCACCTTACGGCCACAACTCAGATTGGCCGCCTCAACAATAGAGGCACGGAACATGGTCCACTCGGACTCAATGTCCCCCGTCTCCCCCGGAACATGGGAAAAGCCCTGTCGGAGGTGGGAGTTGAAACTCCTTCTGACAGGGGATTCCGCCAGACGCTCCCAACAAACCCTCACTATACGTTTGGGTCTGCCAGGACGGACCGGCATCTTCCCCCACCATCGGAGCCTACTCACCACCAGGTGGTGATCAGTTGACAGCTCCGCCCCTCTCTTCACCCGAGTGTCCAGAACATGCGGCCGCAAATCCGATGATACAACTACAAAGTCGATCATCGAACTGCGGCCTAGGGTGTCCTGGTGCCAAGTGCACATATGGACACCCTTATGTTTGAACAAGGTGTTCGTTATGGACAATCCGTGGCGAGCACAGAAGTCCAATAACAAAACACCACTCGGGTTTTGATCGGGGGGGCCGTTCCTCCCAATCACGCCCCTCCAGGTATCACTGTCATTGCCCACGTGAGCATTGAAGTCCCCCAGCAGAACAATGGAGTCCCCAGCAGGAGTACTCTCCAGCACACCCTCCAAGGACTCCAAAAAGGGTGGGTATGCTGAGCTGCTGTTTGGTGCATATGCACAAACAACAGTCAGGACCCGTCCACCCACCCGAAGGCGGAGGGAGGCAACCCTCTCATCTACCGGTGTGAACCCCAATGTACAGGCACTGAGCCGGGGGGCAATGAGTATGCCCACACCTGCTCTGCGCCTCTCACCGTGAGCAACTCCAGAGTGGAAGAGAGTCCAACCCCTCTCGAGAGAACTGGTACCAGAACCCAGGCTGTGTGTGGAGGCAAGTCCGACTATATCCAGTCGGAAATTCTCTGCCTCACACACCAGCTCGGGCTCCTTCCCTGCCAGAGAGGTGACATTCCATGTCCCAAGAGCTAGCTTCTGCAGCCGAGGATCGGACCGCCAGGGTCCCCGCCTTTGGCTGCCGCCCAGCTCGCATTGCACCCGACCCCTTTGGCCCCTCTCATGGGTGGTGAGCCCATGGGAAGGGGGACCCACGTTGCCTCTTCGGGCTGTGCCCGGCCGGGCCCCATGGGTGTAAGCCCGGCCACCAGGCGCCTGCCAACGAGCCCCACCTCCAGGCCTGGCTCCAGAGGGGGGCCCCGGTGACCCGCGTCCGGGCAAGGGAAACCTAGATCCATTTATTTTTGTCGTCATTGGGGTCTTTTGAGCCGTGCTTTGTCTGGCCCCTCACCTAGAACCTCTTTGCCATGGGTGACCCTGCCAGGGGCATAAAGCCCCAGACAACTTAGCTTCTAGGATCATTGGGACACACAAACCCCTCCACCACGGTAAGGTGACGACTCACGGAGGGGTATCTAACCACCTATACACTGTATATCATAATATAGGATATCATTGTATAGAAATGTGACACAGATCAAATGAGCCCAAGTTTGTAAGAATCGCTTTAGGACTAAGGATTTTATAAAACGTTTTATGTCGTGAATCATCCCAACTTGACTTGAATTATCAAGAAATCCGTCATAATAATTGTTAATAAATTAGGGCTTGAATACAGTATTTGCTATTTTCCATCCATCCATCCGTTTTCTGAACCGCTTTATCCTCACAAGGGTCGTGGGGCATGCTGGAGCCTATCCCAGCCTTCTTCGAGCAGAAGGCAGGGGACGCCTTGAACTGGTACGCATGCACCAGTTCATGGCATGTTATATTAGTAATGTATAACAATATTAATGTAATGTATAACAATATTAATGTCACTGTAAAGAAGCTGTGTAGCATATAGGACCTGAGACTAGGTCAAATTACACAAGTGGGCACCTTCGATCAAGGTCTGTGTGTCAATGATTAAATAACACCGGTGCACATTTCAGTCTGAAATCCTCCCACACTCTCATCATTTTCTGTCTTTTTTTACTGATTTTTCTTTCCCACTCTGTCAACCACATGCGTCAAATCAACTTTTCCATTGCTTTGTATGATGTGAATATGAAAATACAAAAAGCCCATGCATCTCAGGTTTTAATTTGATTTATTATTATCATTTTTGGGATGCAATGTATACATTTGGCATCCAAGTAGGATGTGAGAACAATTTCGAGGAAGCATTGGCCTCCAGGCTTCATCTGTCACAGTTGTATGCTATCATTGAATTTATCCTTGCAACTTTGCAAACAAATGTGGAAATTATTCCTTTCTTGTTGGCATGTGTTTGATTGTGGTTACCCCGCCGTGTGACAAGCTCAATGTCATGTGGGTCCGGCCTCCCTGTGTGGAGTTTGCATGTTCTCCCCGGGCCTGCGTAGGTTTTCTCCGGGTATTCCGGTTTCCTCCCACATTCCAAAGACATGCATGGCAGGCTGATTGAACACTCTAAGCTGTCCCTAGGTGTGAGCTTCAGCATGAGTGGTTGTTCGTCTGTGTGTGCCCTGCGATTGGCTGGCAACCGGTTCAGGGCGTCCCCCGCCTACTGCCCAAAGACGGCTGGGATAGGCTCCACCACCCCCGCCCCCCAAACCCCCGCAACCCTAGTGAGGATAAGCGGATCGGAAAATGGATGAATGGATGAACAACATGATCAATATCAATAGAAAATATGTTCGTTAAAATGTTGGATATATAAAAATCAAGAAGAAAACCGTGAAGCCTGCTAATGTGGCATTCAATTTGTGCCATTTTCTGAGAGGATTTGGGGATAAAAGTGTTTTGCGCCATTCCGAGTCCCTGAATGCTCATCTGCTGAATGGGGACTGCAAGGTGACATTGGAGGCGACTTTTACTCTCGTCCAATCCCACAGAAAAAAATGCCTACCTATCCCAGTCCTAGACCATAGTAAAAAAAAACCCTGTCTTATCTCACTCCGTGTGACAACTCTCACTCCTGTCTTGCTCCTGTTCAGAATGACTCCTACGCTGTACCGCTCCCATTTAGGAGGTCAGCGACATTAAAAATAGCTGCGTATCTGTCCAGGTCACCCCCTGCCTGACCCCAAACCCACTGGACCATCCTGAACCTTTTCTCCTGTACCATCACAATCTCATAATTAAAGTTAAAATTAACTCCCATCCTGTGAGAATGCCGCTCCAGTTTCACGCTAGAAACAAAAAAAATAGCAACAAACTTTTATTTACATTTCTTTAAAGGACAGACAGTATAGTGGGTATAAAGAACAGTATGTATATAAAGAAACATGCATCAAGATTACAGGCTAGTGAACAGAAGCAATGTGAACATGAAAATTTTCCTAAATAATTCCAAGACAAACTTAACTGTCCACACAGAAAAAACTGTGGTAAACAAATAAATTATGAAGTACCAAAACATGCGCAAGTGATATGCTGTCATTTCGAGTGAAAGAAAGGGGATAGAAAAAGAGAAAGCAACATAGAGACTTTTTTCCGCCTGTTAATATTCAGAAAACACAAACTTCAAACACAATCACCTGGGGTGGCAAATAGGCAGAATACCGTATTACAAAAATACATTTCAAATATAAGCAGATAGATCCAGATTTAATGCCTTTCAGATAATTGGAGTGTCTGATTTGTCCTCATGCATTGTTTGACTTCATTTTCAACGTTTTGGGGATTAGGACATCAACAATTGCGCATGTGTCAAACCAACAAAAGGAAAGATGTGGTACCATACAAAAAGAAAACAAATTATGAACATATTTGCATATTTTTTGAAGAAAACATCTTCAGAGGATCCTTCACAAAAACATTTACTGTGGTATCTTTATTTGAATGGTTGTGGAAACTATTTAGATGGGTGGACCCTGTGAATGACTTTTGATGATACTTCTATCATTTTATTATGATGCAAATACTTTGTAGGTGAAGTCTGTCAGACATGGTCTTATGTCAGCAATTGTACAATGAAAATAAAAATAATAATGATGTTGGGTAGGAAAAGAGAAGTGAAATTCTTTTAAGACTGTGCTTTCCTTTCCTACGTTTGAAAGGAAGCACCTTTTCATTTCTTCTCGACCCGATGACTGATTCCAACCAAGCGTGAGGAAAGGGCATACAAATTAGACATGACTTTCCAAATAGGCCCTAATATCTCAACATGCATCCATCCATGTTCTGTTCCGCTTATCCTCACGAGAGTCTTGGAGACAAACCCGGGAGACTTTGGGTGAGTGGCGGGTACACCTGAACCCTTTCATACACTCTGTAATGTGAGAACATGATAAGTTGTCCACTGTAGTGACCACCGTCCCTGAAAGGGTTAAGATGGTGACCAGGCAACTCTCACTGCCGATAATATTGTGACTCATCTGGCAAGGCTCGTTTACGTTCCAAACAGGGAAAATGGAAACCAGTGCTTCTTGATCTGATGATAGAATCACATTTTAGTCTTCTCTTTTTTTTGCAATGAGACTTAATTGTTGCCCTAAGTGATTGATGTCCAGTATCTCTTGATTTTCAATGGCAATGGTACTCTCAAGCACTGGTGAGGCATCATCTGTCAAGTTACAACAGACCATAAAGTTGTATGAGGTCCAAATCTCTGGTTACAAAGGAGATTGCAGTGAAATGTGAAACCAGGACTAAGAATTTGGACATCAAATAAAGGAGCTCAGAGTAGTGTCTCCACTCCTCTGCATCTAAAGAAGCTAATGACTCATCTAATTAAGCCGCAGGATGTCTGGACACCTCTAATTGGAAGAAGAATTGGAACACATGAGGGACCTCCTAACTTATCCAGATTGGGAAGGCCTCAGGTTGCCACTTAGTAGCCACTTGATAACATGATGGGAAATAATGACTGCTTCACAGTATGCATATACTGTATAGTAGATTGGTTGTTCAACAATGTTGTCAAAGAGCTAGGTGGTCCCAGGTTTTTATTTTTTGGTTACTGGGTTTCACAGTTAAATACTGTCTGTTGCTTTATTTGACAGGAAGCCGGCACACACAAATTGCTAGTTTCTATGTACAGTATAAATTATGGCAGTACAATTATGGATGCCTGATAATAGTTTTTTGTTTTTCCACCGATAGCGTTACCCGATAACTTCCTGCTCCTCCAAATATATATACCGTGTTTTCCGGACTATAAGTCACAGTTTTTTTCATAGTTTGGCCGGGGGTGCAATTTATACTCTGGAGCGATTTATGTGTGAAATTATTAACACATGATTATGTCATTTCACATGTTATTTTCACATTAAAACACAAGAGGGCGCTCTTGGCTTGTGTTGATAAATCAACGATAAGTCTGACGTAAGCGATGTAGAAAAGGAAGCGGCACATCGTCTACCTCCCGAGTTGGGGGAGTTGTTAAAAAGTAACACCGAAGATGAAGATTTCATTGGATTTAGTGATTTGGAGTGAAACCGATAGTTTGGTAAACTTGTTAGCATGTTCTTTATGCTAGAGTTATCTGAATAACTCTTAATATGTTACGTTGTTAATGACATTACCAGGCATGTCAGTCATGTAACGTTAGTATACTGTACACTTATTCAGCCTGTTGTTCTCTATTTTATTTTTATTTTAAATTGCCTTTAAAGATGACATGTATGTTTTTGGCATTGGATTTGATCAAATAAATTTCCCCCCAAAATGTGACTGATACTCCAGTGCTACTTCTATGTTTTTTCCTTCTTAATTATGCATTTTTTGGCATGTGTGATTTATAATCCGGAGTGACGTATAATCCGAAAAATACCGTATATATATATATATGTACACCAAGGTTTCCCTTGTCCGGACGCGGGTCACCGGGCCCCCCCTCTGGAGCCAGGCCTGGTGGTGGGGCTCGTTGGCAAGCGCCTGGTGGCCGGGCCTACACCCATGGGGCCCGGCCGGGCACAGCCGGAAGAGGTTACGTGGGTCCCCCTTCCCATGGGCTCACTACCCATGAGAGGGGCCAAAGGGGTCGGGTGCAATGTGAGCTGGTCGGCAGCCAAAGGCGGGGACCCTGGCGGTCCGATCCTCGGCTGCAGAAGATAGCTCTTGGGACATGGAATGTGTCACCTCTCTGGCAGGGAAGGAGCCCTAGCTGGTGTGTGAGGCAGAGAATTTCCGACTGGATATAGTCAGACTTGCCTCCACACACAGCCTGGGTTCTGGTAGCAGTTCTCTCGAGAGGGGTTGGACTCTCTTCCACTCTGGAGTTGCTCACGGTGAGAGGCGCAGAGCAGGTGTGGGCATACTCATTGCCCCCCGGCTGAGTGCCTGTACATTGGGGTTCACACCGGTAGACGAGAGGGTTGCCTCTCTCCGCCTTCAGGTGGGTGGACGGGTCCTGACTGTTGTTTGTGCATATGCACCAAATAGCAGCTCAGCATACCCACCCTTTTTGGAGTCCTTGGAGGGTGTGCTGGAGAGTACTCCTGCTGGGGACTTCCTTGTTCTGCTGGGGGACTTCAATGCTCACGTGGGCAATGACAGTGAGACCTGGAGGGGCGTGATTGGGAGAAACGGGCCCCCCCCCGATCAGAACTCGAGTGGTGTTTTGTTATTGGACTTCTGTGCTCGCCGCGGATTGTCCATAACGAACACTTTGTTCAAACATAAGGGTGTCCATATGTGCACTTGGCACCAGGACACCCTAGGCCGCAGTTCGATGATCGGCCGCATGTTCTGGACACTCGGGTGAAGAGAGGGGTGGAGCTGTCAACTGATCACCACCTGGTGGTGAGTAGGCGCCGATGGTGGGGGAAGATGCCGGTCCGTCCTGGCAGACCCAAACGTATTGTGAGGGTTTGTTGGGAGCGTCTGGCGGAATCTCCTTTCAGAAAGAGTTTAAACTCCCACCTCCAGCAGAGCTTTTCCCATGTCCCCGTGGATGCGGGGGACATTGAGTCCGAATGGACCATGTTCCTTGCCTCTATTGTTGAGGTGGACAATCTGAGTTGTGGACGTAAGGTGGTTGGTGCCTGTCGTGGCGGCAACCCCCGTACTTGCTGGTGGACACCAGCAGTAAGGTATGCCGTCAAGCTGAAGGAGTCCTATCGAGCCTTTATGGCCCGTGGTACTCCAGAGGCAGCTGACGGGTATCGACTGGCCAAGTGGAACGCAGCTTCGGTGGTCGCCGAGGCAAAAACCAGAGCGTGGGAATAGTTCGGTGAGGCCATGGAAGCCGACTTCCGGACGGCTTCGAGGAAATTCTGGTCCACCATCCGACGTCTCAGGAGGGGGAAGCAGTGCACCACTAACACTGTTTACAGTGGGGATGGGGCGCTACTGACTTCGACTCGGGACGTGAATCGGTGGGCAGAGTACTTCGAAGACCTCCTCAACTCCACCAACACGCCTTCCTTGGAGGAAGCAGAGCCTGGGGACTCTAAGGTGGGCTCTCCTATCTCTGTGGTTGAAGTCAACAATGTGGTTAAAAAGCTCCTCGGTGGCAATGCCCCAGTGGTGGATGAGATCCGCCCGGAGTTTCTCAAGGCTCTGGATGTTGTGGGGCTGTCCTGGTTGACACGCCTCTGCAACATCGCATGGTCAACAGGTAGGGTGCCTCTGGATCGGCAGACCAGGGTGGTAGTCCCTCTTTTTAAAAAGGGGGACCGGAGGGTGTGTTCCAACTACAGAGGGATCACACTCCTCAGCCTCCCTGGTAAGGTCTATTCAGGGGTGCTGGAGAGGAGGGTCCGTCAGGAAGTCGAGCCTCAGATTGAGGAAGAGCAGTGTGGTTTTCGTCCTGGCCGTGGAACAGTGGACCAGCTCTACACCCTTAGCAGGGTCCTCGAGGGTATGTGGGAATTCGCCCAACCAGTCTACATGTGTTTTGTGGACTTGGAGGAGGCGTTTGACCGTGTACCTCGGGGAGTTCTGTGGGGGGTGCTTCGTGAGTATGGGGTACCGAACCCCCTGATACGGGCTGTTTGGTCACTATAATACCGATGTCAGAGTTTGGTTCGCATTGCCGGCAGTAAGTCGGAATCGTTTCCAGTGGGGGTAGGACTCCGCCAAGGCTGCCCTTTGTCACCTATTCTGTTCATAACCTTTATGGACAGAATTTCTAGGCGCAGCCGAAGCATTGAGGGGGTCCGTTTTGGGGGCCTCAGTATTGCATCCCTGCTTTTTGCGGATGATGTGGTGCTGTTGGCTCCTTCAAACAGGGCTCTCCAACTCTCACTGGAGCGTTTCGCAGCCGAGTGTGAAGCGTTTGGGATGAACATCAGCACCTCCAAATCTGAAACCATGGTCCTCAGTCGGAAAAGGGTGGAGTGCCCCCTCCTAGTCGGGGAGGAGATCTTGTCCCAAGTGGAGGAGTTCAAGTATTTTGGGGTCTTGTTCACGAATGGGGGCAGGAGGGAGCGGGAGATCGACAGGCGGATCGGTGCAGCGTCTGCTGTGATGCGGACGTTGTATCGGTCTGTCGTGGTGAAGAAGGAGCTGAGCCAAAGGGCGAAGCTCTCAAGTTACCGGTCGATCTACGTTCCAACCCTCATCTATGGTCACGAGCTATGGGTCGTGACCGAAAGAACGAGATCCCGGTTACAAGCGGCCGAAATGAGTTTTCTCCGTCGGGTGTCCGGGCTCTCCCTTAGAGATAAGATGAGAAGCTCGGTCCTCCGTGAGGGGCTCAGAGTCGAGCCGCTTCTACTCCACATCGAGAGGAGCCAGATGAGGTGGCTTGGGCATCTGATCCGGATGCCTCCTGAGCGCCTCCCTGGTGAGGTGTTCCGGGCATGTCCCACCAGGAGGAGAACCCGAGGAAGACCCAGAACACGCTGGAGAGACTATGTCACCCAGCTGGCCTGGGAACGTCTCGGGATCCCCCGGGGAGAGCTGGAAAGTAGCTAGGGAGAGGGAAGTCTGGGCTTCCCTGCTAAAGCTGTTGCCGCCGGATAAGCGGTAGATGATGGATGGATGGGTGGAAGTATCCTTGAGCAAAATAGTGAGCCCTCATTGGAATGAGCTGTTACTTAATTTTCCTGACAATCATCTACATTAATCATTGTGTGATTGTGTGACACTACCACAACTGCTGTTGTTGTTGTGTTGTTGCTGAGTTTAGTATTTATTAAACTGTTATTTTATTTATTTATTTTTTTCGAAATGCACTAAGGAGTGGCACCCAAATTTCTTTGGATGCAATACAATGACAATAAAGGCGATTCTGATTCTGATTTGGTCAGGGGGTTTGAGTACCTTAGAGGTATAAAAAATGTGATACTAATGAAGCCCGCAGGATTTAAGTCCATCATGTATAACCTCTTATGTCGAGTCAGCTGAGATAGAATCCACTGATATAATAATTTTGAGTACTACTTGTGCTGGGAAAAAAAAAGAAAATCGATGGCTGGACAGTATACAGTACCTCCAGGAAGGACATGCGTTTAATATCACAAGTTGATATTTAATTTAGGATTGATTTGTTGTACTTTTTGTCCCAGTAGTTTGATACAAAGAGGATAAAATATACCTTAGTTGCAGAAAAGTTACTTGTGTGTCCACATGAGCTGTACTGAACGTCTCTATCTGTAACCATCACTATTGTATAATAGGGTGGAGGAAGGAGTAAATTACATAATCCTAACCCTATGCAAAGTAATGTGTGCGAGTGCGTGCACGAGTGTGTGGAGGAGGTCATTGTGAAACAGCTGTTGTGGTGTTTCTAATTAATACAATCCCTTTCCTGGTGATGTGTGATCCCAGCACTGTACTACGTGAGCGATTAAAACCCAAAGAGATTTCCCTGTCTTTCCCTCCAATCCTTTTTCATGCCGTCTATCTCCTACCGCTGTCATTTCCATCATCCTCCACTTTTATGATCCATAATATTATAGATGTTATTGTATGAAAGAGTAGACGGGGGCGGGACTGGAGAGGAAAAGGACGTGTACAGAGGAGTCCATCAAGCCTGAATTTCCATAGCTATCATGTGAGACTGTAAAGGTTTCTTTTCTAGCTGATCTCACATGTGGATATAGTTCATATTGTCAGCGGGCATTGCAGTTTACAAAACATTTCACCGCGTAACCTTTTGCTCATGTTTAAGATTATCTCACAGTTTTAAATAGTAGTCAATGATAAACCAAATAGAAAATGTGGTATTTAGATCTACCTGGTCCTATGTGGGGAAAAAGTGCTTGCTCCCTAAACTTAATAACTGGTTGAAATCAAGTGTTTTGTTGAACTGCCAATGAGTCTTTTACATCTTCACGTGACCTACTGTGCAACACTGTTCAAACTCCCAAACAACGATATTTTACTCTTAAAATCAGCCGGGTTACAATGCAGATTGCAGATACATCAGGTCTGAATGAGCACAGCTTAGCGTTCGTCTGCCTTCACTTTGTTCAACTATGCACCCAGGTGACATGTACTTTTAACCATTTAATTACAATTTTTACTCTATGTGCACAGAAGTGTTCACGTCAGATTTTCTTGGCTGAATAGCTTTCTCAAACCCCTACCACTAAATTCATTTGTGTGAGTGTGTGTGTGTGTGTTCATGTGTTAGGTGAATCAAGAGAACGTGGTGAAAGTTGGCCACAGACAGGTGGTCAACATGATCCGCCAAGGTGGGAACCGCCTTTGGATCAAGGTGGTGACAGTGAGCCGGAATCTGGACCCCGAGGACACAGCACGTAAAAAAGGTAGAATGTTATCAAATCCTGCAGCAGGATTGTTCCCATTAAGCAAAATGTTGTCACGTCATAGCAGGTTCGTTACTCTTTGTAAGTTCAAACGATACACTGGAGAACCTTTTCCATGCGTCATCAACTTATGGTCTGTAAAAAATCAGCCATGCTCCTTTTTTCGTGTTATTATTTGAACTGGTAAAATTACTCGATGGAGTGGATTCTGAAATGTCACATTTGTTCGGTGATGTACTGAGTTTAGTGTTGACCATCCAATTTGTTTTCCCTCTTTAGTTTAGCCGTAATTTAGGTACGGTGTATTTCTAGTGGTTTGTCACATAACTTGCATTGTTCAGGCTTCAGAAGTTTATTTTGAGGATGATCAACGAGTGCAGACTGTACAGTCATACCTCGGTTTTCGATCATAATCCGTTCCAGAAGGCTGTTCGAAAACCAATTTGTTCGAAAACAGAAACTACGCTCTTTAAAAAAAATATATATATATATTGAACACGTCTGCTCACAATGGAACACTACACGAGGAAGCGTCACTTCCTCATGTAAGGAAGGCGAGAGGAGTCAAGTGGCGCATTCAAATGCGCTCAGTTTGGTCGAGAATCGATTTTCCGTCGTAATCCGAGGCATAAAAAAACTCAACATTTTGGGTCGAAAACCGATTTGGTCGAGAACAGAGACGTTCGAAAACCAAGGTTTGACTGTGGTACACTACACTGCGTTAAATATAGCCAATAGTTTAATGTGGTTGAGGCCATAACAGTACTTGAGATTTTAGCAAAGGCCAAAGAATCACCAATTTTGATCATGTATGGCAATTTTAACCTTAACATTGAGTGTTTTTCAAAAGACAGTCCAGTACACTGTTTGAGCTATATACTGACAAACCGAAATGAACTCAAAACGAAAAGAGTTTTCAGAACAGATAACCAACGTCACTGTTGTGTGTCTCCTCTCCATTTAGGAAATGCACTTTCCTTCCTTATAAAACATTTGTAAGGCTGTTTCTGGAGTATTTGAACCTCTGCATTATTTATATCCATATTCAGTGTCTGCTTTTTTTTTCAGTGCACTACAGGCACTTATATTGAAGCCTTTGGTAGATCTGCATCTTGTGACTACAGCTAATCAGAAGTGCTAACTTAAACCAGACCGTCAATAGAATCGGTTCAATTAATGAAATGTTTTCATTGAGTGAAAAACGTTGGATCAAACCTAGAATCATAAAATGTTATTTGATCACCTCCACTATCTTAACATCACAACTGATACCCGTGGTAACTCTGTCCATCTGACCCTCAGCTCCTCCGCCACCAAAGAGAGCTCCCACGACTGCCCTGTCCATGCGCTCCAAGTCAATGACATCCGAATTGGAGGAACTCGGTGAGAGCTTGACACCTTTAATTTGACTCCACATGGTCAGTGGTTGGGAAGTCATTGTCTAACAAGTCTTCTCTTTTTGCTTGTGCCTTTATCGTATTCTAATTGTTTGAATAACTAGTGGATAAAGGTAAGCGCTTTATGCTGCACAACCTTTCGCTGCCCATTTTGCCCCGCTTCTTTCCCCGCCAGCTTGCAGCAGCCGAATGATTTTTGGTTGGCAATGGCGCTGTTCGAGTTTCCATCAAATGTACTGTAATTCACGTGAGCTGGTCTCGCCTTCCTCATTTCCTGTCCACTCTCAACATAATGCATGGAAGCTGCTGATGACAACAACAAACCAATACATTCTCATTCTCATTAGTATGATATGAATGTATTTATTTGTCTGTCCGTTAGTTTTCAGTATCTGTGTTTCTGAGCATCACCTCAGAGTCTTATATTGGCATTAATAGGCTGCGCTTGCCAAGTTGCCAAGACGTGTACAAGGTGATAATGAGGAAGGAAATATGAAAGGGTATGAAAAGCCAGAATGAAAGTAGCATGACATAGAGGCAGAAGATTGATTTTGAATTTATAGTGAATTTATAGTAGTAGATAGTGTGTCCAGTTACTAGGTGATGAGCAAAAGTGTAGTCAAATGTATGCATTAAATATCCATCCATTATCTGAACTGCTTTATCCTCCCCCTGAGCTGGCTGCCAGCCCATCGCAGGGCACACATAGACCAACAACCATTCACGCTCACATTACGAGGGACAATTTAGAGTGTTCAATCAGCCGGCCGTGCATGTTCGTGGAATGTGGGAGGAAACCGGAGTACCCCGAGAATACCCACTCAGTCACGGGGAAAACATGCAAACTCCACTTAAAAAAGCTGAGGCCGGAATCGAACCCTGCACCTCTGTACTGTGAGGCCCATGTGCAAACCACTCGCCCACCGTGGCACCTGGATATATTCATAATTATGTTTGTATTTTTTATTATTGCAAAATTGTGTTACAGTGAAGCCTTTGAACAAGGTTGCATCCCTTTATTTTGTTATTTACTTATTTGATTTGTACTAATGCACAATGTCCTGAGTGACTGGCTTTCTTGCAAACAAGCCAGAAATAAAACTGATAATGTTACACGAGCTATCTTATGGGGAAATAGAATGAAATACGGCTCGCGTCTAAAGAGCAAGTAATTTGGAGTCCTTCTAAACAACAAGACGGCCATACATTTAGCTCTTGGCTCTCAAAAGGCCCTGAGAGTGGCCATGCAGACCCCTTTTACCTCTTTTCCAAAACTTGGTGCTTGTTTGGCGCCAGGG
Source organism: Hippocampus zosterae (assembly GCF_025434085.1). Lineage (NCBI taxonomy): Eukaryota > Metazoa > Chordata > Actinopteri > Syngnathiformes > Syngnathidae > Hippocampus > Hippocampus zosterae. Next base: position 26,867,748 of record NC_067454.1, on the reverse strand, counting down.
CCAGCGCTGTGCTTAGTTGGTGCTTAACAAGTTAGTACAAAGAACGTGTTTGGTTTTCCACCAGCAGAGATCCAAGAGGAAGCTATGTCATTACGTCATCGTAAAGCTTCCAAACATTTAGCCAAGAGCGCCTGTGCTATTAATAATAATAATAATAATGTACTGTAAGCATCTGCTAGGTAATTAATCATAGCATTGATTATACTTGTAGTACAAGTAGTATATAAAACAGTCAGGGACATGCAGTCAGCAAACGCTTATATAAGCGTTTGCTGACTGCATGTCTGCATGTCTCGTGTTCTTAATGATAATAGATGATCTCGAGGTCGGCTGCGAGTCAGAGATCGCATGCTCTCTCGGCAAATCCGCGATTGCTGTTGTGGTGAGAGTTCACCACTCAATAATTTGTGCAAAACTTCCGTGCGTCCAGGGAATCATTCATCTACATCTGCGATTGTCATGATAACCCCGCCCCCCGCTGTAGTTGGTGCCAGAGTCCGGCCCAACAAATAATTGCGGCCAGCTTAAGCACCAGTTTCACGCACCAGAGATAGAGCCAATTTTGGTGGTGGAAAAAGAAAGAACTGGGCACAGGCCCGGAACTAGCACTAGCACAAGCGCGGTGGAAAAGGGCCATTTGTGAGCTGCAACAACCAATGTCCTCATGCTAATCACCTACAAAATGCGTTCCCCTCTTCATACAGGGGAGAGGTGGTGGTACACCAACAGTCCAAATGGTTGCTCCTCCACTGTAGTGTTCTCCTCTTTAAACACATGTGTATATTGGCTGCAGTTGCAGTGCATTTCTTCTGGAGGGTAATACTGACGTTGACTCGTGTGCTGCGTCGCTACCAGAATTCCCCAAGTACAGGGCTTTACAAATAAAGGGGGATGTGTTATTCGGCATACAATTTTTGTTGTTGTGTTAAGGGGCTTTGTGTTAACTCATTCATAACGTGTTAATTTAGACTACCCTAGTGTGTGTGTGTGTGTGTGTGTGTGTGTGTGTGTGTGTGTGTGTGTGTGCGCGTGTGTGCATACATACAATTCAAATTCTGGAAACCAAGACCCCAAAATGCATTTTCGTGCACATTTGTGTGCTTTTATAGGCAAATGATTAAAATAAATGTGCCAGTCTTGTCATTGACTTCTTTTTTCTAAGCAGCTCATGCTTTAGTGTAAACACTTGGATTCATCATCCCTAACTGCAGTCGTGTGCCCTGTGTGAAAGGTGAACAAAGAGCATGGAAAGGGGTGAAGGGTATTTTTATTTTTTTTAATGGCTGGTGAACAAGTTGACTTTCGCAGAAAAATGCTGATGGAAAAATAAATGTGGTCAGCATGTTTTTCTCTCCACAGCTGCTGATCTTACATGTTTACGTTCCATTTACTGAATAGTCCTATTTTCTAGCGTTGGTAAGTGTACTGCACTTGAATGTATCATAGCCAGCCTGGTAACGATAATGTACAGTTATATTTTATTTGAATGGAAGATGGGTTTACTGGTGTAGCATAGAAACAAATGTTAAATGATGAGAAGCAAATTGTTTTCCAAAGAAATGGGGTCTGTCTTGTACTCGCAAGACTCAACAATATTTTCTGTCACCCCAAGCCACTCTAAGGAAAAAGAAAGGTGGTAAGTTATCATAGGCATGCTAACACAACGACACTCGATATTTACTTCATTTTCTCCACCTTTCTGCGATCAGCTAACACTCCCATATTTATTATTTTGTGAGTGACTTACTTCAGTTAACCGAAATAGGGTCACTCAATGTCATATTTTTGATACTGTTGTTGTCTTTCTTAGCCACTGCATGAGTCGATGTTGTAACGTGAAAATGTATTCCAAGTTCTTCTGCCCATTCGACGCACTTGCTGTACCACAATGTATTGTTTATTGTTCTTTTGGACCTTTTTGTTTTAAGTTGATATAACACTGTCGGGATGTTTTTAAATCGTAGCCCATCACAAATTGTTTCCTAAATCTTTTATGCAGAATGACACACAATCTTCTTGTATACCGCTAACATCAGAAATCTGTCCAAAACATGATATGCTGAGAAATATAAATGTGTTTGTGATTGTGTATGTCAGCAAAACAAACAAAATTATCAGGTCAAACCTAAAAAAAAAAGTCATTTCTTTTTCTTCATGTGTGCGTGCGTCTTTTCTTGAACCCCGCATGTCACTGCAGGCTAATGTGTTTGTGTGTGCGTACAATACACGTGTGCGTCTGTGTGAGGAGACAGGTTTATTCCAAGAAAGAAAGAAGAAATGTTTCAGTCGGAGATAGGTTTCCAAGGCAACAGTGTTTTGTGATATGATGTAGCTGAAATCCAATTGAGAGGCAGGTTCAAGAGAAAGGAAATGTGTATTTTAGTGTGTGTGTGTGTGCGTGTGTGTGTGTGTGTGTGTGTGTGTGTGTGTGTGTGTGTGTGTGTGTGTGTGACTGTAGTAAAGGAGTTAAGGTCATTGATGCTCCTTTCCTCCCCTCCCACACCCTAACCCCGCTCCCCATTCCCCTCCTATGTGTAGATGTGCAGAAGAAGAGGATTGTTTTCCGAGTCACTCTAAGTAATCACACCCCATAATGCATGGAAGCTTTCTAATGAGAAAGAGTCGGGGGAGGTGATGTGAGGCCAGATCAGGGCTAGCATGTAGCTTCCATGAGCAAAACACAAAGTGGGCCCTTGATCAATTGGCATCATCACGGAGGGGAGTTCAGTCCTGCCAAGTATGCCGTTGATCTATTTGGAGATTCGACAAACAACAGAGAGAGCGAGACCAGACAGAAGATAACGGCATACTTGTGAGATGAACTACTGAATTGCTCATTTGGTAGTGACTGAGGAACAACCCGAAGACTTGGATGATGCTATTGAGTCGGCTGCTTCGAAAGAGTTTGCACGGCTTCCAAGGCTTTGACACAGCCAAGACATTCCGTCTCAGCCCACTTGCTCCCTCTGTATTACGTTTCATCCACAACATAAGCGTGCAGGGGAGGATCTTGTGAATCATTCGCTTGCATTTGCCTCATGAGATCCTGATTGAAGCTTTGCAAACTGAAATCCGGCTTGGCAGTTTGTCTTCTTTCTTCCTGAAATTAAGAATTGCTTTTGTTTTTTGCAGATAAAGTTGAAGAGATGACGCATGCCCAGAAGACATCGCCGGTTGATATGAAGATCGCAACAATCAAGCCACGCCCATCCAGTCGCTGCTTGATTACACCCACCGAACTAAATGTAAGATAACACAACTGAACTCAACTATGTTTTGTTTTGGGGGGGGGGGGGGGGGGGTTAAGTTCTAATCATAAGAGGTACATATCTAGAAAAATGTGTTGATGAGATCTGGGGAGGTCACTTTTTTTTCTCGTACATGGTCATACAATACAATACAATACATTCTGATTTATATAGCGCTTTCACAACAGCGGCAGCTGTAACAAAGCGCTTTACAAAACAGTTAACATAAGGTAAAATAATAAACACAACACATAACATAAAACACAGACAGTCGTGCAGTCCTAACCACTTTTCCGTCACACGCTTTGTTGTTTGAAGCGGTTTGAGATGAAAGAGGAGAGAATCAAAGTGTCCTTTAACCAGTGGATCAGAGACGTCATGCTCAAAATGTGCACACGTCGGCTACAAGCTAAGTTTCAAAGTCAACAAGAAGCTGTAGCATCCATTGACGAAAAAAGAGATTGGTTCACTTCTCCTGTCCCATGGAAATCCATTTCAATTCCAAGCGGCAACTCACGGTTCCTAATACGCAAAGTCATGCACAAAGGCGACTTGGTTCTGGGGCTGGAACAGATCAATTCTATTTCCTTTCATTTTAATGTAAGATCTGAGTTTTCCATTTAACTAAGATTGAGCAATTTGTGTTTCTTGATTAATTCAGTTGAAAAAAATTATTGGATATGCTAATGACATGCCTGTGTGGGTTTTCTGCAGATACTATGGTTTCCTCCCACATTCTCAAAACATGCATGGTTAATGGATCACTCCAAATTGTCCCTAGGTGTGATTGTGCGTGTGGATGGTTGTTGATCACTGGGTGTGCCTTTTGATTAGCTGGCAACCGGTTCAGGGTGTACCCTGCCTCTTGCCCGAAGAAGGCTGGGATAGACTCCAGCAGGCCCTCGTGTTAGGATAACGATGTTGGATGGATATATAATATACAGTATGTGTGGTGTGTCGTACCCCTGCCACCTGACTTCAAGCAAATCGAAACCGCTCACCAGCCAATTACTTAGCATACGTAGACAACCATTCACAGTCACACTTTTAGAAGAATTCACATTTTCAGTGATCTTAACATGCATGTTTTTAGAATGTGAAAGAAAGCCAGAAAACCATGAAAAAAAAACATACAATATGTGACAATACATCCACAAACAGTCAGTGGGTCTACAATGAGGCGCGCAAGGGAGTTGGGTTGAAATTGCTATGCTCCACCTCCAAGCAGTGAGGCGTTAGGCACCTTACTCACTGTCCAGCAACCAGCCCCACCCTCCATCGTCCTTTATCCAAGCCTACTTTTTTGTTGCTTTAGATACCTGAGTCCTTCCAGCCTCAACGCCAAGTCGTAACAGAATATTCCATGCAACCACATCCTGCTCCAAGACAATCATGTCAGCAGATGGATGTGGTCTGAAGTGACATGTACTTTGATTTCATGCACACACAGACTTTCAGCAAGAATGCTTCAATAATGCAACTCTCAGTCAAATTATGAAGGCACCCCTATCACGTTCAAAATGTTCAAAATGCTTGTTTTCTCTTTTTGGCAATGTTAACGTTTGCAGTCCATGTACCATGACCGCCAGGGAGTAGCAGTGGTTCCGCCCACTGTGCCAGGGGCCTTTCTGGGATTACCAGAGAAGGGCATGCTTAGGAAGCAAAAGTCCATAGGTATGACAACTCTGAAGTGTGTGTGTACGATGGAAAGGCTGCTGACTGGCAACCTCTTGTGCACTTTAATGCACGGAGGACTTGCTTGTTGTACTCCAGTGGTATTAAAGCTAATTATGCATAAATTACTGTGATAACGTTAGCAAAGTGAAGGCTCCATTGATAATACTGGACGTTCTTAAAATGAACAATCATGACCAGCATTTCGCCACTGTATGTAGAGATGCAATATGTTATTAATAACTCACTGATTAACAATATTATCATGGCAGCAATCAGGCCCTTTTCTGACATAACATTCTTTGGTCAGCTACATGACGACAAGGTTTCTAGACGTGACCCTTCAATAATGACCATGTGAAAGAACAGAGCATCTTCTGCAAATGTGAAGCCATGCAAGCTCATATCCATTTGTCAAAATCAAAACTATTTTTGTCAATAATTGTACGCTGACCTTCCATATCTATTACATTATGCATAGTTTTTAAATCAACTTTCATGTTAATATTTTGATCATTTATTTTGGAATTGACGATTGTCGTTTTGTCCATTGTAAGTTAAAATCATTTGCAATGATTTACCCTAACCCGAATTAGAACCCCCGGGAATCATAGTGGAATACAAAGCAGTTCATGGAAAAGAGGGTGAGGTGCAGAATATTACATTTACATGTAGTTTTCATTCTGGCAGATAGATGTCGCAATTAGAGAGACAGGATCTAAGACAATGGTTGCACTGCAGGGCACGATGGCCAGTTAGTTTTTCTTTTTTTTTTGGTTTAATCCGATCTTTTTATGACACATGAATTCTGTCCAATCTTTTTATATGCTCATTCACATTACAAAGAAAAAGGTGAACAGAAAGCATCCGTGATGTGACATGCACGAGGCACGACGTTAAGTGATGCGAACAAAAGACAGTGTTTACAGAAGTAGATTTGGTATAGCATCTAGGGGCTCATTTTATCCTCTCATATCTACAGAGGAGGGATGCGGGAGGAGGTAGAAATATTTGGGGGAATGAAGCTAGGCTTTTAAATCTCTTCATTTCATGGTGACATCTACTAAAGATGATGTCATGCTGCGTGTTAGAAATTAATGATCTGCGTGGCTAAATTCCTATTAATTTATTATCACACCGTATGCAGAAAATCACCTTTCAAGCCGCGGAATCAAGAATTGCTCTCCGCAGAATGAGCATTGTTCTCTGCGGAATTAACACTTTCTCTCTGTACATTCCTGAAGGGACAACCTAATTATTATGTAAAATTAAAATTATGAACTCACATCTAAACTCTTCGTTAATTCATCCTTTGAAACATAAATTTTGTGATCAATTATTAATTTATTAATTTATTTATTCTCTATTTTCTTTCTGATCAATATCTTCAAGGTACAACAGAGGAGGAAAAACAGGGGTTCCTTACGCCTCCTCATCTTAAATTCTCTCGCAGCCTCTCAATGCCAGATACTTCCGAGGATATCCCTCCTCCCCCAGCCATTTCACCCCCCTCGCCACCAGCATACAACTCACCAGCTGGTTCAACACCCAAGAGTTACAGTACCACGAGACCCAGCTTCACCCAGAACTCGCCTAACGCAGTAACGACTATTAGTAGAACTACAGATATTGGTACATTGAGGAGGGGCTATCACAGACAGAGTTCAGAGCATTTTGAGAGCCCACGCACCCGAGGGCGCACGTCGGTGCCTGAAAACCCTTACTCTGAGGTTGGCAATAAAAATTTGTATGTGCCAGCGAAACCAGCCCGAAGGAAGGGCATGCTAGTAAAACAGTCAAATGTCGAGGACAGCCCAGAAAAAACATGTCATATTCCAGCAAGCCCCTCGGGCCCAGTTTCCATGCCGACTACACCTGTTGAGCGAACATGCTCTTCCATCCCCATTCCTACCATCATTGTCAAGGAGCCATCCACCAGCAGCAGTGGCAAAAGCAGCCAGGGTAGCAGTATGGAGATAGAGCCCACGACTCCAGAACACCCATCTTTAATGCCAACTGTTGGTGGAAGTGGTGGTCTGCGCCCTGAAGATCCAATGTCTCTCGCCAACCCATTTGCGGCAGCTATTGCTGGGGCAGTGCGGGACCGGGAGAAAAGGCTCGAGGCAAAAAAACACTCGATTGCCTTCCAGTCAATAGATATGGGGGATGATGACTCAATCGGTCCTACCCCAACCCCTCGCCTTAGGCAGTCAAAGTCTATCGATGAAGGTATGTTTAGTAGTGATGAGCGACTTAGAAGGATGATGGCTCCACCAGTCAACCTCGGACCTCCTGTCGGGGGCGGCAGTGGAAACATGACAGATTTCAACACTCCAGAGCCCACCGTTGTTCGGGAGCCTCTAAACACAAAAACAGGACAGTGTCCCAACTTGGACAGCCCTGTTAGTCTCCCAGCCACGCCCCCAAAGAGCCACTACCGGGCCAATGGAACATACCGTCACCCTGTCACTGGTAAACCTCTGGACCCTAATTCTCCTCTTGCTTTGGCACTCGCGGCTCGTGACCGAGCTATGAAGGAGCAACAAAATCATCATCAAAATCCTCCTCAGGTTCCGCAAACTCCCAAACATGAAGCTCAGTCCCTCCCCCTGCAGCCAAGCCACAAACTAGACCTCAACCAGCCACTTTTTATTGATACCAAGTTGCGGTCTGGGATTGAGACAAGTTTTGCTGCAATCTCCTCTGCAACCATGGGCCGCCCAGGGCGAGGTGGCTTGCGGAGGCAGATGACTGAGCAGAAATACGAGTCTAACCCGGGCCGGGAAGAACGACAACATCAGGCACTTGAGGAGAGGAAAAGTGCGCCAGCGGATGTGGCTGACACACCCAAGTCAGCAGGGCTGCTAATGGTTCACACCAGTACAGAGGCAAGCAAGTTAAATAACCAAGAGTTGGAAGGGCAGGATAGCAACAGACCGTCTGAGCTGAAAGACCCCAATCAACCTGATCCCCGCAGTGGCCCAACATTGTCAATTAATCCCCAGCCCTCCTCAATGCGAAGACGTAGCATTCCTTTAGGGGAATCCTTGGATGAACCTGTGAAGCTACCCTTCCGTATCCCCCCTCCTCCTCTTGCGTCAGTTGACGTTGACGAGGATTTTGACTTCACAGAGCCTCTCCCACCTCCCCTAGAGTTTGCAAACAGCATTGACATCCCCGATGACCAGGCTAGTGCCATTGCACAGATGCTTCAGCAACAGAGAAGGAATGGGGGGCCTCTGCTACCCCCATACAATGCCCATGCCCCTCCACTTGTCACTGACCAACATAAACAGGTGACGAACAGTATTCCCCCTTCATATCCTCCTCCCCCGCCAGACCCAGAGTCAGGGATCGGTGACTCCGGCATTGAAGAGGTAGACAGCCGCAGCAGTGGGGATCCTCAGCACATGGACACCACTAGCACCGTGTCTAGCATCTCCACCCTTTCGTCAGAGGGAGGCTTCTGTGACACCACCCTGGAGAGCCTTTATGCTACTGCAGATGGGCATTCCTTCCTAGTGGATAGACCCCCTGTACCACCCAAACCCAAAGGAAAATCAGTCATCAACAGAACCTCACTTTATCATGATGCTCTAATTGAAGAACCACCGGAATCTTATGGGTCACCACCTCAGGCTCCTCCTTCCTCCTCTGAACCTCCTAGGACGCCCACTCAAAGAACATCAAAGCTATGGGGTGATCAACCTCCTGAGCTTCATAGTCCTCCGTCTACACCAGACAGCAAGAACATAGTTATCACAGAGTTGAGCTCCATTCTGCAACACATGAATCGCGATAGACCACCCAAGTCAGGAGAAAGCCTCGACTCCCCCACAGGGAACCAAGGGGCCTTTGGAACAAGGTATAGAATGGCACACTTATTTCCTTTCTTTTAAACTGCTGTGGTGTTGCTGGTTAAACATACAGTATTTCTCATTTAGTTTTTTTGTTCAGACAGTTTTTGCGCCAATGCTGTGATGCATATCTCAGAAATATTTGAAAGATAGTGGGTGTTGAGATTGGGCTACTTAATTGCCAATGCTAGAAGAGACACTCCAACCTATGATTTGTTTTTTGTTAGCAGTCTCAGATTGTGAGCACTTTCGGGTTGTTTTGGGGTTATAACCCGTAGTTATGAAGAATGCTTGCTGAAAATGGCTGCAGCTGCTAAGATGCTCTTGTTGATTTGAGTTAGTATTCGTAAATGTAGTTTTGCAATATTTAATTAATTACACCGCACTTGACTATTTTAAATCTTATGCTTTACTCTCTTAGAATTTCTTTGGGTGTAGCAACTGGTCGGGCCTGAATTGACGGCATAGTGGAAGAACAAAGGCAAATTTCCCCACCTGGGGAATATCAGGGAGGGATTAAAAATGTATGGCAGAGCTGGAGCAGCGAGATTTGCTGCCAGCTTCAAAGTAGTCCAATTTATCAGGACCGGCAGATTTTGAATGGATATCTTGTGTTGAGGGCTTTGTATACCTCTGTCAAGTTAAATTGATAGAAATGTAAAAGTGTGATTTAATGAAAGGTTGTCGTCAAACCAGACTGTCGTAAGAATGTCGTATGCCGGCTTGAGGCTTTATTGCCAGATAGGGATTTATCTTTTGTTTTTCTAGAGTTAAGAGCAGTGCTTTGAAGTTTGTGTCTCATTATGTCATTTGGCTTGTCTGACTTTTGGCCGATGCTCATTTCCCCCGCCCCACTTTTTCATGAAAATGACAAGTGCAAACATGTTACTTGACGATGATCTCATCATGTTTTAGGAGAGACAGAATGAGTAAAAATCCATTTTATAAAACTCAAAGATGTGGGACAACGGTTTTGTGGAAACAGTACCTGAACTACATCGGCTCATGTTTTTTTAACCTCACATCTCAGTATGTGGGAGGAAATAAAAAGCGGAATAAATAATTCAATGGTGTCATGCATTTTGCATGGACAGTCCATCGCTCATCAGAGAGGTGTAGAAAAATTGTTGATTGCTTTGGGCACTTCTTTTTTTCTGTTCCAATAAACAGAGTTAGATCAGAATGGTTGCGTCCATTTTTCTTAATTACACTGAGATGCCCAGCAGCTACTCCTGCCTTGCATCATTCCATTCACGCTTCATGCCACATGTGACCGTGTTATCGTCATTTCCATCATCAGTGCTTGGTCTGTTGACCTTACACTTTGTACTCATTTCATTTTCAGCTCATCTCCATTTTTTCCAGTTTCCTGTCGTTCCTTCATCTCTTCTTCCTTCATGTCCCCCAAGTCCACCCTCACAGGTAGGGTCCATCGGCTGTTGTCATGTCATATGAAGCTCTCAGCTTGGGTATTCGTTTTTAACATGGACTTAGGACATGTCACAATTTGATACGGCCATATCCAATCGTACCCTGCCATCGTCAAGAAAAGATTTGAAAGACTGCAAAGTTGTCCGTAAATTTGGAGTGAGGAATGTGTCATAGACGAAAAAGAGCGTGCTTCACATTTGTTAGTTTACCTGCAGCGTTTCTTGAATTTTTCATTTATGTAATTCATGCTTGTGAATATTCTTTTACTTGAAATGAAATAAAATACAGTAGCCCCTTGTGTTGTCAGACCGCTTCCCGTTTGTCTCTTCCAGGAGTTATGTTCACCTCCGCTACTTGTGTTTGTTAATGTGAGATAGCAAACTATTTCAATATAAAAGGTTATCTACAAGCGCAGTAATTTGCTTCCAGCAGTTTCTCCAACAATAATGATTCAGTTGGGACCGAAACCAAAGGTAAACTGATTGAGGAAAGCAGAGCGCTCCAGCATTGGTAGTTGGAGGCAACTCCTGAAAGAGATGAAGTAGTTTAATGAGACCATGGAAAGGATCCATTATGAGGTGACAAATCGTCTGGCATACAGATGACTGAGCCACTGTTAGGCTCGCCTTTTACTCATGTGAAACGGTCCTGGAATAAGGTAATGAAACCCAAGATGCACCTGAAGCGGAATCAGTGTGTAAATCAAAAACAAATTAACAAACCAAACTCCAGTCAGTGTGTTCACAAGGCAGTCCCCTTGAGATTGGTTCCCCTTGTCATTTCTGAAAACGCAGTTGTACTTATCTTTTTTGATCATTATTTCTGTCACGGTGCGAGGTGGTGGGGGACCCCAAAAAGCAGGCAGGAGGGAGAAGCAGGGTGAACTTGACGAGTTGTATTGATAAAAAACACAGAAAACTAAATCCTAAACAAAGAAAGTTCTAAGAACACAAGGAATCCAAATTACCAAACCAAAACCATGACTGTGGCAAAAAACTAACAGGAACAGAACCATGACAGAAACAAACATGACAGGACAAACAAACAATGACCCGACACCGGGTGGTCGTGGCGGGAGTCCTTTTAAAGCAATAATTACATGACGACCAACAGGTGTGCAGCTGCAGGGAGACCTGTTGGTCACAAACAGACTCATGGCAATTTCTCATGAAAATCAATATCCAGTGCAATATAGGTGATCTGAATAGACCTTTACGTACAGTATATTACTGCATAATGATTCATGCTAGGATGACAAAAAAATGTTGTATGCTGAATTGCCAATATCAGATGTGGTAGTAAACACTCATTCCACTCTTCATGAAGATGTATGCGTTGAATGGATCATGAATAATGCATCTAAATTATCCCTCCCTTCCCTCCCCCATTACTTTGTTGCCAATGTTTCTACTGCAATAACTCTGACAGTTTTCATCTTGTGGTGCTGGCTGGTGCACACGTTGTCAGGTCAAGTCAACAGTATTTATAGAGCACTTTCAAACAGCCATCGCTAAGTCATGCTGAGTCGAACGCCAAAGAATACAAGTGAGTTTTGAGGAGGGCTTTAAAGATGGGCAGCGAGGAGGCTTGCCAAATGTTCAGTGGAGGTCATTGCAGAAAGAGGGACCAGCAACAGAAAAGTCTCGATCCCCTCTGAGCCTCAGTTTAGTTTTGGTACTTCTAACAAAGACTGGTCCACAGACCTGAGGCGCCGGGCATGTTGCTTTATAGTTTGTTGTTCATTTATCTTAACGCCATGTTCGTCATTTGTCAGTGGATTCAAAATGATTTGGTTCTCGAGATTAGCAGTTCTTGTCTAAACTGCAGGTATTCAGACGAAGCCATCTGGCTCCCCTTGCGACTCTCTTCCCCCACGCTTCTTTCAGGAGGTTCTCCCGAGTGTTGGTGCATCGGTCTTGGATATCATCAACAGCAGCCTTTCTTCTGGTGTAGTTCCCCAACAGTTTAAACATGCTGTGGTCCAACCCTTGATCAAGAAACCTGGTCTTGATCCAGATGAGCTGTCAAGTTACAGACCCATTTCCAAACTGCCTTTCATTTCCAAAATTCTGGAAAAAGTGGTGCACATGCAGTTGAAACTTTTCTTGGATGAACATAACATCTTGGAGGTCTTCCAGTCAGGTTTCAAGACGATGCATAGCACGGAGTCAGCCCTGTTACGCGTTTCTAATGACATCCTCCTGGCAAATGACTCTGGAGACCACGTGTGTCTGGTTTTATTGGACTTAACTGCAGCATTTGATACAGTGGATCACAGTATTCTGCTGACTCGTTTGCAGCACTTGGTGGGCATTGGCGGGAGTGCTCTTGATTGGTTTAGGTCCTATCTAGCTGACAGGACCTTTTGTGTCAGCCTTGGCTGCTCTGAATCACGCACTGCTCCCCTGTCATGTGGTGTTCCACAGGGCTCAATTCTGGGGCCTCTGCTGTTCTCGCTGTATCTGCTCCCATTGGGTTCCATCTTAAGGAAACATGGTATTCCTTTCCACTGCTATGCAGATGACTGCCAGATCTATGTCCCACTGAGCAAGAAAGACACCTTCTCATTAAGGCCACTCCTATCCTGTCTGGAAGAAATCAAAACCTGGATGGCACAAAATTTCTTGAAGTTCAACGAAAAGAAGACAGAGGTGATATTGTTTGGCCCCAGTGGACCTTGTACATTCCATCCTGTAGACTTGGGCCCCCTATCTCCTTATCTGAAATCAACGGTCTCAAACTTGGGACTTAAACTGGACAGTGATTTCAAACTCGATCGGCAAATTGGTGCCGTTGTTAAATCCAGCTTTTTTCACCTTAGACAGCTGGCCAAAATAAAACCTTTCCTCTCACATGAACACTTTGAGACAGTAATTCATGCCTTTGTCACATCCCGGCTCGATTACTGCAACGCCCTGTACTTTGGAGTCAGCCAGTCCTCCATCAAGCGCCTTCAGCTGGTACAGAATGCCGCTGCTCGCCTCTTGACTGGTACTCGTAAGAGGGAGCATATAACTCCTACTTTGGCATCCCTTCACTGGCTCCCCATTCATTTTAGAATTATTTTTAAGATCCTCCTCTTTGTTTTCAAATCTCTGAATAATCTCGCGCCACCTTACCTCTCTGAGCTCATCCGCCCCTACACCCCTGCCCGGCGCCTCAGGTCTGTGGACCAGTCTTTGCTAGACGTGCCAAGAACTAAACTGAGGCTCAGAGGGGATCGAGCCTTTTCTGTTGCTGGTCCATCTCTCTGGAATGACCTCCCACTGAACATTCGGCAAGCCTCCTCGCTGCCCATCTTTAAATCCCTCCTCAAAACTCACTTGTATTCTTTGGCGTTTGACTCAGCATGACTTAGATTGCTATTGGTTTTACTGCTTGGTGCTTTCTACCGCCTTATTACTTATTACTTATTACTGATTCGTCTTACTGTTTATTGTATATGTTAAATCGCTCCATGTACAGCACTTTGTATGCAGTGATGGCTGTTTGAAAGTGCTCTATAAATACTGCTGACTTGACTTGACTTGACTATTCTGTGGGTCACTGTGTGATGACTACTGAAATGGAGGCAAAGCCTGTTGAAATCAGATGGTTTTGGCCGACGGTCCTGTCTCATTCAAATGATCTCTCACATTTGAATACCAGCAATTAAATGTCGGTTTTGCATAATATTGCATGTCCCCTTGTAGGCACAAACCATTGGAGTTGCCCCAAATGTCTTTATTGCTGTGGCATGTCCATAGTATATTATACTGGTCTCTAATTGCAAAGACTTATATAGCTCAAAATATTGCACCGTAGGTGTCGTTTGATGTGAGTATAGTTTGACGGAATGTTGTCTGATGTGATCAGAACAAGAACGTCACTGTGAGGCCGGACTGATGAACAGGTCGTATTCAGTCCTGAGCCCAAAAGCATCGCTGAACGTCCTGGTGGAGTCTACCAATTGCTTGTAATCTGATGTTTTTGTTTGTTGTTCTTAAGCAATTGTGTGGTTGTGTCGGCGTATAAATCCGTTGGTATACACCCCTGGGGTCTCCAATGATCATCCTTCACACAAAGTATTTGACCAGATAGTGACAATGCCCTCATGTCAAGTGATCTACGGAGGGGATAGGGGGGCCTGCCTTCCTGGCTACCAAACAGATGGCAACATACAAACAGAAGATGTCCTAGATTCACACATGGCCGGCCTCTCACTCACTTTTTTTTACCCTGACTTACTTCATCTTCGGCTCACTTGCTATTGTGCACACTCTCCTGCCCTCATTCTTCTTCGTCACTGTACTGGAATGAACCTCGGTAGCAGTGCTAAGATCCCCTTTTTCTGTTCCTTTGGATGCTGATAGGGATTTTCCCCCCCTTTCTATCTTTTTTTATCCCTTTCTCTTAGCCTCCCAGATTAAATGTGCGTTGGTTGTGCCTGTGGACGAAGCGGTTGCCAGGCAACCAGCTGATGAGAGCAGCCTTGAGGCCTGCGGTGATGTCAGCCTGAGTTGGAGGGACATGTTTGCACGCGCATGCGTGTGTGCGTGCGTGTGTGAGCGGGAGGATGGCAAGCCTAACCCACAGCGGAGTTCAACATCATTTTATTCAGGTCACATGCCACGCTGCTTTTGTAGACCACCATTACGTAACCGGGTACAGCTGAGTGTGTGTGTGCGTGCGAGCGTGAGTGAGTGAGTGAGTAAGTGAGTTAGTGCGAGAAAGCAAGAGCGAAAAGAGAAAGAGAGAGAGAGAGAGCCCTGGCTTCTATAAATAAATGCAGCATGTGCATGTTCACCAATGACTGTGACCCTTCATGTGTGAAGTGGATGTGCTAGAAAGAAGCAAATAATCATAAGATGTGAGGGTGTGTGGGCATGGTGCAAGCAAGTCTCCCACCACCTCACCGGCATCGATATAGCTGCGCATCACCGAAGTCCAGAACAGGACATACTCAAATTCTTTCTGCTCCCCCCAGTTTTATGTCCACTGATGATACGGTCCACCTATCTCTCAAATTGGTGTGCTTTGCCTTTACATAATCATGGAAAGTTGTGGCTAAATAACTGGACAGGGTGTTCGTGTATGAACCAGTTTACGCATTGATGTAGCAATAAGTTGTCACGCCGAAAAAAGGAGCACCTTCAGTTCCTGCTGTACTTACTGCTTTTCTTTCATTTTCTTCCAAATATCTGGTCTAAATATGACTTACCTCCTGTGTGAAAATGTAGTGTATTGACATTTGAGAGTATCTCACAAAAGTGAGTTCACATTTTGTCAATATTCTTTCATCTCTCAACACACTGAAGAAATGACGCTTTGCACTTTACACCGTAAAGCCGTCAATTGTACAGCTTGTATAACTGCACTGTCCCCTCAAAATAAAACAACACACAGGCAATGTCTAATCCGCTGTCAACAAAAGTGGAGTACTCTTAAATGGAAAAAGTGTCAATATTTTGCGTCATAATTTTGTCGCTTAAGGTTAATATCCAACTGGATTTAAATGGTCTGAATTAGCCATTGTCTATTGACTGCAAATAATATTAATTTTTAATATTTTTGCTCATTTACCGATGCCAGCGGCACATAGCAATAGGTAGGAAAAAAAGGAAAGCTATGCAGGGTTAGATGATATTTTAACCTGTGCATCTACTTCTGTGACATTTTTGTTTAGAATCTTGGCTCAATAAAGGTTGGGATACACCGCCATAAACAAAATGTCACACTAGACATCGTACATCGCTCATCTGCAATTTGCAAAATAATGCCATCCACTCAGTGAAGGTAACCGTTCATTATTTGCCGTTATCAAGAGTGATTTTCTCTTCTCACCCACTGACTTGTCATGTGCACGGGCTCCAGACCTCAACCACTCATTGACTGACGGTAAAATCCAAATGATGTTTAATGATTGAAAAAAAATACAGTTGGCCCCCAAAGATGCATTTATTCTCAATTACTAATACAACTCTCATAGATGGCTTTTTACCGGGTGCGGAAAGGGCTTTATTTTTTTTTTTAATTATGAATGTTTTTTATGATTGTCTCCACAGTGTCTATAAATGTTTTAATCACCAGTTTAGGATTCACTCCAAATCGACCGCGCAACCAATTAACGTAAAAAGTCAAGGGCATTTTCCATGTGCCAGCCCAGGCTGACCACAAACGATTTGTGTTTTTTACATGTGTTCAAATGGTCTGTCAAGTATGACAACTTATGTGAAAGGCAGCTAGAAGTATTTTTTGTGCATTACAACTGTGTGCAAGGGTGGAGTTTTCTTTGTTTTGCTATTTTGCTAAACTTTGCACAGGTATTTTGGGGTGTGCCTTTGAGGGATGGAAGTAGGCTTTTCCCGGCCAATCCTCATTCGCCAGTCTACCAAAATAGCGTCCTCTGAGTTTAATGAGACACCGGGGCAGGACTAACTTAATCTATTTGACATCGAGGCTTGCTGCCTGACGATACCAAACAATATTTTGATAACAATAAATTATAACATCTTCTAGAGCAGGGGTGTCCATTAGGTAGATCCTGATCTACCGGTAGATCTAAGACAGGTCCCAAGTAGATCCGAGGAGAACAAAACAAAACAACCATTTGTGTGTTTTTGTACATGTTAGTAATATATATTTTTTGTGTTAATGTACGCTGCACCCTAATCATCCTATCAGTCTCATTTTCACAAAAAAAAAACAATTAAAAAATGAAATAAAGCAGGTAAATCTTGAATTTATGGTGGCGCGTGAGTTCGTCACCGGAGGTTGTTTGCGCTCTGCAGTCTGCAATTGCAGCTTGTAATCAGAGCTGTTGTGCTCTATCTTTTATCGTCATTATTCTCATTCAGAGTTTGCTTTGTGTACAATTCACCGAGGACACGGGCAAAGAATAGGAATCTCGGAGGGCCCAGGGAAGCACTTTAAAACTGTACGTGTGAGCTACGATAGTTAACAGGCTGCACAAGTGCATCGCATGCCTCAGTTTCAGGCTGTTTCTCACCATGGCGTTCATGTGTGCGTGTGTGTGCGCACGCGTGCCGGTAAGGGTAGATCCCGGGAGGTTAGTTGATCAAAAAGTAGATCTTCGGTCCAAAAAGTTTGGGCACCCCTGTTCTAGAGGATCATGAGAGATGTTAAACAGTTAACTGATGTTTATTTACAACACAAGACAACTTCGGTAAGGCTGTAGTGACACCAAAACATGAGCCCTACACACGCTTGCTAGCTGTCTCTCACTCTCTCTGATTCCCACAGTCACAAACAGAGTGATGCATTCACAAGCTCAAGTACATTTTAACTTGACCATCCCAGGCGGACCACAGACAGTCAGGTAAGCTATAACATAATTATGGTTGCTTCCAGTGCTTCTCAATCTATTTCTATTACGCCCACCCTAACAAGAAGAAAACAATCCCTCCACCCCCTCCTCTGCCGCCACTATAAATATCATTTGTCTATAAAATTGTCATATGTACACATCAGCATTAGATTGTATCCTCATTAACATTAAAGAAAGAAATATAGTTCAACTTAGAGCTAAGAAAACTTTATTAAAAGCGTTTTTTTAGTATGTAGTATTGACGGGGGGAAAAAACATCCTTGTTTAAAGGGTAAAGGGTAAACATTTTTGACCAACTTATTGCACCATTTCATTCTGAAAAGTACCCTAAATTCCGGATTACAAGCTGCTACTTTTTTTCCACACTTTCATCACTGCGGCGTGTAATATGAAGCGACTTTAAATTTATTTTTTTTCCATCGCGGGAAAAACGTGACATTAAAATGAATGAGTCCAATGAGATTGTATGACTAATCACAACTTTCCCTCTTTTTGCCGTAGCGGGGGGGAAAATGTGTTACCCAGCAACAGTCGACCAATAAAATGAATGAGTAGTACACAGGGGTCCAATGAAATTGTATGATTACCGGTAATCACAACTTCCTTATTTCAGTCTTTCTTCTAACCCTGATCAACATGGAGAATACCAGACGAAAACCATATGATGCAGCTTTTAAACTAAAAGCGATCACTCTGGCAGTAAAAGAAGGAAATCAAGCTGCTGCCCGTAATCTTGACATAGATGAATCGATGGTGCGAAGGTTGAGGCTCCGGCAAGAAGAACTGTGCCAGTCTAAAAAGACAAACAAAGCTTTTAAAGGTTTTAAAGGTGGGCCGTCGTGGTGTTATAAATTCATGAAATGGAAGGCTGTCTATTAGGGCACGCACGATGTTGTGGCAGCAGCTCCCTCCCAATTACGAGGACAAACTTGCTTCGTTCCACACATTCACACAAACAAAGATAGAGAAGAATTCCATCACCCCAGATGAAATAATAAATATGGACGAAGACCCTCTGACATTTGATTTACCTCTTACTCAGACTGTAAATAAAAAAGGCGACTCCCCGTCATACTGAAAACAAGCGGCCACGAGAGAACACATTTTACCTATGTTTTGAGCCATGCAGCATCGGGCCTAAAGCTGCCAACGATGATCATTTTTAAGCGGCTGACTCTAGAAATAATTTCATATATCTGTTCCCATTTATATGATTTGCATTATTCGATTTAAAGCCTAGTGGGCTGCAGTATTTCTCCTCGTAATTACGCAGATACACATCAAGATCTCTCTTTGTCTGGCCTCTTATTATGTGTGCCAGCGTAATTTCGTTGTGCAAATGCATTTATCATGCTCATAAAAATATGGAGATTATTTTCACCTTAAGAAATGTTGCCGTTTTTTTCTGGGGGGGTTCAGCGGGGGACCGCTCCACGGCGGCAGGGACGCAGAAGCAAACCCCCACCTACTCATTGGCCAGCGGTTTATAGTACGGTGCGGCGCATATAATTACAAAATTGATTTTCTTCATAAATCTGAGCATGCGCTCTTAATCGGGTGCGGTCTGTAGACCGGAATTTACGGTAAATGAAATAATATCAATAAATAATAAATTCAAATTTAGTTCAGCAACATTAACTCAGGAGCACAATATATTTAGTCTCCAAAACAAAATTCTTGATTGGATTGGCACATATAGACAAACAACCGTTCAAACTCATATTCATATCGTCAGACAATGGAATCCCAAACCTCAAAGCCGTGAAACAGACTAACCACTACTTCACCATGATGACTGCTAATGATTATTTAATTTGATAAAACATTCCAACCCCATTTACTGCAAGAACACAAACTTATTCTTTGGTAATAGTACTTTTAGTAGATGGTAGATGATACGGTTTTTTTTGGGGGGGGGGGCAAGTGAGGACTAGTGAGGAAAGAATATAATAGGAGATCGACAGGTGGATACCGCGGTGCAAGCAGCTGGAATGAGGCAGATTTTGTATCGGTCCCTCATGTGAAGAAGGAGCCGAGCCCAAAGGCGAGTCTCTCATTTTACCAACTGATCTACGTTCCTACCCTCGCCGATGGTGACGAGCTGTGGGTCGTGACCGAAAGCATCAGAGATAGCGTGAGAAGCTTGGTCATCCGAGAGGAGCTCAAACTCGAGCCTTTGCTCCTCCACGTTGAGAGGAGCCAGATGAGGCGGCTCAGGCATCTGATGAGGATGCCTCCCAGAGGCCTCCCTGGTCAGGTGTTCTGGGCACGTTCCACCGGGAGGAAGTCTCCTAGCTGGCCTGAGAACGCCATTGCATCCCCTCAGAAGCTAGTGAAGTGGCTGGGGACATCAAAATCTTGGCTTCTCTGCAAAAGGGGTCCGGTGGGCCGACACCAAAAAAAAAAGAGCCGTTCCTTAGTCGAGCCGCAGATCAGGGGACACACCAGATATTTCTAAGAGCTTGAAGCCGAGATCGTTTAAAGTCTAAATACAGACTAAGTCCAGAGGCCGAGGTGGAGGCTGGTCACAAACGAGTTTATTCAATCAGAACCCGGAGAGGTACAGATGTGCACATCGGAAAAACTCTGAATTCTCCCGAGATTACACACAGGTTTTATAGCGATATGAGGGGCCAACCCCTCTCATTTCATTGGTTAGTTTCTACGATCATTTGATCATTTAATGGTATCATAATGCGTTGTGTAATTTTGATTGGCTCCGGCTTTCTTCGTTAGCTAGATTTTAATGGTATCTACAATTACTTCACAACTTGGCTTTTGGATTATAATGGTGTCACAATTGTTTTGTTGTAAAAAATATAATAGGGGCCCCTACTGGGCCTTTATGTGATTGCTTGTGGATTTCTGATGTTCTCGTATTCCCGTAGTCATGCTAACTCAATGCACACGAATCTTTAGATTTGATTGTGTCTTCGTCGGCTTGGCAACCTAAAGTAATTACTGAGAACATACCACAGTCGTTACCGACACGCGTGTAGCTAATCCGATGGAGTGTAATTTTGCTAATCTACTGAGGGCCATCACGAAATAGCTAGCAAGCATCATCAGTATACGTTATGTCCCATCTTCCATGTTCCATCTTTGACATGTAATCAACTAACAAGTATCATTAATATGCATTTCGCTCCAATTCTTGCATTTGTTTGACATGTAGGTAGCTAACATGCTTCATGAATATACAATTAGCTTCTCATTTTCACATTTGTTTGACATGTAAGTAGCTAACATGCTTCATCAATATACAATTAGCTTCTTGGTTTCACGTTTGTTTGACATATTCATTTCTGTTTGACAACCACATGCTCGTTATCTCTATCTACTACGATTAGCTAACGTATTTTATGAAGTAGCACAATACTAATATAAAACAGACACTACACATCCTTCAGGGTAAGCCCTTGGTGCTGGAGATCCTCCCTGATGACATCAAGCCATCTGGTGTGGGGTCTTTTGCGTGGGTTTTCCAGCCAGGCGGTGGCTGGGTCGAATGAAAAGATGGCAGGAGTGGGGTGTTCCTGGGGTGATCGGAAGGGATGTCCAAGCAGATGCTCCTCTGGGCGGCCAGTCGAGATGCATAGCTGCAACCGCAAGGCCGCGTCTGCGGTCGATCTCTGGCTTGAGATTGCCGTTGCTTGTCATGGTGGAGCCTAGGAAGATGACGGAATCGACGAATTGTACTTCGTCTGAGCCAAAAAACGGGGGAAGGGTGGGGTCCGTCAGCAATATACATAAGTTTTGTTTTCTGCCAGTTTACTTGGAGGCCCAGCTTTGCTGCTTCTGTTTGGTATATGGAGAGAGCACTACTGGGGTGTTGGAGGGAGTTAACAGGGTGGTGTCGTCAGCGTGTTCAACGTCGGTCAGGTGGATGTTGCCAAATAACACGCCTGAGACTTGCTTCCGGATTCGAATCATGAGGTGGTCAATGACACAGTTAAAAAGATCAGGAGCGGCCACTCAGCCCTGTCTGACCCCGCTGTTAATGAGGAGTCACTCTGAGTCCTTTCCATTCACACGAACACAACTCACAGAGTCGCTGGAACAATGTGGTTATTTTGGGTGGGACTCCGAAGTACTTCACTATGTTCCAAAGGGAGAGGTGGTCAACTGTGTCAAGGGCAGCTTTAAGAGCTATGAAAGCTATAAAGAGATGTTGGTCCTTCCAAAACTCTCTGACCTTCTCAACAATGAGTCGAAGAGCAGAGATGTGGCTTATAAGGGACCGGTTGGGCAGGAAGCCAGCTTGTTGAGGTCAGTTATACATGTGCACATTCGATGTTGAGAGATGTTAGATTTTTTTCAGGAATCCTGCAAGATTCCCATGCCATGTGAGTGAGAGTTGTTTTCACCGGGAGCAGGATGGGACAGGATTTTTATTTTTATGATGTTCTGGGACTGGGATGGGATAGGATTTGGGTTTTTTGCGGGAGGCGAATGAGATGGGAGAGAAAATCCACTCACGTGTCACAATCTGGTCCACATAATATGTTTATTCCTATTGAGGGAGTTGAACCATTTCATATACATGTCGAGAGCTTTTTTCCTCAATTGTGTCAATATTTTACTCTTCAGTTGCATCCTTGGGTTACGTGTGACCAGAGGTGGGACATCCATGTTATTTGTGGGCATTCAATGTGGATTTAATCGCAATTGTCATATTGGGCAGCCTGCGATTGGCTGGCGACTGATTCAGGGTGTCCCCCGCCTACTGCCCGAAGACGGCTGGGATAGGCTCCAGCGCCCCCCGCAACCCAGTGAGGATCAAGCGGCTCGGAAAATGGAATGGATGGATGGATATTGGGTACCCTTGCTCTGAATCATCCATAGATATGAGTGTACGGTTTTTGGGGGTTTCTACTGTATTTGTGCCCTGCAATTGACCTGTGACCAATCCAGGGTCCCTGAAGTCCGCTGCGCCCCTATTCAGGATAAGCAGTATAAAATATGCATGGATTTAAAAAATAAAAATAAAAAACAATCTAACAACTCGCATCTCAGCCACTTCAAAGCAGTCCAGATGGAATGACAAAACGATTTTAATAAAATACCTTTTATTCACTGTCAATGATGAATGTTACATAAATACAGCCATGAAACAAAATTAAGAGACCACTTTGTTTTCTTTCATTTCTTGCTGAGTTTCATGTTTGGTGCCACTCAGAGTGTATCAAGCGACAAACTGACACAAAAGGAAACACGCAATGCCTAATAGCACCGTTTTTGGCTTTACATTGATGTAAGAACTTAAGTGATTTTGGTTATTATCAAAAGAGCCTTTTGGAAACTGTTTTGATCTTAAATTGGATGCATATGAGCTGTTTTGTTGTCATCAATAGAGTGGTCCAAACAAATGTACCTTTAGTTGCATTAGGCATTTAAAAGCACCAAGAAATGAAGAAACACAAGTGGTCTTTTTTTCCCCCCATGGCTGTTTATATTAATATGAAAATGGCTTGTACTCACCAAGCAAATTCTGACACCAAGAGCCAATGATGATGAATTTCCAATCTGATTGGTTTAATAAATAATCCCACTGCTCATGTTGTTTAAGTTCCATCAGCCAGCAGTGCTGATTCTGAAAGCTCTGGGAAATTTAGTTGGCGTGGCAGCAGTTTGAAATCTGACTGGACAAAAAATGAAGATATATATATATATATTGTGCGTCGTCCCGCACGCGGTCTGTCCTTCCGTCTGTCCCTTTTCAAAACGTACCTACTTCACCGCGCCGCCACTGCGCCGCTCAGGCAGTGGCTCACTACGATCGCGCGGGCATCTTAGCGAAAAAAATGTTGTCTAACCACAAGCATTGCAATAAAATTGTTAGTCATTTAGTAGAGCTAAACATCTCTTTATTTTCGCGATAAGCAATGAAGATGAACAAAAAGTTCAACCAAGCAGCAACACTTTTGTGGGCCGAAGGCCCACCTTACCAGCCTTCCGCAGGAACTAGTTGATGAGCCGCTCGGAGGGCGGCGAACCAGCTAGTGTGTGTGTGTATATATATATATATATATACACACACACACACACACACACAAACTCCATCTTACAAATTCACAATTGGAAGCAGTTCAGGCAAAGAGAAAGAGAAATGCTGTGAAATTTAGAGACTCGATTGCATGGGTGTACCGCCCACCTCTGCATGTGAATTTTGGTGCAAAGAATATTAATAAAGTCAAAGAAGGAAAATGAGGCACTCTGCTAATTAGTCTAATGTGCAATTAATCTACAGAGGTCCCTTGGAACAAAAAGTGGCTTAATAGATGATAGAAGTCTCAGTATCATTTTTGGGGGGAGCTTGGCTGAAGTCCAATGCATCTTGGTCCATGAGAAAAAAATAAAGGGAGCAGGATGAGTGAAATATAGAACTCCATAATGTAATAACAGGCCATACCATAATAAATGTGTGTGTGTGTGTTGTTTTTTTACTGTAATAGACCCATAACATAATAACTGACCAATACCGTAATAAAAGCCTTGAATTTAAAACGTAATAACATTTGATCAGGAACGGGAAAAAACAAAAACCATTTAAAATGTAATAACTGAGCCCATAGCGTAATAACACGCAAATATTGCTTGATTTAACTTCTGATGTTTCAATATCCTCTCACTGCGAAAATGCATCTGTCTGTCTCTCTTTCTCTCTCTCCCACTCGGTCTCCCTTGCTCCATGTATTTGTCTCTTTACGTTGATGGTTAGCATGACCTCGAGTTCTGTCAGCTGCTCCTTAGCCTTTCAGGTTATGTCAAAATGTCTTGGGAACACAATTGGAAATTCTGTCCATCAATGTTACCAAGGGACCAAGGGTAGTCTTAGACATAATATCTCTAAGCATTAAGTGAAACAAGCAAATAGTACAAATAGAGACAAGGAAACAAGAGAGCATGCATTTTCATCGTTTATATCAAAGAATCTAAATAATAATAAAGTGATGGTAGTATATTAATAAATTATGGGATTGGTTATTACATTTATAAAGATGTTTTTGTGTTCTAGGTTCGGGACTTTTATCACATTTTAAAAAGGAAATATTAATTATGGTATGGGTCGCTATTACGTTACGGGCTGTTATGACGTTATGGGCTTCGACAAAGCAGAAGGCAGACAGATGGCAGGGACTTGTCAGTTCATTAATGCATCATGTTCTTCTGGGCCTCCTATCTCATGCGTGTGTATGTGAGTGCGTGCGTGCGTGTTCATACATGATGTTTATCACACATCTTGTGTCTCAAATGTCCTCTGTCTCCTTTGCATCCATCCTACACGGTTTCCTGTGAAGAGGCTGATGGTGAAAAGTGCCCAACTTCATCCTGTAAGTGGCCATGCCATGTAAATGGTCCAGTTCCATTTTGGCAGAATGACCCCCAGGCCCCATCACTTCCCCTCGGGCTGTTCCATATGTTCCAAGCAGGGAAGCGACATATCTAGGGTAGATGTAGCAAGCTGCTGGTAACAAAAAAAAAGTAGTTTGACTATGTCAAGGTCAGATGTGGCCTGTTTCATGCTCTCAGCATAGACATTGTTTGTTTTTGTGGTTGTAACTTGCAGTGGTTTAGAATTGTACTTAATGATACTGTGAGATATTCCTCATATTTGGGGACAGTTCTTCAAAAAAATGTCATTTGGATAAAATAATTCAGATTTTTTGCTATCTGGTAATCCGTTTTACTTTTATGCCATTTTTTTTAAAGCAACATTGGATTGATTAATTCTGATCCAGATCAACCGTTTCAACATTTCTTAAATGTGGCCTACCTGCTATGACAAGAACAGGTAGAAGAGCCAACATGGGGTCACTTTAGTGAGATGTGTTTCTATTTATGATTTATTTTACGAACGCACATTTGAGCCACAACAAATAACAAATATCCTTAAACAAATACATTGTTGTTATTTTGAAGGAGTCTTTTGTGTGGGGGAGGGGGGGTAGATCAAATGACCAAAAGTTAACAAACTAAATAATGTTGTCTCTTTGAAATTAACATAAAGTTATGAATGCCACTGAAAAATGGAATATATCACTGATATCTGTTTGGGGGGGGCGAGAGCTAGTTTATTTAGGCAAACTTATTTTGATTTCATTTTTACTTCATTGAAAGGCTTATTTGAAAGTTTGTCAAATTCATCACTTTAACAGTTCAACAAATGTACAAATAAAAAAAAACTAAACACAAAATCATACCAATTGGTTATTTGACGACTTTTTATGCTTTGCTTTAAAGTTTTGCTACATTTCTTACTGAAATGCACCTCGAAAGCCTGCCTCCTGGTGGGATCATGATAATGGCGTTCTCTTTTCTTTTTTTGATCAAAGGTATCTAGAGCCTACTGAAATGTTTTGAACATTATAAACTGAAGGTTTGATCCAATTCACAATCCTGCTTTCCCTTTTTGAACAACTCCTTTTCAAATTTTGATTGAATAACTCCAATCTATTCAGATTACCTTTGGACAACTGGCCCTTGGTTAGTGACCTTTTTTTGGCGACATTGAAATGATCAAACAAATGAGTGCAACTGCCTGAATGCAATACAATGTACCCCATAGCAAACTTCCATCCATCTTTTTTCAATACGTACCGTTTATCCTGTTGTCACTGGGAACTCTGCAAATTGACTTTGGGCAAAAGGCAGCCTGACGTGGTCGCTTGCTATTCAGAGTCCATAAACACGACACGAGCAGTCATTTACTAAATTGTCAACATTGTTTAATGAATATGCCCCTGTCAAGCTGAATTTAGTCTGGATCATCTTTTCATGGCAAAATCATCTACTAGAAGCAAGTTAAAAGGCTTTAAATTGCCATCCGGTCGTGATTTTTTTTAGGTCCAAAAAAGAATTTGTACACACTGCCATCTACCGCTCTTTTAATAGCATTACATTTGTATGCTGATTGGAAAATAAAAATGTGTTGCTGATCCTCGTCCTAGTAATCCCACTCATAATCTTTGTACGTAAACAAATGCAGTCTGTTTTCTGTCATTCAGAAGAGGTTGTTTTATTTGCTGGTTTCTCATCACTTTCTGTTTTCTTCCATATTTCAGGTGGTGTACCCTGTCAAAATTGATAAGAAACATTTGAATCGTTTTATAAATTGTGAATGGAGTTAGTTGACGAATAAACTATGACCATTTTTGTCGGTTTGTGCTTCACCATTGGAAAAGATAAAAATCCAAAACTGAGAAAGGACAGTAGTTTTTAGATGCCAATAGCAGGTGTACAGTTCAGAAATTCCTTTTTTTTTTATTTGCACCACAAATGTCACAAATGGTAACCTGTCACCTCCTCTCTACTCCTGCAGGCCCCCCTCAGACGACTCAGGGATGCGCAACAACGCTGCCGCCACCGCCGCCCTCACCTCCACACCTCCTAGCAGCCTCCCCTCTCAGACACACCCCTGCAGCCCTCCGGACTCCGCCTCCTCCCTCACCCCCTGCTCTTCGCTGCCACCCTCTGTGTCACCCACGCTCACAGATGTCTTCGGCCTGCCCACCCCGCCCATGGGCAGCGGCGGAGGTTACAGTCTGAGCTCGTCATGCGGCGGGAGCGGCAGCTCGCGGTCGCCGTCGCCGCTGACTCTCATGCAGGCGGTGGTGGCCTCGGGCAAGCCCTTCGCCTCCAAGCCCGTCGAGCTGTGGAGCAAATTCGATGTGGCCGACTGGCTGGAGAGCCTTCACCTGGGCGAGCACAGAGACGCTTTCCTGGATAATGAAATCGAGGGCGCCCACCTGCCTTCCTTGCAAAAAGAGGACCTGATAGACCTCGGCGTCACGAGGGTGGGCCACCGCATGAACATCGAGAGGGCCCTCAAGCTGCTGCAGGACAGATAAGCCCAGAGGACAGCGAAGAGCGCGTCGCAGGAGACACTTTGAGCAATCTCTTCAGAGGACGTCTACTCCAGTCATGGGAGCTTTTGTCCAAGTCGATGATGCCTCTTGCCTTTTTTTTTTGTCCTCTCTCACCCTCATCTGAGCACTCCGGTCCAGTCAGCCTCCCCTCCTGCAGCCTCGAGCATCAGAGGATTGTGGGACGTTGGGAGGAGAGGAAGCTGCTGGGTGACATCAAGGGGAGCGAGAGGGAGAGGCCGGGATGAGGGACTGTCCCCGCCCGCCCGGATCAATGGATCCTCAAACTTTGGAAGTCATTTATTCCACATGAAAAACTCACGCTCATCCAACTACAGCTTTGGAATACTACAGACCTTTTCCCTGTGCCCCACGTGTGGGTGCATGAAAACCAGCAGAGCTGGCCTTTTTTTTTTCCTTCTTTTTGATCCTTTTCTATCTTTGCTAGAGAATAATATGAGAATATTTCTTCACTAGAGTCCTACCGGAGTTATATTTCTGACTCCATCTAAGGTTATAGAGAAACACTTTTGGTTTTCACCTGAACTATTAGCTCATATTTGAATTCATACGTGATGGCCACAAGAAGCACACACGCACACTTACTGCACACAATTTCGTGAGGAAGAAGACGCCGTCTTCGCAGACATGCACACATGAAGCATGAATATCGACACACCGTCACTGCGACCGCCTTCTCCCGAGAGAGTAGAATGTGGATCGAGGTGGTCGTTCGAGCCGTTTGCTCCTAGTGTGGCGCCAAGGCCGCCTCCGCATTGCCAAAAGGCCAACGCCAGTAGTGATGCCATCCAAAGGCTTCAACAACGTTGGAGCACTTCAATCGGGGTCAACTCGTATCAGCTTGTGATTTCTTGGTGTGTAGGCGTGTGTGTGCTTGATACATATTAAGGATATTCCATACAGAGAAACCCGAGCTTGACTTCTACTAATTCCTTCCTCTGAGCAGCACGGTGAATCCCTGCAGTGGTGACCCCCGCGACTCACGGCTGAGTTCATTAGACATCTTCAAGGAGCAGTTTTTGACTGATTAGCTCAAGGCTAATGGAGGAGATGCATGTAGTAAAGTAAAATGGAAAGTATCTTTGGGGCAAACAAAATACTGCAATTCAAATTTGTAGGTCCAGAAGTATTTAAATAATAACAGACTTATTGTCACGTTTCGCGTAATGGTAGTTGTAGGACCCCAAAAAGCAGGGTTGATTGATCAAAAGGTATTTAACAAAAAATACACACAGGAGTACAATGGAAAAAACACTAACTGGAAGTACTCAAAAAAAATGCCTGGAAATCACGAGGAACAAACAAAACTAAGACAGGAAACAAAACATGACAGGAGAACACGTATGCTCACATACTCACAGCTCACAATGACCCAACAAAGAGTGGCAGAAACTCAGGGAACTAAATTCAAGCTAAGTGACGAGACAACGAGAAACACCTGGACAACACACAAAGGGTTGAGGGAGCAAATTGGTTACACAGAAGGAACACTGATAATGAGAACAGGTGGCAAAAAAAGGGCACATGAATCAAAACCGAACTTAACCAGATCGAAACATCACACTTGTGATTTGGGACAATTCATTCACAATGAAACAATCAAAATTGTATCAAAGTGTAGATTTTCAGCCTGACGAGTTACTATCTTGGACTTAGACATTTTTGAGATGGCAGATCCATTTTCAGGAGGTCAAAAGTATTATTTGGACTCGCAAGGTTATTTTTCTAAGTATGGTCCACTTAGTTTTTTCAAGAAAAATGAAGCAAAGAGATCCCAATGCAACAAAGACTCCAAAAAACAACATAAATCGACAATAGAATTATAACATTTGCGATTAGAAACCCCAATCACCAGCTTGAATAAAATTAGGGAGGATGATTGAAGTCGATGATGGAAGAACACTTTCTGCGGTGAAAAACAGTATTCACAGGCAGAGTCAAAAATATGCATTCTCAAAATCGATAACGAAGAGATGCTTTCATGAATGTAAACACAATACGGTGCAAGTTAGGGGGGGGTGTCCTGATCAGGTTCAGAGGCAGGGCCCCAGAATATCTGTTCTATTTTCTGCAGAAGGAAAACAAAATGCTTGCTAACTGGTTCTGATTGACTTCAGCTAAACATATCTTCTGTGTCAGACATAATAATGCATGAAGCCAAAAGCAGTGCTTCACTTTAATAGACAGTGTCACTTTTAGTCTAGCCGATGATGCTTCGGCCATTTGTTGGATGGTGCTCGTGGTCCGGAATGATTATGGTGGCTAAGATGCTAACTTAGCTATGCTAATGCTTATTGTGAACCCGACCAATTAAAATGACATTCTCCGTTTTGTAGTTTTGACCTGAGCCCAAAACTGAAATATCAAAATTCACTTTTTTTTTTTACATTATATTCAAGAAATAACCGGATAATCACTTATATTTTTTTAAATTGTCGATTGAAAATGGAAATAACAAATAGTAGATGGATTGCATGGAAGTCATGTCACGCTACACTTCACTAAGCTTTTGTCGAATCCATGGTGGTTGTGAGAACAGACAAAAAAAAATGTCATTGACCAAATACTTCTGGATCTACCTGTTAAATCAGGTGTGTTGGAGAAAGGAGACATTTAAAAACCAGGCACTTGTGCACCCCACGTTAAAAGATTGTATACTATTTATTACAATGGGACCATAGCGCTCTCTTCTCTCTCTCTCTCTCTCTCTCTCTCTCTCTCTCTCTCTCTCTCTCTCTCTCTCTCTCTCTCTCTCTCTCTCTCTCTCTCTCTCTCTCTCTCTCTCTCTCTCTCTCTCTCTCTCTATCTATATATCTATATATATATATAGTTAGCCTTTTTCAAATACAATGGACACTTTTCACGTGATATCAGACCACTGCTGCTCAAGAACTTCCACACTGTTCCAATTGGACAAACCAAAATGTCACTGATGTAATTGTTTTATGTTTGAAAATGTGTGATCGTAACTTGGGCCCCACTCTAGCAAGCCAGCAAGACAAACCATTGCGACTCAAGCAGTAAAAGCACAGCTCGACAGATTGAAAGCGGCAGCGAGGAGCAACAAAACAATACGAGAAGGACTGAGTCTGGAGCGTTGCTAGCATACTCGGTTTTTGAGAATAATGTGATACTCTGCGCAGTGTTGCCACAACCGGTGATCAACGGGGTGAAAAAGAAGTGCTGCTGCTCTTCCTTCACAAGTCCTGTTTTCTTGCGGGATGCCACATCCATCCGTCACTTGCACGTCACTTGACTGGACACGTTCACAACACATTTGTCAAAATATTACCGCAAATTTTATGAGTATTGTATACCTCTTTTACAAATACGACCAATACATGCGATTGCTGAGCACGTTACCTGTGTGCTTTTCTCTTCCGTGACGCTTTTCTCAGTATAACTTGGCCATTATTACATGATTGCTTGGTGTTTTCTTTCATTAACAAGTATAGAGCGTAAGTGAATAGATGGTAAAGTAATTCACAAGTGGTCTGATGTCACTATGAGGAGCTATTAGATTTTTGTGTGTGGACGTTTTGTCATCTAGAGCCCAACGGTGAGTCTTTTTTTTTCCACACCAAAAAAAAAAGGAGTCAACGGCCAGTCTGGCTCAGGAATTTTAAACAGCTGCAAACACGATATAATATATATTTGATTATGCACCGAGTAAACGCAGCTTTGAGATACCCGGAATGGGACTGATCCCCTTGTCCTTGAAAACGATCAGTACAAGTGCGTTGTTTTAGATTGCAGAGTTGTCAAATTGAAGACTATTTTATTCATCTGGATCCAGAATTCAATCTTCCTTTAATCCTTTCTACCGTATTTTCCGCACTAAAAGGTGCACCTAAAAGCCTTCCATTTTCTGAAAAGCTCACAGCGCGCCTTAAAATCCTATGCGCCTTGTGTATGGTCATTACGGTGATATGTCGACCCCCAAAATGGCTCCTTGCTGGAGACATACAATAGAACACGGAAATAAAATAGCAGCAAGAGAGTTCAACGTTAACGAGTCAATGTTATAACTTGCTGTTGGTTCCGTGAACTGGGTCGCTGCTTTATTAAATAATTTTTACTGACATTTGATCGTTCTGTAGTAACGCACCTCAAAACCGAAGCTATTTAGCTGTTGTCGCTTGTTCAAAGCTTCTTTGATCTGTGACGCGGTTGCGTCGGCGCTGATTGGTTGAACCATGTGCGTACGTGCACGCGCTCGCAACAGAGAGCAGCGGACTATAGACAGCTTTGGCGCGCTTCGCTCGAGTGACATTTCCTTGAGCGTAGCTCCATCTAGTGGATGCATTGTAGATTGCGTCTTAAGGTGCGGTGCATCCAATATATGAAAAAATTACAATATAGGCCATTCCTCGAAAGTGAGCCTCATAATCCAGTGCACCTTTTAGTGTGGAAAAAGCGGTATTTCAATTCAACTAATTACTTACATGAAGCCGATATATAGCTGCAGTATAACTCAATATGTTTGTTTTATACAAAAGCTCCCTTTCAAGGCAACGCCATCTTCATTGTGAGTAATCAAGATGGTCGTATCAATGGAAAAGCCTCAAGATGACATCCCTTCATATCATAAACGATGCTGCACTAAGATACATTTTATGGAGTGGAGCAAAAAAACCAAAATAGTAGGGATGCACACATGTCGTAGCGCTTTGTCTTTCGAGATAAACAGTGGAAATATTCCTCTCTGAAGTTGGTTCATAGCTTGAGACCGTCACAAAAGAATTGCTTTGCCGGCTTCAGGGTTTTATGCCGAAAGAGTGTGAACACGCACATACATCCACTCGCTCCCCCTGAGCCCTAACCATCGCAAGAAACAATCAGGCACCTATCGGCTTGGATTAGACGAAAACAGTATCAAGCATTGTAATTGGATCGCTTTTTATTATGCCGGAGCTGGCTAGGTGGTGCGCAAGTCCAATACAGGGTTGAAATGTGTATATAAGAGTGTTTTAACAAGAGTCTAATTGTGTGCATGTATAGAATTATTAAAAGGCTTAGAGTGGAAACAATCTTAGGAAGGGTTCCTTTCAGACCTGACATCCAAAGCAGCGTCCCATCATCCCAATGAGGATGCCTTAAATAAGGTGCCGGGTCCCTTTGGTTCCGTCCCCACATCTGCCGTTTGCGACTAAGCGGATTATTTCGGAGTTTACTTAGTGTGTGATTTTGGTACATCGGCAACCCTCGTGTCTGCAAAGAGATCAACGGTACTTTTCGAGATTGGTTTTTATCACG
Organism: Hippocampus zosterae; assembly: GCF_025434085.1. Taxonomy (NCBI): domain Eukaryota; kingdom Metazoa; phylum Chordata; class Actinopteri; order Syngnathiformes; family Syngnathidae; genus Hippocampus; species Hippocampus zosterae. The sequence continues at coordinate 26,835,068 of NC_067454.1, read as the reverse complement.
CTGGGCTGCCTCGGAGGCGTCGGATGAAACGACAAATGCTGTGTGTTCTGTGAACATTAGCGGCGCAGAGGCCGGCACGGGACAACGCAGCTATAAAGCTGCAACTTATTTTCAAACAAAAGAGTGACGTGTGTCAGCAGGGGTCGACAAGCACAGTATTTTTAAACATTTGTATAGAGTTCTATTACATTTTATAGAGATTATCTTGAAAAAGGTGTTCGGCACTGGTGTGTGGATTTGCCAAATACAGAAATATTAAATGGCTACGACCGTGGATATTATCATTTAAGGTTTTGTAAGAAGCAATATTTAATCTGAATGAATCTCCTTTGTTATGTTTTAATTTCCCATTATAAAGTGACATATCACCTTATGCTTACTTGTCTGTATTTAAACGAACTGTTGCCTAGATGCAATTTATCGACTCATGTGGTAGATTTCGGCGATGTTGGCCAATCGAGTGACCACAAAAATCAGGTATTTTCTGACCGCCACTTGCCTAATCTGTCATTCTCGAAACAAAATCCTGCCTCGAGAGAGTGCAGCCTGTGTATTGAAACAAATCGATATAAATCTGTACATTTATATATATATATATATATATATATATATATATATATATATATATATATATATGTCTGCTGGCCAACTTAGTAGGGAACTAAAACAACACGTACATAAAGGCCCCCCTTTTCTCCCCCAAAAACATAAAAAAAGGAGGAAAAAAATCATTGTGGGTCAACAGGTCACCAAACCATATTCTGTGTTGCAAATGTAGAGCCGAGTAGATGTCGTGAGAATCCTTTGTTTAGGAAAAACATGGCTCACTAAACCCACTTCCACTGCCGCCTTTGAATGCTGCTCCCACTATTCTCATCGTTCAACATTTGGCTAACCCTCTCTGTCTTTTTCTAAACATATTTTGGTTCCATTATTAGATTTTATTCTTTGATTAAGTCTTGATCTAGACTAAGCTGTTTTCCAGTAATTTGTGAAAAGACTTGTGTTTGTTATTTTTTTTCTATGTTGCTGTAATTTTGTGCTTCGAAAGTCATCATAGAATCAACTAATTACTGAAATGAATAGAGAGAATTTTCCTGTAAGTGCACTCTTCATTCCCTCCCGCCTCCTCAAATCCTCAAGAATTCTTGTATGGCAACCAAAAGTCACTGTAAAAAAATAAATAGAACGTTGCACTAGTGTTGTTGTCCCCTCACTGATTGCTTGTTTGTGCGGGCATGTCACTGGGGCACTGCGCGCTGGCAACAAAACGGCTTGGAGATAGAAGGGGTGACATCAAATATATTGTGTAGACTTGATCATTGATATTAATATATAAATTCGGCCCATTTTCACACCTTGAAAAGCTTCATCTCTCCGAGGAATATTTTCACCAAGTTGCGTTATCTATCCATCCATCCATTTTCTAATCCGCTTGTCCTCACAAGTGTCGCGGGGTGTGCTGGAGCCTATCCCAGCTGTCTTTAGTCAACAAGTGGGGGACATCCTGAACTGGTTGCCAGCCAATCACAATGCACACATCGACACAAGCATTCGCGCTCACACCTAAGGACAATTTTCAATCAGCCTGCCATGGATGTATTTGGAATGTGGGAGGAAACCGGAGTACCCGGAGAACACCCACACAGGCACGGGGAGAACATGCAAATTCCACACAGGAGGGCCGAAGCCGGAATCGAACCCTGCACCTATGCACTGTGCGGCGAACATGCTCACTACCTAGTCACCCATCGTGCCGCCGAATATTGAAACAATAATGTACCTGTAATACCATAGTGTGTTTTGGCCCGATGGTCGACTGGTTGGTGCGGGGATCGGCAACACGCGGCTTTCGAGCCGCATGCGGGTCTTTAGCGCCCCAGTGGCTCCCTGGGGCTTTTTCAAAAATGTTTGAAAATGGAAAACAATGGGAGGGAAATATATGTTTCTGTTTTAATATGATTTCTGTCAGAGGACAAACCTGACACAAACATTATTAACGCTTTCCGATGCTGTAAAAATGTGTCGAATAAATATTAAATGTCAACATTTGCGGCATAGCCTGCGACGCACGTTTCTATTCACAGGACGGGATGTCAGTCGGGGCTGTTGTAAAATGCTATTGATGTACAATTCACTCAGGGTACTTGTCAAGAATGGGAATCCGGGTGGCCACGAGAAGCATTTTTAAACGGTACACGTGAGCTACGATACTTAGCACGCTGCAAAAGTGCGTCCCATGCCTTGTTCATCTCAGTAGCCGTTATGGCTATCGCTCATTACGGCATGCGTGTGTAAGTGTGTGCGGATACGCGCGTGTGCGGTAACCGGTCGATCGCAGGAGGCTGGTTGTACGAAAAGTAGATGTTTTGTCAAAAAAGTTTGGGCACCCCTCCGCTACAGGATGAACTGCAAGGGGAAAAAAGCTTTTAATCATGAATGCTCATTGTGTATTTGTCGCCAACTTAGTCATGTTGATAGCAGGCTAATATAGCTCATATAGATACATACAGCATGTGTTGCCTTCATAATAAGGCTTTTTTATTTTTTGTCGCTCCAATAGTATATTTTGGTCCAATATGGCTCTTTAAAATTTTTGGGTTGCTGACGCCTGGGTTAGTGCGTCGACCGCACAGTGCATTGGTGCAGGGTTCGATTCTGGCTCAGGCCTCCCTATATGGAGTTTGGATTTTCTCCCGGTGCCTGTGTGGTTTTTCTCCAGGTACTCCAGTTTGCTCCCACATTCCAAAAACATCCATGGCAGGTTAATGGAACACTCTAAAATGTCCATAGATGTGAGTGTGAGCGTGAATGGCTGTTTATGTGTGTGTGCCCAGCGACTGGCTGGCAACCAGTTCAGGGTGTGCCCTGCCTGCTGCCCAAAGACAGCTGGGGTAGGCTCCAGCACCCCCGCGACCCTTGTGAGGATAAAGCTGATCGCAAAACGGACGTATCTACAATATAAAGAAAAAAAAATCCAGCCCATTTCCGTTCAATGGACACGGCAACACTACCTCTTAGCGGTCGGGAAATGGGTGGCTTTGCAACACGTGAACGTTGTGTTTCCGCTGATCTACAAACGCACATTCGACAATTCACACACAGTCAATGATAAACAATTATCAACAATGATAAAAGCAGGTATAACATAACAAAAACACATAAAAATCGCAAATATATTTTGGTGGATGTATTACTGTCAATGATTTTGAGACAGCTCTCTCCTCATCGACAATGTAAAAAATGGCATGTATTATGCATCGATCAAAATTATTTTGCTGCTTTCATTCCATAAATGTATGTAAGCACAAAATTAGGCATGATGAAAGATTTAGAGCACCATTTACCATTAAAGATAATTCACTGTAATTCCAACAAAGGACAATAGTTCTTGTTAAGGAATTATTCCGCTAGAAGTAGTAGTAGAACATTGTTGAATTTTATCTTGGTATGAGAACTATTGACACTAGTCTCTCTCCTGAGAATCTGCTGAAGTAGTTAAAACAAAGAATGTACTGTGAAGTTTAGAGCCCATTTCCCTTTGGTTAATTAACAGCCCCCCAAGGGTTTTCTTGCCTCCACCACCTCATAAAAGTCCCTGAAGGCTCTCAAGTGCCTTCAAAGAGGAACCCTAATCTCAAGATCTGTGACCAGCAGCAGTGGTCTATACTTTATGGTGTTGTTCCTTCCTGTTGGTTGTGTTTGTTCAGACACTGAAAGAAACAATTTACAATACGGTTGAAGGTATTTCCTGCTCAATGTTATTACAATCAACTTTAGTGCCCTCGACCCCCACCACTTCTGGGGCCCCCCTCCACGGGACATGTTTTAGAGGAGCTGTTATCTCAGGTATCTGTGTTCCTGCCATCGCACCAAATGGGGGGTAGTGGTGGTCTGGTCTCACCTCACCGCTCCTGGCTTCCTCCGGCCACACCGGGTCAGATGACATGTTACTTTCTTTGTTTCGGGATTTGCATGAGAGGCGTACCTCCCCGCCCCTCATTATCATATTGTCTCTATATAATCTCATGAATGTGTTTCTTCGGGGCTTCCTGATGAAATCTGAGACTCACAGGAGCCCGAATCGATTCGTGTTGCGTTGCGATAAACTGAAGAAAAGACTACGTGGTGTTGGGTCTTCTTCCACCTTATAGAGAGATAAAAGAATCTGTAACCAAGGAAGGGCCAAGAGCAAATTGACAGCTCCCATTCCTCAACATTCTCTACCTCTCAAAATAACAAATCATAACAGCTTCAAATGCTGACCTTATTTGGAGAATGTAGCTTTCCTATCTAAATGGCTGCAGTGGAAACAACAGATACTTGCAACTTGTGAATGTCAAAATTTTTCTCCAACAAACTTGATATCGTCCGAATGTGTAATCAAAGTACCGGTAATAACATTCAGTATACACCACTGTACAATAAATGTCTTTATTGGCGGGGGGGGGAAAAAAAACAGGGTTGATGTAACTCAAGCATAAGAACAGAAAAAAATCATTTGAAAAGGTCACTTTATTATAAAACCCCAAAAGATGCAAAAGAATAAAATTTCTCGCAGGCATGCGCTCACCAATGTATGCACGCACGCGTGCGCACACACACACACGCACACCCTATTTACGCTACACAACCAACCAGCAGCCTGTTACAAATATATAGTGCTTGGAGAGAACATTCCAATAACAATTTGATATGATACCTCCACTGCAGGCAAACTTTTTTTTCTTCCTTACTGAGCTGGACACGTTTAGTCACCATGTTAGTAATTCTCCTGAACAGTGACACAGCCACACCTAATGCCAAGACACAAGGTGCAAGATTTTGGACACATACAAATCCACAAGACGTGTCCAGATCCAAAACAAACAAAGCAAAACAGCAACCCGCAATGGAACATTAAACATTTTTAACCAGACCATCTCTCTAAGTATCATAACTCTTGATCGCTCTCTGCGCAACTCAATGCGATCAACAATATTCAACAGTGAGTTGTCGTGTAATATTGAGTTTGTGATTTGCCCAAGTGTACATTTAGATGAAGGTCCCCTGAAACCTGTGAACAGCTTGAAGATGAAAACCTGTACGACTGTGTCCAAAGATGGTGGACTAAAACAGATTTGTATGCTGCATTAATTTACAAACAAAGCTTCAGGTTTTTATGCAATATCAAAATTGGTCGCAGTGAAAGTAACTGCGCACCTAAGGAAATATAGACCAAGGAGGTGTACAAGGGGTTATCGTCAAATTGTTTTGGTCCCTGCTGGGGGTACTGGACAGGCCATAATTCCTATGCAGTCACCCCCTTAATATTTCCCTCATGCTCATTTTTGTTAACACAGAGGTCTTTGGTAAAAACTAATCTTAATAGGTGCAGTACCTTTTGATCTCGATATATAATGTGTGGAAAATGCATCCGGTTCTGTTTTTTATTTATTTATTTTTTCAGTTGTAGATCAATGCAGCCAAAGCTTGAACTTTTTTTGGTCTACTTTCATGTTCTCCAGGAGTTGAGTCATTCTAAGGTAAGAGTGTGCTTCACTCAAAGGAACAAAGTCAACGTACAAACAAAAAACAAATGCAAAACCAAATACTTGAGGTGCTGATGGAAAAAGGCGCAGAGCAGAAGAATGCCGATTTAAAGATGTCTTGCACAGTGTTGGAGCGCTCCGAAATTAAAAGGAGAGAAAATAGACCAACGCATGAGAAAAATCGAAGTTGACAGCCTCTCCTTTTTGGGTACGGTGACATCATTGCCGAACTTCAACGTAATTGGCGGGGAAGAGACCGTAAGCCCCTCTGCAAACGCCACGCCACCAGCCCTCATCAATCATCTCAATGTTGGTGATGATGTCATCGGGGTCAAAGGAGATCTCATCTTCTCCAGCTGAAATGGGAAGTTCTCATTGGTCATGAACGTAGACACAAATAAACTGCAGCTGAGATGCAGAAATAAGAATCAAGTAATTAAATCCAACATCTCAAGCATTTCTGCCATCTTATTCTATTAAGATGGAACAAAGTTCCCATGATGAATGCAATACATTAATAAAACATGTTCCAGCACCAACATTTTCACAGCTTTTTAGTAGCCTCACCTGCTTGGTAGTCATACAGGGCAACCGCGGTCACCCCGGCGTCCTCACCGGTCTCATACTGCTGCGTCTCTGCAACAGAACGGCCGTTCATTAGGGCTCGCCGACTGAGAGCTTCAGTACTATAATAATAATAATATGTAATCATAATAATAATGATAATTGCAAGGGGCTGCCACTTTGATATATCCTTAAAACATGACACATTTGCTAAAACTAAATTGACTCATAAAATGTTATCAAGAATTAGTAATGAAGACAGTGAGCCTGCAATGACCAATCAGCGCAAAAGACAACAAAAACAAATACCGTATTGGCCCGAATATAAGACGGCCCTGATTACAAGACGACCCCCTCTTTTTCAAGACTCAAGTTTGAAAAAATACTTTTTGAACACCAAATTTGTATACAGAAAATAATTACAGTACATCTGAAACAAATGACTGCAGTATAAAAATATATTTGAGAGAAAAAGCATGTTATTTTGCCTCATTCAAATCTTAATATCTGAATATTTAAATATGTAAACTAAAGTGCAATCACGTTCGTAAATGAATGGCTTCTGGTTTTTGAAATGTAAATTACATCATAACTTCTCCTCAGCTGTGGGTTAACCCGGCCAATCTTCGACCCACTTTTCTCCACATCAGGTGTGTCAAATTCATTTCATATGGTGGGCCACATATGGCCTCGGTAGATGTAAAGTGGGCCGGACCATTAAAATTATACCATACTCTGCTATAAATAACCAAAATAATGTCTTTCCTTTGTTTTGGTCTAAAGAAGCACAAGAACATTCGGAAAATGTTGAAATTTAACGAACAGATCTTTTACAAAACATTTCATGAAGCTCCTTAGATTTCCTTAGCCCAGGGGTGCGCGCACGCACGCACGCACGCACGCACGCGCGCCATGATGAGCAGCCTGAAACTGAGGCTTACATTGAAGGCAACACATGCGGTGTGTATCTATATTAGCTATATCAGTTGACTATCAAATTGACTAAGTTTGATACAAATACACAATGAGCCTTCATGATTAAATGTTTTTTTTTTCCCTGCACTGCATCCTGTAGAGTTTTTTTGACGGAAGATCTAATTTTCGACCAACCAAACTCCTGCGATTGACCCGTTACCGCACGCGCTTACACTGTGATGCAAATCCTCATTGACAGAAATGTTGACATTTAATTTTCTACACATTTTTACAGCATTGGAAAATGTTAAGAATAGCTCCAGGGAGCCACTAGGGCATGCAGCTCTGGAGCCGCGGGTTGCCGACCCCCGGTATAGATTATATCAAGAAGCTTACCCTCAGGCGGGCTCTGGTAAAGCGACTCCGGCTGTTCGTAGTGACCCTGTGGTTCTGGGTCATCATACAGCTGGTCTCCATTCCCATCAGCAGCTTCGCTGGTAAAATCATCTGCAATCTAATGATGATAATATGTTCCGTTATAAGTGTGCGGATTTACCGTTGGCATCTGCTTAGAAAGCACATACGTGGATTTACTGGTAAATCTTTGCAGATTACGACCAGATGACGCACACCATGCGTTCTTTTACTGTACATTATGTAATTGACTTCATAGCAACTCTATCTTGTTGCTATGAAGTTTCTTTGCTATTATTTATGGTGTCCTAAAACAGGCGACATGCACAACAGCTGTTACTGGGCCCATTGTCCTCTCTGCACAATCTCCAAAGTGTCTTCAGAAGATTTCTGTTGGCGCTATATGAATAAAACTGACTTGACTAGGATAAGGTAGTCTGTAGAACACATTCTTTGTATGTTTGTTTGCATGCTGTTTGTAGATCACTTGGGAGTCTGGGGTGCAAACTGTTGGTACAGCGGCCCAACCAATTTTTTAGGCCTGTGGCAGAATACATTTTTTTGATAACCAATGAATAACTCTCTCCCTCACTCTCTCTCTACAAATAAAATGAATACAATAAGTACTTTCATCGATTCCCTTATTTCTTGACACAAGAGAGAAAAATTTATAGTTTTTTGGTCTTTTCTTTGGATGGGATTTTTGGACTGTTACTACCGTATTTTCCGCACTATAAGGCGCGCCTAAAAGCCTTCCATTTTCTGAAAAGCTCACAGCGCGCCTTAAAATCCGATGCACCTTGCGTTTGGTCATTACGGTAATATTTGAAACCCCAAAATGGCTCTTTGTTATAAACACGTTTACAACGCAGAGTTCAAACTTAAGGCGATCAGTTACGCAGTTGAACATGGAAATAGAGCAGCGGCAAGAGAGTTCAACGTTAACGAGTCAATGTTATAACTTGCTGTTAAGTGAACTGTGTCGCTGCTATATTAATTACGTTTTACTGACATCTGATCGTTCTGTTGGCATTTGCTTGAGCGTAGCTCCATCTAGTGAATGCAGATGTCGATTGCATCTTATAATTCAGTGCGACCAATGTATGAAAGAAATTGCAAAATAGGCCATTCATTGATGGTGCGGCTCATAATCCAGTGCGCCTTTTAGTGTGGAAAATACGGTATATAGTTTCAGGCCGATTAATTGATCTGGCCAAAGTTGTCTGCGTTCTCAAAAGTGCAACAACAGGGATGGGGAAAAAGTTGACAGTAGATTATGGCAGAGCTGTTCCTGTTTCTTTTGCAGTTTTGTGAAAATGTCAACACAGAGTACTGTGCTGTGTAACTGCAGTCTTCTTTTCTGTCTAATTTATGACCGTATGACAAACAAAGTAGAAAGTCCTCTACGTCTGGAAGCACACCTCGTATGCTGAAGAATAAGAAGTCTGGACCGGTGGAGTCGGGCTGGGAGTGGGACTCGGGCTCGCCGCAACAGGAACCGGAGAAGGAGCTTTGGCCTGCTGTTCAATTCTACGCCGTGCCTCCTCTTGCTCCTGTTTCTCCTTGGCCTGTCGACGTGCTCGCTCATCTTCAGCTCTCTTTCTGTCCTCTTCCTCCTTCTGCCTGGCAATATTCTCAAATTGGGCCTTAATGCTTCCTGTGCTGCTGCCCGCTGGATGAAAGGAAAAACAATTGGAGAAATGAGATTGGGGATCAGTTTTTGAAAGCAACCACTTCCGCTTTTGTAAGTGCACAACCAGGAATTAGTTCCAGTATCTGTCTAAATTGATACCGATTGTATCAAATTGTTGCTCAATAGCATTTTTGAAAGAACTGGAGGAAAATGGTGAATGAACTACTTGGCTACAACCAGCAGAGGCGTTGTTGATTCAGTAAGCCTACTCGCTGACGTGTAAATAAACAACAAAACAATATGATGTTGGCTACACCTACAAAGCCCTCTCCTCTAACAACACTGGGATCAAAACAGGTAGTATTTTTGGCCATATAAACTTAACACCGGTTTCAGAAAGCAGAGAAAACTTTTTTTTGTGAAAAGAAACACCAAGCAGAACCTTGCCTTTGATGATGGCTTTTTGTTCTTGTGACACCACTAACGATAAAACAAGACTGAGAAAGGGCTTTTGATGGCAAAATAAAGACATAAAACTGTGGAACATGCTGTGACTATCGCTGACTCACTGCATGGCTCGAGTTGAACATCAAAGGCTTTTTTGATAGCGCATCATCTTTTCTAACAATCGCAACACACTTTCTATTTCCGACCACAACATACACATTTTACATTATTCGCATTCGCGCTCAGTGGAACCTCATCCTTGGCATGGATGAGCGACTGGATCTCTGTTGTAATGCTTCTCACACTGCGTAACACATAGCTGTAACCTGAAAAACTAGCAATATCCCTCCACATTCATAATCATACAATCACAACTTGCCGTTACATTTGAGACATCTGAAAATCATTTCATTTTCATCCTTTCATACAATCACAGATGCCTCGACAGACACAAACTTCCCCCAAAGACGTAAATAAAGCATTAAACAATCAGAATAGCGCTTAATATTAAGAAAAGGCAAATTGCTAAATGGAGTTTCACCGGAAGCACTTGTCGTACAGGAGCAGAAACATCTGTGCTCTTACGTTTTGTAGGCAGACTACATACGTGTTGTAGTGATATTTATGAGACAGACAAATGAGAAGTGCTGGTGACATTTATGAACGTTTAAGATTACAAACGGGCTCAGGGAAGACAATGTATTCTATTCAGGTGTGAGGTGCCAAAACCTGTCTGACTTCTAACATGTTCACAGTTAATCGAGATGACAAGCTGAGATTTAAGCCTGTATCCCGCTGAGTGGTGACGGTTTGCAACTGTTATACTGAATGTTAATTTTTCATCAAGGTTCGTTCAAGGCCGCTAAAGGCTGCCAGACGTTTGCCAACAATTTTAATGGTCGCAAACTTTTGTGTTTTGCTTTTTGTCGCAAGATGTTCAAGAAAAAACAAAACAGTTGGGCTTGAACAAATCCTGATGCTAACTCAACATTCGCTACCTTAACAAACTTTAGCCTTCAGTAGAATTCAGACTTTACCTCATAATATTTATCTTCTACTCAAAAGCAGTGCTGATAGTAAAACCAAAGCGATGTCACTCAGCCACCATCAGTGACCTGTTAAAGTCATTACTAAGGATAGGTGCCGAGTGCGAGTACTATACGGATGCTTGGGCTGAATTCTAAACAGCAGGACTCCACTTGATGAATACGAAACGTCCACTGAATTGAATAAGTTAATTATTTATCAAAATCCGAACAGTTTTTCCCTTGCAAAAAATGAGTGACTGTCAGGAAAACAGCCTCTATTTGTGTTTGTTAGCTTGGCTAGTCCAGTGCATTCAAAGTAGTGGAGTTTTCTCAGCTTTCAAAATTGCCAGGCATCGCAACGTCAAGTTTGAGGTCGCGAGAAACAACAGATACTGGTCAATGCTTACCAGCCTCCACAGGTCTGGTTTTCTGGTAAGATGATTTGGGCTTCTCAACATCCTCGAATGTGCCTGCACTCTGTCGAGCACAGCCAAAGAAATGTGTCACAGTCATCTACATGGACATGTACACAAGGATGCAAACAGAAATGTACCTTATCCATCCTGTCATTCTGGACACCAAATTTTCCTCCAAACCCTTTGGAGTAATCTAGGGGAGGAGAAGAGGTAATGAATTGGAGGATCCATTTGACTTTACCCCAGGTATTTCAACCACAGTCACTTTCCAAACAACTATCCATCCGTTTTCTGTACAGCTTCTAATTTTGTGCAGCTGCTTTTCATTTCTGCATTAATTTAGTGACTATATTCAAATTCATGAGCGGTACCTACAAAAAGTCTTTGTATGAGACCTCGTAAGAGCTCCGATGAAACAGACTGTGGTTGAATTAGTTCACGCAACACTAAAACTGGAAGATTCAGAAGAATAGGATGATGGACTCATGCAAACCTGTTTCAGGGAGGGAGAAACAGAAAAATGCACAGCAGACGGGCAATCTTAAAAGCCAGGCGCTTGGACAGTCAAGCGGCCATTTCGCTTTTGCCACAAACTCAAAATCAGCCATGTCTCTGCTTGGTCTCATTGGAAGACATCGCTAAAAATGCAATGATCATACCACTAAGCGACTATCATGCAACAAAATGCACTGGCCCAAAATAACAAACAAAAGAAATACGCATCATAGCAGTGCGAGAAACTGCAGGGGAAACTGATCATTGAGGCACAACAATGTATCCAGCCATCCTCAACTTCTAACCACTTGTCATCGCTGGGGTCGAGGTGAGCTGGAGCCTTAACCGGCTGACTTGGGGTGAGAGGCAGGGTACGCCCTGGAGTTGTCGCCAGTCACACCTACGCGCAGTTCAGTCTCTTCAATTCACCGATGTTTTTGGAAAGACGTCCAAGTACCCAAAGAAAACGCCACAGATATAGCGATGGAGATTCAAAGATGCAAGTCCAAAGTGTGCTGAATGCTAACCAATACATTATATTGCCAGAAAAAAAATGTGATTCAAATTTCACGTTTGTCATTATGGAATGTAGCACAGCCATCTTATGTACTCCTATAGGGGCCTTGTGATTGGACCTGAAAATTCATCAAATCCAAATCGACATTGCAATGTAGCAAAACGCAATTTTCAAAGGTGTCAATTTGGAAGAAAAAAAAGTTGGTTAGTCGGCTTTTGTGTACTTACGGTATGTAATAAAGCGTCTGTTATTGGTTGGGCTTATTTTTAAAAAATATGTGAGAAGCACCTTGAAAAAAATTGCATACTAAATCAGTATGGGAATATTGAAGGAAAAAAAATGCAATTTGATGTTTTTTTTTTAAATCGTTCAGCCCTACTGCATGACATCATTGAAGGCAGTCGTAATAGAGACCTAATGCTCCTTCTGCACCTTTGAACAGCTTGCTGATGAGCTGATCATTTAAATCTGGCGTGTTACAGCAGAAACATCTAAAACGGGCAGGACATCAGCCGTCGAAGACCAGAGCTGGACACTCTTGCCTTAAAATTACCATTTCGGCATACGGTTACTCGTGCCTGTTGTAGATTTGCTACATTTACTGGAAGTTCTAATGAAGGCTCAGGAGTAGGTTTGGAGGAGAGGGGAGAAACAACATTGCCACAGGCCAACCAACCGTTTTGGAAAATAGTAGTACTTTCCTGGAGAATTCCACAACTTGGACCTGTAATCTCATTCATAATACGTGCATTTACAATAGGCTGGGTATACCGAGTAGGCCATCCATTTATGAATTTACTGCCCACCTGTTTGCCATCAATCTGAGGGCTTTTGTTTTTCGTTTCTTTTTTTTTTTTACATTGAGCAGCTTTGAAACAACCTATTAAGATTATGACAGCGGAACTCAAGGCAAAAATTTCCCTTGGAAAAATATGTTCTATGTGCCCCTATGAGTCTAAACTCTGTACTCATGTTTATATTGAGATTGTGGACTAAGAAATTAGATGAATCCATTCATTATTAAAAATATCTCAGGAGCAAGCCACTTTGCTCGATACTGCCCTCTGCTGTTGAAAGAAAATACCACATTCTGAAACTGTCAAAACTGCCTTTGGGCAAGCAACGTGAACATCACAAGACCAAACGCAGAAAACAGGTGAGCTGTGACCACGCTCGCAAGTCAAACCCAAAATGGCAGCCTCCTAAAACGGATGAAAGATATGCACTCATCTTTTTAATTCTTATCCCACGAAAGCAATATCAATAAAAATACAGAGTTTAGCCTTGTGGGGACACAACATCCTGGCCTCAGTTGAACTGACATTGGAGGACGATGGAGTATAGCAGCACTAGAAACCTCTTTAAAAATAAATAAATAAATAAATAAATAAATAAAATTACGTGCAAAGTTCAGTGTATGAGACAGCGGAGCACAGCCCAGCAGTGGTGGGAGTTAACTGAAAGAGGAGAGCCAGTGTTTCGGCAAAGTAGAACATGGCCATGAACTGAAAAAGAAGGGATATAATCAACGACAAAAAATAAAAAAAAAACAATCAGTCAATCATTGGCTTTGAAGCTGATGATACCACATGTATTTTGTCAAGGGATGGCAAGACATAGACCAGGCGTTCTAAAATACGGGAAGGTGTTGAGAAAATTATTTGTGCCTTTCTGTGACTCATGCTTGGCCAGGTTCTCCTTGTACTCATAGCCCAGGGCACTCTGGTCCTGCCTCCCCACCTCTACCCCATACTGACCTCCAAACCCCCGTTTATAGTCTGCAACATAACACACACAAATACAGACAGTATGGACAAACAAAGATCATACAATACAATACAAACATGGATAATAACAAGGGCAGACCTCTCGTGGCGGAGACACAGACCGGGTTATTAAAGGTCCAATACCCATTTGGTCTTGACAGTGCTTATGACTTTGTATGTTTTTGACTCAACTATTTTCAACCTGCGATATTCAAAGCTACAATGATACACAGGCAGTGATTTTTTTCCAGTCTGCTTTGTGTGAGAGTATCTCCTGAATCAATGCCTGACGTTTAATTCTACATTTTAGCCAGGCCTCCAACTTTCTTTCTTTGTTCCCCTTTTGGTTTGACTCACACAGTGAGGAAGTAATTATCCTTTGCAATACATCACATCAAACACCAAAAGAGAAGCCCCATCAGAAAAAGAGGAAGGCATTTCAAAGCCTGCAGAGGAGAAATTGGACATTTTCTTATTTCTTTTCAGAACAAACTATCATGGATGAACATAATGGTGTACTCAGGCAGTGTTAAACTTGAAGCACTTGAGCTTTGATGAGTCACAATAATTCCGGAGAGAAAAAAAAACCGCACTGGATGTAAATATGACAAGATATCAAGCCAACAATGTATCGCCGTTATTAAAATTTATTTTCAAATCCTGCCAAAATTCACCTTGAGCAGGCAATGTTTTTGACAATTTATCACCAATTTGGGAAATAATCATGTCTCCCAACAAAATATCTGTGAAAAGTGGAGGCTATTTTTTCGGCCAATTGACTGCTCTAACTTTGTCTTTTTGTCCAAATTCTGAGCACAATTGATGACTTAACAAGGATCTTAAGGGAATCTCGTTTATTCCATGTGTTTTATCCATCCAAGGCACCACAGTATAGATGCACACGCAAACTTCATATTTCATGGGCGGCCATCTGCAACATCCATGTACTGTATGTCTGAACAAGTCAAAGATGGTACCTTTTTGTGACTCGTGGAGCTGTAGTTTCTCCTGGTGGTCCCACCCCAGAGCAGATTTATCCTGACGGTCTGTCTGCACACCGAATTTGCCACCAAATCCTTTGACATAGTCTGGAGACACATGACACAAAGAGTTGTTGTCCACTTACTGAATGAGCAAGGAAAAAAACGACCTTTGAAATTTTATTTTGAGAATTAACTGAAGGGGGAATTAATTTTATACAGTTTTTGTCGGATACAACCAATGGGAGCAGATCACGCAGAGAAATGTGGTTCCAAAGTAGTCAGGATGCAAGCTCGTGTCACTGCTGCAACTTGCTGCAATTTAGAAAATGTGGCTACTGGAAGCATGATGGGAAATTCTTGGCGTCCCTTATTTTCAAACAGACATATCTGCAGTCGACAGTTAGCCAAGCAAGCAGGACAGTATCACATTGTCAAGTTTGTCAGACAAGCAGCTACAGGATAGTTTCTCTGCAGTGCTGTGCTTTAGAGTCCAGGCAAGTCTGGACAGACCACACATTCTCATTCAGAGCTTCTGGGAACAAAAAAAACAACAACACTTGAGCAATGGCATTTTTAGCACAGTGGACAAAATAGGGAATAGATACGAAAAATCTGAACGTTAGCAAAACCAAAAACAAAACAAAACAAAAGTCAACAATTTGAAGGCTGAAGCGTCAATAATGGTTAAGTTACAAATGTCGCCATCATTTTTCCTGTCATGTTACATTAATTCAGCTAAATCAGTAAAACTCCACAGATTTGTTGAGAAACCCTTACTTTGTCTTCTCTGGCATGCTACGCTGCAAAATATTCCCAGAAACATGTGCCATTGACTGCAAAAGAGACTTGATGATGTGCACACAAAAATACAATGTATCAATATTGGAGTTGCGAAAATCTGGACATGAAAATAAAAGCCTTAAAGGTCTAGAAAATATGAATTCACAAAAAATCTATCACGGATGTTCCTGTGCTTAGTGGGAAATGTATATATAGGAAACATTTTTTTAAAAGACTTCAAAGACTGTGTACTGATTTATATTGGGCAGATTCTAAGTGTTCAAATCAATTTATAGATCTCTTAAACATCGAACATGGATACAGCAGGTAACTCTCTGGCTCAGTTAGGTTTTTGAAAACATTTTCACCACCTTCCTTCCCTTTCATTACGCGAAAGGTGTTGTTCTAAGTATTCTGGCGATATCAAGAAGTATTGTATATTTGGTCCGTGATCTACCTTCAGCAAGAATATTTCAGAATGTATTGAATGACAATGTACACAGAATTTAAGATCTCTCAGGTTGAGATAAGAGAAAGTGACAAACTGGCAATTTAACCTTAAACATCCAACTTGGGTTACAGGCATCAATGAAATATTCATGAAACGTCCGCCGCGGAAACAGAATTACCGCACGAATAGGCACTGTAGCTGGTGTGCAGAGTTGCAGGCTGTCTGAACGATCCCATTTAATTTTTAAGCAAGGTGATTCATTGAAGGGATGAACAATGAAGTGATAGTGCCAAATGCACAGCATGGCAAATTGCTACACTCAAAAAATGTTTTTAAAAAACAAGTGAAGCCCCTTTTGGAACCTTTAAAAAATGGGAATGGGTACAAAATTATGTGCATTTCAGTATGCAGACAATATAAGTGAACTTGTGTCAAATGTCAGTCACTTGTTCATTTCTATACAATGATACCAACCTTTCTGAGACTCGTGCCTCTCGGTTTTGCCCTGGTACTCAAAGCCCACAGCACTCTTGTCAATTTTGTCGGTCTCCACGCCAAACTTCCCACCAAAACCCTTGGTATAATCTGCCCAAAGGCCACAGCAAATGGTGAAGCAGGAGGCATTCCGATGAGGAGAAAAAAGAGAAAGAAACAGGATGATTAAACGACGATGGTCCGCACGTGGATGGAGTAGTGAAAATTCGGAAAAAGGATTTCCTGTTTCAGTCAGAATGACTTTTGTCACTGAAATAACAGCTAAAATAGTAATTGCGAGAACGTAAACATGTGCCGAGGGCCCGCTGAATTGAGTGAATGTGGTGCCTTGACACGGGGAAATGCCGCCGGAGGAGGTTGCGTGGCCCGCTGAGGACTGCCTCGACGGCAGCCGTCAAAGGCCGTGCAGCATTCGAAAGGGACCAGACAGCTCACAATTAGGCTACTTTCACACTGCATGCAGGGCATGATGACCAATTGGGATGTTTTGTATTCCCATCCTTTTATGTACTCGTTCACATTACCCTCCCTGAAAGAACAACCAAAAAAAAAAAAAAAAAAAATCGGACTTCTAATGAGGAGGATTCGCCTGTGAAGTGACATGCATGCGTGCATGCACACAAAACAAGCCGTCACCAGGCACTTTTTACATGGAAGTAAATATTATCTTGCATGTCATTGTTCATTTCATTTCTCTGTTTACTACATCCTACGGCCTTGCTTCTCTGCTTGCACTGTCCTCCCTTCCAACGAGAGATCCGATCAAAGACACAAGGACTTTAACAGAGGAGCAAGGGGGCAGAGGGACGAATATTTGCAGAAATGAGACGATTGTCTCGCAACATAATTTCCTGGAGATCGCAATTAAAGTCGATGATACACCACTGACTCATCACAAATCAACCTTCTCCCATGGCTCAGTTATTATTATTGTTACACTCTGTACTATATGTCCACTTTATGCTTCATGTTTCAAGTGGGGTTCAATTCAATAATGATCAGTTACTCTTCATAACGCCCTGCGATTGGCTGGCTACCGATTCAGGGTGTCCCCTGCCTACTGCCCGAAGACAGCTGGGATAGGCTCCAGCACCCCCCGCGACCCTAGTGAGGATCAAGCGGTTCGGAAAATGGATGGATGGATACTCTTCATAACTTGGAAGATGCAAACACTTTTATGAGTGGTACACTCCAAGTGTGTCTCTCGTCTTGCCCGCCACAGCACCTTGAGCGCGCTGCTTGGACAGGCTCATAAATGCAGGTCAAGTGTTGACATTTTACCTTGAATTTAAAGACAGTGGAGAACTATAAAACATTTCTTTACGTGGCCAAAAGAATTTGAGAAAATAGTAACCTAATTCCATCAAATTGTATAAACAGGTAGGGCTTTATTTAATTATGTACTTCATATTTTGCTGTACATTCATGTGTTGATAATCAATTAGTCTGTCCGTTATTTAGTTGATTAAGCAATTAACTGGTTTGGAAATATCTCTCCATTTTTTTCAACCCCTTTATTCCAAAACATGACAAATTGACAATGCAAAAAATACACAAAATGTTTTTGATTCCGTTACTAGTTTGGTCCATAAAATGTTAGAAAATTGGCAAAGGTGTTAATTGTTTTCCCCAGAGAAAAACAGATATTTGCATATACCTTATTATGATCCAGCACAAAGATAATCAATGGAGGGCAACAGTAATCTGAGAATATTTATTGCTGCAAGGCTGAACTTTTAAGGATTTGGACAATGTTAAGATAAACACGGTCTCAAGGTGATTCATTGATTGTCAAAGTAATCACCGATTTATTTGATCAATCAATTAGCTGTGAACTGATCGTTTTATTGTTGTACTTCTAGGTAGTAGTGGGTTTGGCATAACAACCATGAGCCAGTGGAATTAAGTCATTTTGGAAACAAATACTGCCCCAAACAGAACAGACGCTCAGCTCAACATGTATAATCACACTAAAATGACAAGGAATGACAGCAACACAGTCTGGCATGGATTACAAGAATTTTCCCTCCTGTGGTCTCTTCATTTGGAAGGCCCTCATGTGCGTTTCATGTTTGAACTGAAAACCAACCTTTCTGGGACTCGTGTTTCTCGGTTTTGCCTTGGTAATCAAAGCCCACTGCACTGCGGTCAACGCGATCTGCCTGGACACCGTACTTCCCTCCAAACCCAGTGTTATAGTCTACAAATAAAGCAAAAGTGAGATGTTTAGTGGTCAGGGTGAGACATAATCGAAGGGCTGGTCACTTCAATATCTAAGCCTACATGGAAACTCCCTGGCATTTTGGGGAGGTTTTAATATCAAATGTGACATATTAAATATTCATAAAATGGAATGATAAAAATGTGTATTGACTTCATTCAGAATTAATGCATTTAGTTCTTAAATTAATTATGCATGGTTTTTTATTTTACATATACAGCCCAATGGGATTGTGGAAGGCGTTCGTTTTATAAACTGTGCTTATGCCTTTTCATTTTTAAATGATTAAAAAAAAAAGTCATTTGTAAGTATTTTTTTAAATTTCAATGGCTGAAATAACATTTGCAAGCTTTGAACCAAAGGACAAAATTAAAAAAGGGAGATTGTAATCAAGGATCATCGAACTGCTGATTAGAGGACGTTGTCATCGGGATCATACGAGTTTGTCAGCTGCAGTCTCTCCCTTATAAACAGTTGATGTTCCAAAAGAGACCGGCGGGGCTTAGGGAACAAACAAATCATTGGTTTCCTGCCAAATATTCAACAATCTTGAGGAGAAAAACTACTCTTCAAGTGTAAATCAGTATAAATATCAAAGACTGATGCAGGAACAGTCAAGTAACCAAACGCTTCAGATAAAACTGCAAATTTCAAACTGTGATATGGGGTTAGAGCTCAGTTACCAAAGTTGCAACGTCACCTTTCTGTGAGGCGTGTTTCTCTGTTTTCCCAGCATACTCAAAGCCCACCGCAGACTATAATAATAGCAGAAAAAGGAAAACAATACAGTATTTCAAATGATTTAGGTCAACAAAATACAAGTAATAATGACACATGTATCAATATTGAAATCCCTTTAATGTGGATTTACTGCACCTTTACAACCCTGCCTTTACAACGCTCATTCAACAGTTCAGTATGAATGAGTAACACAGTAGACGGACTTAGGGGTGAGAGCGGTTCTGCATTCTGCCTTCACAGAGGGAGGGTCAAAGTCGCTGTGACGCATGTGTAAATGGAAAAGGGCATCGCGGGTCAGCAGTGTGATGTTTTGATGATGTGTGCACCGTGTAGAACAATTGAATATCTGAATGGCAGCTATTCGATAGCGACCAGCTAACAATACGATACCTCCATGTGTGGCGGCAGTCAGTATTACAGCACATACAATTTGCAGAGCCAACAAGGCGCCTGGAACGCTAAAGTTTACAATGGACTTTCAAACAAAAGTGATGTTGAACGCGCCATCTCGACACAAAGGCTCATGAACTTTGATGTTGGAAAAAAATAGAAAAGGAAGGGGTGCGGACATATAACATTTGCATATAAGCAAAGAGTGTGTTTCATAGAGGGGGAAGAAACAAAACTTGGTGAGTAGTTGTACAAAAAGCTTTGAGTGGGTCTTGAAGTCTTTCAAGAAAAATGGAGGAAAATAGCAATGGGGGAAAAATTAAACTGCATTTTTTGTGATTACAATATGTAAACCTGGGTGTCTTATATTTAATAGCACAATGGAAATGTAAGAAAAATAAATAACCGCAACTCCACGCGTAAATAAAAAGACAAAGCAAAAAGGGGAACTCAAGGCAAAAACGTTCTTGACAAAAATATATTTTATGTGCCCCCGACCCCCAGTCTAAACAATATTCGGATTGATAAAGTATTTGTGGAATAAGAAAGTCAATGAATCCATACATTTTTCTCCATGTCAGGAGACAGTCATTTTGGCCCTCTTCTATCGACTTGAGTTGACGTCAAAAGTGCCCTTGCGCTTGCATTGCAACCATCACGAGACCAAAGCCAGAAAACAGGTGAGACATTTGCAATTGAGGCGCGAGGGCCATTTTATGTTGACTTCGGTCAAGAGCAGGGACGCGGAATACCACGAAAATGGGATGGTTGAAAACGGATGGATTAAGTTGTTTAATTCTTATTCCACCAAGGCAACAGTGATCAAAGCCAAAGAACATTCAACATGGTTTTGCAAGCAAAAAATTATTGGCTCTGGTTCTGCTTGTAAATTTCCCCATTGTGGGACGAATAAAGGATATCTTATCTTAAAGCGAAGGGCCCTGGCTGATTTGTCTGATGCAAAATTTGCTGCTCAGCTCCCTTTCAAGGAAATTACGGTACCTCAATACTGCTGGGTGTCATTTCAACAAACAGCTACTACTTTTGCTGATGCTCCTCCTACTACTAAAATTCATCCAGACATTTGAAGTTTTCAATAAGTGATCAGAAATCGGACATACCTGGTCTACGCGGTCAGACTGAACTCCATACTTCCCTCCAAAGCCCTTCGAGTTATCAGTCTGGGAGCAGTGCTTGGATAACTTGCTCTGGTATTCATGTCCCACAGCAGACTGTACAAAATATACCCCAATATCGTCAGGACACAACAATACGGAGTCATCCATCAGAATGCATTCTGTTATTGGCGGTGATTAAAATAGGGTGATCAACGAGAGAGAGAGGGCGGTAAAAAATGAGCGGTATCACTGGAAACTGAGCTAGCTCATCAGAGATTCATGCACACACACAATGAAGTATCGCTCACTCATCAAATTCATGTTGCGCTAGCTGAAGAGGAAAGACTGAATGGACCGAGCTTCTTGCCAGGACAGATGATTGTGAAACAACACAATTGAGTTCCCGATGTGTTGCCAATGAAAGACAAGTAATAAGTACTACATCTCAAAAACTGTTTTAAAGTGATTCAAAGATAATGAGTCAATAAACACTTGAGGCAATATAAAGCAATTATTCTTTTTGATGATCAATGAATCAGTGAGATTTTTTTTTAATTTAAATCTGTACAAATCCTCAACGGGAAATATTATCTGACTTCTGTCGTCCTCCATGAAAGCAGACGGATTATCTTTGTGCAGAAGCAAACAAATCAGAAAACATTTGCTTTGACTGGGTAAAACAACAGTCAACAATTTGCCTATTTTCTGATATGTTACGGAACAAACCAGTCACTGATTCATGATTAATTTCTGCATTTTTTGCACTGTCAATTTGAAAGAATGTCCTGTTTTTTAATAAATGGAAGTGAAAACATGTTTTTAAATCGACAGCATAATAGACAGATTAATCGATTATTAAAATAATCATTATCCACAACCTCAATAAAATCAACAGCAGATTTTGCTTTCCTGCACCTTGTCCATGCGGTCCTGCTGAACCCCAAATTTTCCTCCATATCCATGCGATGCCTTGGGCATGTTATCCAGCTCCTGCTGTTTCAAGCTAGTATGCTCCGTTGACACGGTTTCGCGCAGCTGGTGGATACTATTCCAACGGGGACAAATAAGTTAATGACACATTTGTGGTTGGTCCTGCAAGCAGACAGAGAAAACTACATTCTCACTTTATGTGCCCCTGATGTCCTGAGCCAGCAACTGTCTTAGCACCCCAACGCTGCTCCTTCTCGGATAAATCATTCTGGAAACGTAAGGGGAAAATACACAGAAAGATGGTGAGTAGGACAATGACTCTGTGTCACATAAAAGGAGACGTGGCTGAAGATGGTGTGCAAAGCTACCTCAAAGTCGGGGTCAGTCTCCCAGTCGTCACCTCCATCATCTACAGTCACTTTAACTGACTGTCCTGCTGCTGCCTTCCACATCTTTCGTGAGCTCTTGTCAAACACTCTTGAAGTACAAAAACGCATTCAATAATGCAAACAGAGATGATATTAACCATGTTAAATTTGATGACAATTTTATATACAGGTATGTCCATTTAGCTCCATGTACTGTTTATTGGAATCACATTGAAGGTCTATACCTTGACACAAAATAGAGATCAAATGTTTAAATGTCAAACAATGGTGTTTAAATGTCAAACAATGGTGTTTAGCTTTGGCATTGCTTGATCGGTGGTCATTATTGTTCCTCCTGATGTCATTTTAGATCTGTGTATTACAAGGAAAAAATGGGAAAGCGTCGAAAAGTGGAAATTTCCTCGATCTTCACAAAAAAAGTGTAGTCACAAACAAGCTCACACAGACCAGGAAGCAATCGCCTGTGTGTTGCCAACATGACATGCCGAACTCCGACGACACAACCACACCCTTCTACGACTCGTGCACGAACCCTGAATATCTGGCATTTCTCTGATTATGACAGCAGTCGTTTGGGAATGATTTTGATAAGGTTAACAAAGAGTGTCCGACAGAGGGTATACGTTCGAATTGGGTAATCCCCAATAATCCTTTCTTCGTTGATGAAGTTGATGACTCACGTAAAGTGGCTGAAGCGTGCACTTTATAAAGTCAGCCAGGTATTTCATATTCAGGGAGCTAAATCCCAGCACATATAACACAGCAATTGTTTGAAACGGAAACAGCACAAATGGAACGTCTTTTACCCTTTGACCAATGACATTCAAATTTTACGTGCCGTCTTGCCAGGAAGCTGTGGAAAAAGGTGAGCCCCTTATTTTTGTGAATTATGTCGGCATATGTTCACACGCATTTCAGGTGCCAACAGCGTTGTGCTTGGGTTGCGGAATTGTGTGTGACAGTCTGTCTGCGGCATTTCCTGCTCCTTTTTTCCCCACATAGCTAGCTGCTTATGCTAACATTGCCAACTGCGATTACGCAGTCGGCGCAAACTCGGAGAGGCCAAGACATTTTCGAATGGAATTAAGATTTCCACGCTCACCGTCCAAGACAAATGGAGCTGCGTCCAGAATCCACTCAGTCGGATCTTCAGGAAAAAATAACGTGAGCGTGTTTTCGCCCTGATCGAGATGGAGAGGAACGCTCAACGCTGTCGGGATCTTCCTGTTCTCCCTGAATCCCGTTGTCAGACGTGATGACGACACAAATGGGCGTGTGGTGCGCTCTTGCGTAATGCCTTTGATCTGTCGACCGCCGTACGTTGACATTACAAGTGCTCGACAAAAAGTTAGAATATCATGAAAAAGATTATTTGTTTCAGTAATGTTAGTGAAACTTGTGTAGCCTGATACATTCAATTTAGATGATTACTGTACATATACCTCAAAAGGATCTTTTTTTAAAAATCACTATCTCACAAAATTAGAATAAAACTATACAAAGAAAGGAGTTTTATAAATGGCCGACCGAAAACTATAAACTTGAAAACTATGTACATGTACAGCACTCAATACTGTACTTAGTTGAGGCTATTACTTATTACTGATTCGTCTTACTGTTTATTGTATATGTTAAATCGCTCCATGTACAGCACTTTGTATGCAGCGATGGCTGTTTGAAAGTGCTCTATAAATACTGTTGACTTGACTTGACTTGAGGCTCCTTTTGCCACAATTACTGCACCAATATGACGTTGCATGGAGTCGATAAGTGTGTGGCACTTCTCAGGTGCTATGAGAGCCCAGGTTTCTCTGATAGTGGCCTTCAGCTCTTCTGCATTGCCGGGTCTGGTGTATCGCATCTTCCTCTACACAATACCCCATAGATTTTCTATGGGGTTAAGGTTAAGCGAGTTTGCAGGCCAGTCAAGAAGAAGGAATACCATGGTCCCTATATCAGGTACTGATAACTTTGTCACTGTGTGCAGACACCAGGTCTTGTAGGACAATGAAATCTACATCTCCATGGAACTGGTCAGCAGCAGGAAGTGATGTAAAAATTTCCCTCTAGACTGCTGCATTGACCTTGGACTTCAGGAAACACAAAGGACCAACACCAGCAAATAACATGGCATCCCAAACCATGACTGACTGTGGAAATTTGACAGTGGACCTCAAGCAACGTGGATTCGATGACTCCCCCTGCTTCCTCCAGACTCTGGGACTGTGGTTTCCAAAGGAAATGCCAAATTTGCTTTCCTCAGAGAACATGATTTTGGACCAATCGTCAGCAGTCCAGTCCTTTTTCTCAGGCAAGATGCTTCTGACGTTGTTTGGTGTTCAAGAGTGGTTTGACACAAGGAATGCGACAGTTGAAACCCATGTCTCGCATATGACTTTCAAAATATTCAAATTTTCTGAGATAGTGAATGAGGGTTTTTTTAAATTAGTTTTCAGATGTAAACATCTAAATTTAAATGAATTAGCCCTTGAAATGTATCCATCTGGAATGAAAGTATGTATACACAAGTTTCACTTTTTGAATAATAGTATTGAGATAACTAAACTTTTTCATGATATTCATTTTATGACAAGCACCTGTACATAAACACAAAAATTTGAGTTTAATTGATTCATCTATCCATTTCAAATCATAGTTTTGAACATTTCATTTGAATATTAAACAAACATGGCAAGTCTGTACGCGGCGGAACAGAGCACGGCCATACCGTCTTACGTTTAGCTGTTTCATAATGTTGTGGTCTTAGAATTGTTTTTCAAACTAATACTTTAATTTGTACTTGACTACGGTACTGCATTAGTGCAGGTTACTGATGGACCATCTTGTTGCTGATTTGTTTGACCAGAGTGGACTAAGAACCATCCCATATGTACAATTCATATCAGTCTTTGTAAAGTCGCTTCAGGTACTGTTTATAGGTTATGGAGAATTGTAGACCGGAATGATGACAAACAATTGTAAAATGTTTCAACGGATGTTTCCATCAAAGCCAGACTTGCAAGATCTCGCACAATGTGTGACCAGTGGTGACCCAAAAGGAAGACATTCACCAGGGACTTCCGTCTTTACGGGAGGGGCGGAAGTTGTATATGTTTCAGGGTTCAAAATCAGTGGTTTATATGTACCGTATCTTGTGCTGACCCGGTCCACCTGTCAAATTTAGAAATCAATGTGGCACCCGAACCAAACGGTTTGCCTACCCCTGGGCTAGATTGATCTCTCCTGAACAAGAAAAAAAAAATCAAAACACTGAAACAAGCTTGGTTGTATTTTTTCTACATTGTTTGGCAGTTGGGACAAAAAAAACGTGAGTTCTGTTACATTATTACTGGCATACAAAGACATTGTGCTATCTTCATTGGAATTTTAAAATCAAAAAGCATTGTAGTGTTCATCTTACTGAAAAAGAGTTACAAGTGTTTCACAATTAGAATTGTTTTGCAGAATTTCACTGAATAAATCATTTTTCTGTAAAATAACTGCACTTTCATTATCTAGAAATAATACTACATTTGACAAATAATAATACATACTCTTATCAGCTTCTGTAAACAATGTCATTAACTTATTTCAACGTAGAAATAAAATCGAAATCAGGAGTAGATTTCTAACTTTTGGCCCGGCCGTCCACAATATTTTCTGCTTCTCGTTTGGCCCCCCTGGGAAAATAATTGCCCACCCCTGGTCGAAAAGGTAAAACCATTTATTCAAAACAACCCATAGGAGTATTAAAAGATGTCTTCCACTCATCCCCTTTTTTAATTCGAACCAAATGGATTGCTTTAATTGAATTTAGACAAAAATGGTATCAGTGTGTAAAGAACTGAAGAACAGTCCATTAGCAGGAGTGGGTACCTATTCTTGACTGTTATTTCGTTAAGACCTGCAAAGCAATTTTGCCCATTTATCGATCTTTTGCACACAGGTTTTTTTATTTCGCTAAAAGTGGATTCAAGACCCAACACTTGAATGTCTTGTGTTCTCTTTTCTTTTCTGTATTGCAACATCATAACTCAGCAGGAATTGATGTGAGCCTGCTTTTAGACGTGCGCTTGAACAGACAGTAGACGTGCTAATATTGAGGCAATATGCAAATGAGAGGTGCACAGTTGTGCCCCATGTAAAACATTGACCCAAAGACAAAAATCCAGTGTAATCCAGGGTGTTCATAAAAATTGATGTGTATGAGGAGATAGACAACTAGTTCCCCCGCCCTTCAGCCTGTCCTTTCTGGTTGGCGCCAGCAAAACATAAATATTTGATATAACAGCTCCTTATATGATGTTAAACATTTTTACTAGAAAACTCGTACACAGGTAGGTGTGATTAGAAAGCAACAAAGGAAGTAGTTCAACACAGTAAGAAGTAAATTCTTCTTTCTACAAATCCTTTTCTTGATCACAATAAACATTGTGATCACAAAATCGTTGTCGGTGTATCTTCTCTTACCAAAACCAAAACCATCTGTCGCCTCATAAATAGGAGAGAACATTATGATTTGACGAGTTACTTGTGCTTGAATGCGCTTGAGCCTTCTCTGTCGCCGCCCCCATCCTCTGGAACTCTCTACCACAACACATCCGCAACTGTACTGACCTCCAATCCTTCAAATCATTTCTTAAAACTCACCTCTTCCGCAATGCAATCGATAACGTAAAAAGAAAAATAGCCAAGACCGTAGGGATCCTCTACAAAACCAAGGAAGTGCTAAATAAGAGATCTTTGTACACATTATACACTTCATTATTATTACCATATATAACCTACTGTGTGGAAATATGGGGAAATGCCTGCAAAACAAACACACTCCCTATTCTCAAACTACAAAAAAAAGCCATTTGAATTATTAATAGATCAAAATATACGGAACCCACAAATCCACTAGTTATCAAATTAAATACGATGAAATTTTATGACCTGGTTGACTTTAAAATCGCCCAATTAATGTACAAAGCACACAATAACCTGCTCTGCCAAAACATTCAGAAGTTTTTCGAAATTCGAGAAAGCAACTATGAATTAAGAGGTACCAACTTATTCAAAAAACTCAAAACAAGAACAAACATCAAGCAAAGAAGTGTATCTAGCAAAGGTGTTAATCTGTGGAATAATCTCGAAACGGACCTGAAAATGAGTAAATCGCTTGCTGAGTTCAAAAACAAATTCCAAAAAAATAGTACAAACAACCTACATCAATCAGAGTTAAAATGATAAATTCTAAACATTAAACATAATGATAAATCAGAACTAAGTTGATAAATAGAGCAAGGTATTGAAATATCCATTATGAATACAAGAGAAAATTGACACAAGAGTGCCAGGGTGTGGATGTATATAATCCCAATACAAACCAAAAGTTGTAAAAATATCACGGTTAAGGGTAAAGTTTGAACCTTAATGGAGACTTCTTCTTACTTTTTTCTTTTCTGATTGATATAAAAATGATTTAGTAGATATAAACACATAACGGCGTAGGACTAGATGCGTTTTTTACTTCATCCTACTCCCTTGAACATAATAACTGTGTTGAATGAAGACTGATGTCTTTCTTTTTACTTTTTTATCTACCTTATTTTCTGTCAAATTATTACTGTATATGTTTTATGTTCAATAAACAAACCAACAAACAATGCTTTTAACACCTTTTGATCTCTTTTACCCATTTTTGCTTTGTTTTTCCTTCTTCTGTGTTTGTTTTAAATCATGTATGCTTGGCTTGAAAGTATACATTTTCATCCCATATTTTATACTCGTTTGTGTCTTTGAGTATGATGAAAAGCACTTTCAAAATAAATGTGTTCTTATTCTTCTTCTTATTATTATTGATGATCAAAATCACCAGTGCAATCGGAGAAGTACATGTTTTTGGTTCTGGACCGCATATTGGCTTTGTTCCGGTTCCACGTCCAGTCACTCATCTGAATGTCTTTTCGAAGTTGGAGATGTTCCCGGGTGTGGTCGCACGCTGTGACACGTGGAACTAAGTCGCTCCCTTTCCTTCCAACCGGACAGCATAGATCAAGTCAAGTCAAGTCAACAGTATTTATAGAGCACTTTCAAACAGCCATCGCTGCATACAAAGTGCTGTACATGGAGCGATTTAACATACAGAATAAACAGTAAGACGAAATGGTAAAATCATGCTGAGTCGAACGCCAAAGAATACAAGTGAGTTTTGAGGAGGGCTTTAAAGATGGGCAGCGAGGAGGCTTGCCGAATGTTCAGTGGGAGGTCATTCCAGAGAGAGGGACCAGCAACAGAAAAGGCTCGATCCCCTCTGAGCCTCAGTTTAGTTCTTGGTACTTCTAACAAAGACTGGTCCACAGACCTGAGGCGCCGGGCAGGTGTGTAGGGGCGGATGAGCTCAGAGAGGTAAAGTGGCGTGGGATTATTCAGAGATTTGAAAACAAAGAGGAGGATCTTGAAAATAACTAAAATGAATGGGGAGCCAGTGAAGGGATGCCAGAGTGGGAGTTATATGCTCCCTCTGACGAGTACCAGTCAAGAGGCGAGCAGCGGCATTCTGGACCAGCTGAAGGCGCTTAATGGAGGACTGGCTGACTCCAAAGTACAGGGCATTGCAGTAATCTAGCCGGGATGTGACAAAAGCATGAATTACTGTCTCAAAGTGTTCATGTGAGAGGAGAGGTTTTATTTTTGCCAGCTGTCACCTCTGTCTTCTTTTCGTTGAATTTCAAGAAATTTTGTGCCATCCAGGTTTTGATTTCTTCCAGACAGGATAGGAGTGTCATTAATGAGAAGACGTCTTTCTTGCTCAGTGGGACATAGATCTGGCAGTCATCTGCATAGCAGTGGAAGGGAATACCATGTTTCCTTAAGATGGAACCCAATGGGAGCAGATACAGCGAGAACAGCAGAGGCCCCAGAATTGAGCCCTGTGGAACACCACATGACATGGGAGCAGTGCGTGACTCAGAGCAGCCAAGGCTGACACAAAAGGTCCTGTCAGCTAGGTAGGACCTAAACCACTCAAGAGCACTGCCGCCAATGCCCACCAAGTGCTGCAAACGAGTCAGCAGAATACTGTGATCCACTGTATCAACAAGTCAGCGGCATATGAGTAGCAAAATTAACGCGTTGCGAATGTTAAGATAAAAACGTGTTGCCCACTCACTCACCGCTTAAGTACGGACTTGAAACACATCACACTGGCACCGTCTCCATGGATGGATGTGTGTAATCTTGGTCTTGGAATAAAATAATAAGAATTCCCGATAAAACTGAAAGGGAAACGTTGGAATAAATGATCTGTAACAAAGTACACTGTTAATATTAAATCATTATATCAATAGTGCCTTCAACACCATCCAACCCAATTTGCTGGGAGGCAAACTGCAGAATGCCGGAGTGGACCACCATCTCACAGCATGGATCATAGACTACCTCACAAATCGGCCGCAGTACGTGAGATTGCAGAGCTGTGAGTCGGACCGGCTTCTCTGCAGCACTGGAGCGCCGCAGGGGACTGTTCTGGCTCCATTCCTATTCATCCTCTACACCTCGGACTTCAGACACGACACTCCAAACTGCCACCTTCAGAAGTTCTCCGATGACTCTGCGATTGTTGGCCTCATTACAGAAGGGGACGATCGGGAGTACAGGGGACTGACAAAGGACTTTGTGGACTGGTGCCAGCAGAATCTCCTCCAGATCAACCCTAGGAAAACTAAGGAGTTGGTTGTGGATTTCTGCAGGAAAAAGTCCTCACCAGCACCGATGAACATACAGGGTATGGACATAGAGAGGGTGACCTCCTACAAGTACCTTGGTGTTCTTCTGAACGACAAACTGGACTGGTCTACAAACACGGACATCCTGATTAGGAAAGGACAGAGCCGACTCTTCCTACTCAGGAAACTGAGGTCTTTTGGGGTTCAGGGGTCACTCCTTAAGACGTTCTATAACTCGGTGGTGGCCTCGGCCATCCATTATGGCATTGTCTGCTGGTCAGGCAGCATCTCAGCCCGGGACAGAAAGAGACTGGAGCGACCGGTCAGGAAGGCCAGTTCTGTCCTGGGTTGCTCCCTTGACACTCTGGAGGAGGTGGGCAACAGAAGGATGCTAACTAAGCTAAAAGCTATGATGGCCAGTCCCTCCCACCCCCTCCAGCCCGCCCTGACAGCACTTGGTAGCTCCTTCAGCCAGAGACTGTTACACCCGCGCTGCAAGAAGGAGAGATACCGACGCTCGTTCCTACCGACTGCTGTCAGGCTGATGAATAAAAAATAACAATCATAATAATAATAATAATAATTAAATTATGTGACGGAAAATTTTAAATAGTACTGTGATTTATCCATTGTGTTCATATTGTATTTAATTGAAAGATGTTTGTTGTTGTTGTTTTTTTTCTCCTTTCTACATACATTCTTGCTGCTGGAGGCTGTAAATTTCCCCAGTGTGGGACGAATAAAGGATATCTTATCTTATCTTAGATTTCAAAATATAAAACGCGAACCTTATTTATCATAAAATAACGTGGTGAATGAATAATTTTGGACGTAAAATTGAATTATTCATACATGCTCAATAAAGGGTAAAAATCATTGCAAATTATGTTGCCTTCATTCCCCACAAGATGGCGCAATTGATTTATCGGCAATTAAACCAAGAATGTAGGTCACATAAAAAGGCATTTTTTTAAGTCTAGTACTATACAGTATTTGTAACATTAATGCAGTAATCCCTTACTCACATTTTTGGGCCATTAAAATTGAATCAATGTTTTGAAAAGAAGTACCTGTATTGTAATGCCTCCTAGTTACAACTACCGTCGAGGAAAAAGAAAAATAATACAACGTTGGAATAAAAATTGTGTACTTTAAGGCATTTGTATGTTATCTCTATATACGCACATTGTTACATTGCACGAATAGGTTTTACTTTAGCTTTACATTGCCGGTTACAATCCACAAATAATTAGTAATGCTAACCAAGCTGTTATTGCTCGACAATAAACTGAAGGTGTGTTATGCTTGTACCGTTGAACACCAAGTAAATATTTTAAATGCTTATGTCATTTATTTTTTTAAGGGTGGGGGGGGTGGGTCCTGTCAAGAAGAAGCAGAGCGTGGCAGCTTCCCCCCTCCTCTCCTGTTGTCAAGACGAGAAAAGCTCCCCTGCCGCGGACGACCAGGCTCATGAAAAAGCTCACGAAAGGCCATCATTGGCTGTCCCGACTGCCCAAGCTGGCAGGCAGTCGCGTCAGGGAAGGACTGGACTGACAGACGCTAACGTGGAAATATCCCCCAAAGGAAAGGATATAACATCGTGAACCCGAACAATGGGATGTTATGCGACCTGTGGATTTCCCAGCTCGACGAAAATTAGCGTTCAACGTTCTCTGGAAGTTTGAGAGTTGATCTCGATGTGGTGACGCTACAGCTCGGAGTCGACGGAAAGCTAATGTTAGCTGACGCGCTAACGTTACTTGAGCGACTAATCGTTTTTGTCTAGTTTATCGTATTACCTCGGTATTGTAAGAACGTGTCGACACATTAGACTATGTCTGGCACATAGACCCGAGAGATGTTGGCATTTGATCAACTTTTAGCTAACTTCGCATCGTTATCTCGGCGAAGTTATTCTTTCCAACTAGCAAACGTTAGCCACGTAGCTGGCAGTAGCTAACGTTGACTAACTGTTGACTCCAAACGGATTTAAAGCCAAAGAATTTAGCTTTAAATTAAGCTGAGGCTAGTGAGCGCACAGCAGTTTCCACGTCACATTGCTTGCTGTATCGTTTGCTGTCTACATGTTTGAAAGCGATAAATCCACCCGGAAAAGGTTTATTTTTTAAAGTCGTTTGTTTGAAACGTAAGGAAAACACTTGTAGGTATGCAATCACTGAATCAATCACCAGTTTACTTGCCTAATGCTAGCTAGCTCTGTGTAAGTTAGCCAGCTGAAGTTGGAATCCTGCCTCCAATGGGCTTGCTTTGAGGCCTTGTCTACAGTGGAAACATACCCAAAGCCTTAATACACACGATTCCACCTTCTGAGAGGAGTCAATATTTTAATGTCTGGGTATCTGGCTATTCCCCTCACGACCTGAAACGAGTACCTGGACCTCGTTTACCTGCCACTGGGGAATATTGTTAATTTTAAAGGTATTTGTAATTTCATTATCTAAGTGCAAAAACAACCACTAACGCAAAGTTATAGTGGTTTGTGTTATATGGACAGACGTCAAACTTTTTTTTTTGTTGGACTTCTGACGTCTGACCAACTTCCTGAGTATATTGCATCGGTAACAAGTAACACGTGCAAATGGGTGACTAAATGTAGAGAATATTTGGTGTTTTTGAGGTGTACCTATTTGAAGACCATTGAATGCAAGTCCTGAAGCTAGGTCTTCTACAGAGAAAAGATGTTGACCAAGGATAAGTTTCAAATGTCGTTCCATTTATTGAAACTTTGTATTTTGGTGTACATGGTATTGATGTATTTGCACCTCCCATCTGTCATGACACATGCTTATCCCTATCACCATCATCTCATGAACTCATAACCTGTTGGACACAGATACCCTGCAAAAATTGCTGGAAGCGTAGGTCTGGCATTTATTTGCCTTTTGCACAGAACCCAGCAGAACGGAATGTTGTCACAATTATGTTTGTTTTCTCACAGCCACACGGCATCTGACAGAACTGAATTTTAATCAAACTTCACACCTCTCGTCCCCCTTGCTTGTTGTCTCCATTTAACGAGCTCGCACATGGGGAGCATCACAGCTCAATTACAGC
Organism: Hippocampus zosterae; assembly: GCF_025434085.1. Classification (NCBI taxonomy): domain Eukaryota; kingdom Metazoa; phylum Chordata; class Actinopteri; order Syngnathiformes; family Syngnathidae; genus Hippocampus; species Hippocampus zosterae. The sequence goes on along the minus strand of NC_067454.1, from coordinate 26,802,057 downwards.
TCTCTCCCCTTTTACATTCCCAGTAGTTGCCAGCATTTCCATTTTTTCCGGCATTTCTATTCGATATAAAACTCAGCGACACGGAATGGCAGGTTTGAACTGGACTATTTGCCTGCATATGGCACAGAGTAATTTCGTTTCACGGCACCTGATTCCATGTGATTTTGGTTAGGGTTTTTTCCTTCAGTTTTGATGAAGGCTAGACACAAGTGTAGGCATTTTGTCCGGTTTACTTGTAAGTACAAACAAATATGCGGTTCCACAAGTAGTTCATGAAAGGTAATTGCTGTTGGCATGTGAGGTCAACTGGTGTTTTTCTTGCATCCATTAACTTCTTCCAGGTTTAATCTGTTCCCTTGTTGGAATGCAAAATCCAATGTATTTGATTTCTAGCAATCTGCGTGAAGGACCTAAAACTCCAGGTTGTAGAGACTGGTTGTAATTCTGTAAAACTTTGTTACATGGTTGTTATGGTAGCCTTTACCCATAAGCTTCCAAAAATGGAACTACAGTTGTTGTGTTTTGTCGCAGTTTCAACCAATTTGTTTGATAAAGAGGCTGTTGCAATAGGTATGTTTTGTTGACTATTGACTGTGTCACAGCAAATGCATTTTCAACGTTATAAATGCCAAGACATGAATATACTTAATATAAAAATATCCTATCTCGAACTATAATATCAAATAACTTGGCTAGTCACATTCTTCCGTGTGCTTACATAGTTGTTTTCTGTCATACTTTTTGGTTATGGACGAGCAGGGATAACTGCTATATGAAATCTACTGATCTTAGTAGCTGTAGGTTTCGAACATTTCATATATATTTTTGAAAATATAAAGCCTCTCCTCCACCAGCCACCAATTCTACTCATAGCCACTTTTGCATTGGCTATAAAAGACAGCAGTATTGTTTAATTGTGATGCTTCCATATTGTTGTGATTCTTTTCCTGTCAATGTCCTAACTTCTCTTTCAATCCATAGATGATGTGTGAAGTGATGCCCACCATCAGTGAGACAGAAGGACCCAATGGAGGAGGTGGTACAGGTCGTCGAGGGTCCGGCTCCCCATTACAGTCAGACTCTGAAGGTCATTTTGAGTCTTTGATGGTGTCCATGTTGGAGGAGAGGGATCGTCTTCTTGAGACTCTGAGAGAGACTCAAGAAAATCTGAGCTTGGCTCAGGGTAAGCTGCATGAGATCGGCCATGAGAGGGACTCTCTTCAGAGACAGCTCAACACTGCTTTACCGCAGGTAAGACAGTATAAGTACACAGCACATAATCATCCTTTCTTCATTTTTTTTTCTTATCATGTGTTATTGATGTACATTTGCTTTGCCCATGTCCAGAATTGACCTGTGAGCATCACAAAGAAGTCCAGTTCCAAAATGAGTTTCAGCTTATGGATGGGAAGGCCATCCTACATTTTGTCATACCATAAAAAAGTCGTCAATTTTGAAGAAAAAAAATAATGCTCTCCAATCGTTTGATTTTCGACAATTTGATGCTGACAGTCTCAACTGAAAACCATTCATCTCCAAATACAAGCATAGGTGGCGACTTATCTTTTCGCAAATAAGTTTATTTTTTATCAAAAGCCACACTTCTAGTGGGCTATATGGCATGATTAAAACATTTGCCTTGTGTCCCAAATGAATGCTTTCCTGGTTCGTGTTTTGCGCCATGACAGAAGTCTCTTTGAAACGTTTTGATTAGCGTTTCCACCTCAGATGTGTAGCTGATCAAGAATCAGCATTTGTGACACAAGCAGGGTTGTACCCCCCCCCCAAAAAAGAAATTGTCGTTCTCAGAGGAGCACCAGTGCTTGATTTACGTGCTCATTTTTTCCCCCGACCCACCGGCCACATAGATGGACGTAAAGACTTCTAGCATATCTGTGCAAAGCATGCATGGTTACACTTGTGAATTTACTTAATGTATATAGCGTGTGTAATGTTATGTATAATGTCACTTAGTTGAGCGAAAAACAAAAATTGTGAATGTCAACGACTATGTGCGACAGCTCTGCAATATAATGATGGATGTTCGATGCGTTGATGTTACCATGTAGTAGTATCAGGGACCGCTTCTTGGAGTAGTGTTACAAGTATGCGTACATGATCTTATAAAAGGCTTGATACTCAATACCAGAGATGTGTTCCTCGAGCCGGTCCTTGGCCTCGAGGACCGAGGGGCGGTCCTTGGTCCTTGGCTTGGCCTCGGGCGTCAAGTCCTTATCCTTGGCCTTGGCCTCGGATTGCCGGTCCTCGGACACAATGAGGGATTAGAGCCTTGAATCCCTTTGTATAAGGACCGCAAAAATCACGATGGAATCTAATAATTTCCATCGAAGGAAACCCACCCATATTGATGGATTAACTCTGTCGCTTTAAGGGGGGCGGGTCTGCCACTGACAGGTAACAGTTAGCGCTACGTGTAAAGAGCGGCATCACAGTTAGTTTCAATCACGGTTTGTTGCATTTGCGATCGGCAGTTTAAATAGCTTGTAAAGCCTTTCTGTAACAGTGGTGTCTTTTATTTAGTTATTTTTGCACAGTCGTCACGTTTGTGCGGTCGCACTAGAATGTTTGTTTGAACCAAGTCATTTACGTTACAGCTGGAGTCAATAATGTCGGCACTTCACTTCCGGGTTTGGCCGTTGGGATTTGGAGTCCTTTTGCTCGATTCCAGTTATGTTTGCTGAATTTGCTTTCTCATGTTTGGAATAATGAATATTGATAATACATAGTTTAAAATCATGGTTGATTTAATTTATTATTATTATTGTGAAGTTGAAGGTATTAATTAATGTAGTATTAGTGGTAGTGGTAATAATAGTAGTACTCAGAGAATGGTTAGACTGAGATTCAGCCATCTCTACCTCTGTGTCCTAGGCGCATAATTTTCCCACGGGACGCACAGTTCCAAACAATGTGCGTTTTTGGAACGCAAGGAAATTTCTCAGGAAAAACAAACAAACAAACAAACAAAAAAACTACGGCAAGTCTGAGGATTTCACAGTAACAATCGTTACCGGTAGCGTGTCGTTTCCATGGCGTCATTTTCACAGTACCGAAAAAAAGTTTAATTATAAAAGTCACCGCACTTGATTTGACTGTGATCCACGCGATTTCACTGCGCCTGTATGTGTGTTTGTGATGTGATGAGTGTGTTTCTTCTAATTTACTTTCGTTTTGTTTTCAGTGTTGGGGGCTGGGGGGGGACACAACAGATGACGTTATGTGCGCATGCGGGTTGTTATTTTAGTCCGCAAACTGAGGAATCGCGCGGATGAAAGTTTGAGATGGCGGCGAAAAAAATTCACCACTAATTACGATATTTAAGAAATGGGAATGCTTGTCTGATTTTTTTATATGAATCGTCCAAAGGGCGTATCACTAAATTCACCTGTGACGTATGCACAGAACGCGAGAGCGAAGTATGACGCGAGGCACGATTACTAGGCAAATAGGTCATTATATTTTAGGCTAATCGCTGTGAAAAATATTATGAAACAGTATTGGTTATTCTATAATTTACTGGTTGTAGCATGGTAACTTTATGAATTAAACCATCGTCACAAGGTGTAGTAATGCTAATGTTAACCGTTGGTAGAACTAATGTTGACGTGTGTTAAATTCTTTTGTCAAATTGATCTCTAGATTACACATGCATCGTTTTGGGAAGAGGATGTCAAGCCACATCAATACTTACCTGTATTAATGATTACCAGTCAATCTTTGCAGTGTGGGATTGGAAAAAATACCCTGATGATGCCACATGATTACACCAGTTTTTGATCCATTTATCTTTTGAAATAAACCTGAAGTACACAGCTGCTGATATAATGTTCATTGTTAATGCACATTGACCCTTGAAACATTATATTTTTGCGTTTCGGAATTCTTGATTATGAATATCAGTCAAAATAGAAAAATGGGTTCCCATGATGAACGTTTACGGAACCCAACATTTGTTATTGTGGTTTCCCATTGGGTAATCCGACAGAACCGAAAAACGGTTACCACGAATTTCCGAAATCCTCAGGCCTGCTCCTGAATTATTTATATTTTTGCAGCATTTGTTTATCATTGTATGTATATGTTGTTGTTTGTGTTATTATCAGATGCAATTGAATAAGTAGACCCTTTCAAAATTTGAAATTTGGGACTCTCTCAATCCATAATGGCACTCATACTTTTCTGATCAGCGAGTCCCTGGGACTCGCTGCCGGTAAACTGTAAAATTATCACTGAGAGATTAGCGCTTTTTCTGCAGTCAGTGATTGACTTCTATGCAAAGTCACTTCTCAACTTGTGTACCGTGCCACGTCATGCCTGTTGAGTATTTACTTCATATTAAGAAACTACTGCACTAAAACATTAATTCATAAATGTATACCCCTCTTCCTCAACTGGCGGACCGCGATCCACGACCGGACCGCCGACCTCCTCTGTCCGGCCCCTCGGCAAATTGTATAAAATAATAATTTATAAAGTGATTTTTAAGTTATACATTTTATATTTGTGGACTATAATCTGCGCATTACCGCGATCGCTTGTTAAAATTATCCGTTGTATTCTTTGCGTGCACTAACAGATGCAATGCAGAGGACCGCTGCAGCGCGACTTTGTGTGTATAATGTTTGACTGACTGGAGACCCTGGTTGAGCAGGGCATGTCGGCGATAACGATGCGCTGATTGGCTCCTCTGAACTGAAGGTGTGTCCATACATAAGCGTCAGCATATACGAGGCGCTGATTGCCTTCACTGAATTTAAGGTGTGCCCATACATAAGCGTCAGCACGCGTCTATCCCAATACACACGCATTCAAAATAGTTCATTGTGGCCGGAAACAGACGCATGCGCAACGCCACAGTGTGCTCAGCTTCAGTCCAGGAGAGCCGCACACACAATTAAGACGAAGGTTTCAATTGTGTGCAGTTTTGCTCCCATCTACCAGGGGGTCTTTGCAGCTGTTTAACAGCAGAACAGGTAAATAAACGTCACAATGGCGTCCTCTAAAATTGCTTCAAAAAGAAAGGTGGACAGTGAAAATTGGCGTTTCAATGAAGAATGGACTGACAACTATGCTTTCATTCTACCTCTGTCGAGCACCAAGCCACTGTGTCTAATATGCCTAACGACGGTAGCTCTGGTCAATAGTCAAAATATTAAACGCCACTATGTGACAGAGCACAGCTCTTTTAATTATCCTCTGCTGCCCAAGCTGGCAATTAACATTCTCACAATGTTTGGGTCAATTTACAGATGTGAGTCTGCATTCTCCACAATGAATATTGTGAAGAACAAGTACCTTACTAGACTCACCAATGAACACTTGCATCAGTGTCTCCGCCTGGCCATCACACCTTTTATGCCAAAGTTCAAAGTCTTGGCAACAAGCACAAAATGTAACTTCTCTCATTAAATGCACATAATGTACACTTTTTTGCACCTTAAAGACTGAGTTCTTGCCACTTGTTGTACAAAAGGAAATGAGGCATTGATTTGTTTGTTAAAGGAAATGGATATTTTGATGCATCTTCTTAGCAGGCACAACTTAACAAAATAAAAGAGTTCCTGTGCCTCAACAAAATACCTCTCATTATTTACTGTGTACTGGCAGAGTGAATAATTGTTATTTTATATATGCCCATACAAAATGGGCATATAGCCCTGCTCCCTATGACCGCCATGCATGGGACCGGACCTTGGTCTTAATAAAAAAAAAAAAGTGGACCTCCAGCATTTCTAGTTGAGGACCACTGATGTATACCATATGATTTTATTTTTTTCTCAGTATAAATAACACATACCCCGACTGTTCTACTCTTTGAATAAAAACACTTCATTCAAGCATTAGGGAGTGCAAAGGGTTATGATGGAGGGGTGTTGCAAATCATGAAGACCTGCCAAGTGGTATGATAGCAATGTTTTATACATGTCCTCGGCTAGGCCTCAGTTTCAAAATCAGTCCTTGGCCTTGGCCTCGGAGTCAAGTCCTTGGCCTTGGCCTCGGAGTCAAGTCCTTGGCCTTGGCCTCGGAGTCAAGTCCTTGGCCTTGGCCTCGGAGTCAAGTCCTTGGCCTTGGCCTCGGAGTCAAGTCCTTGGACACTGCTCAATACACGGACCGCTGAATTGTCCAGCTGTTTGCTGCATTAATGAGATGTGTTTAGAGCCACCAGAGTCATTCAATCGACGGATCAGTTTCACTTAGCCCTGATGAAAATGAAGACTGACTGATATGGCTGAATTATTTCAAAAAATCAAATTGTGATTCCATGCTGACTGGGTGTTTGCAACGCAATGCAGCTTCAAGTTCAAATCTTCAAACGCCGGGAAATAAGCAAATTTGCGGTCTCACTCCCATTCACGTCGCATCAACTGCGTCATTTGTGCCACCAGGCATACTCGCTCACCTATTTGACCACAGCCTAAAGGGGTGTTCACACCGCACACATTTGCTCCGGCGCTGCACCGATGTAGTTTGTTACGATATATTTTGCACCGCAGCAAATTGTGTGGCGCGTTCACACGTACAAAGCCGCTGATCGTGTCTGCACCGGCACAGCATCGGTGCAGCCCCACTTGCGTTCACACGGCAGTTTCTGCAGCGGAGCAAAACGACAGAAGACAAATGAGCTGTCGTGTTGGTTCTTTTTAAAACGTATACACAACTCAAACGACTACTGGACAGACACGTCCTTCTCCTTCTCGGTTTCCGTGCCTTCTGCTCGAGAGTGACCACCCCCAAAAACGTAAATCAACGATGACTTCGATGACACTCAGAAAAGCAAATACGTAATGCGCCAAACAGAAAATCAAGAGAGGAAATCACAAAATAAATCATGGGCGGCGGGGGGTTGTGAACACGCAACAAAGGAACAAACTACACAAACAACTCCGAAACAGTTCAGTCTCCCACAAAAGGAAAGATGTTACCAGCCAAGTCTTGAGTCGTTATTAAAAAAAACACATGATGGAAGTCCGACAGGCCACCAAAGCAACGCATTTTCGCCGTACGTACGCTTCACAAGCATTTGCTCTGGAGCAAATTTAACCCAGTTGCGTTCACATGTGCAAATTTACATCGGTGCTGCTTCGCAAACGAGCATTTGCTCCGGAGCAAATTTTTAAAACACCTCTCTGAGGTGGATCAAATTTGGTCCGGTGTAAGCCTTTTTCCGGGGCTACGCCGGACCAAATCTTGCCGTGTGAACACCCCTTAAGATCTACCGCACACTGCGCTATGCTTCCAAACCAGACTTAGACCAGACCATCTAATAGTAGTAATAGTAGTTTGTTGTTTTTTTCTCTTTCTTCTTTCTTCTTTCTACATACATTCTTGCTGCTGGAGGCTGTAAATTTCCCCAGTGTGGGACGAATAAAGGATATCTTATCGCAAAAAAATTGTCAGTTGGCCACTAAGTCCACACACTGAGCAATTTCTTATGGGTTCTGAGGCTCCTTATACAATATTTCGGACTGGACCACTTTTTTTTTTAATCCATAAAAAGATTGTGTCAGTCAAGAAAGATGCAGGTTGCTTCATAAAGAGAATGTGGGTTAGAATAAAGATTCAAGTGTGGCTAATTGTGTGGCTATATTAAAAGGTGGGGCTCGCTTACATTCACTTAATTGTACCCAGAGTGGTACATACCACTCGTGTACATTTTTACCACAAGCTTTTGGTTGCGTAAAACACACAAATGTATTTTTAGCATGTCCAATTTTATGTGCAATGTAATTGGCTGAAGTTTACGATATTGCCATTCAAATTTTGAATCGCCACATAACCAGTGCCAGTGATCAGCTACTTATAAAAAAAAGTTGCCAAACTCTGCACGAGTGTTCAGTCAGATTCAAACACATCAGTCAGTGTTTGGCGGCCCTAAAATCTTTCCAAAACGGTTCCAATAGTTTTTTCATTTATTTCCAATAATTTTGGACTCTATTGGGTTTTTTTAATCCACGAAAAAAAAGTACTTTAATTTAACAGTCAGTCGGCTATAATGGACGAACCCATGTTTGTTGGTTTAATCAACCTAGGATTCCTGCTCTGCGGTAAATAGGCCCGTCTCTTCAGTGGGTCAAAGAAACATCCTGATACCGTTATGGTTGCACCGCCATGCCTCATTGTTGTGAAGTGTACTGTGGCTTGAATTTAGTGATTGGGGGTCTTCTGATAAGCTATCAATGGCCTTTGGACCCAAATAGAAATTTAATGAATCCACAATTTAGGCCTGTCAATATGTTAAGTCAATTTTACTCTTTAGCCACGTACGTCATCTTTTTTTGTTGTTGTTTTGTTTTTTTTTTGGGTGGGCCCTTCTTACCAGAAGATACACTTCAAACAGAAGTCTTGTAATTATCACATACGCATAGCTAAATTAAGTATTGGGACATAGATCGACAGGTAAATTGAGAGCTTCGCCCTTTGGCTCAGCTCCTTCTTCACCACGACAGACCGATACAACGTCCGCATCACAGCAGACGCTGCACCGATCCGCCCGTCGATCTCCCGCTCCCTCCTGCCCTCACTCGTGAACAAGACCCCTAGATACTTAAACTCCTCCACTTGGGGCAAGATCTCCTCCCCGACCCAGAGAAGGCACTCGACCCTTTTTCCGACTGAGGACCATTGTTTCAGAATTGGAGGTGCTGATCCTCATCCCAACTGCTTCACACCCAGCTGTGAAACACTGCAGTGAGTGTTGGAGAGCCCTGATTGAAGGAGCCAACAGTACCACATTGTCTGCAGAAAGCAGAGATGTAATACTCAGGCCACCAAAACGGACCCCCTCAACACTATGGCTGTGCCTAGAAATTCTGTCCATAAAGGTTATGAACATAATCGGCGACAAAGGGCAGCCATGACGGAGTCCAACCCCCACTGGAAACAATTCCGACTTACTGCCGGCAATGCGAACCAAACTCTGACATTGCTGGTATACGGAACGGATAGCCCTTATCAGGGGGTTCGGTACCCTGCACCTCCCACAGAACTCCCCGAGGCACACGGTCAAACGCCTTCCCCAAGTCCACAAAGCACATGTAGAGTGGTTGGGCGAGTTCCCCCAGACCTTCGAAGCCCCTGCTAAGGATGTAGAGCTGGTCCACTGTTTCACGGCCGGGACGAAAACCACACTGCTACTCGTCAATCTAAGGCTCGACTTCCTGACGGACCCTGCGCTCCAGCACCCCTGAAATAGACCTGAAATAGGCTGAGGAGTGTAGTTGGAACACACCCTCCTGTCCCCCTTTTTAAACATCACCCCCTAGTCTGCAAATCCACAGGCACTCTCCCCGATGACCACACGATGTTGCAGAGGCGTGTCAACCAGGACAGCCCCACCACATCTAGAGCCTTGAGGAACTCCGGGCAGATCTCATCCACCCCTGGGGCCTTGCCACTGAGGAGCTTCTTAACCACATAGGTGACTTCAACCACAGAGATGAGGGAGCCCTCCTCAGAGTCCTCAGACTCTGCTTCCTCCAAGGAAGGCGTGCTGGTGGAGTTGAGGAGGTCTTCGAAGTACTCTGCCTACCGACTCGCAGTGTCCCGAGTTGAGGTCGGCAGCGCCCCATCCCCAATATACACAATGTTAGTGGTGCACTGCTTCCCCCTCCTGACACGCCGGATGGTGGACCAGAATTTCCTCGAAGCCGTCCGGAAGTCGGGTTTCATGGCCTCACCGAACTCTTCTCACGCCCGAGTTTTTGCCTCAGCGACCCCTGAAGCTGCGTTCCGCTTAGCCAGTCGATACCCATCAGCTGCCTCTGGGGTCCCACAGGCCATAAAAGCCCGATAGGACTCCTTCTACAGCTTGGGGCATCTCTTACTGCTGGTGTCTACCAGCGAGTACGGGTGTTGCTGCCACGACAGGCACCAACCACCTTACTGCCACAATTCAGATTGGCTGCCTCAATAATAGAGACATGGAACTTGGTCCATTCGGACTCAATGTTCCCCGCCTCCTCCGGGACATGGGAAAAGTTCTGCCGGAGGTGGGAGTTGAAACTCATTCTGATCGGGGATTCTGTATGCCCACACCTGCTCTATGCCTCTCACCGCGGGCAACTCCAGATTGGAAGAGAGTCCAACCCTTCTTGAGAGAACTGGTACCAGAACCCAAGCTGTGTGTGGAGGATAGTCCGCCTATATCCAGTCGGAACTTCTCCACCTCGCACACCAGCTGGTGCTCCTTCCATGCAAGAGAGGTGACATTCCACATCCCGAGAGTTCGCTTCTGTAGCCGAGGATCGGACCACCAGGGTTCCCCGGCTTTGGCTGCCACCCAGCTCACACTGCACCCAACCCCTTTGGCCCCTCCCATGGGTGGTGAGCCCATGAGAAGGGGGATCCATGTTACCTCTTCGGGCTGAGCCCGGCCGGGCCCCACGGGTGTAGGCCCGGCCACCAGGCGCTCGCCAACGAGCCCCACCTCCAGGCCTGGCTCCAGAGGGGGGCCCCGGTGACCCGCGTCCGGGCAAGAGAAACTTAGATCCATTAATTTTCTTTGGTCTTTGAGCCGTGCGTTGTCTGGTCCCTCACCCAGGACCTGTTTTCCATGGGTAACCCTGCCAGGGGCATAAAGCCCCAGACAACTTGGCTCCCAGGATCATTGGGACACACAAACCACTCCTCCACGGTAAGGTGACGGCTCACAGAGGGCCATATGCAAGCAGTCCTTTCCATATTCTGCTCCTGCACTTGAACTTAGGAGTGTCTGGATCTCGTGTGCATAGACCACACGATCAAAACAACCAAGCCTGTGAAGGAGCTCACAAAGATGGCGGCCTTGTTGTGAGTCTTTTACAGGGCTGTATGCTGCGTCCAATTTGGGCCGCAGGCGGCCAAAAGATGTGGCGACTAAAATGAACAATAGGTTGTACACAGTGAAAGTATTTTCCCCTTTTTGATGTCTTTGCAATTTATTACACACAAAGATTCCAGTTCATCAAACCAATTATCACACAGAAACAACCTAAGGAAATGCAAAATGCAGTTTCTGAATGCCAATTGAATTTATTTAGACCCCCCCCCCCCCCAAAAAAAAAAGATCCAAACTTACCTGTCCCAATGTGAAAAAGCCATTGCCCCCTTGACCTAATAATGGGTTGTGCCACATTTGACGACAATAAATGAAATCAAGTGTTTGTGATAAGTGGTGGTGATGTGTCTTTCACATCGCTGGAATGCTTACGTCACCTAAATGCAAGTAATTGGCAGGCCCAGGCCTGATCTGTACTACTGCGGTTAAACAACATGAGTTTTTACTACGGAAACAGAAAACACAGCCACAACGGTGGTGAATAAGATATTCTTCTTGAAAGTATCATTCTGACGAAGGGATTACAAGGAATAATAAATTGAGTGAAAGAACCATACAAATTCCTAAAATAACCCGCCGTTACTGCGATTGACTGGCAACCGGTTCAGGTTGTCCCCCGCCTGTTGCCCGAAGACAGCTCGAATAGGCTCCAGCACCCCCGCGACCCTTGTGAGGATAAAGCGGTTCGGAAAACGGATGGATGATTGGAACCTGGTGTTTTCGTGAAAGACTGGAATTAAGTGCTTGGGTGGATGTCTGTGTACAATTTTCACCAAGGTCTCTCTGGAACCACATGAATGCTTCTTTCATCTTTGAAGAACATAAAAGGCAATTTCATCAGTGTTCGAACAGAAAAATATACAAAATACTGCAATCCGCACAGCTAAACTGGAAATTATTGTTATGGCATCCCGTATATCAGATGGGAGGAGTTGCCTTGAAGATTAAAATGATATTATTGAGCATAAGTGATTCAGAAAATGGATGATGGATAGAGGATAAGCCATTTGGATTGATGGTGTATTGAATTTTGAAATGTTGAATCTTACTTGGTTTTTTGTTTTGTTTTGTTTTTTTCAATCAGAAAACCGTCCTGAGTTGTGATTTTTACTTGACATTACGAGATTTTCAGTATCGGTTGAAAACGATTTTCATTTAAAATGTAACAAATCTATGAAGTGATTCAAATGTGCAAATATCTTGCCAAATAGAAGTGAAGTAGTTTAGTTTTATATTTCACAATGTCACATTTTTTTGGTTGGGATTTTTTGTTTGGTTTTTGTTTTTGTTTTTTTGTAGCAGAAATGCAGTTAGTGTGATGCGTACATACCCACTGACACGTCTCCTACAGAGGCAGAGTGGTGGGTTTGTCTTCATGGTTTGTTTGGAGGGAGAAGAAAGCTGATAGTTGGCCCCTAAATAAGCCTGGCTTGCCTGATAGAAGGGATCCTCCTTGCTAAATGTCAAATAGCTGAAGGAGCTGAGAGTTTGACAGACTGGTTAGCGATTGTGACACATCCTCACGACAGAGCTTCAAGTACAAGTTTAATTAGTGTAAATTATTTGGTGACAAGCGAGCTTGTTCGCCACTGGTTGCACTTAATGAGGTCATAAATCAATAGTGTCGTTTCCAGATGGGGAAGTCATGCATACACCCAACAACTACGTAGCTGCATGTAGTTTTCATTTTTGTCCTCACAAGCTTATTAATGATGTAAATGTATTGATTGTTATTAGATAAATGTATTAAAGAGAGAATCCCTCACTCTCTGCTCATGCTTATATGGGCCATTCAACCAAATTGGTCAGAAGCCACACACGAGGCTGCAGTTGGTTCTCTTGAGCACAACTCATAACCACCCGGGGTCCTGGCAACAACAACAAACGCACCGGCATCAATGGCTCTCTGTGTCTGCGACCTAAAAGTGCAATTGTGCGCTTTCATAGCAGAGCATGACTTCTCCTGAACCACATCTCAAGCATTAGTGGCATCCAATGATGCACTATTGATAAGAATGTACTGGCAAGACTATCTATATACACGTGTCATATCTTTGCACTCATGACATATCTGTAAGCTACAAAGCCAAATTTGCCTCAAAACTATAAACTACATTATAAGAGTAAAAATTTCATTTGAAATGCATTTCATATTTCAGCAACCTCAAGGTGCGACAGAGTAAACTTTGTGCCATTCATTTGACAACAGACAAAAATGTGGACTGTATTCTAAATGTCCAATTTAAAATTTGAAGTGTGAGTGTTTTATGCCACTAAATGCAGATTCTAGTTTTAATATTTTTTCGGTTATAGAGGGCCTTGTACTCATTAAAATGTATCGGAATGCACAAAAAGTTGCAGGAACGGCCCCCTTATTGACACTCATTGTTTACTTTAATGCAGTGGTTCTTAACTTGGGTTCGATCAAACCCTAGGCTTTTCGGTGAATCGGTCTCAGGAGTTCGACAGAGCCTCTACCACAGAGTTCAAAAAAACATACTTTATTTGTGTTTGTTTATGTTTTTAATAAATGCACTTTTTAATGTCTTGAAATTGAAAAAAATACCATTTTTATTTTTTACTAAAGAAGGGTTCGGTCAATGGTACCACGGTAACAAGGTTAAGAACCACTGCTTTAATGCATCCAGTACACGGTTGAATGATTTCATATTTTGTGTTCGAATCTCAATCCCCGTTTGGACAAAATATTTACTTGTCATTTACGACATCATTTAAAACGAATCAATGTACACCCCACTGCACAGCAAAATATTGACCATTAATTGACTGCAGTCATTTTAAGCAGAACAAGTTTTCAGTCCAATTTTTATTATTATTAATAATAATTATTATTATTACTATTATTATTATTTATTTTTTTTGCTTTAACCCCAACAATAATACAAAAAAGTAGTTCATTTGTGCCGTTTGATCGTGCTCTCTGAGGCTCCATGCCTTGTGTTGTGCACTTGTACCTGAAAAGGGTTTTCGAACACTGTAGCTTTAATAGGTTGGCACACATTCATGTACTTCCCATTAATCCGTTCTTCTGTTCAAAGGCTTACAGGGCAGCTCTGTCAAGTTCAAATCAACATCCCCCTCATTTACAAATGCTCACACCAAATTACAGGCGCCCAGACTAGATAAGCCATGAAAGCTTATATCAACCACACAAAAATATTAGTTTTATTTTTCTTCACATCATCATTATTGGTAGATGTTTAGGTATTTTTGCTTTGTAATAAATGGACCCTGGTTTCTTAATCTTCCCCAATTAAAAACATTTGGAAGATAATTTGAAAGAACAGGAACAATAATTACATTTTAATTTCAATCATTATTACAAATACTCTTAAATGTGGTGCCCACAATAGTTCAGACATTCACCAATGCCTTGAGGGGCATTGTACGACTTTTGGTTTCCGGGTTAGGAGGCATTATTCTTGCTGCTATGTTGTGTAAACAGAATACCAAATGAGCTATTGTTGTTTATATGGGGAATAAACCGTAGACTCGGCTCGTCTTTGACTTCTGTCTTGTCAGTTACAACTTTTGAAAATGCTGTATTTTCCTTGTCACTTTGCTGCAAGTCATCTTTGTGAATTTCTCGATTTAGATTTTCAGGGATTGTTTTTGTTTTTTCAGGGCAAAAGAGGCCCAATTATTGTACAAGAAAAGCTGGGTTGAAGGCCGACAATGCGAGTGAATCGCGAATCTTAAAGGGCACTGTACTGCACAACCTTTGCTAATGCTCTGGAATGTAGGAAGTGAGCTACTCTGTAATTACTCAAAGGCTTGCCTCCTGTGGTGTATCATTGGCTGTCAGAGGGCAGACCTTGATAGCCAATAGGCAGAATCTGGGCCAGACCTTGGAGGAGCTCAGTGACTGGGCTGAAGAATAAAAAGAATACTTTGGGGGATAAATGAACAGGCGGTTCCATTACTTCCTGGATACATGAACAACCCCCACACACCCCAAGACCCTGTTTGTGTACTGAATGCTCTATTTCTGTCTGCCTTTGTATTTTAAAACAATTTCAATAAACACAATAATTTATGATCTTCACCCTGTCCCACCAATCGTTGTGATAGTTCTTTTTTTTTTTTTAACCCACAGTAGTTATTTTGAGTTTGTAAATTAAACTAATGGGACAACTACAGTTCAAAGGTCTACGCACAAATGTGGAGGGCTTTGAACAAGCTAGAACCAATTACAAATTTGGTGAGGATCTTGAGAAAGGTGGCGTACCGGAATGTGTAGTATACCATTTGCCTCAAGATCGTATCATTGGAACCGTCCACCTCCAAAATCATAATGGTACCTCCTGTTTGCCGGGCATCTTTTTATGAAACCGAAAATAGCCTGCAAAAGAGCAAACTGCCGGACAGACAAATACAAATATTACACAATATCAATGAATTTAACTGTAAACAACAATTCAGCTTTGGTAGATTTGTGCGCTCTAATTAACTCATTCACTCCCAAAGCTGTTTTTACTAAACGTTTTTTCCGACTTAGTCTAGAATTGGCTGGTACTGAATGAGTTAATGGCAAGATGGTTATACAATACTATCATTATGGTGTTGTAAGAACAACAAAACTAAAGGTTCCATTTTTTTATGCCTGTTGAAAATTAAAGTTTACTGACGGAGATAAGAAAATGTTGCTTCATTTGTCTGATCATATTGGAATGTGTTTTAATTTTTCAGTTTCAATTAACCTTGGTTCAGTAAACTATATGTGGTCATTTTTAAAATGTTCAATGAACATTCGATCAGTCCGGCCCTCAGCTTGCAGCAAAATTTTTTATCTGGCCCTCCGTCCATTTGACTTTGACACCCCTGCTTTAGACGAATGTAAAAGTTTTGAGTGGTTATGCCTGCAGACTGGAGAGGGACAGGGATGGAGGGATGATGTCGCAACATCACTAATTAGTGCACCTTGGACCAAGTGCCATCAATCATTAAAATATCACGGAGAAACACAAGCAATCTTAACAAATATATATTTTTAAAAAAAGGTGCATCTCTCACAGAAGTGCTTTTTGCAGCCCACTAGTATGCACCAGACATGGACAATTCTTTACACTTAATGTGTTGATACCACGTTTAACAGTATTTGATTTGATTTGACTTTTTATTAGGTCTCCCATAGGAGAAACATGTCTCGGAGGACAGTCCCTCTGTGCTGCTACATAGTGTACATTGACATACACATACATAATTAGGACAATTACATACACCCCCACCACACTAGTGTTCTTCCGTTTGTCTGTCTGCCTCCCTCTAATTGTTTATTGATTAAAATGATAGCCTGTAGTATGAATGAGTTTTTATACTGGTTTAATTTACAGAGAAGAGTCCTATACCTCATTCCTGAGTTTAGGAGCTCAAATTGGGAGTGTAGCAACATGAGAAGGATTGTTTAAAATGTTGTTTGCCTGTTGAGTAACGGACTGCACATATATGTCCGAGGGAGCAGGGGGTGGGGGCTGTCCTATTACCTTCCCTACTGTCTTAACCAAGCTGGTTATATGAGCCTTAGATTTAACAGTTAGGTTCCCAAACCAAATGGTTATTCCAAAGCGCAGGACTGATTCGATGGTTGCTCTATAAAAGATTAACAGAATGCTTCTGCCTACTCCAAATTCCTGAGACGTCGCAAAAAATGAAGGCGCTGATGGATCTTCGAACAGACCTTTGATACATGTGTCTGCCAGTTAAGCACGCAATCTATATAAATCCCCAAGTATTTGTAGGAGGAGACCTGCCTGATACTGTATAAAAATGACTTAAAATAAAAACATTTTCTGTAAATTATAGTAAATTTATTTATTTAACAATGTCATTACAGTTGCAAAGGCAAGGAGTAGTGTGAGTTCAAATATTATATTTTTGTGTTTTTCTAAACCAAAAAAGTATAGATAAGAATGCCTTTAATGCACCGGATCAATAAGCAGTCCCATTGTAGTAGCCGCAATTAAAATTGCATTGATACCTACCAATCTTTTTTTTTTTAATGCATTTTTTTTGTGTGCTTGGTATAAAGACTTTGTTTTTACATTTGTTTTGTTGTAGGAGTTTGCAGCATTAACAAAGGAGGTGAACATGTGCCGGGAACAACTTTTAGAAAAGGAGGAAGAGATTGCAGAACTGAAAGCTGAGAGAAACAACACACGGGTGAGTTGAAATGTTGTCATGTTTAATAACAAGGGTAACATTTGAGACTTGCACTATACATTCAGCATTTCCAGTTTTGAATCACCAAGTTATGTTTGTTTAAACAATGGAAATAATTGTCCTGAATTATACTAGTAAAAATATTGGTGGCAATTATTAATGTAACGTTTGTCTGTGTAACGCAATGCGATTGTTCTTATTTTCTTCCATAATTGGTGTTTTGTGCAGCTCCTCCTGGAGCATTTGGAGTGCCTGGTTTCTCGTCACGAACGTAGTCTGAGAATGACAGTAGTGAAACGGCAAGCTCAGTCTCCTGCTGGAGTCTCAAGTGAAGTGGAAGTCCTCAAAGCCCTTAAGTCACTTTTTGAACACCATAAAGCCCTTGATGAGAAGGTAGGACTCAGATCCATATAATGCAGCGCTTACCATGAGGTTACGGTGTATGCATGCAGTTTCATGACTGTTGAATGGTATGATTGTCTGAAATTGTTCACATTTTCTAGGTAAGGGAGAGACTGCGAGTCGCCTTGGAAAGATGCGGTGTTTTGGAGGAACAGCTCACTATGTCGCATAAAGAGGTGAGGTGATTTCTGTTGTCTGTAAATATTCATTTGTTGATTTCTTACTTCATTCTATCAGTACACACACACACACACACACACACACACACACACACACACACACACACACACAGGGAGACAGTGGTCCATAAATCACTAAAAGGTTTAGGTCAGGGGTCGGGGTTTAGGTCGAACTCCCTGGCCTATACATCCAAGAATGTCATGACCATCCTGAACAACCAAAATTTTATTATAATGATGCCTTGAACTGTGTCACCACGTCTCGTCTTCGCTGATGGGAGGCTGCTCTTTCCAGGCCTCTATAATCCTCAGGTTCAGCCTCAACAATATTTTCAACCAGATCTAATTCCACCTCGACTATATAAATGTATTTTTGTTTGTTTTTCAAATGGACTATGGTGACTTTTCTCAAAAATCAATGCTGCTGCTTAAAAGTGCCAGCTATGGAAACCTGGTGACGCCGCCCCAGCAGCACAACATTAATAACTCAGAAATACTTGTATCGTTGTTAATACAATACCATGTCAGCCGAGGAATAACATACAAACGGACACACAGGGAAAGACAAAAGCCAGGAACATCTGTGTAAACAGGGGAGCAAGAAATCAAAGAGAGAAATGTGCTTCCTAGTGTCCGAAAGCTTGGACTCCGTTTCAGGCCGAGGGTCTTGCAACAGGATTATGACTACATAATCGTAGTCATAATCGTATAAACACAGCTAAAAGACTGAAGAATGACTCAGAGCAAACCATTGGACTACAGTATTCTGGAGTTGTTTTGAGCCTTGATCTAAATCCTATTGAACATCTGTGCAAGGAGTGAGATGCCATAACAAGTGGGTTACAACACCTGTTGAGAGGTGCAGATGTCTGAAAATTACACAAATTGATTAGTTGCAGTAATTGCCTAAAAAATTAAGATGGCCAACATTTTCACAAAGGCCCGTTTCATTATTTCTTTCCAAAAATGTAGATAGATATTTTCTTTGGTTAATTTTCCCTTTATTTATTATTACTCTTTTTTTCTTTTTTAATTTAGAGATAATCAGTCTGTTAAGATAATCAGTCTGCTTTCATGAATGACTGCAGAAATCAATGACATTTGAGAATTTGGACGAGTCTGAATAGATGGCTATCAATGATTATTTTTACTATTTAAAATTGTAATACATTTTACGCCTTTAGTTGACATATATCATTTTGAAAATAAAACATTGGTTTTACTGGACTTAACATGATTTAATATTAACAACTGCTCACGCACTTTTCTCTTTTAATTCCATACTGGTTGTTGTTTATTCATCCTGAAGCCGATGCCACTACTATATGTGCACATCATTTTGAAGGACAGACGAGTCTTGAATTCTTCCTGTTGAATGGGATTAAGATTGACAAAAACCCTAGAGCCCTCTTCCTCAACTGGCGGACCGCGATCCACGACCGGACCGCCGACCTCCTTTGTCCGGACCGCCGACCTCCTCTGTCCGGGCCTCCTCTGTCCGAACCCTCGGCAAATTGTATAAAATAATAAATTATAAAGTGATTTTTACGTTATACATTTTCCATTTTTGGACTATAATCTGCGCATTACCGCGATCGCTTGTTAAAATTATCCGTTGTATTATTTGCGTGCACGAACAGATGTATTGCAGAGGATGCAACAGCGCGACTCTGTGTGTGTGTGTGTATAATGTTTGACGAACTGCAGACCGGGGGCATGTCGGCGATAACGATGCGCTGATTGGCTCCTCTGAACTTAAGGTGTGCCCATACATCAGCGTCACGCATTCAAAATGGATGATTGTGTCAGGAAACAGACGCATGCGCGACGCCACAGTATGCTCACAGCTTCAGCACAGGAGAGCCGCACAAGACAATTAGACAAGACAAATCGCGGGACGTTTCGATTGTGTGCAGTTTTGCTCCCGTCTACCCTGGGATCTTTGCAGCTGTTTAACAGCAGAACACCGCAACATGTTAAATGAACATCCCAATGGCGTCCTCAAATAATATTTGCATGCCTCAGACATTGCATTCACCTTTAGTGGAAGAACAGCACTGCACATTCCTGTGCTCCCTTGTGTCAGTATTTAAGATGGTTAACTCCTCTTCTGATATATTTTTCAATGATTTTAGAGGGGATGTGAAAAGGGGAATTGTACAAATGAAAATAATATTTTTGTTTTCATTTTTAGTATTTATTTTGGTAAAATGAATATTTTGTTTTGCTTTTGTTAAATTAAGGGGAAAAAAAGACAACTACTGTTTAACAAAGTTAAAGTAAAAAATGTCGTATTTCCCTAAAAGGGCTATTTCTATTATTAAGCAGGCACAACTTAACAAAATAAAAGAGTTCCTCTGCCTCAACACAATACCTCTCATTATTTGCCGTGTACTGGCAAAGTGAATAATTGTTATTTTCATGCACCCCATTATTGGTTGGTTGTGAGGAGTGTTGATTTGTATAAGCTTGGCTTGACCATACTAAATGGGCATATAGCTGCTCCCCATGACCACCGTGCATGGGACCGGACCGTGGTCTTATAAAAAAAAAGTGGACCTACAGCATTTCTAGTTGAGGACCACTGCCCTAGAGCATGTTGAACTGTCCTAGATTTTTATCTATGCTTCATGATGAAGCACTTAATGCTGTAGTCATCTTTTGTTCCTGAGACACACACACTCATGCCCTCAAAGTCCTGGGTGCGCGTGTGTGCGCGTGTGCGTGTGTGTGTGTGTGTATGTATGTATATATATATATATATATATATAAAATATACCGTATTTTCCGCACTAAAAGACGCACTGGATTATGAGGCGCACCTTCAATGAATGGCTATTTTGTAAAATGTTTTCATACATTAGACACCTCGCATTAAAAGGCGTAATCTACAATGCTTCCACTAGATGGTACTACGCTCCTTCCATTCAACTCGAGAGGCGTTCACGACCGCCTCTGAAAAATGTAAATTTACTATTACTGTACTGGAATGAAACCACGGAAATTGAAAATAATGCATCAAAACAGAAAATTAAGCGAGGAAATCACAAAATAAATTCTGTATCCCCCCTATAGGATTTATTTTGTGATTTCGTCTCTTGATTTTCTTTGTGGTTTCATTGAAGTAAGAATTAATTTACGTTTTTCGTAGGCGGCCATGAACGAGTGGAACGGAAGAAGGCACGGAGACTGACAAAGACGTACATTACCTGTATTTGCTGAGACTGAAAACCATTAATAAAGTCTGTGTTTAAAAAAATAAATAAAACCACCACCGAAGCTCTTCTTTTTTTCAACAAATACAGGTGCTTCTTTGTTGGTCTCCTTCCCTTCTTTTCTTCCGGTCAACTCTTGAGACGTTCATGACCACCTCTGAAAAACGCATTGGCATTTCCATTATCGTAGCTCCAACAGTACAATCAGATAAGATAAGAAAACCTTTAATAGTCTCACAATGGAGAAATTATCTCTTCAAAGCAGCAAAGTTATGAGAGGAAGAAGTAGAAGAACTAAATAAATGGGAGCTTCTGGAAAGGCAGCCACTCTCGCGGCGCTATCTTGAAGTCAAAATAACACAACAAAATGTCAGTCGTAGTTATTTATTCCTTTGTTGTGTATTCACAAAAGATGAAATGACAATATAAATTCTGGATGGGGGCGGGGCTATGGAATTTATTTTGTGATATCCTCTCTTGCTTTTCAGTTTTGATATATTATTTTCCATTTTTGTAGTTTCAGTGAAGTAATCGTTAGTTTACGTTTTTCGGATGTGGTCTTGAACGCCTCTCAAGTCGAATGCAAGAAGGCACGGAGACAGACAAAGACGTATGTGTATTTGTTGAGACTGTTTTAAAAAATGAACCCCACAGCTCTCCTTTTTTCGGAGCTACAACACAAACCTGCTTAATAAAGCAGTGACACAGTTCACTGAACCAACAGCAAGTCATAACTTTGGAAGCATGTTGGAGTCGACATATTACCGTAATGACAATACAAAAGACGCTACGCATTTTAAGGCGCTTGGTGAGCTTTGAAGAAAATGGAAAACTTTTTGGTGTGCCCTATAGTGTAGAAAATACGGTGTGTGTATATATATATATATATATATATATATATATATATATATATATATATATAATATATATGCGCACACACACAACCCCCCGACCCCCATCGTTGTAAAAAAGTAACATGTATGATCAATCGAAATTCGGTCTCAGATGAATCAATGGCTTAACTGTGTGTTAACAAACTATCTGTGCAGTTGGCTTACCTCAGGGAGCAGAGCTGCCAGAAGAGGGGATTGGCAGATGGAACCAGTGAGGTCAACCACAACTCTGAAAATACACCAAGCACTAATGGAAAGGTGAGGTTACTTATTAGCACATGGTTGAAAGACAAGCGTGTGAGAAAGCCATTGTGTGACAAGTGTCAGCCATCTGTGTGGTTAATTTAATTAAATCCTTCTGCGTTTAGCTATTACAGCATGAGTATGTGCATTCACAAGATTGGTTGGAAAAACTAAGACCATTTTCACATTGAAGCTCAATTCCATTTATAATTTTTTGTTTTACTCATTTTTGACACTTGTGTTTTTTTCAGGGTCAACAGTACAATTCAGATTTTTGTCAAATCCAACCTAGGCCTCTTTCGTATGTGGACATAAATCGCATATGTAAGCGATGTCTGCACCATGAAGGCTCACATCCGGCCGATACGTTATCAAAAACACAATAAGCACTCCGGGTGAGCTTTTAACAACGAAAATCCTTTTGTTCGGCAATCTCCCGCAAGTGATGTCATTCAAAGATTGCCACGTCGCCAGTCAGCCATTGTACTGCATTGTTAATTGTCCTGTTAGCTTCTCTTTGCCATTGTGAGCGACTTATTCGCCGAAATGCCTCAGCACTGTGTGGCGATACACTATAATGATGTTCTTTATTTAATTCTGATACAAAGACTAATTTAGATCACATCAATATATTTACCTAAAATGGAGTAATGGTTGATTAAAATATTTTTTACCACTCTATTTAATACTTCCAAACAATCCAAAGTTGCATCTCTACTTTTAATATAGACTATTGTTATTTATTCATCCATAGCGGTCATCTGATGGATCACTCAGTCAGGAGGATGAGTCTGCTCCTGCTTTCAACAAGGTTGGAGAACTCCAGGAGGTGGTGAACCGTCAGACCGATGATCTGGGCCAGATGAAGGAGCGCATGGCTGCAATGGTCTCCCGAATCAGTGAGCTGGAGGAAGATCTGGATATAGCGAGAAAAGACCTCATAAAGTCTGAAGACATGAATACACGATTACAGAGAGACATCAGAGAAGTAAGCACAATTTTGTTTAGTGGCATTGTTTTAATCCTTAATTTTTTAGTATAATATAGCCAGAGGGGAATGATCATATTTTTTCTTCCTTATTTCCTTTCCTGTTTTATGTTTTTTATTTTTTTAACATATCCCACTTTGGGAAACAATACACGTTGAAGTGTACATTAAGGAGAAAGAAGACATTTGCGATGGTGACATGCACATGAGTACTGAGAGAAACCTTGGTGCCTTGGTTACGGATACCATCCTCAATTTCCGGATTTTGGTCAACCTTTAAGGTGGAGGTACAGAGAAGGTGTAACTTTTTCGGACTGGGTTTTTGGAAAACGTTTTTTGGGCATGGTTATAATCTCAACGAGCGTAGATAATACTGTATATTGTATTTAGTTGGTAAATATTAGTTACTTTAATTGAAATGTTTTTCCTGTGCTATTTTGTCTGTGTTAGCAGCGCAATTGGAATCTTTTCATATGTTTGTCAACTGAAGTAAACTGAAAAAGAGATCACATTCGTATTTTGGTTTTATGATTAAAAATTCAGCAATAATGTCTATGTATTTGTTCCCCCTTACAGTCTATGGCTCAGAAGGAGGATATGGAAGAGAGGATCACCACTCTGGAGAAGCGCTACCTGGCTGCTCAGCGGGAGGCTACGTCCGTCCACGACCTGAATGACAAGCTGGAGAATGAAGTGGCTAACAAGGAGTCGCTCTTTAGACAAGTAAGTTAGCCAACTACATTGATGTCTGCTGGAGCATTTTAACTGAGTTCTAAGCACAACTTTACTGATGAACCTCGCTGCATCATGTCACTGAGGGACATAATGAATTTGTACGTTATAACGGTCATTATGAGTGACATAATGAATTTGTATGTTATAACGGTAGTTCCTTGTAACCATTTCCATTAAAATGGCCGCCAGCTACGATGTATAATACAGTATGAACATTTAAAAATACCAACATGTAATATCGCATAAATATGTCAATTACAAATACATGTATCCAGTATGAAGAAAAAAAAATATTTTATTAGAAATTAAACAAACCGTCGCGTTTCTACGTCATCACCGAAAACATTATCAGTGCCTTCTCCGGTTCAGGAGGTGCGCGCCTCGAGGCCATTTATGATCATCTTTCAATCTGTAGGCCTCGAACTCTGCCATGATTTTTGTTGCCATTATGGATGATTGACAAAATCGTGACTTCGTGCTCGGCTTTGTCTGGGAGACTCCCTTTTGAAAGTGAGAGACAATTTCAGCCTTCACAGAAAGCGAGATTTGCTTAAATTTACCAGACATGTTTTCACGCTGTGCCACCGGAAGTACAACAATGAAGGAGTTGATCAGTAGCATTGCCAAACAACGGCACGGAGTCCCGCGCTGTACATTTTGTTCATAAGCAAAGTCACGGTGGCAGTTGGCTTCCCACGGATCGTTGTAACAAAGGCCTTTTCACTATTTTGTGGGGGAAAATCTGGTCGTTGTACTGAAGTTTACATTACAACGGTGTTCGCTGTAAGCAAAATCGACAAATAAAAAACTCATTACGTGAAATCGCAACTTTTGAAATGTGAACGTTATCGGGGTGAAAACGTAAACTGGGTACGTCTAACAGGGGTTTGTGTGTGTGTGTGTGTGTGTGTGTGTGTGTGTGTGCGTGTGTGTGTGTGTGTGCGTGCGCGTGTGCGTGTGCGTGTGCGTGTGTGTGTGTGTGTGTGTGTTTGCGTGTGTGGGTGCGTGTGTGTGCGTGTGTGTGCGCGTGTGTGCGCGTGTGTGCGCGTGTGTGTGTGTGTGTGTGTGTGTGTGTGTGTGTGCGCGTGCGTGCGTGCGTGCGTGCATGCGTGCGCGCGCGCGCGCGTGTGTGTGTGCGCGCATAGAGGTCTTCAACGTCTTATCAATGACGATTTCCTTCTTGCACAGACTGAGGACAGAAACCGGCAGCTTCAAGAGAAACTGGAACTAGCTGAGCAGAAGCTGCAGCAGACTATCCGCAAAGCAGAAACTCTGCCAGAGGTGGAGGCTGAGCTAGCACAAAGAGTAGCAGCCCTCACAAAGGTATTGCTATCTGCCCATCACTGGGAATTTCACTTTTTATTTACTGCATGGATAGAGGTACTTAAATTTTTGCTGTGCAGTTCTACTGCTACACTTTCAAAGCCTCTCTATTTCATTTTTGGCCCAGAAAGATGTGAGTTAAGGTGGGAACTGTCTGGTATGTAGAGGGGCAACCATTGTTTTGTGGTCCAAGTACTGGAGATTTGTTTGGAGATCGTTGGCCTCTTTATGTCCATTTATAGTTACAAGCTGTATCCCGGAAAGTGTTTGCGTAACTAAACAGGCCGCCTGCACCATTTAAGCATTAGTTTTGGCTCCCAATATTTCCTAATTATGCAGTGTTATTCACATTTAAGGTCATCAGATTTTTAAGTGTGGCATCTGTTTTATGTAATACAATATCTCTGTAATGTGCTGGAGTCACATGATTGATACCCAGAGGGGATCCAGAAAAAAAGATGGTGTTAGTTGGGTATCTTTCCCTTTTTTTCGATGTATTCCATGTAGGTATCCCTAATTTCGAGAGATTTATTTCTAATTCAACTCGGCCAATGAGGTTTTCAAAGTAATGAACCGAAAGTGTAATTCTGTGTTGAATTTGCAACTATTTCATCAGGTTGTGCTCAACTTTTTTGTGATCATGCATTTACCTTCATCACTTCCTTCCTATACTGTATCTGTAGTGTGTTCCGTGCGGCTTTAAAGGCTCTAAGACTCAAAAGGTAGACCAACTTTTTCAGGAGGACAAAATCTTTTAACTCTTCCTAGATCCAATCAACTAAATTTTGTTCTGTTACTGAATTTAACCAGGCCATGATACATCTATAGTAATACGATAATACATTCATACCTCAGTTTTCGACCATAATCCGTTCCAGAAGGCTGTTCAAAAACCGAAACCATGCTCTTAAAAAAAACCCTTTATTGAACAAGTCTGTTCACAATGGAGCACTACACGAGGAAGCGTCACTTCCTCGTCTAACTGAGGAAGCGCCACTTCCTCGTGTAAGGAAGGTGAGAGGAGTCAATTGACGCATTCAAGTGCGCTCAGTTTGTTCGAGAACCGCAATTCGGTCGTCATCCGAGGCATAAAAAACTCGAAATTTTTGGTCGAGAACAGAGACGGTCGAAAACCGAGGTTTGACTGTACATAACTAATCTCTTGGATTATGGTGCTGTGAAAAAGTATTTGCCTTTCTCACATTCTTCACCCCTTGAATGATTAAAATCAAATACATCTAAGTATCAGACAAAGATTATCCAAGTACACATAAAATTCAGTTTTTAAATGGTGATTTGGGGGCGGGATATTAAAAAAAAAATTACTTGCCCTCCTCCCTTGTAAAAAAACAATTCTGCATTAAAGGGTGGGCCAAAATATCTCTATGCGGCTGTGAAAGACTCATTGTCAGTTCTAGACAAACGCTTGATTTCTGTTGTTCCTGCTGAAGATGCCCCGACCAATTATCAAGTTGAAAGGGCAAGTACTTTTTCACAAAGTCCCGGTAGCTTTGAATAGTTGAATAAATACATTTACCATTTAAAAACATGATTTTATGTGATGCATACTTTATTTTTTTTTTAGGTTCCAAACTTTTTTAATGTTTACTTGGGTCATCTTTATCTTTATGCTTCATTTGTTTGATCTTAAACATTGAAGTACATTGAATTTGAGAAGAAGACAAATACTTTTTCATGGCAACATTTACTGCATATCACAAAATTTAAAAGAGTATCAAATAGGCTTTGTATTCTCTTGCAAAGAAGGCCTTGGTTCGATGAGGGAACAGATCATATTTTAAAACGGTCTTATTTAGCTGGGGTTGTAGCCCTAATTTACCCTTGTCTGTAGTCAGACCCGTTGCCAGAGCCTTAAGAGGATCACTTGAAATGCATAGGGGGCAATCATTATTAATATCCTACACAGCACTTACTTTGCGCCATATATTTGGATATATTCGCGAAGCACTCCCTGTCAATAGTCTTATGGCACCCTTTGCGACAACCGCTGGCAAGTTTTATATTAAATATTTATTTACAATACATTTACATAAACGCCTTATTGAGTGTTTCAACGCAAGAACTCACTGTATTAATACCAAACCATTGTGCAATATATCACGCCAACTCAATTTCACAAATATTATTTCCCGATTTTATGGCGAACACAATAGACACATCTTTTTATATATATATATATATATATATATATATATATATATATATATATATATATATATATATATATATTGCGAGTCGTCCCGCACGCGGTCTGTCTTTCCGTCTGTCCCTTTTCAAAACGTACCTACTTCACCGCGCCGCCACTGCGCCGCTCAGGCAGTGGCTCAATACGATCGCGCGGGCATCTTAGCGAAAAAATGTTGTCTACCCACAAGCATTGCAATTAAATTGTTAGTTATTTAGTAGAGCTAAACATCTCTTCATTTTCGCGATAAGCAATGAAGATGAACAAAAAGTTGAACCAAGCAACAACACTTTTGTGGGCCGAAGGCCCACCTTACCAGCCTTCCGCAGGAACTCGCTGATGAGCCGCCCTACGGGCGGCGAACCACCACCTTACCAGCCTTCCGCAGGAACTAGCTGATGAGCCGCCCGGAGGGCGGCGAACCAGCTAGTCACATATATGCTTCTAATAGGCAACCCATTTCAACAGGTCTCGGCAGCAGATTTTAAAAAGAAAAATGGAAAAGAAAATGTATCTTCAGTTTAGATGTCCAAAGGGTTTGCGGCCCCCCACGCTTTCTTATTTGGAATGGGTTGAAATTAGAGCTGTGCAATATGGCTAAAATTACTATCAGATATCTCAACAATGATACAATAAAGATATACTCTAACCATTTGTTCAGTGAAAACTAAACATTTTTTCAAAAGAAAAAAAAACAAAATATCAATCCAACAGGATCCAGAAAGTGTAGGGTTTTTTTTTTCTAAACTTACTGACAGCCATAAACCGTAATAAAATCAGCAATAAATTAAAAATGATTAAATTTACATTGTACTGCAACTGTCCTATAATGGTCAATAATTTTATGCGATAGCAGAAGTGTTTGTTGTGTTTGCGTGCGCACTTGTGTTAACTGCATCAATGTGTGTGTTGTTCTGTACCAATTTGTCCATGCACAACCGTAGTAAGTGTAAGTGGTTCGGAATGTGCATAGATGTGTTGTGTGGCTTGAAATTTAAAAAAAAGTTAACCACTCACCCCCACACATGACAATTGTTGTGGATGCATTGATTACATGGCCATGCGATGTGTCGACTCCCAGTGATATGAGGGTGTCTATACAATGTTACATTGTTTGAATATTTATGAAAATATAAAGTAATGGTGGCAGTCAATGAAGACATGGGTTGCAAACGAAATAGGATAGTGCCTCGCAGGAATTGAATGGGTCGAAGAGGTGCGGGCTGTATTTTCATTTTTTACAAGTAGCTCTGCCATTTTTTTTTTCTACTAGTATCTTGGAGGTTATAAATATGGTCACAGAGTGTTCTAAAACATATGTGTACCATCCGTATATACTTGACAGCGAACATGTAAGTGGATTCCATGAGTGTCTTTGGCTCAGCAGCAGCGGATGCGTGTGTCCCTCCGCACTCTCGCCCTCCGCAAGATTGTCATCAGCTGGTTTTAGCTGCCCATCAGTGGCAAACTTAGAAGGAAGAATGTGGTTGGTTGAACTGAGTTTTACATGCAACACAAGCGTGGCAAGGTCACCTGACTAATATTGTCCTCATTTTATAATAATAAACTGAATGTTCATGTGTTGATTTCAATATGAGAGACATATTGTCAAGCCCAAGTTCAAATGTCTTTTTCGTTGTTGACACTAATGTAATAGAATCCTCCTCACTTGCCGTAGTGTAACGTGACAAGACAGTCTAAACGTATAATGTCGGATACTATATGTCGGTTAATTTGAAACTGTGATCAATGATCACCAAAATATACGTTGACATCTTCCCTTACACTCACAACAACCTCTGAAAGTTTATCAGCATGATAGTATCGGAAAATGCCATCACGGCGATAGCATTTTCCTCTCCGTAGAGACGCTTACAACCACGCTTTCTGTCACTTAATGAGAGAAGCGCTTTGTCCATAAAATACAAAATATCGGGGAAACTTTGATATTTTTGTAGGGTAATGTGGGTATAAGTAGAGCTATCCACATATATTTTGGTGTCAAGTGATTAGTGTTTTAAGTTGAGCAGCGTCCGCTTTTTCACACTTCTATTGACTTTTAGATCTGCTGCTCCAAGTGCCAACTTCCTGCGGTGTCCTCGGCTCTCGTTATTTACAAATACAGTACATACATACAGTATTTTCCAGACATCTCTCCCGACATGGCATAAAATTGCTTCATTTGAAAAATGTGCAGAACTCTGCCTGCATACCCAAGATTATTTTTAGTATGATCCTGATTGGCTGTTGCAGGTAAGACTCGCCATCAATCAAAAATTACACCACTGATTCTTAATTTTTAATGGCTTACTGCCCAGGTGTCAAAGTCACGGCCCGCAGTCCAGATCTGGCCCGTCACATCATTTTATGTGGCCCGCGAAAGCAAATCAAGCATGTGAAGTTCCATGATGTTTGCTAAAGTCTGAACCAAAATATCAAATTATCATATGTAATCCACACGAAGAGTAATTATTCTTGACTTTTGTTTTTAAAACTAGTTATTCATTAATTTGTTGTGCGTTCTGTATGTAATATGTGGAGGGGATGAAACATTTATATGGTTTCCCACAATTCATAACAGCCCTCCAAGAGAAACCGGAACGACAATGTGGCCCGCGACAAAAAAATAGTTTGACATCCCTGGCTTAGTGATAAGCAACTCAACATTATTTCACAACACAAAAATATTTCCTATGATTACAAATAATAATATTGAAGTTTATTTTTAGAAATCCGGACCACAAATGTGGGGCACAAGCATCTTGGTGGGCAGGCACAGTCTCTTATGGCCCAACCGTGGTGACAGGTCTGTGTTTATGCACTTAAGTGCTCTGTGGCTGGTATTGCCACTCTTTTCCTCAAACACACAATCTTTGCTAACACAAACAGGAAGTGCCAATTGGTTTACAAATAGACCCGACAAGACCCTTCCCACTGACAAAAAAACAAAAAACTGGAAGAGCCTGCCATACAAAATGATAATCAAAAGCAATTTAAATGTGTCACCACAGATGCCTTGATCGCGCTAATACCTCTTATACATATACAGATAGATGTCTGTCATCTTATTTCGTGATGAAATGATAGATCTGCTTTTGGAGTTTTAGTTACCTTTGACTTGTTCCAAACTTGTGCATTGTGACTGCTGGTAGCTGTTGTTTGTGTACAAATGTACTACATGCTATAGCTTTGTCTATGGAATTAGGTGGCTTCATCCTTTTGAAGGATTTCGGCTTTGTCCCTCAACCCTCTCAAGGATGACTGGCCACTACAAGGGAGACCATAGCCTAGCTGTAGAGACATTAATTTGGAGAGAATTGAGTATGGAAAGCCACTGGACAAGCAAAGTACCAGCACTATGAATAATAAATGCATTTGGTTTTTTTGTTTGTCTTGTTCAGGCAGAGGAACGCCATGGTAATGTGGAAGAGAGATTGAAGCAGCTGGAGGCCCAGTTGGAGGAGAAGAACCAGGAATTGCTCAGGGTAAGAAATGGGCAAGATGGGAAGTCCATAATTATTAAATAGGACAAATGTCCACTGGAAATGATCAACATTTGCTTTTTTGATTTTGTTGTCAGGCAAGGCAAAGAGAGAAGATGAATGAGGAGCACAACAAGCGTCTCTCTGAGACAGTGGACAAGCTCCTGTCTGAGTCCAACGAGAGACTCCAGCTTCACCTTAAAGAGAGGATGTCTGCTCTGGAGGACAAGGTAGTACTCATTCATTTGTGTTGTGAATACTCATTTAGTCATCCTGTCGCAGCAGCGCGAGTGTCATTTTTTTTAATGCTTCTCATGGTACTTGGGGAGAGAAAATGAAGCTAAGGCGCTGAGAAGTGTCTGTCTGTCAGACTGCGCACCCAAGGTGGAGAAATCCCATCTGTGACACGCATCAGGTTAAATCCTTTCCGTCTAAAATAAATAAATATCCAAGACTGAATGTGTACCGTACTTTTTCACGTTAACAGCCATCTAAATTAACTAGCACAATTTGCTTCATAAAGGACGGCTTCCCATTCATCTCGCTTCCATTCACTAAGGTGCTCACGACCCCGTTTCACATTTTGGCAACAGAGACTGCATGCTTGTCATCTACTTGCAATACCTAATCAAATCGGTCTTCATCTTTCAGTCTAGTGGTTGGGGTGTCAAATCTTAAATAAACAACAAATCTCTCTCTGGAAGACTATTGCAAAGTCCTATATCAGCCTCTGCTTGTTGCAAACAGAGTTCTTGTCACAGCGTAATATTTTGCAAATATCATGAGTCACTGTTAATATTTTCATCATTTGAAACTATGATATGCCAGATATCATCATGCTGTATCTTCCTAAAAAAAGTGTGGGACCAAATCCTGGGTGGTACAGCCAACTAAGGATTCACTAGTCAGAATAATTGCTGCTCCTATCACTACTGTCCCTAAAGTGCTCCGCCTTTATTACTCATTGTTTGTGACAAGTCATGGTGCAAATCAGTTACTCTGTCTTGAGCCCCTATTCCGCTGAGCAGCGAACAATTGCGAATATTTGCGAAAGCAGCAAATGTTGTGGTTCTCGTCTGAGTTTGTCAGGGTTTGTTCAAGGTTGCAGATGTTCGCAATTCTTTTTTTTTTTTCCCCCTTCTCGCAAGGAAATTTTGAACCTGTTCAAAACTCTTGCAACAAGAAAATACAGGTGAATGTCTGGCGACAGTTTTGGCAAATGTTTGCGGCCTTGAAATAACCCTTACGAGAATGTAACATTCACTGCCTTCAAAAAGACTCGCAATTATTTACTGCTCAGTGTGGTCGGGGCTTTGTTACTCTCTCTTCAGAATGCCCTCATAAGGGAACTGGAGCACACCAAGAAACTGATTGAGGACTCTCACCATGAAAAGGTGAATCAAGTATGTCTTTAAAGGTATAAGGTTTCTCTGTCTTAAAATTGAAACATCCTGTCCTATAGGAGCAGCTATTGATTCAGATTGAAACGTTAAGGGCTGAGAATGAACAGGGTAGGAGCAGAAGCAACTCATTATTACATGGGTAAGTGGTTTGTGTTTAACCTCCATCTGTGATCTCTGTGATATGTGGCGTGTCTAAGTATACATTAAATGTGCACAAACACAATGATATTCTTACTAATTGTTTTGTTCGGTGGGTTTTGCTAGTCGATCACAGCTGGGAAGTACCCCAGACTTTAGGTATCCAGTTTCTGCTTCCTCTATGATGGACAGTAACTCAGACCACTACGGCAGCGCTCTTGTATTGAGGCGGCCCCAAAAAGGAAGAGTAGCAGCGCTTAGAGATGAACCATCCAAGGTGAGCTGTCTTATTTAATTACTTTAGTGTAGAAATGCATACGCTCACATGATATTGATTTAGTATATAATGGATCACATGTTGAATGTGACATTCGCCCCTTGTTAAATTGGATGCATTTAAAGACCCTGTAAAGCAGGGGTGCCGAAACATTTTGGACCGAGGATCTACTTTTTGTTGAAACAACCTCCCGGATTGCCCCTTACCGCTCCCACGCCGTGATGAGAAGCCAAACACAGAAGCAAGCGATGCACTTTTGCAGCCTGTAGACTATCGTAGCTCACACGTACTGTTTTAAAGTGCATCCCTCAGCCCTCTAGATTCCTATTCTTTGCCCGTGCCGTCGGTGAATTGTACACGAAGCAAACTCTGAATGAGAATAATGACGATCAAAGATATAGCGCAAGAGCTGTGCTGTAGAGTAATGTAGATGTATAAATTCGATACACCAAAGAGAAGAGTCTGTTAACAAGACTGCTAACTTGCCAAGTATATGAAATCAGGCTTCAAAAGGCTGAAAAAATGAGACCACTGTAAATAGACTGGGAACACGGTCCACTCGATTCACACGCATCTTGCTGTATGTGCTCAAAGCTCTGTGATCACATACGGTATGTCTGAAGTGTGGACCACACTCTGAATAATGTGTGCCACAGTGTTTAAAAAATTGTGAACTTTCCCTGAAGCGCCTCTTGCGTGGACCAACGCACAGAGCTCGGTAGTGGCGAATTGGACAGTCTTGCCGATGGTCTGGAAGCGAACTAGCCTTCTAGGTAGCCACTAGCTCCCACTAGCGGACTGACGCTGCGGCTGACCAATTTACCACTGCCTGTGACCCGTACGTGGTTCCACGAGACACTGCAACCCAAATAACACTATAATACATGACACTTCAGGAACTCATATTTTAGCAGACGAAATGGGCCAAAGTTGTTATTACTGAGTAATGGTGGATAGCTACTGATGAAATGACGGAACTCAATATGAGGGATGGGCGTTTTGGCATGATCATATTATCATCAAGACATGAACATTCTTGATATTTATATCAAAATTAGGACGATAGTCGAGAGAGAGAGGGGGGGGGCAACCGCTGCTCGATGGCACACATGAGAAATTGACTTCAGTGATGAGAGTTGCAATGCATGTCTGTGTGCTGTCAAGTATATGCAATACAAACCTCGTTACATGACCAAATTTATAATTTCATGTGTACCAGTGGATAAAATTGCAGAGCTCATTGTAAAAATGTAGAAGCAGCTCACTGGCCATTAAATCAATCTTCTCTTTACTCCAGGCTCGCATAGTTCATATCGCTGGAGTCCACACTTCATATTGCTATGCCATCTCAAAAATGACTTTCCAGGCTCTTTAAAACAGATTTTTTTCTGCAATATTAATGGCACTTTGTTAACAGTGATATTTTTTGTTTTTTTTGTTTTTGTTTTGGGTTTTATCCTACTTCTGTTTCTTTGTCCCTTCTATCATGTGTAATTTATTCACACGTAATTGTTGATGTTGGTTTTTAAAATCTGCTTTGTCTTTCTGTTTGCGTCCACCTTTGGATATCAGCGTCATGTAAGTCACCATGAGCAAAATAAACAGTGACGTCAATTTGGCTGTTTTTTACTAATGACGAATGAAATACATAGGTGACTGTTTAATCTCCCCTGTCATTCTTGTTTTCCAATAATTATGTTTATTCAACGCAGGTTCAGACTCTTAATGAGCAGGAGTGGGAGCGTGTCCAACAGGCCAATGTGCTTGCTAATGTGGCCCAGGCTTTTGAGAGTGATATGGATGCCTCAGACTTGGAGGAGGATCGAGAGACTATCTTCAGCTCTGTTGACCTTCTGTCCCCTAGTGGTCAGGCAGATGCACAGACTCTGGCCTTAATGCTGCAGGAGCAGCTTGATGCCATCAACAATGAAATTAGGTACTACAGCCAAGACAGAAAAAACACCACAAATTGTTTTGTTTCAGTGTGGGTCACAATCATTTTATTGCCTTCTTTATTCCTTTAGAATAATTCAAGAAGAGAAGGAAAACACAGCCATCCGGGCTGAGGAAATTGAGTGCAGGGTGGGCAGCGGCGACAGCCTTGGAGGACGTTTCCGCTCAATGAGCTCCTTGCCGCCTTCACTGTGTGCAGGCTCTCCTATTGGCAGCTCTCCTCCAGGTTCAGGACATTCAACACCAAGACGTATTCCTCGCAGCCCCCACAGAGAATTAGACCGGATGGGTGTCATGACCCTGGTAAGACTTCATTTTATTTGTTTGTTTATTTACACATGAACCTCTCTGGTTTAACAGCTGTGGGATTCAACCGAAATCACAATTACCCTCCATTATTTATCACATTGATCAATTCAGAGTTTATCAATATTGTCAGCGCACATCATTTTATTCCATGCACGGCATCTGGCAAATACAGTAGCGAGGATTGGTCCTTTTTCACAACATATCTCTCAAAGTTTTAGCAGGTAATAAACAAAATCGCATTGTTTCTTGTGTCTGTTTTTTTTATCGATGAAGTAAAAGAAAATTAAAATGATTGACTGGCTTAGGATGTGAAATGGTGTGCTGAACTAACAAACTTTTTCAGATGATTAGGTAACTGCCACTGCACCAGTATTTCCTAAAATTGTGGAAGCAAGTAGACAGTCTCACTTTGGTTCATCTTCCCCTTGCTCAAATAAGACTCATTCTCTAAACAGCTTATTCTCTCTAGGAACTCTTTTTTTTTTTTACTCTCGCTTCAATTACTATTTATGTTTAAGGCAACTTTTCTGATTTGGTCAGTTTGCGTCTGGTGTGTGGCCGATAGTAGATCACCATAACAGAGCCGCATGTGTTCTGTAAATAGTGTGGCCTCATACCAGCAGCACATAATGCAACTTGTCAATGGATTCATACAAGAAACAAAAGTATCTTTATGTAATAAATTAGAGCTGTCAAACGATTAAAATATTTAATCTAATGAAAAATGCAAATGTCATAATTAACTCAAATTCATTAAAAATTAATTAATTTTAAATAAAAATTAATAATTTACTCATGCATTTTTGTTCGCTTCTGAATTTTTGTTTATATATTTTTGGCCTATTTTTCCCCATTTTACTGCTCTCATCAACATGGAATCATGAATCACTTTTCTATGTGCAAAATGCAAATATTTACTGAAATAACAATTTCGATTTTCAATTTTACATGAACATTTTTCAGTTGGAACAGTTATTCACACATAATCTCTCACACAATATTACTGTCCATCAACAACAGTGAAAAAAATGTTGTCACACAGCAGCTGATTTAACAGCTCTTTTTATGGAATCAAAACAGACCAATATAACATTATCAAGTGCACATCTAAGGTAAACTAGTACCGTATTTTCACGACTATTCGACGCACCGTACTAATGGCCGCAGTCTCATTAATGGGAGACATTTCTGTATTTTACACATACACAGGATGCACCGTACTAATGGCTGCAGTTTTACAGTGGTAAAACATACGCCAGCTTAAGCATGCGCGCACTCTAGCACATTAGCTTGAAGCATACGGTAGCATGCCAAGACATACAGATAAGCTAAAAACACGTTTTTAAAAAGGCAACGAAAGCAGAACTGAGTTCGGGTGTATTTTATTTAGCCATCGTACAATGTTCTCACGTTTTTCGATCAATCATCACCCAGAAATCCATCAATGTCCTCATCCTCTGTATCAGAAGCAGAGGACTGCACATCCCAGTTGTCATTGAACGCATCACATGCTAGTGTGAGTTGCTACGCATTGCCGAGCGGAAAGGAGCAGCAACAGCAAAGTCAACATTTCTCTCGTGTGAAGCTTTCCCACATTTGAAAGTAAAGAACAGAGCGAAACGGAGAGACGTTTTATTTTCGCTAGGTCGCTACCACTGCACCGCTGAACTTTTGTTGTCATGTCACCTCCTCAGCGCACCGTCACTGTCAGACGAACAGAGAGAAGCTCCACCCGCTCTATTTATACGGACACGGAACACTGTAACCTTCCACACAAAATAGTTCCAAACAAGTAACAATCGCGTCAGTGGCATACATCGTATACCTACTGTATATGATACAAGTAACTTTTGTCTTGTCAGTGGAGCAATCTGGCAACTTTTTAAGATAAGATATCCTTTATTTGTCCCTCACTGGGGAAATTTACAGCCTCCAGCAGCAAGAATGTAGGTAGAAAGAAGAAAGAAGAAAAAAAAAGTAAACTTTCCCTTCATAAACTCTTTAAGTATCCGTTATCGGTGTCTTGCGCTGCCGTGGCTGGCAAAACAAACGTGCGTGGACCTATGCAGCGGGCTTGTTGTTTTGTTTCTGATTTATTTATAGAGCAACGTAACATCCGCTGTGATGTGTGCCGCGTTAATCTCGCGACAAAAAAATTAATCCCATTAAAATTCATTTAAATGAATGCCAATACAAATGCGCTAAACTGACAGCTCTATAATAAATGTCTGTTAGGGCTGCCACATACTAATCTTTTGAGAATCGATTATTCCATCCATTACTCGAATAATGCCGCTCCGGCCTGCCTGCAGTGGGCATGAGGACTTCATTTTATTTTTATTTTTTTTAATAAAATACAATTAAACAATCCAGAGGCGACTGTCACACTCGCATGCACTTTATTTTTCACTCAAATTTCTAACAATAATCACATTTTATGTTTACAAATCATATCTGCTTAGCGATGAGACACAGGCCGCAAGCTATTTTCAGCGAAATTACCTGCAGAGGCTTTGACACGCACAGAGTGTCATAAAGTAGTGATGTAGCGTACTGTGCTGAAAATTACGTTGGGTTTTTTTTCAGTGTTAATCCACTCAACTCCAATTTAAAACTGTGTTGTTACCTCTACTGTCAGAATCAAGCAGCCGCCGGCTTATTGTCACACTGTCACGCCATGTTCAAGGCTCCAAGCACCATGAGCTTCACAAACCCATGGCATCTTCATGAACATTTGGGCTTATCTCATGTCTCTGAATTTGTTAATTGTTGTCAATTTTGTGCAAAATGTGATCGATGAGTGAATAGCGACCATTGTGTTATTTTCATTATTAATTTCTTTCTTGTATTAAATGTGCTAATTTCACATGGCATATACAAAGTTCAATTTGAATCCAGTTGAAACAATTTTGCCAGATTGCTCATGGTTTCTTTATTATATGCGTTTGTGCAATGCTTCATTTATCTGTTTAGTATTGTCAACCTTTTTTTTGTACTGTTCCAAGGTTTCCCTTCATTACTCCTACAAGTACACTTACTTGTTGTGTGTATGCAAGCGTATAACCATGTCTACATGTGACTGCCCCCTCCCACAAACTATAGCATTATTGTGTTGATCCCTGCATCATCCAGAGCTCCCTCTACCAGCCAACAGTAACTTACCTACCTTTTGGAGCAACTGACTTCATTCCACATACTCAAGTCTGTAGCTTTGTACCATATTTTCAGGTACTTGCAAATCTCTTCACATTTTCATACTTCCACTCTATGACAGGTGCAGTCTGGCTATCGTCCAACGAGTTTTTTTTTTTTTTAATTGGGGTCTGGCGTATTGGTTTCCAGTTTGGTTGTGGTAGTCAGATTTTTCAGGAATCAATAAGCTGCAAGAATTGTCGAGTCCTCATATAACTTGAGGGCTACCAATTGTTTCCTCTTGTTTTCCTGATGAATTAGCAAATTAGGACCTTAATGTATTTTTGTTACTTCTTTTGAATTTTTTTATGCATACCATTACTTTATGTAAATATCTAGAAATAATTGATGAATAATCGTCATAATTACCTACTTTTGCTTTTTTTCCCCCCCACTCATCAGTGCAGAATATTGCTACTGTGTGTTTTGACACAGCAACATGGCATCCTGCAATCAGATAATTGAACATGATGATGTTAGTGCGTGCTTATTGTTTGACACAAAAGGCAGTGTTGGGACAGCAGCAGTTGCTTCCAGTACAGCACAGAAGGAGAAGTTAGTTAGGTGTAAAGTGAACATCCATGCCGTGTCATTACAGGCATCGTACCGCATCCGAGATTACTTCCCAAGCCGGACAATTGCCAGCTCGATCCCACCCCACCATGTCGCCAGTGGTGTTTACAGCAAACAGCGATGCGGCAAAAAAGGCATAAAAAATGCTGGCATTTATGGGCAGTATAAAAGATAATGGCAAAGCCTAATCCACACATAAATTTAAGAAATTGCATAAGACTATAAAAGGTGAAAAAAGTCACTCCTGAGTCTTTGGGGTTCCTTTTTTTAACCATCTCTTTCAGTTCATTACTTAGAGGGAAGAAAATTATACGGACCCACTTCCAAAGGAGTTGCGGTATTGTGTTGAATACGAATAAAAACAGAGTACAATGATTCATGTTAAACCTACAGTATACTTAATCGAATGAACTACAAAGAAAATAGATGAAATGTTCAAACGATAAACTTGCAACTTGTTCCAAAAATCTGGGAGAGGATCATCTGTTACATCGCCTTTTCTTTTAAAAACATTCAATAAACATTTGGTAGCTGAGGGCACTAATTGTTGAAGCTTTGTAGGTGGAAGTTCCTCCATTCTTGCTTGTTGTATATTATGGCCCGTTTATGATGGGATCCCAAAATTCTTTGCAATTGTAGGTTGAGGAACTTTGCTCTGAAACTGTTTGACTATTTTCTCACGGAGTTGTTCACAAAGAGGTGAACCTCACCCCATCTTTGCTTGTGAATGAAGCTCCTTGCGAACAGGTGGGTGGATAAAAGAATATCATTTGCAAATCATTTAATATTGATGTTCAACGCAATGTCTCAACTCCTTGAAATTGAATTTGTAAATACATAGAGGAAAAAAGACGAGGTGTGTTTGTTGTAGTTAAGTTGCTTTCCTCAGGAATAATTACCAGCGCTGTTATACGGAACGCTTGTCATTTCGGTACAGTTAACTCACCACTGAAGCTGTTTTGAATACCCTTTATCTAAAACAAGGGACATCATAGAAAGCAACATTTTGGCTGATTAGATTTACTTTTCTGCTCACCCCTCAATTTCCACTTACTGTTTCCCTTTTATAGCTCACTAATCTCTTCCATGCCCTGACCTCACAATGTCGAGTAGAGAGAAGGATATGAATGAATCTGTATTTTGCTCTTGGGGCAAAACAAACTTCCACAGAAATGTGGCAAGCTGATGATTTATTTGTTCTGCTCATGCCAGGCCTCTATGGAATGCGGGAGGGAGGGGGGAGCGTGCAGCCTACTTTCAAGGCGAATAATGGAAAAAAGACTTGACTTCTCTGGCCTATACATATGTAATAAGACTTTGACCATATGGTGCAATGACACGTATAGCAGCAAGCCAGCTAGCTAACTGTTTTTTTTTTTTTTTTTTAGACCAACCCAAACATTTGCTTGCCTACTCAGAAGGGTTTTTGAGCTTGGCTGCACCTATCCAAATGCTCTGACTTTCTGCAACTTCCAGCTTGGTTGTTTGTTGTTGCCATTCTTTATTCACTTGTGTTGTGTGCCTGACCGATTCAGGAACATGTGATTTTACTATTTTATTCATAATCAGTCATTGACTGTCCTCTTGGCGTTAGTTTGGTTATTCAACACAAACAGTAGCTACTCATGTGTTCCGCTTGGGGTGTTTGCGCATGGCTTGATTTCACTGGTGTTCTGTCTTGCTTCTCACTAACTGCTTTTCTCCTGTCTTTTCTTTTTTTTTTTTAATTTATCATGCTTCAGCCTAGTGACCTGCGCAAGCACCGCAGGAAGGTAAACTATAAGCCCACTGCACTGCCTCACTCCCCTCTGGAACCAAACTGTTTAGCTTTAGTTTCTCTCTGCAGTGATGCACAGTGGACCCCTGCTAGTTTTTGTTTTGGATTTTCTTCTTTTTCTTGTTTTCCCACCAAGCCACCCCATCTGCACCATCAATGTTAACGCCTACACTCTGTTTTGCAGTCAAATGTTGTTTTACACCGGACTGCCCGCTACACGGTAATTCTTCATCATGATCAGAATTTTTGATTTATGTGTTGCGAAAAAGGTTTTGGGAACATAATTTGTTTTAGATCTTTTTTTTTTAATTAATATAGTCTATGCAATCACTTTTCGGCAAGCGCCACTTCGACATATTTATTTGTGATCTCACTCGGTCCTATTCCCTGCAAATAGTGGAGGTCCACTGTACAAATTTGTGATCCAGTCGGTTGTCATCAACACAACTGTCATCAAGAAAATACTGTAGTCACTTCTCTTGTTTAGAGGTAATTCAAGAGTGTAATTGTTGTCTACCATGAGTATTTTATTTTGTCTGAATGGAGTAAATATGTCAAAGGAAAATGCAACATAGTCATATTTTTATTCCACTTTTAAGTGTTGGTGTAAAGGTTATGATTTTGTATGGCATTCTGTTTCACAGCCTCAGTCCAAATCCTTTAATTTTACTTCTGGCCTGAACGGTGAAATTTGAGTGCTGGATCTCGTTCATTTCTTCTGCTGTTTATACAGCCTGCTCAGGATGACAAAACTACTATCCAGTGTGAGACATCACCCCCCACCACTCCACGCTCGATGCGCCTAAACAGGGAAGCAGGTCATGCTGCCAGCCATGAGGACATAAGAGACATTCGAGGGTCAGCGTTCTCCTTGTCACTTAAAACATATTTTATACATGTAGTTTGACACAACAGGAGGAAATCTTGTGCCATTGATCCCCGAATGCTTGGTAATCTTTTTTTTAAATTGTATTTCCAGTCTTGGCGTGCAAGATGGGCAGGGTAGCAACCCCAGCAGCAGCAACAGCAGCCAGGACTCTCTCAACAAGGCAGCCAAGAAGAAGAGCATTAAGTCTTCCATTGGACGCCTTTTTGGGAAGAAGGAGAAGGGCCGTCCTAGCATTCCTGGAAAGGACTCTCCCAGTCAAGGTGAGGGAGTAGTGCAGATCACAGTGTTAAAA
Source organism: Hippocampus zosterae (assembly GCF_025434085.1). NCBI lineage: Eukaryota > Metazoa > Chordata > Actinopteri > Syngnathiformes > Syngnathidae > Hippocampus > Hippocampus zosterae. The sequence goes on along the minus strand of NC_067454.1, from coordinate 26,760,571 downwards.
TTTCTGCTTTGGTTTATATCGCAGCAGTTTTTCCCCCGTAAAATACTGGCCGTCATATGATTTTGGAATATATAAACCAGACGTGAACAGTGCTCATTCTGTACAGCACATGACGTGCAGGGCATTTGGTAGTGCGTCTCAAGCACTCAATACATACTCATTATAATCTCTCAGGAGGAAATACAGCTGCGCACCACTTTGAATTTATTTTGTACATTACACAAAGAACCAGAGAACAGACATGCACGCATGTAAAGAGGGATGTTGGAGTGAAAGGTTCACTTCTCCTCTTGGAGTTTAGGGTAGGGGTCAATTCTCAAGTCAAGGACACCTCAACAGTAGTCATGATCTGAGATTAGTATTTCTCCAACAAAGCGTGAGAGGGATATGAGAAACTACTCTGCATTATTGAGGTCAATAAAAGTTTATTAAAACAAAATTTGAATGTAAATGCTGTGCAAAGCACAAAACATTTTGTTTTGTGTGCAGCTCTTGAGGGCAGCTGCAATTGTTGTGAAACCACTTTCTAAATAATGGTGAGTTGAGAGCACAAAAATGAAATATGACAAGCCTCTCTAAACCCTGAAGATTGACTGACAGGCACAGCCTTTTTTTTAGTGTTTTACACAGGTAATAGGGCCAGGCAAGCGAGTAATTTATGTATGTACATGCTGAAAGTCATCCCAGTGCAGTTTATTAAGTATGTATTCCTTCTAAGCCTTGAATATATCCTCGGTAAGAGCCGGGTTTATCCATCTCGTAGAGGCTCGTGGTGCACGCTCACCTTTTATTCCATGGTGACAACACAGTATTGGAGTGAATTTATCATATTTTCAAACATGCAGTTCTTTTTATCTATTCCAAAAACCTTGCTTTTGAACAGGGAGTGTGTAGGCTATTTACCTCCACGGTCCATCCATCCATTTTGCATCTTTGGGCAAAAGACATGGGACATCTTGGACTGGTCACCAGCCGATGGCAGAGTTCATAAATATTTAAATTTTACATTTTCATTGCGTTAAACAACCCACGCTAGAGGATAGAATTAAGCAATGTGGAAGGTCTTTCAGCAGCATTGAACATTGTGATTTTGTTCCTAGCTGGAACTCCTGAAGCGGAGAGCTCACCTAAGGATGGCTTAGGAATGGGCACCTTGGGGGGCCCTGCAGAAAAGAACAGAAAACTACAGAAGAAGTAGGTGTCACTCGATTGTTGAAAGACTGTACTCCACTCATTTCACACATATAATAGTGTTCATTGTAAATCCTTTGGATTTGTGCTCCTGCTACATTCCAATGCTGTTTCATGTACGCACACACTGCCTGCCCACCTGGCTCCTCCTGCTCACTCCCATCATCAGTTGATTATTATTATATTGTTTCCATTCCACATAAGCTTTTCCATTGCAGTCACCTCCCCCCACGTTTTCTTTTCACTTTTTTTGTTTTTTTATAGATTTAATTTCAATGAGGCATAGCTTTAGGTACTTTAGTATCAATTCGTGTTATTTTTTTGTATGTTTGTGTTGCCAATTCCCCCTTTTTTATCATCCTCTGCTCATTCTCTGTGTAGTCCAAAGACAGGGTAAGTTGATTCACGATTGCTTTTTCTTCCCACACTTGGGTCTTCATGGCTGCGGTTCTCCCGAATGTCTGATCACTTTCCCGTACTACTCTTTACCTAACATGAATCTTTGTGCTGATTTTGGCTACAGTATTTAGCTCAAAAAGCATGACGTTTTGCACAGAGGGAAAATGGTTGCTAAATACGTTTCTATACAAACATGTGGCAGAATGCATAATCAGTCAGTGCCTGAAAACGTCTTGAAGAAAACCATTATTGAAACAATCTTTTTCCTAGTTTTGTTGACCTTTTGTGTGCATGTGCGAGGAACTGCGCCTTCTGGTGGTCATCTACACATTTAGCATTGATTACATGGCGTTTCCACACCAGTGAATGAATTCCCTGTCAGGGCCCTAACATATGCCTTCCAGCTTTCTGAAAACTTGACAGGGATTGTCTTTTAGTTACACAGCTCCTTAATAATGAACCGGAACTGTATATGGATTGACTATAATATATTTTTACACTGATTGTAAAGGTCCTTAATACTTCTCTTGATACAGGCTGTGCCTCTTTTCTATTTTAAGAGAAATGGTTTGGCTACCAATTAGCTTTCACATGCATCACTAAATGCTCTTCTGTTTGAACCTGCATAGTCATGGCTTTGAAAGGGCTTTGAAGATTTTGACACACTTCTGGTCTTCAAAGGCATCTGTGTTTTTACAGATAAGAATGTCTTGTTTTCTTGCACTGCATGTCTCTCTTTGTTTTTGCCTGCTATGATAATGAATGTCTTTTGTTGGGATAGGTTTGTGTGCTTAGATTGGGTTTAGTTCAATTTAGCTCAAATTAAATCTTGTTTTAAGTAACATTTTTTTCTGTCAGGCACGATCTGTTAGATGAGGCACGCAGGCAGGGCCTGCCTTTTGCCCAGTGGGATGGACCAACCGTTGTCGTTTGGCTGGAGGTACTGCATTGATCTGAAAACATATTATTACAATTAACTATTATCATATAACATTGTTTTTTTTTTTTTTTTTGGTTCTGTGATGAATCTTTCCTGTCTCTCATCCTTTGCCCAGCTGTGGGTGGGCATGCCAGCCTGGTATGTCGCCGCCTGTCGTGCAAACGTAAAGAGCGGAGCCATTATGTCAGCACTTTCTGACACCGAAATCCAGCGGGAGATTGGCATTAGCAACCCATTACATCGTCTGAAACTTCGTCTTGCCATCCAGGAAATCATGTCGCTCACCAGTCCTTCTGCCCCTCCCACCTCCAGAACGGTATTTGTCTCATACAGAAATAACACACTCTGTAACATTTCTTAATCCCACTGAGCATGGTACGCACACCGATTAACATTTTAAGCATTTACTTTTTATTATAACAACCAATGCTTCCTGATCTTTTTCTCTTCTGTCCTGCACCACTGTCCCTTCTCTGCACACTTCACTCACTTGTGATTGGGGGTGTCAAATGATCAGACCACAGGAAACGTTTGGGTCACACATGAAGAAATGGAAAGTTTGGCAGCTACACCGCCCACGGTTAGTTTTTCCAGACTGGCTGAACCCTGGTTTGTTTCTCACAACTTTGGTGACTATTGGGCCTGTTCCATGTTGGCCAAATATCTATGTTTGCAAATTGATAAGAATGTTCTGGTTTTGTTGTGATTAGCCACTGTACATGGACAAAAAAAAAAAACTAAACATTGTGAGCTACTTGGAACACTGTCTTGTCCAAGATGTCTTGTCAAAGTTTGCTTGGAATGGATTTATGCTGACTTTTCGGATTATGTTGTGTGTCTCTGCTCAGAATGAGTTTTGTCATCTTCCTTGACTTTGATTATGACATTAAAACTTGACTTCCAGCTCTTCTAACCCAGCGCTGCAGTCTCACTAACCCAGCCTTTCTTTTCTCGTCGCCATGCTCACTAACCATGCTAACACCAGGAGGACGAAGAAAGTAGCTGGGCCCAGGTTGGAACATATGATGCATGTCACCCTTTCACTTATCTTATGCTCAACAACTAAGTCTGGAACGATGTAATATCAAAACCAAAATTGCAATACTCAACACACTCAACCAAGAGTCTCTCACGTAATACTCGCGCGGGCACCAAGTAGCCCCCATGGACTACATGTGTAGCCCGTGGGCCTGTTTTAAAAATAATCTAATCATTATCTTCCATCCATGCAAAGTGAACGACAAAGGTTGTTGTAGAAGAACGTCTTCCGGGTCAAGGGAAATAAACAAAAACGGGTGTATTTTTTTTCCTGACTTGTTTGATGAACACATAATAGAAAATCAGATGAAGGCTTGTTTTCCATTTTTCAATTTAGAATTTTTAAACGCAAAAGAGGAGATGGGTTGTCCGTGCGTGCGTGCGCCCGCGCGCATGTGCGTGTTGGGTCTTTCTGCCAAAAATTCGGCATTCTCAAAAAAACCCATATCGGTTGGCTCGTAGTTACCGTCTGTTTAAAAAAAAAAGAGAGAGAGAGAGAGAAAACATTTCATGTAATACGTTTTCACTAATTTTTTAAATAAGTGATGCCACTTTATCATATAAAATTACCCTTTTATATAATTGTGTGTTTCTTAATTTGTATATTTCCTGATGATTGTCTAAGAATATTTTCATATGTATATATATTTCTTCCCCCCTAGACACTGGCGTACGGAGATATGAATCATGAATGGATTGGTAATGAGTGGCTTCCCAGCTTGGGTCTGCCACAGTACCGCTCATATTTTATGGAGTCTCTGGTAGACGCCCGCATGCTTGATCACCTTACCAAGAAAGACCTCCGCGGACAGCTGAAAATGGTTGACAGCTTCCACAGGTAATGCACAATGGAGAGGAGCAGTCTCTCCATTTTCTAATCATAATACGGCATGCTATACTCTTTGGTAAAGCAATTTGCTGCAAATAACTCGTCAACAACGGTCAATTTCTATTCAATAGGAACAGTTTTCAGTGTGGAGTAATGTGTTTGAGGAGGCTCAACTATGACCGGAAAGAACTGGAGAGGAGAAGGGAAGAGTCTCAGCTGGAATTTAATGGTAACAAAAGCAGTCAAAATAAGTATGCATTTGAAAGTCACCATGGTGACAGAATTGTGCATAATAAGTTGCCAATTTCTGATTTCAGATGTGCTGGTGTGGAGCAATGAGCGTTTGATCAATTGGGTTCAGGCTATTGGGCTGAAAGAATACAGTGCCAACCTCTATGAGAGTGGTGTCCATGGCGCACTGCTCTGCCTGGATGAAACCTTCGATCACAACACCCTGGCACTACTGCTGCAGATTCCCACACAGAGCACTCAGGTATAGTCGTACACCAACACTGTACTACCCAGACCTTGAAACCAACAACAGAACAACACATTTCCAAAACAAATTGTTGCAAAAAAATAACCATCGTTAGAATTATGTACAGATGTATTTTACTAGGCCCCGAGCGATTAATCTTTACATTCTGGAGATTTCCCACTGGGCGGAGCTACTGTACACTGTACGGTGCTCTGGGCCACTACTCCACGATGCGTGAATCCGCCTTTCACCTTGTTGTACAAATATACTAACACGCACATGCAGGTCATTATATGATGTATAACACTGACGTCCTTGTGTGTCACCAAGGGATAACAATTCATGATAAAATCTAAGAATAATTTAAGATAAGGTAAGATATCCTTTATTCGTCCCACACTGGGGAAATTTACAGCCTCCAGCAGCAAGAATGTATGTAGAAAGAAGAAAGGAGAAAGAGGAAAAAAAAAACAACAAACATCTTTCAATTAAATACAATATGAACACAAATGGATAAATCGCAGTACTATTTACAATACACAACTACAAGCAACAAACGATAAGAGTACAGCGCTGTTTCTATCTGTTCACCCATCTAAATTATCTGTACCCGTATTGGTACTCCGAGTGGGCAGAATAAACTGTCTGCCTTGTTCACGGTATTTGTTTTTCCAACTGACTTCATATCACCGGCCACATTAAAAGCAAGAAGATGAAGCGCACACACAGTGCGTGACCGAGGCAACACGAGCCACTAACAGCTCTGTCTTGTTAAATGCGCCGCCTACATTATGAACAAAGTTTACCAGCTGAAGGAAAACTAAGTGACTCACTGACTCAAGCTGGAGTCAAGCCAAGCAAGCACAGAGAGATAATCAGTCACTGTGTCTGCATGCGTGTATACGAGTGAGGCACGGTTCGGGAGGGGCGGTTGCTGTGTGTGTGACTGGCCAAACACCGAGCGGGAAGAGTGAATCGATAAGTAGTTAGTTACCCAATCACGATTTTGCTTCAGCACGAGTACAGATGATAACAGCTCATACTCATCAAAAATATCACTATCCGTAACGGATACTTATCTAAAACGAGTACCAGGATCAGCCCTAACTGTAACTGTTCTCCCTGTCTGCACAAAGTACAGGCCTGAGGATTTCATGGTCACGATCGTGTGGGGGGGAATAATGTTATGTGCGCATGCGGGTTGCTATTTTAGTTCGCAAAGTGAGAAAGCGTGCGAATGACAGTTTGAAAAGGTCTACTAATTACGACATTTAAGAAATGGGAATGCCAGTCAAATTTTCGTATGGATCGTTCAAAGGGCGTATCACTAAACTCACCTGTGATGTATGCACACAACACGACAGCGAGATACGACGGGAGGCACGATTACGAGGCAAGCTGGTCATTAGATGTAAAGGCTAATCACGATGAAAAATATTATGAAACAGTTTTGGTTATTGTATAATTTACTGGTTGTAGACATGGTAACTTTATGAATAAAACCTTTGTCACATGCTGTAGTAATGCTAATGTTAACTGTCGGTAGAACTAAGGATAACATGTGGTAGATTCTTTGGTCAAATTGATAGTAGATTACACATGCGTCGTCTTGGGAGGAGGACGTCAAGCCAGCAACAATAAGTCTCTATATAGTAATGTCATTTTTTAAAGATTCATCACATGATTTCAATCATTGAATTCCTATTACATGCTTTTGTATTAATAATGGGGTGAGTAGCCATTGATATGTTTATTTACATAAGTAGTACACACACATAATCAAGTTACCCGTGTCAGCTGTAGTTGTGGCCCATACTATATAGCCGGGACTGAAGTATTGTGTACACGTACAGGTATGTGTTTCTGATGGCCATAGTATTTCATTGATATTGAATAAACATTTGACAAAATGAATCTTGCAATATCTCAAAATTCAATAGAATACAATAATTGTGAATTTTAAATTGAAGTACAATAAGTGTGTTAAACAACATATTTTGATCCATTGACTTTGTGAATAAACTTGGAGTACACAGCTGCAGACGTAATATTTATTGTTAATGCATAGTTTTCAAACATTTACCCTTGAAACATTATACTTTCGAGTATCAGAATTCTTGATTGTGAATATCAGACAAAATAGAAAAATGGGTTCCCATGATGAACGTCTACGGAACCCAAAATTAGTTACCATGGTTTCCCATTGGATAATCCAACGGAACCTAAAAACGGTTACCGTGAATTTCCGAAATCCTCAGGCCTGAGTGTAATGCATTTAACGGCCATAACACAGTCACAAGTGGTATTTCTAACGGCAACGAAGGATGATGGGAAAATCTCTGTTTACTGTCGCTGTGCGGCAGTCGTAAAGTTCAGTCTGTCTGCTAAGTAGTTCACTGGAAGTTGTGTGAATAGGCCTGAAAATACAAACACCATCAGGAAATGCAGTCTGAGTTGCCTTATCCGTGGTAGCGAAACAGCATCTGATAAATTGGTCCCTTCCTGTCCTTTTGCCCATTTGAACTATTTATGTTCTCATACTTGTTCAACTAAGCACATGTAATTGTCATTTTGATTTTTCATCAAATACAATTAATATTGTTGGAGGAAATGGTCCGCTGTTATAGATTGCCACACTGATGAGTACATGTGGATCTCAGTAAAATGTTATGACCTAAAGTGGGCCGGTCTGAGCCCTGAAACTCCAGGGCTGATAATGAGTCCCACTCCCCGCCCTGCATCTGACTCACCGGAACAAAAGAAAATGCTGAAAGTGTGATATTTTTCATATGTAGTCCTGCAGGTGGCAGCAATACATTGTAGTGTCTGCTTACTCCCATAATGCTGCGTTTTGTTTTTATGTGGGCCTTGCTAATGCAAGACACTCATCAATATAGCAACTAAAAGATGTAGCCTGTAATTTCAGTTTTTCTCTTCTAGGCCAGAGCAACTCTTGAGCGGGAGTACAACAGCTTGCTGGCCATTGGTACCAACAGGAGGTTGGAAGAGGTGATGGACAAAGCACGTCTGCAGACGCAAGAGAGGATGAAAAAAAGCCAACTTTTTTCCCCCTCTGTCTCTCTCTTGAATCTTCTTTATTCCAGGATGACGACAAGAACTTCCGTCGAGCTCCGTCATGGAGAAAGAAGTTCAGGCCCAAAGACATGAGGGGGATGTCTTTGGGTGTGTCAGACACTCTGCCTGCCAATTTCAGGGTGACCGGCAGCAACGCCTCATCTGCCTCCACACAGCCAAAGAGGAGTCCAATGGAAGGTAAGTGACAGTTGCCAGTGCATGGTTTTGCGCTACAAATGCCTTGTTGTTGTGGCCTCGTAAGGGTTTGTACTTTTCATTGATCTTGAATGGCCTGTTTGCTGTGCAGTTTGCGATGCTGTGACTAACGGCATGTCTTTGCATGTGATTTTTATTTTTTTGTTTTGCCAACATGCACACGCAGGAAGCCAGTCTATACAGAGGCTGGACACTGCTACAGTCAGGACCTACTCTTGTTAACACAAACCTCACACAACGGTAAGATCACATCACATCACACGGGCACACAATTGGTGTGGCTTGCATCTCAGCAAGCGATCCTCTTCACAAGCAGAGCATAGCTTTATTGATCTTTTCAGCTCGAGCGACGCACGTTTCACGCCTTTTCTCTTTGCTCTTTTTGTTTCCCTCCCTCCCATCCGTCCCTGTCCTCTATTCTGCTTCCCCTCCTGTGTCTGTTCACACCCCTTCTTTCCCATCTCAGTTTATCCTCATTATTTCTATAGGTAACCGCTGGTCTGAAGATGAAGGGGAATTCCCTGCTTTCAAGACCAGGATGATGAACTAACAGATTTTGTTTTAAGGACACAAAAAATATATCCCATCACAGAGAGAGCTCTCACTCACCGATCTCAGTGTCCCTAGAGGAAACTGTGTCGATGTATCCGCATTTGTTATTTATGTAAACCAATGGGACAGTTATATGATTTTAGGATATAGTGTAATCTTATTGCCTCAATCGCTTTCAACTTTTTACATTTCCTTCCTGTACTCTTCACCTCTCAGATTTATGTAACTGAATGATTCAATTGTCTGGAGTTTGTATATTTCTACCAACCGACATTTTATCTAATCTTTTTTATAATCTTTATTTGATCGGATGTATTTTTCTTCCTTGTTGATTTGAAATATAATCAATGCTTAATTGACCTGTGATATAATTTAATTGTATATCGTTACCAACCCCCCCCCCTTTTTTTTTTAACTGCTCAATTTTTTTGTTGCATATTACTTGTGTTTTTATTTGTATGGAAATGCGGCTGTTAAGTAGGTCAGCGAGTGTGTGAATATCAGAAACTGCTGGAGACCATTTTGCAAACTGATCAACACTGTGACCATCACCATTAAAATAACTGCTGGCAAGCCAGGTGATGTTGACAACACATATCACGTGAATCACAGTATTGCATGTGTGAATGTGTACGTGTGCGTGCATCCAAATGGAAAGTTTTGAATTAAAAAAAACTAAAGCCATATATCAGTAGTTGGAAAAATAAAGGTAGGGCCACTTTAAATGCGAGTATAAGTAAAATTCCAGGTTGTCTCGTTCACCTTGCTCGCAAGAACTCCTTTTCCTTTCTCCCTTTCCCGTCCCGACCAACTTTTAGCCCGTCTCTTCAACCACACAAAGAAAAAGCCCTCATCTTTGGAGACGACCTATCTGCACAGGAAGAGGTTTAACATACAGAAGAATAGAAAAGACTCTTTGCTTGGACGGACCAATTTCACTGAACCTGAAACCTCTGTGAATCCCTGCTGCAAGTAGACAGGCTCAAACATTTCTTACAAACTTTTTACAAAGACTTTATATCAAGCCTTATTCTTTATTAACTAGCCTCTGTCTTCTTGTTTTTATTTATTATTACTCATTTATGTTGTGTCTTCACGATCAAAGCTGAAGTTATGTAGTTGTTGGGGCGGTTTCTACCCCTTAGGTCTTGTCTCTCTCACAATGGTTTCACATGAAGCTCCATGGCAAATTGGAAGAAACCGGCTTTAACACTTTAGTACAGTCTAAACTGCAAATTCTATTTTCATTTTTTTTGTAATTTCTCTCATTCATGCCCTGTGGAAATCATGTTGCTCTTGTTTGTCCTGCTCTTCCCTTTTCTATTGTCTGTTCCTGTAACAATGTACAGTCTGAGTACTTCTAAACTATTTTTATCACAGTATTATTTATTGCTTACTTTCAATAAAATACTGAAACAGATTTTCCTTTTTTAGTTAAAGACCAAAACTTTGATTTTTCAAAACCTGTACAGTGATTCCCTCACTTATCGCACTTAATGGGGATCGAGATCACCCGCGATAGACGAAATTCCGCGAAGTCGGGTTTGCCCCCACCCACCGCGCCCCCCTAGGAATTTTTGCATAAGGATTTTTTGGATTGGATACAACTTTATTGTCAAATGTGCTGTATGTCTAACATATTTTGTCGGTACCAACATGTTTAAAATATGTAAACAGTATTTATAATTTACATGTTGAGACAAAGACTCTAGCAGTACACATTTTACTTAAATCTTTAATTTTAAAACCTTACACAGTAATAAACATTCATCAGCATTCCTTTATTGCACTTCTGACAGTGTAGCCTCCAGCAAGCTGCTGGCCAGCTATCCCGCTGCGCACTGCCTATGCGTTTATGATTAGACAATTAGGGAGGCTAAGAGACACATGCTGTTTTTTTCGTACAGGCCCAATCTCTCTCTCTCTCTCTCTCTCTCTCTCTCTCTCTCTCTCTCTCTCTCTCTCTCTCTCTCTCTCTCTCTCTCTCTCTCTCTCTCTCTCTCTCTCTCTCTCTCTCTCTCTCTCTCTCTCTCTCTCTCTCTCTCTCTCTCTCTCTCTCTCTCTCTCTCTCTCTCTCTCTCTCTCTCTCTCTCTCTCTCTCTCTCTCTCTCTCTCTCTCTCTCTCTCTCTCTCTCTCTCTCTCTCTCTCTCTCTCTCTCTCTCTCTCTCTCTCTCTCTCTCTCTCTCTCTCTCTCTCTCTCTCTCTCTCTCTCTCTCTCTCTCTCTCTCTCTCTCTCATGCACACTGGCACACACTAATATGCGTAGTAAACACAACACTGATCTAGACAACCACGTGATTAGACACTGATCAAACAGTAACCCATGTGATAAGAAACTTGGGGCGGTTGCTGGACAGGGCTGCAAAGATGCACAGCCAATCAACATGACTGCATCATGGAATAGATCCACTCGTGCTGTCATTGGTTGACGTCGCGCCGAGTCATTTTTTTCTGAATGCAGTACTGTACTTTGGAGAAAAAAAACGGGATGCACCGAGGCCGCGATAATCGAACCGCGAAATAGCGTGGGATCACTATTTGAGCTTGGTGTTAGCTTGAACATGGACAACAACAAAAAAATTCTGCTGGACATTAGACACACTGAAATTACAAAAAAATAAAAAATGAGTTGAGGGTACGTTTGATTTATCAAGTAGATCACCAACATATAAATTTTAAGTCTTACAATCAAATTTCATTATTCCTTGGTCCATGAAAGGCTTTGTAACACATTCCATAGTGCGTTCAACACATCACTTCGCGATCGACCGATAGCCCGCGGACTGATCCCAACTCGATCGCGAGGGGTCGGGGGGTTTGTGTGTCTCTAAGTTTTGGTCAGTGTCGGGACCGTTACGGCTGTTGCTCATCGTGGCGTGCGTTCATATACGTACATGTGCATGGTTGCCACCCGCGTGTGTGCAAGTTTGTATCCTTGCATGCTTGCGATTGGGTCGGTCGCGGGAGGTTAATCGTTTCCAAAGTCGATCTTTGGTCAATAAGGTTGGGCATCCCTGGTGTAGAGTGTTCCATTGACCTGCCATGCATATACATTATTTGGAATGTAGGAGGAAATGGAAGGACTCTGAAAACCCACATAGTCACAGAGAGAACAGAACAGGACGGCTCCACTCAGGAAGGCCGGACCCGGCTTTACTATAAATGTTTTTTAAAATAATGCCTTACCATTCCTCTGCATCATGAACTGCTATGGACATAAAATGAGATGAACTTCTACCCCCAGCCCCTCTCCTGTTGACGATCAACCCTATTGTGAACCTTTAAAACATTAAAAATACTGTTGTCATTGGGAGGGAGGTTTGCTTAAAAACATTCCAATTATTCTGACTCGCAGTTGATGACTTGAAAGTTATGCTGGGTGCCCTTTGCATAGACTATAAAATTTTGAGAAAAACTTTTGCGTAATTTCTAATTCTCTGTAGACTCCCTGTGGGTTTCGAGTGCGATATATTTGGTGTCTATAGTATAGACACCCTATAGACTATAGCATTGGTGTTAAACTCAGGTCCTGGAGGGCCACTGTCCTGCATGTTTTCCAAGTCTTCCTGTTGAACACACCTGATTCAAATGATCAGATCATCGCCAAGCTCTGCAAAAGCCTAACATTGAACCTGTTCATTTGAATCAGGTGTGTTGCAACAGTGAGACGTGGAAAACATGCAGGACAGCGGCCCTCCACAACCGGAGTTTGACACCTATGCTCTATAGCAGGTAGTGATGGGTCCATGAGGCCTCATGAGGCGTGTCGACACACTGACACACTGTGTTGATACTGTGCTGATACTGTGTCACTGACCACTGCCACCTGCTGGACATTCAAGATCCCTGCAGCTAACCCACTTAACAGACTGAACTGACTGATAAATTGTTTTGTATATTGAACATATAAAATATACAATTCGGTAATAGATTGGCAAAAGGTGAAGGTAAGATATAAAAAAAGGAAAAGAAAATAGTCATCATCACAAATATGTGTTCAAAGGAGTAGAAAGAAGCAAAAAACCTACCCCGAGTCCTACCCCTTCTTATATATGAATTGATCATTTTTCTAAATAGGAAAGAAAGTCTAAATATCAACAAATGCTTTTACCCTTATGTATGCTGTACTAATACATTTTTACATTAGGTTTGTATATACAGTACATACTCTTTAGAGCACATGTATATGTCGATTTTCTCATTCATAATGGATGCTACATTTCATTAATATATTAAATAATCTCATCAATGTATTTCTGATGTATTGCTATATTTCATGAGTGTATCGAATTTATCAGCTTAATTCTGATTTGTGTAGTTGTCTTGTACTACTCTCGAATTCATTTTTAATCTCAGCAAGAGAGTTCCTCATTTTACTGGTCAGTTTCAGAATCATTCCACAGATTTACACCTATTACAGATGCACTCCTTTGTGTGATGTTCGTTCGTGTTTTGGATTTTTTTGTATAGATTAGTACCCCCTAAATTATGACAACTTTCTCAAATTTTAAAAAGCTTCTGGATCTTTTGGCAAAGGTTATTATTGTGTGCTTTGTACATTAATTGGGCGATTTTGAAGTCAATCAGGTCATGAGATTTCATTGTTTAATTTGATAAACAGTGGATTTGTGGGTTCCGTCCATTTGGAACCAGTGATTGTTCCGATTGCTTTGTATTGTAGTTTTAAAACAGTGTTTTACTGGCATTTCCCCATATTCCCACACAATAGGTCAAATATGGAAGTAATAAAAGTATGTGTACAAGGATCTCTTACTCAGCACATCCTTAGTTTTTGGGAGGATCCCTGTGGTTTGGGATATTTTTCTTTTATTATCTATTATGTAGCTGCCAGCACGGTTTTGCATCTACAACTGTTCCAAAACATTTTCATAAGGTCATTCATCGATTTGATGATGAAGTGTACAATATCATTCACATCCATGCATTCATTTTGCAACATTCAATGTGTTCAAATAATGTGAAGATCATTTGAATGAGGATGCCTGTGGGCTTTTATTTCACAAATTTTTATTGAGAAAAATAAGATGCTCCAATGTTTTAAACTTCAGCCTGTTGCGTCTTTTACAAGCGATTTCTCCTGCTGTGGAGAACACACGCTCACAAGGGACGGACGGATGAGGCTGGCGTACTAGTGATGGGAATTCCGGCTCCTTTTGGAGAGCCGGCTCTTTTGGATCGGCTCCCTAAAAAGAGCCGGCTCTTTCGGCTGCCAAATGGCTCCTCAGTTTTTTTGTTGCTTAAATTAATTTACTATCAAAAATAACGTAATATGTGTAAAATGAATTACTAATGCAAAAAATAGAGAGTATATCAAATATTTATTTATACTCAACATGGAGTACAACATGGAGTGCTACAAAAATAAAAACAAAGTACAAAGACCCACCTCAAAACAAGGTCAACAAAAAGTTCCAATCTCTGAATATTTATATTTATAAGCTTTTAACTGTTTACAGTAAAACAACAAGTATGCATTGAATACAACACAACAAATTATAACTTAAAATTTATAAAACAAAAAGAAAAAAGCAGCATCCAGGTAAAAGTTTTAATTTGTCTTTAGTGAAGATTGGCATTAAGAAAAAACAAGTGCCTCAGCTTTGAGGGGTTGATCCTGTTTCTCCTTTCTGTTAACATTTGCCCCGTTTTGGAAAAGATTCTTTCTGATGGCACAGATGTTGCGACAACACACAGCCTCCGTGTCATCACAAGGCTGTGTGTGCAAGGGTCTTCAGAAAGTGACAGCTGAGCATCAGACCAGCGTAACCACAGGGAAGGTGAAAGAGTTAGTGGATGCTCTCTGTGCATCCATGGACAGAAAATTCCACAGAATGGAATGGAACACTGTTCTGTCAGAAACCACCATTCTTGACCCAAGATTCAAGAAGCTGGCCTTCACTGACAATAGAGCGGTTGATGAAGCTCTTCAAAGAATAACTGCAGCAGCAGCAAGAGCCAGCCAGACAACTCCACTGCCAGGGGGCGAAGAGGGAGAAGAGGGAGCAGAGCAACAACAAGAAGAGCCACAAGCATGTGCTGTTTGGAGGTTCTTTGAAGAACGAGTAACTGGAAGCACTACAAGACGGAATCCTTCATCAGATGCAATTCTGGAAGTGAGATCCTATCTTGAGGAGCCCCTTTTCCAGAGAAGTGCAGACCCTTTGAGCTGGTGGGAGGCCAAGGATTCACTGTACCCACGCCTTACACATGTGATGACACGGAGGCTGTGTGTTGTCGCAACATCTGTGCCCTCAGAAAGAATCTTTTCCAAAACGGGGCAAATTTTAACAGAAAGGAGAAACAGGATCAACCCCTCAAAGCTGAGGCACTTGTTTTTTCTTAATGCCAATCTTCACTAAAGACAAATTAAAACTTTTACCTGGATGCTGCTTTTTTCTTTTTGTTTTATAAATTTTAAGTTATAATTTGTTGTGTTGTATTCAATGCTTACTTGTTGTTTTACTGTAAACAGTTAAAAGCTTATAAATATAAATATTCAGAGATTGGAACTTTTTGTTGACCTTGTTTTGAGGTGGGTCTTTGTACTTTGTTTTTATTTTTGTAGCACTCCATGTTGTACTCCATGTTGAGTATAAATAAATATTTGATATACTCTCTATTTTTTGCATTAGTAATTCATTTTACACATATTACGTTATTTTTTGATAGTAAATTAATTTAAGCAACAAAAAAACTGAGGAGCCATTTGGCAGCCGAAAGAGCCGGCTCTTTTTAGGGAGCCGATCCAAAAGAGCCGGCTCTCCAAAAGGAGCCGGAATTCCCATCACTAGTACGCCAGCCTCATCCGTCCGTCCCTTGTGAGCGTGTGTTCTCCACAGCAGGAGAAATCGCTTGTAAAAGACGCAACAGGCTGAAGTTTAAAACATTGGAGCATCTTATTTTTCTCAATAAAAATTTGTGAAATAAAAGCCCACAGGCATCCTCATTCAAATGATCTTCACATTATTTGAACACATTGAATGTTGCAAAATGAATGCATGGATGTGAATGATATTGTACACTTCATCATCAAATCGATGAATGACCTTATGAAAATGTTTTGGAACAGTTGTAGATGCAAAACCGTGCTGGCAGCTACATAATAGATAATAAAAGAAAAATATCCCAAACCACAGGGATCCTCCCAAAAACTAAGGATGTGCTGAGTAAGAGATCCTTGTACACATACTTTTATTACTTCCATATTTGACCTATTGTGTGGGAATATGGGGAAATGCCAGTAAAACACTGTTTTAAAACTACAATACAAAGCAATCGGAACAATCACTGGTTCCAAATGGACGGAACCCACAAATCCACTGTTTATCAAATTAAACAATGAAATCTCATGACCTGATTGACTTCAAAATCGCCCAATTAATGTACAAAGCACACAATAATAACCTTTGCCAAAAGATCCAGAAGCTTTTTAAAATTTGAGAAAGTTGTCATAATTTAGGGGGTACTAATCTATACAAAAAAATCCAAAACACGAACGAACATCACACAAAGGAGTGTATCTGTAATAGGTGTAAATCTGTGGAATGATTCTGAAACGGACCAGTAAAATGAGGAACTCTCTTGCTGAGATTAAAAATGAATTCGACAGTAGTACAAGACAACTACACAAATCAGAATTAAGCTGCTAAATTCGATACACTCATGAAATATAGCAATACATCAGAAATACATTGATGAGATTATTTAATATATTAATGAAATGTAGCATCCATTATGAATATGAGAAAATCGACATATACATGTGCTCTAAAGAGTATGTACTGTATATACAAACCTAATGTTGTAAAAATGTATTAGTACAGCATACATAATGGTAAAAGCATTTGTTGATATTTAGACTTTCTTTCCTATTTAGAACAATGATCAATTCATTTATAAGAAGGGGTAGGACTCGGGGTAGGTTTTTTGCTTCTTTCTACTCCTTTGAACACATATTTGTGATGATTACTATTTTCTTTTCCTTTTTTTATATCTTACCTTCACCTTTTGCCAATTTATTACCGAATTGTATATTTTATATGTTCAATATACAAAACAATTAGTCAGTTCAGTCTGTTAAGTGGGTTGGCTGCAGGGATCTTGTAGGTCCAGCAGGTGGCAGTGGTCAGTGACACAGTATCAGCACAGTATCAACACAGTGTGTCAGTGTGTCGACACGCCTCATGAGGCCTCATGGACCCATCACTATGCTTTGGTGATGTTAGCTGCATTGTCGCTTACACAGCAAACCACTTTGTTTTCCACATTCCATTCTTTGGCCACTTTGAGCAGCTCCTCTGCTAAGTTCTCAGAAGTGTGTCTTTCACTGAACTCAAAACAATCCAGCAGACAGGTCACCATTTTGAAATTTTCAACAAAGTGGCATGTAACTGACATGTAGGATGTAGTGGTCTGGCGATGGCTTTTTGGACCCGTTCTTGGAGTGCAGCACGTTCTCTGTCATAGAGGCCTGGGATGATTCTTTGTGAAAGCGTTTTCCTGCTTGGAATTGCATACATTGGATTGAGAGCATGAGTATATCTTCTGAATCCTTTGTCATCCACGATTGAAAATGGCTGAAAATCACTTGTAATCATTTTACCCAGTTCCTCGTCAATTGTGGTCTGTTTTGCGGGTTTTATGGGTGTTTGGATAAAGTGGCTCATAGAGCTCTGGGTTGTACTTCTAGGCAGTTGTTGTGACATTGGAGCAGCAGCAACAGTTGCAGACACACTAGCACCTTCATTAACATCTGGTTCCCTTGCTTGTCTTTTCTCTCGCAATTGTAATGATGGGTGGACTTTTCTTATGTGCCTGTGCAGGTTATTTGTGGAGCCTGATTTATGGGATATTTTAACTTTGCAGAGTCTACACGCTGCCTTTGAACTATCAATAACATTGATATGAGTCCAAATTTCACTGCGTTTTCTATCCATTTCTCACCTTTTCGCTTTCCACCGTGTTCTTTTTTTTTTGCCAACTAGCTCTGTCGTCTCCTCGTCTGTCTCGTTCGCGCGCTGCTGTCTCTTCTCCTCTAACCCCTCCCCCCTCTCTAAACTATAGCGTGTGTGTGTGCGCGTGCGTGTGCGTGTGTGTGTGTGAACCCCCCCCCCCCCCCCCGTCTACCACAGATCTTGACCAATCACGTGCGGCTTTAACCGAAGGGGGGGGGGGGGGGGGAAACAACTGGAGAAACAAAAAAGGCGGCTCTAAGAGCGGGCTCGTTCACGAACGACACATCACTATAACCCTCCCGTTCCGGCTCCCAATGAGGTGGGAGCCGGCTCCCATCGTTCACTTCAAAGAGCCGGCTCTGGGAGCCGGATCGTTCGCGAACGACACATCACTATGGCGTACAAAGGAACTCCTTTGCGAGGTGGGAGAGGTTTGGGAAAGAAGTGTGTTGGTCCTTCCAGTACAGCTGCTTCGTGGAACCTTGATTGTCAAACATGGAGTGGAGAGTCAACCAATAATAATTACTGATTGTCAATTAAATCATCAACATAGCAACCGTGAAAAGATGAGTGAACGTTTGTATACCTGGCGTAATACTGGGTGTATCGCGAACTTCATTCTCATGCTTGGCCCGATAATGCCTCAGCATGGTGGAGGTGCTTCTGTTGGTGTATGACAATTCGACCCGGCAAATTCGACATTTCACCTGTAATGAAATGTGAATAAGAAGTAACTAAGAGTTACCTTGAAATGTATTCGGATTAGAATGGTACAACACATGTCAATAATCTGAGAGTGCCGAGTGCCTCTCGCCGAGAGGCTCTCGGCGACAGAAGGCGATTTGAATAAATAAATAAATAATACCTTATTCTCCGGGACATCAAAATGGTCCCACACGGCGGATGATTTGCGTCTCTGCTCCATAATCGGCAAGGAAGGCAAGGCACGAACACGAAGTCTGCACTGACACGAACTTCGACAAGCGAGCGTGAGTGAGGTCTGGCTTGTTTCGGCAAGTGGCATTGTGTTGCCAAACCCACTTCCTTATAAACACTGTGCGGCGGGCTTTTGCTGCGTCAACGCCCTCTGCACTGAGTCGACGCCCCCTGGACTAAGTGGCGCAGCCTGTACTGTGCCAAGCAGTCGATGCGGTCTAAACGGCACTGGTGCAGTTCACGTGTCAATTAGCAGCCTGGACTGTGTCAACACAGTCGATGTGTCAATTAGCAGCCTGGACTCAGAAGCCTGGACTGTGTCAACGCAGTTCACGTGTCAATCACGTGACGTAATGAGCCAGCACATGCATCGACACGTGGTTTGCTCTGTGAGCCCGGCGCATGTGTCAATGCATCGGTGTCGCTGGACCCATCACTAATAGCAGGGGTCCCCAACCTTTTTTGCCCCACGGACCGGTTTATGTCAGACCTTATTTTCATGGACCGGCATATAAGATGTGGCGGGTTAATACAACAAAATAATATGGTATGAGCTGCATGAAAACTGGGGTTTTCGAAATATAATAATAAACACAAGGAGCGTCTAATCTGGCCGCAACGCTGATTGCTAAGGTAATGTTTAATGCCTTCAAAATACGATACAACGCAAAGTCAAAGTGCATGAAAATGACAACTCACCACAGCCCCGAGCTTGATTTTCTGCAACTAGACGGTCCCATCTCGGGGTAATAGGAGACAATGACAGCTTAAGTGTGTGGTTTATGTCCAGTCTACTTCGTAATTTTGTTTTAGTCTCTGTTCCTGCAGAAACGCCTCACACTATTGTCTGGAAGCACTTTTTGCAATAACCCTACCTGATGGTAATTTGGACATTTGTTCCCTAGCTTTGTTCCCGATTTGTTTTACTGTTTATTGTATATGTTAAATTGCTCCATGCACAGCACTTTGTATGCAGCGATGGCTGTTCGAAAGTGCTCTATAAATACAATAGAATTGAATAGCTTTTGATCTCCTCTTCTATCTCTGTATTTATTAGTCAATTCATACTTTTACTTGGTTGTTTCCAAATGCAATTAATTTTGTCTTAAATTTGTTGCTAACCTGTTTTTAGCAAACCATATTTTATTTATTTATTTATTTGAACTCCGAGGTAATTATATCTAGGGTGGACCGGTAGTCCAGTGGTTAGCACGTCGGCTTCACAGTGCAGATGTACCGGGTTCGATTCCAGCTCCGGCCTCCCTGTGTGGAGTTTGCATGTCCTCCCCGGGCCTGCGTGGGTTTTCTCCGGGTGCTCCGGTTTCCTCCCACATTCCAAAAACATGCGTGGCAGGCTGATTCCCCACTCTAAATTGTCCCTAGGTGTGAGCGTGGATGGTTGTTCATCTCTGTGTGCCCTGTGATTGGCTGGCATCCGATTCAGGGTGTCCCCCGCCTACTGCCCGGAGACAGCTGGGATGGGATCCAGCATCCCCCGCGACCCTAGTGAGGATCAAGCGGCTCGGAAGATGAATGAATGAATAATTATATCTAAACTACCGGTATGTTGCATTTTCTCACTTGAGTACTTTTGTCTACTGCAAACAAATCAAATTTCAGTCGGTAGTAAACTACATACAGTATATTATCAAGATATTATATGAACATTTTTGTTCCTAACATTGACCGGCTGTGGGTCTACCACACACACAATGTCCCAAAATTTTGAAACGCAACCAATTTCACAAACGGCAGCCTTTATTTTAAGTGTCTTATTTGCCTTGTCAGGGCCATTGTGGGATTCCCACAATGCTCCAGTTTATGAATCAAGATATGATTCGTAGCATGAAATGCTTTCTGCAGATCACAACTGTCCTGCGAGTAATCTCATGTTCACTCTTGTTTAAGTTTATTTCATTATTTTGGTCTTATTTCTCTGATCCTGTATTGTTGTGTGAAGAGTAAAGAGCATTCTCACAATTACTTTTTTGTCTTTATTTCTCAACCTATTCAACACATGAAATCTTGTGTAAACATGTTTACAAAATTCCAGACATATGTGCTTGTTTTTTTTTTTTACAATAAGTTCTGCCCCCAGTTTTCTCACAATTCCACATGTTCTACAAAAAAGTATTCAAATGAATGAGGAAAGTACAAGTCCACCTTTCCTCTTTCCCATTCCAACTTAAAATTTTTCACCTCGTTCATTTTCGTAAAATAAATAACTGTTGCTGATGGCCATTAGCGTGCTAACATGCCTTGATGAATTTCCTCACGTGACACGATTGGTGATTGCAAAACGTGTTAAATTGTGTTTTGAAATATGCTTCGATGGTGTTGAACAATGCAGCTGAACTTTTTTATCCCTCATTCATTCCGCAAAATTTTCTGTATTCTACAAATCCAATCAATTATTTTTAGTAAATTGCTATGAACCCTAAGATCAACCATAAATAATTTCAAAGCAACTGTTGTAACCAACGTCAGCTGGGATATGGTCCAGTATATCTGGGCTCCGAATGAGAAGCGCTGTAGAAAATGGACATTAGATTGCAGTTACAGCCATAGCATTAACATTTTTGTAAACTAAAACCCAATATTCATTTAGGTTAAGCGTGAACCTGACCTCACAAACCAAGCAATCAGAGAACGTCTCGCAGTATTGACGTGGATAGTATTAATTACAAACAACTGGAAAAACCAGACCGATTGGAAGTTTGTTTTTACTATAGTGTATATGATTGACAGTTTCAATCTTTATTCAGTCAAGCTGTTTTGGTTTATGTTCACACAGAGCTTTAATTGGCCCTCTGCCATTCATACAAAAATTCAGTGCATTCAAAAAACATTTACAATTCCTATCCTTTTTTTTAAAATCCTTAGTCCTCTTTTTGGCATCCAGAATTCATACATTGTGTCATTTTCACTTTACTCTCCATCTACATTTTCGTCAGTGGCAATGTTTTTTTTTTTTTTAAAGTACCGCACAATGTAGTTGTGTTGTAGCAAAAAATGGCCGCATTGATGGAATTATGCCTGATGCATTCAAATATAATGGTAAAATAATCAAATACTATAAACCCTCTAACATTCATTTGAAAAGAAAGGCTTTAGTGGATGTGTTCATATTAATTCATACATTTTTGAAGTATAATTATCAGATCAGATAATGCATGGATATTTTAAGATTCAACAAAAGAGACAGACACAACGTATCCCAAAGTTCAATTTGCCCAAGTCAATGGTGGAACAGATTTGTTTTCTAGGTTTTCCAGCATTGGTGTGTATTAAGATGTGTATTCATTATCATTCGGACTTTGGGAGATGTGGTCAGATTCTGATCCAACCATTATCCAAGTCACTTAATCCTCTTGACTCTTGAGGATTGCGCAGGCGTACTGCAGCTTATTTTGGAACTGACTTGAGCGCCCTGAGCTGTTTGCCAGCCAATCGCAGTATATGCTTATAATACGTCATTGTCCTGAGATTCATTACTGGACAATATATGTATGATAACCGTTGTTTTTAATCATACTTTGATGACCAAACTCATTACACACTTCTCCCTTAGCATATTTGTCCTTATCAAGTTAACTGTAAATAACTTATTGCCATGACAACATTCACAACCAAGAGGCAAAGGTCCCAACCAATCCATTCAACCATAAACAGGTAAGTCAGTCAATCAGTCACATGAAGAAGCCAGAAGAGGCTTCTGGTCATTTCCTTTGCTCTTTCGTGCGTGGTAGGCGATAGCCACAGCCGACGCTACCACAGACAATGAGCACGCACCACCAAAGACCATAGTGCTGATGTTGGTGCTGAGCATCTTCTTCATTTCCATTCGTACTCTGCTCAATTTGGTTTCTCCAGAAACTGACAGAAGACATGAGTGCAGATGTTAAATGATACGGTTAACAGGTGCATGAGATCCATATGTGGTGATCTACAGTATAGAAAGGCAACCTGGCTTTGGAGTGTCACTCTTCTTCATCACATAAACATCGTCCATGTCGGCGTTCTCTCTCGCGTCAGCTTGCATCATCTCAGCATTGTTGTGATGTACAGCTCCACTAGGAAGAGCCTCGCTGACAAATTGAAAAGGACCCTGAGTCAGGGATTGCGTGGAGGTCTGCATGCCCACTGCTCGTCTGCGCCTGCGGAACTCCTCGTTCAGACAACCCATGGCACATCTGGACAGGAGATCGTTCACGTCACACATGAGGATTGTGCAGGTGATGTAGACCTGTAAGGTGGCATGTCGGTATTATTTGATGAACGTTCATTGAAAACATTTTAGAATCGACAGCTCTCGTTTGGAGGCGTTTGGGGACCGATTTTGGTGGGGTCGTGGACAACCAGTTGAGATTTTTTTTAGATTCATTTATTCATTTTTTGTTTTGACAAACTCTAGATGCAAACACTATTTGCTGACAGGTGACTGAATTATTTGTGTTTGATGAGCATTCCTCAACTGTTTTTAAATTAAATTATTGAAAAATGTGTCCTAGTAAGAGTTTGTCAGAGATTTTCTCGGACAAAGTTAAAGGGACGACTCGGCACACAGGAAAATTGTCTTCAATATCGGCGGGAGCGGACCTCTGAGAGCGAACGACGGTTGTTGCTCCGCGATCACACTCAAAGTCCCGTCTCCGCGAGTTCCACATTTTATTGTAACATGTGCAAAATACAAGAAAAACACTGCCCCCAATATTTGCATGCCGCACCCCCGGTCGGGCACCTCAGTAGTGATTGGTTACCTGTTTTTCAACCTCGAACCACCAGTACATTGGCGCCTTTTCTGGCTGGTCTACATCGAATTAGCATGCTGTAGACTTTGCGGATGGTCAATGTCGTCTGGGCGCGACGGGTGTTCTCAACTCGTCTTTTGTTGCTCAACCGCTGTTCCCGGATTATTCATTCCCCTTTTGTGACCGAGTTTCGCCTTCTCCCCTGTGGTCGCCCACCTGTATTGACGTGCTAATTGTGGGCTTCAACAGCCCGCCGGCCAAATGGCCGGCGCCTTTGTGTGTAGGCATTTGGGGGTGCCGGTATGCACCCAAACGCTTCGATGCGCCCAAATACATGATACATTTTTCCTCATAGATTCTTCTAACAGAGTTATTCGGATGTATACTGAACCAGCATTGGTAGGGACAAATGAAATGTTTTTTTTTTTATGTTGTCATTCTTATTGTGGAAGTAAATTTGATTGCATATTATATGCAGTTGGAAAGTCTTTTAAATGAGCGATAGGGAGGATTGTGATGTTCAGTCACCTGATCATTGTCTCCGTCAAATCTGAACGCTTGAAACTCCAAGTGGAACGACAATCTATCAACCGTTTCGACTCTTAAAGACGGATCCTTGACACACCTGTAAGGGAAAACATTACATGTAGAACATAGCTGACACTCAGTGATTTACTCATTATTATATCTCCTATAGTTTCCTCTTTATTGTGAAAGGCCCAAATGTGTTCACAGGATGGTCCCATTAATTATTGGACACCCTAAGCCACAGGTTTCAAATTCGAGGCCTGGGGGCCAGATCTGGCTTGCCACATCATTTTATATGGCCCTCAAAAGCAAATCAAACATGTCACCTTCCATGATTGATGCTTGCGAAAATCTTTTACATTTTCAAATTCTCATATGTAATAAATAAGAGATGTTGTAAGCATTCTCATTACAGTGGCTTCAACAATCTTTTATTTCTGACTTCTTCTTATGGTTTGACAGTCATAATGACCCTTCAAGGGAAAAGGTGACTCCCATGTGGCCCGCGACAAAAATGAGTTTGACAACCCATGCCCGAAACAGTTTGTATCAGTACTCACCCCTCCTTGACAAGGTCATAGAAGTCATCATTGTCAGGGTTGTCATCCGGGGTGGCTTTACACGAGTCCAAAAACAAACGTACATTTGCCAGTCCTGACTCTGCCTTCAGGCTCAAATAAACGTTTTGAAGAAAGTCGACCTGCACTGGGAAAGCACTTGGCTGCACCTTATTTGTGAAGCTGGCATCCGTATAAACGTCAAATAAATAGCTAAAAGTGTCGACTCTGGAGTCGCTGAAAATGTAATCAGACTTCTGAATGGCATAACTTGAGGAGATTGTGGCTCTTTTGGGGAACTGGCAAGAGAACCCAATCTTCACAGTGTTTCTTCGGAATACAACTTTCAATGGATTGCGTAAGGTTTGGATCTGATTCCTGAAAAAAATATACTTTTCTTCATCCTGTTTTTGAAGAGAAAAGGAAGTGAGGTGAAATTGACGGATGAGAACAAACGGGCAACATTTGAGATGTACTCAGAATACCCCCGTTGTTGCACAATAATTGTGATCAATTGGGAAATATGGAGGGGGGAAAAAGTCAACAGTCACCTCAATAGTTGTGCCACAATTGCTGAACAACATGGAGCCAATGATGTGAGTGGCATTATAAGTGACCAAACATGAAGGGTCATTCAGTGAGAGGGAGTTGACATCCACATCAGGCAATGTCGATCTCTTAATAGCAACCATCATCCGGTTGGCTGCGCAGGTCACAACTGTTGGACCTGTAATCACATTTCATGAAGATACAGTATCAACCAATCAGTAAAAGATCATTTCAAGCTGAATGTTAAAATGTTTTCCCCTCCTCCAAAACACCTGATTCAATTGATCAGCTCATTAGCAAGCTTTGAGAAGGTTGATAAGGATTTGCAAAACTGGGTTGGATGGGGCTAACAAGGACCAGATTTGGGCACCACTGATCTCAAGTGTTGAAAATTCTTTTTGTTTTTGTTTCCTGATAAGTGATGACGGGGGCATGGTGGCAGATTGGTTAGCACATCCACCTCACAGTGCAGAGATGCAGGATTCAATTACAAGGTTCCAAGTTTGCATGTTCTCCCCGGGCCTGCGTAAGTTTTCTCCGGGAACTCCGGTTTCCTTCCACATTACAAAACCATGCATGGCAGGCTGATTGAGCACTCTAAATTGTCCCATGGTGCGAGTGTGAGCGCGGATGGCTGTTCGTCTATGTGCGCCCTGTGAATGGCTGGCAACAAGTTCAGGGTGTACCCCGCCTACTCCCCGTAGGCAGCTGCGATAGGCTCCAGCATGCCCTGAGGATAAGCGGTTTCAAATTTTGGATGGATGAATAGTTTTCTAGTTCGATTCGCTACGTAAGATGAGCTCGGGATCATGATAGGATGAAGTTAAATTTGTATTATTTATATGACCTCTCTTCTCTAGTACAACGAGTCCAGGTATTGTACACCGATACAGAAAGTAGACTATTCTTCAAACCAAATAAGCTTTCTGATTGTGGTTCATTAATAAATTAAACATTGTATTATCTTTAACATTGTAAAAATTTAAATCCACCATTTTACGAAACACTTTAGGGTCGTATGGACTTCAGGCAAAAAGCAGACGATAACCTACACTGGTCGACAATTAACCCTTTGGCACACATCGAGATCGTTCATACACGCGTTGACACTGGGACTTCAACCCATGCTGCCTGCAACCAAACAAACGAGTGAACGAGGACACCGACAGTGATTCTAAAATTAAAATTTTGATCTAAATGTTGCAGCATGGTAGACTAGTGGTTGGTACCTCTGCCCTTTGTGTAGAGTTTGTATATTCTCTCCATGTTTGCATAAGTTCATTTTCTCAAGGGACTTTGGCTTCCTTGCCCATTTCACAAAAGAAGCATGGTAGTTTAAATGAACACTGTACCTGTGAGCGTGAATGATGATTCAAACATTCCCTCATTCACTCCATCTAAAAAATACACAATATTAGGAACAATCCAAAGTGTAATGAAAATCAGAGTGTGACGGACAGACGATACAAATTTGATTATGCTATTAAATGCATTTTGTTACTGGTCTCTTTCTTCTCAGCATACATGTTGCTATAATTTGCTCACACTACATCGTTTGTGCACAGGTTTTCTGTGACCACGCATGCCACCACTGAACCTAAACATACCATACGCCATCTCACATCCAAAGTCAAGTGGGATCGAGAATATCATTTAGATTTAGATTTTTCATAATAGTTTTGATTTTGTTTGACTTTTGTTTTTAAAATTCAGTTACTTGAAATTATTCTTTAGGGCAGATTTGTTCGTTTTTATTTTTGTATTCAATAAAAACAAATGTTAAATGCTGTATATATATATATATATATATATATATATATATATATATATATATATATATATATATATACAGTATATATATATATATATAGGGCGGCCCGGTAGTCCAGTGGTTAGCGCGTCGGCTTCACAGTGCGGAGGTACCGGGTTCGATTCCAGCTCCGGCCTCCCTGTGTGGAGTTTGCATGTTCTCCCCGGGCCTGCGTGGGTTTTCTCCGGGTGCTCCGGTTTCCTCCCACATTCCAAAAACATGCGTGGCAGGCTGATTGGACGCTCTAAATTGTCCCTAGGTGTGAATGTGAGCGTGGATGGTTGTTCGTCTCTGTGTGCCCTGCGATTGGCTGGCAACCGATTCAGGGTGTCCCCAGCCTACTGCCCGAAGATGGCTGGGATAGGCTCCGGCACCCCCCGCGACCCTAGTGAGGATTAAGCGGTTTGGAAAATGGATGGATGGATATATATATATATATATATATATATATATATATACGGGCGGCCCAGTAGTCCAGTGGTTAGCACGTCGGCTTCACAGTGCAGAGGTACCGGGTTCGATTCCAGCTCCGGCCTCCCTGTGTGGAGTTTGCATGTTCTCCCCGGGCCTGCGTGGGTTTTCTCCGGGTGCTCCGGTTTCCTCCCACATTCCAAAAATATGCATGGCAGGCTGATTGAACACTCTAAATTGTCCCTAGGTGTGAGTGTGAGCGTGGATGGTTGTTCGTCTATGTGTGCCCTGCGATTGGCTGGCAACCGATTCAGGGTGTCCCCCGCCTACTGCCCGGAGACGGCTGGAATGGGCTCCAGCACCCCCCGCGACCCTAGTGAGGATCAAGCGGTGCAGAAGATGAATGAATGAATGAATATATATATACTAGCTGGTTCGCCGCCCTCCGGGCGGCTCATCAGCTAGTTCCTGCGGAAGGCTGGTAAGGTGGGCCTTCGGCCCACAAAAGTGTTGTTGCTTGGTTCAACTTTTTGTTAAATCTTCATTGCTTATCGCGAAAATAAAGAGATGTTTCGCTCTACTAAATAACTAACAATTTTATTGCAATGCTTGTGGGTAGACAACATTTTTTCGCTAAGATGCCCGCGCGATCGTAGTGAGCCACTGCCTGAGCGGCGCAGTGGCGGCGCGCAGTGGCGGCGCGCAGTGGCGGCGCGCAGCGGCGCGGTGAAGTAGGTACGTTTTGAAAAGGGACAGACGGAAGGACAGACCGCGTGCGGGACGACGCGCAATATATATATAGATATATACAGACACACACACACACACAGAGGCTACGGCCTTCCTGTGTGGAATTTGCATGTTCTCCCCGTGCCTGCGTGGGTTTTCTCCGGGTGCTCCGGTTTCCTCCCACATTCCAAAAACATGCATGGCAGGCTGATTGAACACTCTAAATTGTCCCTAGGTGTGAGTGTGACCGTGGATGGTTGTTCGTCTGTGTGTGCCCTGCGATTGGCTGGGAACCGGTTCAGGGTGTCCCCCGCCTACTGCCCGAAAACAGCTGGGACAGGCTCCAGCACGCCCCGTGACCCTTGTGAGGATAAAGCGGATCGGAAAATGAATGAATACTGATGGCGTAGTGGTACACTGGCCTGACTTGTGTGCGGGCAGCGTGGGATCGGTTCCCACCTAGGAATGGTGTGAATGTGGGTGTGTATGGTTGTTTGTCTCTATATATGTGCCCTTTGACTGGCTGGGGAAAGGTTCTGGGGTTACTCCTCCTTTCGCCCGAAGTCAGCTAGCTGGGATAGGCTACAGCTATTCCCACAACCCTCTTTATTATAAGCGGTGTTGAAAATGGATGGATAATACAAGAACAAAAATAATAATAATAAATTGGATTAACGAACCATGAAAGGCTGCTGGTTTGCTCACCATGACAACAACACACCTCATCGCTGATTGGCTGAAATACATAGCAGATAACAGGTCAATGTTACCAATTTTGTCGTTGTTGTTTTTTATAAACAACAACAAAAATGAATCCAACATTGTCAATATCATTGAGCTCTTACGATTCATTTGTCTCTGCAGTGAAACAGACTGGTACAACTCTGTACACATCACTATGTTGTGGTGTCCAGGTTAAGGTAAGACCAGCTATCCCGTGTTCACCATCAGCGAACTCTTTATTCATATTGTGCGGGCCGCTGACCTGAAAGCCATTAATGCTTCGAGAAGACAAAGACAGGAAAAAAAGCCAAGTAATCATCTCTAAATGTCTTGGTAGCATGTATCTCAGTTATGTTAGAAATGTTTTCGAGATAATAAATGATGAATGGAAGGGAGGCCTTACGTAGCACGATGAGCCTGTGCTTTGGCGTGAAGAATAAATTCATCACCAACTGTAGCATGAAGCACATCACCATGTTTGGGTGTTGGGTCCAAGAACTTGGGTTGCACATGACCAAGTTCACAAATCGGCAGTGAAGGCAGGACTGAAAAAAAAAGACAATTACTGAGACACAGAAAAACAACAAAGGACTTTACTGGCTGCTACTTTGTTTGTGCATCTTGAAAGGAAAACAAATACAGCTCTTCGGCCATGTTTGTAGCTGACGCCTGACACTTTGCAGAAATGCCCCCTCTGTTTTGGGAGAGCACTGCAAGCGCACAATAAACTTAAAAGCTATGGAATTGGAAGTGCCAGTCAAACAAAATGGCTGAGTTACAAAAATGAAATGTATCATTTTTTCCGGGTCAGCCAGCAACCACATAAATTCCATGTTTTGTTTGATTGAACTCATCATGACTGCATGGGAGTTGCATGATTTCCTGCGGAACGTGACTTTGAAATCTTGGCATCAATGGCTGCAGTGCATTGAAATAAAATGAATGCACTTGAAAATGCAGAATTCAAAGGAGTTTGGTCGCAGGGGTTGAGGCATGACTGTCGTGATTCTGTTTTAGAGTGCATAGCAGGTCTGTTCGTGTGTGTGGGGGCTCTTTCTCCTGGCAGGAAGGGCTGGCACCAGGTTGCATTATGGTCACCAGCCTCTCCATAAAAGGCCTGTTCTGCAAGCAAGATGCTGCTGGAGAATCATTTGGGAATGCCATCCCACATGTTTTGCTGGTGTCCACTGCACTTCTGTTGAATATTCTCCAGTGAGCCAGTCCTCCTCTTCCCTGTGGGGGCCCAGTGTAGAATAAGTCCCTAGCACCCCCTTGCTGTTCGTAAGAGGCGACAAATGGGGAGAGTCGTTTGCCGCGAGTTGCGACCCGTGGGGTGGGAGGAGCTCCTTAGCCTTGGTCGGCAATCTTCCTTCGGGAGTAAACCCAGAGGCCAAATCCGGAGTTGGAGTCCCTAAGGCAGTGCGTTGTGAAACTCTCTCAGCGGCCCGGCAACTTCTGCGACGTCGATGCCAAGCTGCTTGGGCCCCGTCCTTCCCTTGGACAACATCAACGGCGTGGAGAGGGGGTATCTAGCGCATAGGCAACACCAGGTCCTCCATACACACCTGACAGTAAGGTGCTACCCCGCCACAGTTCACTTTCCTTAATGGGTGCGTAGGGATTAGGACCAGGAATAGTTTGAAAGGTGGACTGTAAAACCGATGCACCAGGAAACAACAAAAGTAACACAACAAGGAGCAAAAGCTTGTTAAAACTTGCAACATGGAATGTTAGGACAACCGGTCTGACGTCAGACCTAATGGACATCAGCGATGTCCGCAAGACAGCAGTGATCAGCAACGAGCTGCTGAGAGGCATTGACGTTGCTGTGCTGCAAGAAACCCGCCTTGCTGAAACTTGATCTCTCCTGGAGAAAGACTACACCTTCTACTGGTGCGGGAAAGCTGCCGACGAGACCAGAGAGCACAGCGTTGGTTTCACTGTCAAGAACTCCCTGCTGAGCATGATAGAGCCTGGTGGAGAAGCGACTGAGAGTATTCTCACCTTGCGACTTCACACTGCAGTCGGCACTGTCACCCTGTTCAACGTCTACGCCCCTACTCTATACTCCATGCAGGAGGCGAAAAACAAGTTTTATGACCAGCTGTCGGCAGCCATCCAGAAAGATCAACCCACCGACCAACTTGTTCTTCTTGGGGACTTCAACGCCGGCGTTGGATCCGACCACACATCATGGCCCAGTTGCCTCGGCCCTTTGGGAGTGGGTGACATGAACAACTACCGACAACGTCTCCTGAAACTGTGCACACTTCAAGACCTGTGTGTCACCAACAGCTTCTTCCAGAGCAAACCGCAGCACAAGGTGTCGTGGCGCCACCCCCGCTCAAAGCGCTGGCACCAGCTGGACCTCATCTTGACCCGCCGTAAGCAGCTAAGCAGCATTCTCACCACACGCTCCTACCCCAGCGCTGACTGCGACACAGACCACTCCTTGGTCTGCTGCAAGATCCGACTCCAGCCCAAGAAGCTACACCGAGCCAAGCCACCAAGCAAGCCCCGCATCGACACAGCCAAGGCAAACCATGTGGACATGGTGGAGGCACTCGCCCGGCACCTGAAAGACGCCCTGGAGAAGAAACCACCAGAAGGAAACGCGGAACAGAGGTGGGACCTCCTCCGCAACACCATCCACGACATTGCCCATTTCATCTTCAGCAAGAGAACAAGGAAAAGCCAGGACTGGTTTGAGGCAAACGTGACGGAACTCAGTGCCGTAATGGAAGCGAAGCACACAGCACTGCTGAAACATCACCAGCATCCCTGCCAGTCCACACTGCAGGCTCTCCGAGCTACCAGAAGTCAAGTCCAGGCTACAGCGAGGCGCTGCGCCAACAAGTACTGAATGGATCTCTGTGATGGCATCCAACGAGCCGCAGACACCGGCAACATCAGAAGCATCTTTGACGGGAAAAGAAAGCCATAGATCCTTCACTCAGCAAGACAGCCCCCCTCAAGACGAAGACAGGCGAGACTATCACAGACAAGAGCAAGCAGATGGAGCGGTGGGTAGAGCACTACTCAGACCTCTACAGCAAAGAAACCACCATCTCCGATGCCACCCTAGAGTCTGTTGAGCGCCTACCCGTCATGGAGGAGCTAGACGAGTTACCAAGCCTTGAGGAGCTCAGCAAAGCCATCGACAGCCTGCCCATCGGGAAAGCTCCTGGCCTTGACGGTATCCCAGCAGATGTGATCAAGACCGGCAAAGAACCTCTGCTGCACCACCTACACAACCTATTCTGCCAGTGCTGGGAAGACGGTGAGGTACCTTAAGACCTGCGTGACTGTAACATCATCACCCTCTACAACAGGCATGTCCAAAGTCCGGCCCGGGGGCCAAATCCGGCCCGCGGTCGAATTTCATCCGGCCCTCGGCCCCTGTCATAAAATCAGTGCCGTCTGGCCCGCAGGTTGGGCGCAATGGAACACGTGTTGCATTGACTGAGGTCTCGTAGACTGGTGAGTGATGTTTCATAGAGTACTGCTTCCCTCTAGTGGCTAAATGAGTAATAGGATTCACTAAATGAGTAATAGCATTTAGACACTAGAGGGCATCACTCACGAGTTAACAAGACATCACTCCGTGTTTATATTGACTGATACGTCATATTTCAAATGATCCTTGCAGTTGTGGATATGTGTATTGCTTGTTCATTTCCCTGTTGTTCGAGTCAAAGGTTTTGTGACTATTGAAAAGTCAAGGTGATACATTTTATGTTTCAAATCAATCAATTTGCACTCAGGAGACTTCTGTTTAAGAAAAAGTCAAGTGAATAAGCAGTTGCATGTGATATACCTGTTTCAAATGAACCAAAAGAAATTCTTATTCATTCATTCATTCATCTTCCGAGCCGCTTGATCCTCACTAGGGTCGCGGGCGGTGCTGGAGCCTATCCCAGCTGTCTTCGGGCAGTAGGCGGGGGACACCCTGAATTGGTTGCCGGCCAATCGCAAAGAAATTCTTAAGATTGTTGAAATTAAAATAAAAATGGAAATGTGAAACAGACTGGCTTACTAAAATTTCTTGAACAATATTGTTGTTCAATGTAAAGAATGTCAGCCAAGGTCGGCCCCCCGACATTTTACCACATAAAATCTGGCCCCCTTGGCAAAAAGTTTGGACACCCCTGCTCTACAAGAACAAAGGTGACCGCAGTGACTGCAACAACTACAGAGGCATCTCCTTACTGAGCATCGTGGGGAAACTCTTCGCCCGTGTGGTCCTGAACAGACTCCAGAAGCTCGCTGGCAGGGTGTACCCCGAATCATAGTGTGGCTTCAGGTCGGAACGATCCACCATCGACATGATTTTCTCGCTCCGTCAGATCCAGGAGAAATGCAGAGAGCAGAACCAGTCATTGTATGTTGCCTTCATTGACCTGACCAAGGCCTTCGATCTTGTGAGCCGCGACGGCCTCTCAAAGTCCTTGACAGGATTGGTTGCCCGGGGAGGCTGCTGAGCATCATTCGTTCCTTCCACTCCGGAATGAAGGGTGTCGTCCAGTTTGACGGCGTAACATATTCCTCTTTCGATGTGAAAAGCGGTGTTAAGCAGGGATGTGTGCTTGCTCCAACCCTCTTCGGCATCTACTTCGCTGTCATGCTCTAGCATGCTTCCGGGAACTCCACTGAGGGTGTCTACCGCCATACTCGCTCTGACGGCGGCCTCTACAACATGGCGAGACTGAGGGCCAAGACCAAGATCCGCAAAGTCCTGATCAGAGACATGCTGTTTGCGGACGATGCGATTGTCACTGCCCACAAGGAAAAACATCTTCAGCATCTCATGGATCGTTTCTCGAGGGCGTGCAGCGACTTTCAGCTGACCATCAGTTGTCTCAAGAAGACCAACATCTTGACTCAGGACACGGAAAGCCAACCCACCATCTCCATTAACAACTACCAGCTGGATGTGCTCAAGGAGTTTACTTACTTTAACTCCACGGTGACAGACTCGCTTGACTTGGACCCTGAACTGAACAGAAGGATCGGCCGAGCCACCACAACTCTTGCCCGGCTCACCAAACGCGTGTGGGAGAACAGCAAGTTGACGACCAACACCAGGATGGCAGTCTACAGGGCCTGTGTTCTCAGCACCCTACTGTATGGCAGTGAGTCCTGGAAGAAAAGAGGCTCAACAGTGTCGCCTTCGGTGGCTCGGCCACGTCCGCAGGATGGAGGACGGTAGGATCCCCAAAGATCTGCTCTATGAAGAACTTGCAGTTGGAAAGAGAACACAGGGCCGCCACAGCTTCGTTTCAAAGACGTTTGCAATAGGGACTTGAAGGCTGTTGAGTTGGATGTGAAGGGATGGGAGTCACTGGCCCAGAACCGCCCAAAGTGGAAACAAGAACTGGCACGTGGTCTGTGCAGAGGGTAGGAGATTATGAGAGCATCGGCAGAAGGCAAGAGAGCCAGGATAAAGAACAGCCAGGACAAACAAGCGCCCCCCTCCAACTGTGTGTTCAGGTGCATCCACTGCAACAGGAACTGTCACTCCCGGATCGGCCTCTTTAGCCATACCAGACGGTGCTCGCAGTCAGGCACAAACAGATAATCACACTGTGATTGAAATGCCAATGAGCCAGTCCTCTGTGCCTCCACCGTTTGCATGCTGAGTTCCCCTTTCCTTCTTGAGAATAAACTGTTGTCGACATGTTTTGCTACCTGCTTCTGTCTCTGCCAAGTGATGACCAAAATAAAGCCTCCTGAACCGCTGGGATATTGCTTCAGCTAAAGATTCATTACACCATAGGTGTCAAACTCCGGTCATCGAGGGCCGCTGTCCTGCATGTTTTCCATGTCTCACTGTTGCAACACACCTGATTCAAATGAACAGGTTCAATGTTAGGCTTCTGCAGAGCTTGGTGATGATCTGATCCTTTGAATCAGGTGTGTTGCAACAGGGAGACTTGGAAAACATGCAGGACAGCGGCCCTCCAGGACCTGAGTTTGACACCTATACATTACATGATGCTTCATTCACATTAGCTCTCCACTGACGCTTGCTGTACTTTGACAATTATAGCAGATTAAATTTTAAAAAGCTTTGAAATATCATTTAAGGTTATCTCAATAAGAATCAGTCTCAGGGGTTCGCCGGAGTCTCTACCATGGAGGTTAAGACACACCCAACTCAACATGTCAATTAGTTATGACACGCCCGCTTGGCCATCACTGGCGGCAGATGATCACATTACATCGCTTGTCCAATCGGTGCCGCAGGACATTTAGTTTGCTCAGTACGCAATGTGTGACTGTCGTGATAGTACGCCGGGTGATTTTTAAATGTATTCTTTCAATGTTTTAACAGGGCGGCCCAGTTAGCACGTCGACTTCACAGTGCAGAGGTACCGGGTTCAATTCCAGCTCCGGCTTCCCTCTGTGGAGTTTGCATGTGTCCCCGGGTCTGCGTGGGTTTTCTCCGGGTACTCCGGTTTCCTCCCACATTCCAAAAACATGCATGGCAGGCTGATTGAACACGCTAAATTGTCCCTAGGTGTGCATGTGAGTGCGCATGGTTGTTCGTCTCTGTGTGCCCTGCAGGCCGGGGAGAACATGCAAACTCCACACAGGGAGGCCGGAGCTGGAATTGAACCGGGTGCCTCTGCACTGTGAAGTCGACGTGCTAACAACTGGACTACTGGGCCGCCCGGAACACTTCTTGAATCATATTTTTGTTTTTCGCTAAGGGTTCGGTGGATGCACATATGAACTGGTTGGGTTCGGTGCCTCTAACAACGTTAAGAACCACTGATTTAGAGTGTTCAGTGAGCCTGCCATGCATGTCTTTGGAATGTGGGAGTAAACCGTAAACCGGAGTACCCGGAGAAAACCCACACCGGCACACTCTAACGGTGACTAAATGACCATAAGTAGCAAGATTCCATTTGTAGTGCAAATGAAAAATGACATAATATATAACATAATGAGTACAATGTTTGTGAATAACCTTAAATAAATGAGTTTAAAACGGTCAAATGTAAAGGAAGACTTATGACTGTTTGTTAGGGGCATAGCTATTTCAACTGTACCAAATGAGGACCTGAGTTCTTAGTTTGCAACGGTATACTGTATATGAAGATAAAATGACTGCAAACTGCTACATTCCCTAACTCACTAACTAACTTAAACCCTTTCATGCACACTGACAACCTGACAAGCTGTCCACTGTAACGGTTAAGCTCACCATCATAATGACCGAAAGGAGGTTTAAGGATCATGCGTCATCTCTCCCACCTCATGGAACTTACGAGTGTGATAAGTGCTCCTTACACTTCCAATTTTTTTTTACCTGTCCAGGCCTGACAGGGAGTCCATGGAGGTTTATATAGCCGACTCCGTTGCTGCAGGACTAATTAGTCCCTCGTTATGCCCCCACTGGGGGCAGGATTCTTTGTTGTTGATAAAATGGACAACACTTTTCGGCCCTTTAAGGACTACCGGATCCTAAATGACATTATGGGGAAGAACACGTATCCTCTTTCATTCACTGACTCGGCCTTTGGCCCGCTCCATCAAGCAACAATCTTTTCCAAATTGGACCTCTTGGTGAGAATAAAAGGGGGGATTCTCTCTCTTGGCCACTTGGAGTATCTGGTAATGCCTTTTGGACTTACAACTGTAGCAGCTGTTTTTCAGGCTCTCATCAATGACATCTGATGAGACCAGTTTTCTTGTTTGCTTTGTTGACAATCTAATTTATTTCTCCGGACAGTCAAAGAACATGTCCAGCATGTCAGACTGGTGTTACAATCTGTTTTTTTCTCCTGGTGTCAATCTGTTAAAGAAGTTTTGTCAACTCTTCACAATTAGAGAATACTAGCTGGTTCGCCGCCCTCCGGGCGGCTCATCAGCTATTTCCTGCGGAAGGCTGGTAAGGTGGTGGTTCGCCGCCCTCCGGGCGGCTCATCAGCTAGTTCCTGCGGAAGGCTGGTAAGGTGGGCCTTTGGCCCACAAAAGTGTTGTTGCTTGGTTCAACTTTTTGTTCATCTTCATTGCTTATCGCAAAAATAAAGAGATGTTTAGCTCTACTAAATAACTAACAATTTCATTGCAATGCTTGTGGGTAGACAACATTTTTTCGCTAAGATGCCCGCACGATCGTAGTTAGCACGTCGACTTCACAGTGCAGAGGTACCGGGTTCAATTCCAGCTCCGGCTTCCCTCTGTGGAGTTTGCATGTGTCCCCGGGTCTGCGTGGGTTTTCTCCGGGTACTCCGGTTTCCTCCCACATTCCAAAAACATGCATGGCAGGCTGATTGAACACGCTAAATTGTCCCTAGGTGTGCATGTGAGTGCGCATGGTTGTTCGTCTCTGTGTGCCCTGCAGGCCGGGGAGAACATGCAAACTCCACACAGGGAGGCCGGAGCTGGAATTGAACCGGGTGCCTCTGCACTGTGAAGTCGACGTGCTAACAACTGGACTACTGGGCCGCCCGGAACACTTCTTGAATCATATTTTTGTTTTTCGCTAAGGGTTCGGTGGATGCACATATGAACTGGTTGGGTTCGGTGCCTCTAACAACGTTAAGAACCACTGATTTAGAGTGTTCAGTGAGCCTGCCATGCATGTCTTTGGAATGTGGGAGTAAACCGTAAACCGGAGTACCCGGAGAAAACCCACACCGGCACACTCTAACGGTGACTAAATGACCATAAGTAGCAAGATTCCATTTGTAGTGCAAATGAAAAATGACATAATATATAACATAATGAGTACAATGTTTGTGAATAACCTTAAATAAATGAGTTTAAAACGGTCAAATGTAAAGGAAGACTTATGACTGTTTGTTAGGGGCATAGCTATTTCAACTGTACCAAATGAGGACCTGAGTTCTTAGTTTGCAACGGTATACTGTATATGAAGATAAAATGACTGCAAACTGCTACATTCCCTAACTCACTAACTAACTTAAACCCTTTCATGCACACTGACAACCTGACAAGCTGTCCACTGTAACGGTTAAGCTCACCATCATAATGACCGAAAGGAGGTTTAAGGATCATGCGTCATCTCTCCCACCTCATGGAACTTACGAGTGTGATAAGTGCTCCTTACACTTCCAATTTTTTTTTACCTGTCCAGGCCTGACAGGGAGTCCATGGAGGTTTATATAGCCGACTCCGTTGCTGCAGGACTAATTAGTCCCTCGTTATGCCCCCACTGGGGGCAGGATTCTTTGTTGTTGATAAAATGGACAACACTTTTCGGCCCTTTAAGGACTACCGGATCCTAAATGACATTATGGGGAAGAACACGTATCCTCTTTCATTCACTGACTCGGCCTTTGGCCCGCTCCATCAAGCAACAATCTTTTCCAAATTGGACCTCTTGGTGAGAATAAAAGGGGGGATTCTCTCTCTTGGCCACTTGGAGTATCTGGTAATGCCTTTTGGACTTACAACTGTAGCAGCTGTTTTTCAGGCTCTCATCAATGACATCTGATGAGACCAGTTTTCTTGTTTGCTTTGTTGACAATCTAATTTATTTCTCCGGACAGTCAAAGAACATGTCCAGCATGTCAGACTGGTGTTACAATCTGTTTTTTTCTCCTGGTGTCAATCTGTTAAAGAAGTTTTGTCAACTCTTCACAATTAGAGAATACTAGCTGGTTCGCCGCCCTCCGGGCGGCTCATCAGCTATTTCCTGCGGAAGGCTGGTAAGGTGGTGGTTCGCCGCCCTCCGGGCGGCTCATCAGCTAGTTCCTGCGGAAGGCTGGTAAGGTGGGCCTTTGGCCCACAAAAGTGTTGTTGCTTGGTTCAACTTTTTGTTCATCTTCATTGCTTATCGCAAAAATAAAGAGATGTTTAGCTCTACTAAATAACTAACAATTTCATTGCAATGCTTGTGGGTAGACAACATTTTTTCGCTAAGATGCCCGCACGATCGTAGTGAGCCACTGCCTGAGCGGCGCAGCGGCGCGGTGAAGTAGGTACATTTTGAAAAGGGACAGACGGAAGGACAGACCGCGTGCGGGACGACGCGCAATATATATATAGATAAAGAATCACTTACTTTCGAGTAAGAACTGCAGTTTTAGCTTGCAAAGAGGTGATGCGTTTTCATCTGAGGTTTCCCAGTATTTCAAGGTTCCATTTCCATTGGACAAACTGATTCTTTTCGTGGGAAAATCCTGAAGCATGACTTCAAATACATAGACACCTTCGCTGACATGCCCTGTCTTTTCAAGTGCACAAGTATTCTGGTTCAAGGAAAAAAATGAAACGGAGCAGGTCATTACCATTCATGTTCTATTATTCTTTGACAATTTTGTATTTTGAACGCAGAGAGGTACTGTCGACCCCCGCATACTCAGCACCCGCGGGAACGCAAATGTGTGAATTTTTTTGCCAGGATTTTCTCTTCATTTCCCTCCATTTTTTCACGGAGGAAATATAACTCAACATAATTTGAAAAATATTTTGGGTTTTTAAGCAACAATTTCTCCCTCCCACCACAAGGCATTTCAATGGCTGTCAATTTATGTGGATTTTCATTATTGGTCCCTATCCCCCATTAAGAGCGGCGGTCAACCGAATACATATTTTTCTATCTTGTTGGTTGGCCATGCTTACATAAAAAGCCACAAACTATGTTGCCCTTTTAACAAATAGGTAACAAATATTCAGGAATTACCTCATTGAGAGTGATATTTTTATGAACCGCAGCATCTGCAGGCAAGTGACACTTCACGTGATCTCCATCTGGATCATATGCTAAAAGATGAATATTTGAAAAACAGTTCTGGTGCACCCTGCATGAAAACAGTCACATTATTCATAGTCAACAGAAAAACCTCAGTCCTTGATCAGGAGCTCATTGAAATTGCAAGTTCCACAATCCAACCCATCCATCCATTTGCTGATAACAACTGTACTTCAAACATATAGTTAATTCAAAATTAACTGTTTAATCTTCTGTCATGTGGTTTATTGCATATTGGGTCTTAGGAAACGTTTATTTACCTTAGGGAGGACACCGTAGTTGTTACGGGACAGTTGTTAAGGGCTTCAGTGTCCGATCGTGTTCTGAGGTCCATATGGGCATAGTCTGTCCAATTAGTTTTCATGTCATTGTTAGTTGCCCAACAGCAACCTTTGTTACTGAAAGAAATATTGTCATCGCCATTCTCTCATTAGTTTTCAGAATAAATATGCCTCAAAACACATTTTTTTCAACATTCATCATTCCAGAAATATGGTCCTGTTCCAATGTGACACAAATGTCGGTGACTAGAATGAAAGAGAATGAAAGGGGCTGACAACGCAAAATTTCCAGGGTTGAGTGACTTAAGCCGCCTATCAAATAAGAAGTACCGGTAGACTTGATTTATACTGTAAAGTGGTTCCCCTGTTTAACATGAAAAAAATAGTAAATTGGTCCAAAATTAAGCATGCGGGTTTAGCACAGCAGGGTGACTTACAAACGGGTACTCACTGTTTCATTTTTGTCAAGTGGCATGTTGAGATAAATACCATATTTTACGCACTATAAGGCGCACCTAAAAGCATTCAATATTCTCAAAAGCCGACAGTGTGCCCGATAATCTGATGCGGCTCATATATGTTGTCACAGTCTCTTTATATTCCCATTGAGTGGTTTCCCTGTTAGTGTTTCAATGTCATCTCGTGGTGATTAGCAGGAACCAATTGTAACATAAAAGGGTTCTACATGACACTAATTGACATGTGCATCGCCAACATACACTCCAACAAACAGACAACTACTTTGTGAGCTCTGCGCAGCCATAATAAAATGAATATAATACCAATAGCATAGCTAACCATTGGCTAAACCGGGAGTCGGCAACCCGCGGCTCTAGAGCCGCATTCGTCTCTTTAGCGCCGCCCTAGCGGCTCCCTGGAGCTTTTTCAAAAAATGTTTGAAAATGTATAAAGATGGGCTGGGGGGGTAATATGGCTGTTGTAGAAAGACAAACAAGACACACATTCTTAACGTTTTCCAATGCTTTAAAATGGTGTAGAATAAATATCAAATGTAAACATTTCTGTCAATGAGGATTTGCGTCATAGCCCGCGACACACGTTTCTATTAGCAGAACGGGATGCCAGACAGGTGGCTGTCGTGAAAAAAAAAAAAAAAACAGCATTTCATGTACAATTCACCGATGGGACTGGCAAAGAATGGGAATGTGGATGGCTGAGAGAAGCATTTTAAATGCAACACGTGAGCTACGATCGTAAACACGCTGCAAAAGTGCATCCCATACCCCGTTCATCTTTGTGGCTGTTATGGCTGTTGCTCATTATGGCATGCGTGTGTATGCGCGTGTGCGTTAAAGGGTCGATCGTGGGAGGTTGGTTGATCGAAAAGTAGATCTGTCAAAAAAGGTTGGGCACCGCTTCTCTACAGAATGCATTGCAGGGGAAAAACATTTAATCGTGAATCGTGTGTATTTGTAGCCAACTTAGTCATTTTGATAGTAGGCAAATATAGCTAATATAGATTAAGGAATTTATTCCTTACTGTGATTTTTTTTTAGCCCCTCTGTTATTTGGAGCTGCTCAAACACTTGAAAGAAAGAACGTAGTATGCTGTTGAAGGTATTTCCTGCTTACTGTAATTACAATCACCCTTAGTGCCCCTTGACCCCCACTACTTTTAGGGGCCCCTCCAGAGGACATGTTTAACATCAAAAGAGGAACTTTTATTTCAAATACTGTATGTGTGTTCATGCCATCACATCAAAGCTCAGACCGAAGACAATGGTGGGGAGTGGTGGTCTGGTCTCACCTCACCACTCCCAAAATTTTCCAGCCACACCGGGTCAAATGACATGTTAATTTCTTTGTTTCCAGAATTTGCATGGAAGCGGAACTGCCTGCCTCTCATTATCATATTCTCTCGATATAATCTCGTGACTGGATGGATTTTTTTTTCTACGCTTCCTGACGAAATCTGAAACTTTCGGGAGCCTGAATCGATTCGTATTGTGTTGTGATAAACTGCAGAAAAGACGACGTGGTGTTGGGTCTTTCTTCCACCTTAAAGAGAAATAAAAGAACCTGTGTCCAAGGAGGGTCGTAAGGAAATGGACAAATCCCCTCCTCAACAAGATTCATACAGCATGTAGTTGCCTTCAATGTAAGGCTTATATAAGGCTTTTAATTTTTTGCAACTCCAAACATATTTGGGGGGTTTTTGGTCCAATATGGGTCTGGTTCTACATTTTGGGTTGCCGACCCCTGGACTAAACAAAGC
This sequence comes from Hippocampus zosterae, assembly GCF_025434085.1. Taxonomy (NCBI): domain Eukaryota; kingdom Metazoa; phylum Chordata; class Actinopteri; order Syngnathiformes; family Syngnathidae; genus Hippocampus; species Hippocampus zosterae. The sequence continues at coordinate 26,718,637 of NC_067454.1, read as the reverse complement.
AAGAACGAAATAAGCAACTTCTAAGGATATGTGAATTACGAGCCCACGAAATGTGCGTGTCTTATTGTTGAATCAATTGTCTTCATAACTTTTGTCTTTCATTTATTGTATTTTAATGCCATTTGTATTAATATGTTTCATGTCCGTGTTTGTGACCAGTTCTCATGGCCTTGTTACAGCTGCAGTGGTTGTGAAAGCTCTATTTAAATAAAGCTGTATTGTACAGTGAAACCCCGCTATGCGACCACCTCATTTAAACGACCACCTTAAAAATACGACCGGTTTTGTACAGTCCCAAATAGAACGCCTATGTATTTTATTGTATTGAAACCCTAGAAATGAGACCACCCCGGAATTCAGAATTGCGACCGCGATATCCGGTCCCAGGAAGCTATCGCCTCATAATTGCGACCAGGTGTGAAAATGGTAGCAAGCAAGAAGAGAATTGATTTGACGCTACAACAGAAAATTGAAGTTATTCGAACCAGTGAGCAGCCAGGATCGAGCCAGCGAACATTGGCTGAGCGATTTGGAGTTGGAAAAACTCAAATCCAAACCATTTTGAAGAAGAAACGGGAGCTCCTAGACGCATACCAAGCAAACGCTAGCTCTTCTAGAAAACGCCTGTGCTACCGAAGTGACTACGACGACGTGGACGAGCTAACTTGGCGATGGTTTCAGAAAGCGCACAGCCAGAATATCCCTATCAGAGGACAGATGATCCAGGAACAGGCATGAGAATACGCGAAGGAGCTTAAAAAGGACGAAGTCTTTAAAGCGTCCAACGGTTGGCTGGATCGTTTCAAAACAAGGCACAACATTGGAGGCGCTAAGCTGTCAGGAGAGCGAGCCAGCGGTGATATGTAGTTTTTTTTCTCTTGCCTTATACATACATAGACTATTCAAATGCTTAAATTTCTTTTGTGTACAATACAGTTGCATGTACAATCCATCATTTATTACTCATTGTGTGTACATGACGCTACAGTATATTGTTGCATGTGAGCCACATTACTTCTGCATTATCATTACTGCATGCCACTTCAGAAATCAGACCACCCCGAAAATAAGACCACCTTGAGCAGTAACATAGGTGGTCTTATTTCTGAGGTTACACTGTATGAATTCTCTTTGGTGTAGCTCTATCTAGTGAATGCATAGCGTAACTGCAGCCACTATTGTAGCCTCTATTCCATGCATCTTATAATAAATGCAGTGCACCCTATATTCAAAAACCATTTTAAAATAGGCCATTCATTATAATAAAAAGCGCCTTATAGTGCAGAAAATATGCTGCTATGACAATTGTTTTTGCTGTCAATAATTGGACAGCCCAAGATATACATATTCTTTACCTTAAGTTAACCCCCTTTTCTTTATTATTGTGCAATGATCTATCATAAAGCTATTATGGCACATAGTCTTCCATAAAATGAATATAAACTTGGCAACTTCCAATACGAATAGATACATGAAGAAAATGTCAACATTGAACAGCTTTTCATTTGACGGCTTATGTGTAACATATGTTCATAGGCCATTAAAAATGATCAGGAATCTGAAAGCCTTTGGTCATGTACCTCAGAGAAATATGGGAAACATTCGGTAAGACGTTTGCCTGGGTCAGTCTGCCAGACTGACACCATCTGCCCTGGCCCGTGTTGTCCTGGTCTGTTTGCATGACAATACTCTGGACGAAGCTTTTACACTCCTCACATGTAAAAGGTGCTGAATGAACACAGTTATTCCTGCCATTCTGTCGGTGATGGAAGGCCACCTACAGACACAAGTTGTGGAGAATAGATCAGATGAATGTTAGAACTCACTCGTGTTTCCATTTGTACACTATGCTTGTCACGCTCGGGCAAGCCGAAATAAGGTTGGGATCCCAGAAGTGCAGACACCAAGCAAGTTCTCCGTAGAAAAAAGGGTTTAATATACAAAAATCCGCACCGAAAAAGTCGTAACATAAAGTGCTGGTCAAAACAAGGACCAGAGGCACAAAAACGAATAACAAAAAGCGCTTTCACAAAAGGCAAGGGGGGGAAAAGAAGAATCGCGAAGGCAAACAAAAAACAATGTAACCACTACACGCAAGCGAGAGCCAATTTACAAACTAAAAACCATACTTACAAAGTACTGGGCACCGAGAGTTCAAAAAGCGAAACACGACAAGGTCTATAGCAATAGCAGTCAATAAGCATGGAAGTAGCAAGGCAAAAATGCAATATTCCGGCGATATGTGCATATCAGAGGGCTCCTTAAATACAGACTGAGACTAATCATAGATTGGCACCAGGTGTGCACAAAAGTCCGCTGATGCCACCTGCTGGCCAGACTGACACAGAACCGTGACAGTACCCCCCCCCCCCTCAACGGACGCCTCCTGGCGGACCACCTGGCTTCGATGGGTGCGCAGTGTGGAAGGCGCGGAGAAGGGACGGATCCAAGATCCAGGAGCGGGGGACCCATTGCCGATCCTCCGGGCCGTAGCCCTCTCAGTCGACCAGGTACTGGAACGCCTTACCCCTGCGCCGAGAGTCCAGGATTTCCCTCACCGTGTACACCGGGTCACCGTCGACAATCCGCGGAGGAGGAGGCGAGGTGGGAGGCGGAGCCAAGGGACTGGAGGCCACCGGCTTAAGCAGGGAAACGTGGAAGACTGGGTGGACCTTCATGGTGGGCGGCAGCCGGAGCCGGGGCTGACGATCGATTCCACCATGAACGGTCCCGTGAAGCGGGGCCCCAACTTGCTCGAAGTGCCGGCCAGACGCAGATCCCTCGTAGACAGCCACACCTTCTGCCCCACCTGATAGCTTGGTGCCGGGCGACGTCGCCGATCTGCAATCTGCCGGTTTCTGGTGGCGGTGCGCGACAGGGCTGCCCGGGTCTCCCTCCACACGTGATGGGCCCGCTTGAGATGGTGCTGTACCGACGGAACTTCCACCTGCCCCTCCTGTGATGGGAAAAGCGGAGGCTGATAGCCATAGGCAGACATGAAGGGAGACTGACCTGTGGCTGAGGAGACCAGGGTGTTATGCGCGTACTCCACCCAAGGCAGGTGGACGGCCCAAGATGAGGGACGGTGGAGACATACACAACGTAGCGCCGCCTCCAGGTCCTGGTTCATCCGTTCGGTCTGTCCGTTGGACTGGGGGTGGTATCCCGACGACAGGCTTGCCGTTGCCCCCATGGCGCGACAGAACCGTTTCCACACCCTGGAGACGAATTGGGGACCCCGGTCCGACACAATATCCAGCGGGATCCCATGGAGGCGAAAGACGTGGCTGATGAGGAGGTCGGCGGTTTCTAGGGCGGACGGCAGATTGGACAACGGAATGAAAAGGGCGGACTTGGAGAAGCGATCCACAATGGTGAGGATAACGGTCTTTGCCCGGGAAACAGGGAGGCCAGTGACAAAGTCCATTGAAATATGGGACCAAGGTCGAGGAGGAACAGGTAAGGGTCGTAGCAAACCAGCCAGAGGCTGATGTGAGACCTTACTGCATGCGCAGACGGAGCAGGCTTTGATATAGTCCAAAACATCCCTTCGAAGCTCAGGCCACCAAAACCGCTGAGTGACGAGATGCAATGTCCGGTTAACCCCGTAATGGCATGCCACCTTCGATGTGTGTCCCCACTGCAACACCTCTGCGCGCAGATGTGGGGGCACAAATAGCCTTCCGGAAGGACATCCCGCAGGAACTTGGGTTCCCTCTTGGGCCTCCTGTATGTATGTATGTATGCAACGGCCTTCACCCTGGGCGGGTTGAACCGGCTTCTTCCTTGGCGCGCACGACATCCCTGATCATGGCGGCCCAAGCGCGGCGATCCTGTGCCAGGTCAACCGACAGCTTCAGCCAGTCCTGGTTCCACCGTCTCAGACCCACCACCAAGGGGCCGGAAAGATACGCGAGGTCTTCTTTCATCGTGGTGGCCCAGGTCTTGACTTGTCCACCACGCCGCTTGCGCCAGGCTGGCAAAGGAGCAGGAAGGAGAACATCCCTGATCAACTCGCCCTCCTGGTGGCGTGCCTCCTTGGGCCTCCTGTACCGTCCGCTCAATCTCCCACCTAAGCGCTCCCATGAGGCGGTGGTCCGGTAGGATGCTCTGGGGTACACCGCTCTCGGCCGCTGGGTCATAGATCCGAGATAGGGCGTCAGGTTTCACATTCTTGGATCCGGGGCTGTAGGTGAGCGTAAAATTGTAGCGTGTAAACAGGAGTGCCCACCGGGCCTGACAGGAGTTCAGACGCTTGGCCGAGCGAATGTATGCGAGGTTCTTGTGGTCGGTGTACACGGTGAACGGCTCTCTAGTTCCTTCGAGCCAGTGTCTCCATTCCTGTAAGGCTAGCACGACGGCCAACAATTCTCGATTTCCCACATCATAGTGGGCTTCAGCAGGACTGAGACGTCGTGAAAAGAAGGCGCAAGGGTGGATCTTCTGGTCGACTGGTGAACGCTGAGATAGCACTGCCCCCACTCCTGAATCCGAAGCGTCCACCTCTACTACAAACGGAATATCAGGGTTAGGGTGTTGCAACACGGGCGGCTTAGTGAATGACTTCTTTAATTCGGCAAACGCCCCGTCGGCCTCTGAATCCCACCGAAACGGGACTTTGACGGACGTCAACCGGGTCAATGGAAGTGTTCTCTGGCTGTAATTACGAATAAAACGACGGTAGAAATTAGCGAACCCCAAGAAACGTTGTAACTGCTTCCTCATAGTGGGTGTCGGCCATTCCACCACCGCCTTAATCTTGGCAGGATCGGCTCTCAGCAGGCCCTTCTCCACGATGAACCCAAGGAATGAAATAGACCCAACATGAAACTCACTTCTCTGCTTTTACAAAAAGACGATTTTCCATTAGACGTTGCAAAATCAGCCTGACGTGGTGTTGATGTTCCTTGATTGTCCTTGAAATTATCAATATGTCATCTAATTAAACAAAACAAAACACGTTCAAAAAAATCTCTCAACACGTCGTTGATTAAACTTTGAAACACGGCAGGAGCGTTGGTTAACCCAAAAGGCATGACCAAATATTCAAAATGGCCCAATGGTGTTTTGAAAGCAGTCTTCCATTCGTCCCCCTCCCTAATGCGGACCAAATGGTAAGCACTGCGTAGATCTAGTTTTGAGAAAACGGTTGCGGATTGGAGGGGGGCAAATGCAGAATCCAATAGTGGAAGAGGATATTTGTTTTTTATGGTTATCTCATTTAGTCCCCGATAGTCTACACATGGTGGTTACGACTTGTCCTTTTTTTCAATAAAGAAGAACCCGGCCCCCAATGGGGACTTAGATGGCCTAATGAGGCCAGCCGAGAGTGAACTATCAATGTATTCCCTTAAAGCCTCTTGTTCTGGCTGTGAAACCTGATAAAGTCGAGAACTCGGTAGAGGGACGTTAGACAGCAAGTCGATAGCACAGTCGTACGGTCTGTGTGGAGGTAGGGATTGAGCACGATCCTTACTAAACACTTGGCGTAAATCATGATAGATCAGAATCAGAATCAGAATCAGAATCATCTTTATTGGCCAAGTACCGGTATGTAGAACACACAAGGAATTTGTCTCCGGTATAACACGCTGCACTAGTATCATCGTAAACAACAAAATCATTGAACCTTAAATGAACCATTTTAGAGTAACCAGTAGTTTTGTAGTACCATTTTGTGGTGCAAGAAGAGTGACTATGTCAGTGACTGTTTAAGGAGTTAATGGCTAGAGGGAAGAAGCTGTTTAAGTGTCTACTGGATTTGGTGCGCATGGATCTGTAACGTTGTCCAAGCAAATGGCTTTGGGCGGGTCGGTGCGAGGTAGCCCTCTACCCCCAGCTGCCGACCGCAGACAATGCGCGTAACAGAATGGGCTCCAATTCTCAATTGCGGTGCGATCCCATGCGATGACAGGATTATGGGTCTTTAGCCAGGGTAACCCAAGGATAACAGGTACGGACCGAGACTGCATAAGATAAAATCGCCTCTGTTCAACGTGATTACCAGAGACCTTTAACATTAAGGGGCGCGTGATCTGTTTTATCTCCGCCAGGAGTCGCCCATCGAGATCGTGAACACGTTTAGCCACATCTAACTCCTCTATCGGACAACCCAGGTCATTAGTCAACTTGGGATCAGACGATTATTTTATTGACACTGAGTCCACCAGTGCCCGAACCGGAAAAGCCCTTGAAGGACCATAGATTGCCCCGTCCAGCTCAAGTCTCTTGGAGAGTCCCGACCTGGACTCCCCTCCTCTAGGCTCCCGATATTGTGTGCTGGGTGCAGACTCACGGTTGTACGTGCGAGTAGAAAAGCGGGTTGGGGTCATCGGACGGTCGGCAACTCGATGTCCTTGTTGGCCGCCGTCGGCCTGGTCACGAATCCGTCGTCGTCCTACCTCCGGCCCCACACGTCCTCCGCCCAGCTGCATAGGCTCTCCCTCAGCGGCGACGATCCTGGCACCGGGGTGCTGCTCTGGTCCAGACGGCCGCCAGGATTCGCGGTAATCCGGCCGACCGCTCGCACGTCGGGGCTGGACACTGGCATTTCCCCGTTCGTCCCTACGTTCCCGCTCGCGATCCCGCAGGCGGTTGTCCATAACAAGGGCCAGCTTAATGAGTACTTCCAAATTGGTGCTGTCATCGCGGGTTGCCAGTTCGTCCTTTAATGATACATTTCAACCCGCGGCGAAACAAGCCACACAGGGCGCGGTCCCCGTAACCACTACGGGCGGCCAGAATACGAAAAGAAATAGAGTATTCGGCCACTGATTGCTTGCCTTGCCGATAATCTAGTAAACGACCTTCGGCCTCTCTTCCCATCACTGGATGGTGGAAGACCCGCCGAAATTTTGCCACAAATTCAGGGAAGGAAGACCGAAGGCCGGGTTTAGCATTGCTCACTTCCAACGCCCATGACGCCGCCTGACCAGTCAACAGACTCATTATGAATGCCACCTTAGTTTTATCCTTGGCATAGCTGTATGGTTGTTGGTCGAACACCAACGAGCATTGGTGAAGAAATTGTTCACCGAGCCCAAGTTCACCACCATAACGCGGTGGGTGTGGGATATCGGGTTCCCGCTCCACCGGTGAACCCAAAATTTCGAGTCGATGGGCCAGCAGGGAGACTGTGCCCCGGAGTTCCGCGAGCGCTTGTTCCTGCTGACCCACCAGTTGTCCTTGGCTGGTCAAGGCGGTCATAACCTTGTAGAGGTCTGCGGGATCCATGTTGGCTGGAGTATTCTGTCACGCTCGGGCAAGCCAAAATAAGGTTGGGATCCCAGAAGTGCAGACACCAAGCAAGTTCTCCGTAGAAAAAAGGGTTTAATATACAAAAATCCGCACCGACAAAGTTGTAACATAAAGCGCTGGTCAAAACAAGGACCAGAGGGCACAAAAACAAATAACAAAAAGCGCTTGCACAAAAGGCAAGGGGGGAAAAGAAGAATTGCGAAGGCAAACAAAAAACAATGTAACCACTACATGCAAGCGAGAGCCAATTCACAAACTAAAAACCGTACTTACTAGTGATGGGTCCAGCGACACCGATGCGTTGATGCATGCGCCGGGCTCACAGAGCAAACCACATGTCGGTGCATGTACCGCTTCATTACGTCACGTGATTGACACACCGGCGCAGTTTAGATTGCATCGGCTGTTGACACAGTCCAGGCTGCTAATTGACACCTGAACTGCACCGGTGCAGTTTAGACTGCATCTGCTGCTTGGCACAGTCCAAGCTGCGGCACTTAGTCCAGGGGGCGTCGACTCAGTGCAGGGGGCGTTGACGCAGCAAAAGCCCGCACAGTGTATCCTAAGGAAGTGCGTCTGGCTACACGATGACGATTGCCGAAACCCCACCCTCGCTCGAATAAAAATATATGTTTGGGCAATACGGAAAACACACTGATTATCAGAAAAAAAGGGGTCCGTCTGACTTCTAGCGTCATGCCGGCTGTCATATAATAGGCTATTATTATATGAGAAGTGTTTTATGAACGTTTGTACTGTACGTCATACTCCAGTTGATTGAGAGGTCCCGCCTCTAAGGGGGAGTTCCAGAAAGTGACTGCGAGTCAGCACACCGCATGTTTGATGACTCTGCCACGTTGCTATTAAAAGTCACATAAAACGTAAACCTTGTCTGCTGACCATCATTACATCGGCTAGGCTAGCTTAGCTGTTGTCGTAGTTCAAAGCTTAATATGTGGCGTGGGTTGGGTCGGCGCCGCAAGTACGTGCTCGCGCGCACAGCTGAGAGCAGCAGACTATCGACTGCTGAGTGCTGAGACGCGCTTCACTCGAGTGACGTTGCTACAGTACGTGCATATTATGGAGCAGCTTCCGGACAAATACAAATTGTCCGCCGCGTAGAGCCATTTTGATCTCCTTTTGGAGAATAAGGTATTCATTAAAATCTCCTTGTCTCACCAAGTGCCTCTCGGATTTTTTACATGTCTTATTCCATTGTGTGTGTGTCTTCTCCACAACAGAGGAAATAGCATGCATTAAATGCAACAGACTGAAATTTAAAACACTGGAGCATCTTTTTCATTCATTCATCTTCCGAGCCGCTTGATCCTCACTAGGGTCGCGGGGGGTGCTGGAGCCTATCCCAGCTGTCTCCGGGCAGTAGGCGGGGGACACCCTGAATCGGTTGCCAGCCAATCGCAGGGCACACAGAGACGAACAACCACCCACGCTCACACTCACACCTAGGGACAACTTAGAGCGTCCAATCAGCCTGCCACGCATGTTTTTGGAATGTGGGAGGAAAACCGGAGCCTGGAGCATCTTATTTTTCTAAATAAAAAAAAATTGTGAAGACAAAGCCCACAAGCATCCTCATTCACATGAATTTCACATTATTGAAACACATTGAATGATACAATATGAATGCATGGATGTGAATGATATTGTCAAGGGTCAATGTCATCTTTATTGTCAAATATGCTTTATGTATGACATGCAGCATAGATGAAATTTCTTCCTCTCAATCCTCAGTGCATACATGCATGTAAACATGCTGTGCATTAAACACACGCAGCTAAGAAAAGATAGCAGCTACACTATATAAAAAAAGACATGTAATCTGAACAGTATAGACAATATAAACAGCATAAACAACATAAACAATGGCGCTTGTGGCTACACTGAGCTTTTAACTCATTCAGTACCAGTCATTGGGTAGAGTGAGGTAGTGCATTGTATACACGTCATCATCAAATCAGTTTGTTCAGTCTGTCAAATGGGTTGGCTGCAGGAATTTTGAAGGTCCAGCAGGTGGCAGTGGTCAGCGAAACAGTATCGGTACAGTATCAACACAGTGTGTCATTGTGTCGACACGCCTCATGAGGCCTCATGGACCCATCACTAATACTTACAAAGTAATGGGCACCGAGAGTTCAAAAAGCGAAACACGACGAGGTCTATAGCAATAGCAGTCAATAAGCACAGAAGTAGCAAGGCAAAAATGCAATACTCCAGCGATATGTGCATATCAGAGGGCTCCTTAAATACAGACTGAGACTAATCATAGATTGGCAGCAGGTGTGCACAAAAGTCCGCTGATACCACCTGCTGGCCAGACTGACACAGAACCGTGACAATGCTGAACGACGAGTGTTCCCCTTGCTGAGCTTAAATTAGAACTTGAAAACAGACTAATATTTTATATGAATTGAATTGTTCAATTACTCTCATACATCCATTTCTATAGCACTTATCCTGTTCGGGGGAACAGGAAAGCTGTCATCTATCCCAGTTGATTTGAGGTCAGAAATCCGCACTTTATCCATCATATCTCAGTCAGAGGATTGACACAATGAGGCAGACAAACATTCATACTCACATGCAGAGACCTTCAGTGGACATAAGAAGTCTTCACCGCCCTATTCAAACGCAAGGTTTTTGTGAAAAAAAAAAAAAATAGACCCAGACAAATGTTTTCAAAATTTTCCACCAGCAATGTAACCAAAAGCCTCTATCACCCAATTGAAAAAGAAGAGTTTTTCTTGAGGGGGAAAATAAACAACTGAGATCAATTGCCTGCAGAACTGTTTCGTTTTGCTTTTTGTGCTACTGCTGTTTTGCTCTTACTTGTGACCCGAGCAACACCCGCATGAAAACACAACCAAACCATTCTGGTCTATGCAGTTTTTTCATCTATTTATTTATTTATTTATTTATTTATTTATCTCAAGCAGGGAAATTCCCCCCAACCCTCCAGTTTTACACGTAATTATATTTTGTTAGCTCAACCTCTGCCATAGTTACAAATAATCTCAGCAGTTTAATTTGTAGCGCTTATAAATGGCAGAGGAACGATGCATTTTTGACGATTTATATGAGATAGATATCTCATTTAAATACCTTGACACATGGATAAACTGTTTTGGGAGAGATATGAGCTTTGGCAAGTGACCTCCTGAACTATCCAGGTTATTTTTGGCAGAACATTAAAAAAAATAATCATGAAGAACTTTTAAACATAGAGAATAGAGAGCTTTGTTTTAAAATTCAAACAAAAAGTGTAGGGACCTTCCAGGGTCATCAGCATGTTTTAAGCTAAATGAAAACCAAAACAGGTAAATAGCTCTCTAAAGTTTTCTGCAGTAATTTAAGTTTCCAAAACAGGAAGAATCAGAGAAAAAAACTATACAAACATTGGGAGAAAATTTCCACTCAGACTAGAGCCATGCGATTCAATCCAATTGGAGGCCCAAACCATATTGCGAAGGGGATTGTTGATTGTTGTTGTGATTCTTGCTAAGTTTACTTTATCTTACTCATTTAATTACTGAGTTACTATTAAAAGCACCATTCGTTAATTAGCGCATGTCACACAAAGCCTTGAGTCGGAAAACATGAATCATAACATTAGCATAAAGTGGGACACGATACCTGAATATTTCCATCAGGGTCCTTGTGTGGCTTAATAAAACTAATGTTATCTCCATGAAAATCTTCAGTTGAAGTTAACCTCAGTACTGCCAATAGCATTAGTAGGACACATGCTGCCATGATGTCTTCAGGAATCTGTTCTTCGTCTGCTTTGTCAGTTCCTCAGCTCTGAAAGGTGTTTTGCTTTGAAGTCCACCTAACAGGTCAAACCTGATACCAAGTGAAATGTTTTTCTTCTTTTCTCACCTCAAACATAATTTTCTTTATCTCATTCTTGATAATTATAGGATGAACTTCAGTTCAGGGGTATGTAAAGTCATAGTTGCATGACTGACCTGAGGAACTGAGAGCAAGAAACTACTGGGTTTTTTGTTCGTTTTTTGTTGTTGGTTAAACTGGTTTATTTTTCATTCTCTAGAAAAATGAAGAATGGAATCTGAGCCAGTTTTAGCACTAGACTGTGAAAGACATATGACTACAGTCGAAGGTTACAGACAACTAACGATAGCGATGAGGAAAAATAAGTGGGTAAGAATGTATAAAGAATGAATGTGTTCTGCAATGTGACTCCTGTACTGTGATGGTGGGAGTTGAAGGCTTGTTATTCAAATATTAAACTACTGTACTCCCCCAGCAGCGATATCCACTATTATGCAAAATTGTTTAGATGATCTATCCATAATTAAACGGAGTTCCTGCTGTATTTGAATGAGTAAATTATAAGTCAGTTGAATAAGAACTGACTAGTTTGTGTTGCTGTTTTTTTAACAGCCGTAATTAATCACATTTAGCTACTCTTACCCTGTATTTTTATGAAGGACTCACTTTCGTGGGATCCAATGAAAAATTAATTGGCGACCCTTAGATGATATTAAATGAGCTTCTTGGCACCATAATCTCACTGCTCTCTTGGTCTGACAGCTTTTCCGGTGTAAGAATCGCATATGTCCAGTTTGGGACACATGACTTCCCGTAGTTACGTCATCGTATGTAAATCGTTGGAGTGGCAAGATGGCTACCGAACCAAACAAGACTGAAATACTTACTATTTTCAAACGACTGAGATCCATTCCTACCAACAAGGTAATTCAGTAGGTCACGTTTACTGTACGTGTTCCACCCGGTCGATGTGTCTTTGTTTGATAGTCGTTGGCTCGTTTCGTGTCTTGTGAAGAGAGGCCCAGCTCCTCGGTCGAAGCTAGCTGTGGCTAACAGCTGCTAGCCTGCCGGTGAACCAGCGAATATGAAGGCCACGTATACGACTTGTGCTGGCCGTTCTAAGCTAATCACATATGGCACATAAGCAACGTCAAAAATAGGGCCCAAATGCGAATGAACCGATCCACCTTTACAGGAATAAATTACAGTCACGTTACATTTTCAAGTGGAGTGGTGGAGTTAGTAATTCATTTGATAGGTATTTTTATAGGATGGTGGGTTTCATGTCACGTCCTATTGCAGTCGTAGTTCTGCTTTTCAATTACTTGAAGTAAAATTTCCCACCTACTGTACTCATCCACTCTTAACTGTAGCCGATTTTCCGATTACGTTCAATTGAATAACGACAGCGCTATCCTGTAGTCTCGCACTTGCCTCCATATCTTTGTATTTAGCAACAAGATTAAAAATGACAATACACTTCGGGACTACTTCAGAACATGGTTATGAAAACAATACAGCTGCATACCTTTGACCCTGTGAATCAATGCTAAAGTCAGAACATATGATTACAACTCCTGTATCGGCTCTTATTAGATTGTATGTGATCACGATACAGTATACAGTAGTTTCCGGTCTCTATTGTACATGTTTTAAATTATTTTGTAATAACTTAGATTAACAAAATAGCATGGATTAATTACTGTCACCCACAAGTCTATGTGTGATGTGGAGAAAATTTAAGAAGCGTTTGTACTTCAGAGGTGCAAGGTGCTTAAATTGGAGTGTTTATGCACTATCCCTCTACAGGTGTGTTTTGACTGTTCTGCGAAAAACCCTAGCTGGGCGAGCATTCCATATGGCGTCTTCTTGTGCATTGACTGTTCTGGAATCCACCGTTCCCTTGGAGTGCACCTCAGCTTCATCAGGTGGGCTTCCGGGGTTGTTTTTTTTTGGTCACAAAAAGAGAATGACAAATATGCAAGTGCATGATTGACAAGTGTCTTGCAGCAAAGTTCCTACACATGTGTGCAAAAGAAACACATTTCATTTAACATATTTCCAGGTCGAAAGTATGGAAAATGGACACTATTGTGTAGTAAAATGTAAATTATATCAAATTCTAAGTTTCCAAGACTGTTAAAACAGTTTCATTTTCTATAACGAAAAATTGTGGATATCTACAAAAACATTCAGATTTGTGTGTTTTTTTAAGGCACTTTGAAGCACAGCTGCAATGTGTATTTGAGAGTGCACAATATTCTATCATGGCATAGTGTGTACACGGTTCTGATTAGCTCAGATAATGACATCGGTGTATGTTAGAGCTGTAACAAAAAAAGTTGTGAGTGCACTAAATAAAGCTGAATAGAATAATTACACTTTCAAATCGAACCATCCCTGAATCGTGTCACGCCCTATGAACCTATCTGTATCAAATCGTCTTTTATTGGAGGGAAGCATGCCCCAATTCAACTATGCCCAATTTATATAGTGCTTTTCACAACAGCTGCAGCAAAGCACTGTACGGAACACAAGCCAAAACATTAATTATACAAACCAACAAAAATCATCTTCTTCACTCCAACATGCACTTGATGAGAGATTTAATCAATGCATGGGTGATGTCACTCACATCTGCTACAAACTAACTTTGAAAGTAAACGAGCAACGGTAGCATCTGTTGGTGAGTAACACGCGCGCACAGAAAGAATGATTCACGTCTCCTGTTCCAATTAGATCCTCTACACTTTACTTTTCAAAAACGACTCTTGTACACATCTCCTTCGGGCCCCAAATTAAGGATACACCTCACTTCTCATCCTCAGCTCTGCCGTCCATCCATACCATCACAGATGGTCCAACAGCACCGACATTTCTGCTGAACAGCATGGGGCTGTAGCAGAAATGCTTCCCCTTTAAGCTGTCTCCATAAAACACCAACAGTCAAATAGTGCTCACATTCCTTGACAATAGATTTATTATTATGATTTGATATTTTGTGTTAACATATGCTACACACTGCACACCCAGTGTGTATTATTTTTTCTACAGTAAGACAGACTCCTTTGTACACAAAAGCTCACTTCCTGCCCCTATGGTACTCGGCTGAGCTGTTGTGCTTAAATTTTGGGTCACAGATCGGTACTCTGCGCCCCCAAACCGGAGACGTTTTGGCAGTGTGTGTTCGATCCCCAAGTCGATCCACCATCAAGAGTGGATAAATGTGCACCCGCGTCGTACCAACTCACCTCTGACCCACAACGTCAACAGAAAAATGTTCGATTAGGGGAGTTTGGCTACTTGAAAAGTAGATCATGGCTCAAAAAGATTATCTGATAGGGAGTCTGAGGACAGAAATTTGCAAATTTCAAACAATAATGAGTGATTTAATCATTTACTTTATTTGGTGATAATGGCATATTTTATGACTAGGATGCTGCTAAAAACTTGAGGTGGGGAAACGGAAGAGACATAAGCGGCAAAAGTCTGAACTCCATAAAATTTCAATGAACTTACAGACAAGAATGATGAAATCAACCCAAAGAAAACAACAAAATTGTGAGTTAAAATGGCAAAACACTTCCTCGCACAACAACTTTCAAATATAAATTGCACACTTCAGTGAGAGCTTTGGACAATTTTATGCTGCCATCCTGTCAACGAAGACCGACAGAGAGCTTGTGTCAACCGTCACATATAAATACACCAAATATATGAGTAATAACTGATTTCATTGTCATACTTAAAGTTGATGTTTATTAAACATTGTCAAATTGGAAAATGTATTTGCTGAGGTATTGAATAGTATTCACATTCCCTTAGAACATAGGTGTCAAACTCAGGTCCTGGACGGCCGCTGTTCCTACTTGTTTTCCAAGTCTCCCTGTTGCAGCACACCTGATTCAAATTAACAGGTTCAATGTTAGGCTTCTGCAGAGCTTGGCCATTGGAGGTGTACAATTATCACTTGTAACTGGAGTTAGTCGAGGCAACTATCCTCCACAAATGTCACTTTTACAGAGAACTCTGGATACCGAAGTATGGACTTTTTCAAAACTCAAATGAGTAGGAAACCTGATTCTCTAATTTCTTTTTATATATCATTGTCTATTACGAGGGCGGCCCGGTAGACCAGTGGTTAGCAAGTCAGCTTCACAGTGCACAGGTACCGGGTTCGATTCCAGCTCCGGCCTCCCTGTGTGGAGTTTGCATGTTCTCCCCGAGCCTGCGTGGGTTTTCTCCAGGTGCTCCGGTTTCCTCCCACATTTCAAAAACATGCATGGCAGGCTAGGTGAGGGACCAGACAAAGCACGGCTCACAAAGCCCCTTAATGACAAATAAAATCGATGGTATCCAGTTTCCCTTGCCCGGACGCGGGTCACCGGGGTCCGCCTCTGGAGCCAGGCCTGGAGGTGGGGCTCGTTGGCGAGCGCCTGGTGGCCGGGCCTACACCCATGGGGCCCGGCCGCGCTCAGCCCGAAGAGGCAACGTGGGTCCCCCTTCTCATGGTCTCACCACCCGTGGGAGGGGTCAAAGGGGTCGGGTGCAATGCGAGCTGAGCGGCAGCCAAAGGCGGGGACCCTGGCGGTCCGATCCTCGGCTGCAGAAGCTAGCTCTTGGGACATGGAATGTCACCTCTCTGGCAGGGAAGGAGCCCGAACTGGTGTGTGAGGCAGAGAAGTTCCGACTGGATATAGTCGGACTTGCCTCCACACACAGCCTAGGTTCTGGTACCAGTCCTCTCGAGAGGGGTTGGACTCTCTTTCACTCTGGAGTTGCTCACGGTGAGAGGCGCAGAGCAGGTGTGGGCATACTTATTGCCCCCCGGCTCAGTGCCTGTACATTGGGGTTCACACCGGTGGACGAGAGGGTTGCATCCCTCCGCCTGCGGGTGGGGGGACGGGTCCTGACTGTTGTTTGTGCATATGCACCAAACAGCAGCTCAGCATACCCACCCTTTTTGGAGTCCTTGGAGGGTGTGCTGGAGAGTACTCCTGCTGGGGACTCCCTTGTTCTGCTGGGGGACTTCAATGCTCACGTGGGCAATGACAGTGAGACCTGGAGGGGCGTGATTGGGAGGAACGGCCTCCCCGATCAGAACTCGAGTGGTGTTTTGTTATTGGACTTCTGTGCTCGTCACGGACTGTCCATAACGAACACCTTGTTCAAACATAAGGGTGTCCACGTGTGCACTTGGCACCAGGACACCCTAGGCCGTAGTTCGATGATCGACCTTGTGGTCGTGTCATCGGATTTGCGGCCGCATGTTCTGGACACTCGGGTGAAGAGAGGGGCGGAGCTGTCAACTGATCACCACCTGGTGGTGAGTAGGCTCCGATGGTGGGGGAAGATGCCGGTCCGTCCTGGCAGACCCAAACGTATTGTGAGGGTTTGTTGGGAGCGTCTGGCGGAATCCCCTGTCAGAAGGAGTTTCAACTCCCACCTCCGACAGAGCTTTTCCCATGTTCCGGGGGAGACGGGGGACATTGAGTCCGAGTGGACCATGTTCCGTGCCTCTATTGTTGAGGCGGCCAATCTGAGTTGTGGCCGTAAGGTGGTTGGTGCCTGTCGTGGCGGCAACCCTCGTACTCGCTGGTGGACACCAGCAGTAAGGGATGCCGTCAAGCTGAAGAAGGAGTCCTATCGAGCCTTTATGGCCTGTGGGACCCCAGAGGCAGCTGACGGGTACCGACTGGCCAAGCGGAACGCAGCTTCGGTGGTCGCCGAGGCAATAACCCGAGCATGGGAAGAGTTCGGTGAGGCCATGGAAGCCGACTTCCGGACGGCTTCGAGGAAATTCTGGTCCACCATCCGACGTCTCAGGAGGGGGAAGCAGTGCACCACGAACACTGTGTACAGTGGGGATGGGGCGCTGCTGACTTAGACTCGGGACGTTGTGAACCGGTGGGCAGAGTACTTCGAAGACCTCCTCAACTCCACCAACATGCCTTCCTTGGAGGAAGCAGAGCCTGGGGACTCTGAGGTGGGCTCTCCTATCTCTGTGGTTGAAGTCACCGATGTGGTTAAAAAGCTCCTCGGTGGCAAGGCCCCAGGGGTGGATGAGATCCGCCCGGAGTTCCTCAAGGTTCTGGATGTTGTGGGGCTGTCCTGGTTGACACGCCTCTGCAACATCGCGTGGTCAACGGGGAGAGTGCCTCTGGATTGGCAGACCGGGGTGGTAGTCCCTCTTTTTAAAAAGGGGGACCGGAGGGTGTGTTCCAACTACAGAGGGATCACACTCCTCAGCCTCCCTGGTAAGGTCTATTCAGGGGTGCTGGAGAGGAGGGTCCGTCAGGAAGTCGAGCCTCAGATTGAGGAGGAGCAGTGTGGTTTTCGTCCCGGCCGTGGAACAGTGGACCAGCTCTACACCCTTAGCAGGGTTCTCGAGGGTATGTGGGAATTCGCCCAACCAGTCTACATGTGTTTTGTGGACTTGGAGAAGGCGTTTGACCGTGTCCCTCGGGGAGTTCTGTGGGGGGTGCTTCGTGGGTATGGAGTACCGAACCCCATGATACGGGCTGTTCGGTCACTATACCACCGATGTCAGAGTTTGGTCCGCATTGCCGGCAGTAAGTCGGAATCATTTCCAGTGAGGGTAGGACTCCGCCAAGGCTGCCCTTTGTCACCAATTCTGTTCATAACCTTCATGGACAGAATCTCTAGGCGCAGCCGAAGCGTAGAGGGGGTCCGTTTTGGTGGCCTCAGTATTGCATCCCTGCTTTTTGCAGATGATGTGGTGCTGTTGGCTCCTTCAAACAGGGCTCTCCAACTCTCACTGGAGCGTTTCGCAGCCGAGTGTGAAGCGGTTGGGATGAAAATCAGCACCTCCAAATCTGAAACCATGGTCCTCAGTCGGAAAAGGGTGGAGTGCCCCCTCCAGGTCGGGGGGGGGGATCTTGCCCCAAGTGGAGGAGTTTAAGTATCTTGGGGTCTTGTTCACGAGTGAGGGCAGGAGGGAGCGAGAGATCGACAGGCGGATCGGTGCAGCGTCTGCTGTGATGCGGACGTTGTATCGGTCTGTCGTGGTGAAGAAGGAGCTGAGCCAAAGGGCGAAGCTCTCAATTTACCGGTCGATCTATGTTCCAACCCTCATCTATGGTCACGAGCTATGGGTCGTGACCGAAAGAACGAGATCCCGGATACAAGCGGACGAAATGAGTTTTCTCCGCAGGGTGTCCGGGCTCTCCCTTAGAGATAAGGTGAGAAGCTCGGTCATCCGGGAGGGGCTCCGAGTCGAGCCGCTTCTCCACATCGAGAGGAGCCAGATGAGGTGGCGTGGGCATCTGATTCGGATGCCTCCTGAACGCCTCCCTGGTGAGGTGTTCCGGGCATGTCCCACCGGGAGGAGACCCCGAGGAAGACCCAGGACACGCTGGAGAGACTATGTCACCCTGCTGGCCTGGGAACGCCTCGGGATCCCCCGGGGAGAGCTGGAAGAAGTAGCTAGGGAGAGGGAAGTCTGGGCTTCCCTGCTAAAGCTGTTGCCCCCGCGACCCGGCCCCGGATAAGCGGTAGAAGATGGATGGATGGCATGGCAGGCTGATTGGACGCTCTAAATTGTCCCTAGGTGTGAGTGTGGGCGTGGATGGTTGTTCGTCTCTGTGTTCCCTGCGATTGACTGGCAACTGATTCAGGGTGTCCCCTGCCTACTGCCCGAAGACGGCTGGGATAGGCTCCAGCACCCCCCTCGACCCTAGTGAGGATCAAGCGGTTCGGAAAATGGATGGATGTCTGTTACGACTGTAAATAAATTGTATTTGTCCCTCTTGCCGAGGATGCTTTACTCACCCCCTTTTTTTTTCAGATCCACTGAGTTAGACTCCAACTGGAACTGGTTTCAGCTTAGATGTATGCAGGTTGGAGGCAATGCCAATGCAGTAAGTTGACACTGGCCTGACAAGTAAAGCACACGTTTGACCAAAGTAAAGTAGTTTAAAATAAATAAATAAATGAATAAAAAAAAGAACACTTTTGTAAGTTTTCAATCGCAGAGTCCAAATGCAATATTGACGGTTCGAGGCATGCTGGAAATAACCCAATTTCTCTTTCTGTTTGAAGACTGCCTTTTTCCGCCAGCATGGCTGCTCCACAAACGACAACAATGCCAAGTATAACAGCCGTGCAGCGCAAATGTACAGGGAGAAGATTAGACAGCAAGCCAACACTGCACTGTCCAAGTACGGAACAGATGTGAGTCTTAAGTACAGTTCAACCAGTTGGGAAGGATGTCCGTGAGAGTTTTTTTTTTAAGTTGCCACTGTATAATGGCTTGTTCTATTTTGTATGCCGACAGACATCATTACCAATCAAAGTAGAGTACATCAGTCCGTCTAGTGTCAGAGGTTGTTGAGACGCAATCAGACTCGAGGGATGTAAGCCGCATTGTAGGCCATAGGTTGAGAGTGTTTACGAATGACACTATCTATAGCTGTCAACATGCTATGAATGTAAATGTTAGAATTCAAAGTGGCTTTAATTGATGTTTGTGCCCATCCTCATTTTTGAAAATGCAGCTATGGATTGACTCTTCTGGGGGGCTAACAGCAGCGGCTCCTGAGAAAAACGAACAAGACTTCTTTGCAGAACACACACAGGTAGGCTGGGAAGATTACAGTCTTGAAAATTTTGACACCAAGTTTGAAGATGATGTCGATACTCAAGTTCTAACGTTGAACTGGCAGTGCTCTACCATTCTGAATGAGATTGCTCCCATACAGCCTTGTATTATGACTACCGCTAACCCTTTGTAAATGACTACATTTGTTAGCTTTGTCACAAATGTCGCAGAGCCGGGCGCTTGTGTAACTGAAGCAAGCTTCTTGTACATTTTAATTTGAAAGAACTGTTAGTTGAATTCAATTCTATGCTTAAGGAAACCAAAGCCTCATATTTTGCGAATCTTATCTCCTCTAATGAAGGGTAATCTGAGGGTCCTTTTCAACACCGAAAGTAACATTACTGGTGTGCAACCACCTCCACCCTCTAATCAGCACTGTCGTCCTTTCTTTAATGTTTTGTGTGAACATTAAATTAACCTGCTGCTGTGATTGTTCCGTATAAAGAACAACTGTATGTAACGGTATACAACTTTGCCAAGGGCTTACATGTTGTTTTGCAGCAGCGTGACACTATGCGTTCTCCGCAATAAGAAGTAATTCTTTGAGCACGAGGAGGTTCATGATCGAGTTTTAAATAAATAAGGCAGCAGCACCTTTTTGGTCTGTCCTACGACCTTTTCATGGTAACTGCCTTGTTTGATTCTTCATGTTTGTTGCTGTTTGCATTGCATAATGCTGGTCGAGATGCCTTTACAAATTGTTGTGCTCCCGTTAAATTTCTCTTTATTTGCTTAGGCCAAACACGGCAAAAGTCTTGTCAATACAGTCTCCTTTCTTGCAAAATCCAGTGCTTCCACTCAAAAATGAACACATTGCTTTGTGTTAATATCTGAAAATCTCCCTAAAAAAATGCTTGGGCCGCAAATTGCCCCGGGTCGTAGTTTGGACACCACTGAATTGTCAGTGAGCACAATGTAATCATATCACGCAAAACACCAAAAAATACACTCTGATTTGATGAATTAAGATATACTGTATATGTACTGTGTATAACTTCTTAATTATGGACTATTAATTAATTATGGTTTGACATGGCAAATTAAGACACATTTAAGACTGAAGAGTTTTAAAATGTTATTTTTGTTTTGTTTGAATTGTTTTGCCGTTTTCAGTCTTGTAATGACTGGAGCATGACAACAGCCTCAAAGCTGGAGCAGAATGGCGCCACTGTTGCTGTGCAGCCGAGGGACACCATGGCCAAAAGCCAAGATGACAGCCGTGAGGAGAACTTGCACCACCACAATCATTGCACCAGCTTTATACAAAACACAGCCATAATGTGGACAATTCACAACACTCAGCGCAGCACTCAACATGTATTTTACACATATATCTAATATATACTGTATACACACACACACACACACACACAAGTTCAACACTTTTTGGAAGTGAAGCCAATGTTGGATAGAGATAAATATTGTAAATAATGTACGCCTTTATTTATTGCAAGTTGATGATCATTGCTTTCAGATAAGGAAACCACCAATTGAATTGTCTCCAAAAATTTGAATGTGGCGAAAAGGACCAACATTGGAAAGTCATGGAGTCAAACGAATTCAGATTGTTTTGGAGATATACTGATGCTGTATTGTTATCCTCTGCCCTCTTTTATGTGTTTTGAAACCAGTCGTTAGAAGAACTCCTCGTTTCAGTCATCGGAAGCAAGTCATTCACATACTGCAGATGTGCAACTTGCAATGAATTGATTGTTTGTTTTGCTTTATTCAGAGCCAGAGGACGGGCCGAGTATCGATGGTTTGAGCACATCACCCAGAGCCACAATTGGTAAGCCCACTAACTCTGAACTTGCTCATGCACATCCTTGTCATAAAATTCACACTTGTCACAGCGTCATCAAACAGCCTTGTCGCTTTTTTAGAAAGTAGTTCGGCCCTGTTACCCATCTGATGCGCCGCTTATCACATTGCCATGAGAAGCACACAGAGTTCTGAATGCTCAAGTAATAGAGCAGTGTCTTTCACAGTTACACACAAAAATACACGCACACTGGATTGGTTTGTGTACCTATTATGACACAGCTAGCGCAGCGTATCATAGCAGAGTGGTCAACAAAAAGTATGGCGACCCCGCTCCACTCTCTCCCCCTCACTACTGGTAAGCACGCCCCTACTCGGCATTCACCATTTATTACATGTGACCAAAGCATCCGAGAATTGCCACAGCAACCAAATGTCATGCCAGCAGTCACCAATGTGGTACCAGCGGGCACCAGGATGCCCTCAAGGACGACATGAACAGCCCGCGGGCCTATTCCAAGAATAGCTCACCAGTGATTAGACACTGTGAGACTCCAGAAATATTGTGGTAGCAATCATTTCTAAATGTGAACACTGGCAGATATTCATGATAAAGTGTGGCCAATTGATAGTGATCTGTTTCATAATAATTATTATTATTATTATTATTATTATTATAATTAATGTGAGGAATCGCTCATGTGATCCGTGTTTCCTCAGAATTGAATCTCATTAGCAGTAATCATTACTTATAACATATGAAGGAGGTTGGAGCAAATTTATTTCCCACCTGCATACGATCAAACTGGTAGCCCGCTGCGTTAATCAGTTGCCAAGAAGGAGCTCTTAGTTTCAACAAGGTTGGTGACCCGTGTACTAGATTATGACTCCAACACATGTCGTCTCCAACACGTCATCTCTCACCCAGCCATGCACACGCCCTTTTTTTCCAACTTTGTAAAGCTGTACAGTTTACAACCAAGTCCTCTGTCAGTCCATGTAATAACACACCCAGGTCTGGGTCTGTCATTTCTACGTGCTCACTTCTTGGTATTACAACAATTTTGCTGTCAGCGTTTCAAATGTGAAGGCACCTGGACAAATGGGAGCCGCAGACATACGACAATGCTCATAGCATTGGCATGCGAGAGATGAAAGGATTCTCTTCTCCCGTTGTCAGTTCTCTGAATATACCGGTACTTTTTTTTCTCATGACACATGTTCTTAAGAAGTCAAGCATGGCTCTGAGTAGTTTGTGAGCTGAAACTTGCTCATCTTTACTGACCTGCCAGAACGTCAGAGCAAATGACTCATTGGGGATGTTGGCAGTCACACAACTGTTTATGACGCCTTGGTTTGCTGTCTCGTGTTGGGAGTTGCTCACACTAATTCTTTCATGCTTCAGATAATATGCTTGACTTTATGAACAGGTTGCCCTTCATTTTACAGATGTTAAGCCAACCATTATTGGGAAGAAGAAGCCAATGGCTGCCAAAAAAGGGGTGAGCAAATATTTGTATTTCACCAATCCATTACACATCCAACATGTGGTTGCCATCTTTGCTGATTAAGAAAAAAAAAATCAGCCATTTGGATGGGCATACACTTATGATGCCAACGATGTTTGCTATGCTCTCATGATGCAGCTGGGGGCAAAGAAGGGCCTCGGCGCTCAGAAGGTGAGCAGCAAGAGTTTTTCGGAGGTGGAGAAACAAGCCCAAGTGGCTGAGAAGATACGAGAAGAGCAGGCAGCCGAGGCAAAAAAACAAGCGGAGGAGTCCATGTGAGAATCTCAATAAACCTCTCGTGTGAAGGGATGGGCCCTTGAAGAGAAAGTAGAGCATTTCAAAATTGTGCTGACCCTCATTTTCGCCTTTGCAGTGTGGCTTCCATGCGTTTGGCCTACAAAGAGCTCGAGATTGACCGAAAGCTTGAGGAAAAGAAGCTGAAGAACCTGGAAGGCAAGAAGAGGGAGCAGGCCGAGAGACTGGGCATGGGCTTCGGAAACAGGAGGTGACGTAACAACGCATGCATTGTGTCAAGTCTTGTTTAATGCACTACTTGGCTTTGTGATCTTGCAGAGCCTGCAGGGTAACATGGGACACAATATTTAGCCACTGATAATATGGAGGGGATGTGTCGTCACTCTTCGACAACAGACAGACGGCTCAGCCGAGCTATGCTGCTTGACGGGTCATTTTACAGCGCTACAAACAAACATTTCTTTTTTTTTTCTTTTTAAACTAGGATCAAATTGGCCCCCCTAACTTAAAATTTTAGGAATTCTGGAAGAACATTTTGTGGCATGTTCATATTTCCCTCCATTACTGATAAATTCTACATTTTCAAATCACATTTTTCTGTGCACGTTTTGACACAAAATAAACCTTAAGCTGACCATATACAGTTTCAATGTAAAATTAATGTTTAGCTACACGGTGCAAGTATGATCAGGAAATTTCGCACACATATGCCGCTATCGACAACAGAATTTGCAGTTGAACTGAATTAGTTTGTCTGATTTTGGTGCAGGCAGCGTTGGTTCAGCTCCCACTTGAACAGTTTAACTGTCAGCGTCAGTGGGTGTCTGTCTCTCTGTGCTCTACAACTGACTGGCGACCAGTCGAGGATTTTTCTTCTTTGGCATATGAGGTTATTGGGGTTATATATATCAGTGCCTACCCAAACTACAGTATCTTAAACCCTCACAATGTGTGAAACGCCATCATTTTTGCCTCTGAGCTTAGTTTTATAATATGTATCAGTGGCTGCCATTATTTCATATTCGTAAAATAATGCTGTAACCTCTAGGGGTGAGTTCATATTTTGTCTTTTTCCTCTACAATTGCATTTATGGCTACGACTGTGTGATATAAGATCACTAAAATCAAGGCATTACACACATTAATATTAATGTTTGAAAAAATAAATCCATTACAAAGGTATTCAGTGTGCACAGACATTCAGCCAATGCACAAGCACAACATAATTAAAAATATATCATAATTCATACTTGAGGGCAGCGTTCCTCATACTTTTTAGTGCTACTGACCACTAAAGTGCAGAGTGGAAGTGTGTCAGGCACAAAAATATGTTTTTTAAAAACCTATAGATTTACAAGTCACACTTGGGTGAGTGTATGAAAATTGTACTTGTGCGGTCTCATATTTTAGGGCCAATCTGGAGACTTGAATTTAATCATTACATTATTGAAGCTTGAATTCATCAAGGAATGTGTTTTCATGTTTTTTTTCTAGAATAAAATTATTCTAATTCAGTTTAGTAACATTTTTTTTAAACGTACTTTACAGTTGAATGTTGTTCATTGTCTGACGCTGCACAACCGCACAAATTCCAAATGAGTGGAAAAACAGTGCCTCTTTAGAAAACTAATTCCCCTCACGTCATTACTATGTTGTCAGTATAGACCAGGAGGGCCCAACTAGTCAATCGCGCTCAACTGGTTGGGTCAACTGTGGGAGGTCTAGGGGAAACAGAAAAAAAATCGAATTTCTTTAGTCACACAAAAATCCAAATCTACCTGTCCCTATGTGAAAAAGTAATTGCCCCCTGAACCCAGTAATGGGTTGTGCAAGTCTTGACAGCAATAACTGAAATCAAGCGTTTGCGCGAATTGATGATGCATCTTTCACATTTCTGTGGAGGAATTCTAGTCCACTCTTCTTCGCAAATTTCGTTCACCTCCGCCATATTGAGGGGTTTTCTAGCATGAATTGCCCGTTTAATGTCACATCACAGCATCTCAATTGGATTCAAATCCGGACTTTGACTTTGCCACTCCAAAACCAAAATTTGTCTTTTTTTTTAGCCATTCAGAGTGGACCTGCTGGTGTGTTTCAGATCATGGTCCTGCTGTATGATCCAAGAGCGCTTGAGTTTGAGGGCGCAAACTAATTGTTAGACCCCCTCCCCCCTTAGGATTTTCTGGTAGACGCAGAATTCATTGTCCCATTCCAACTGGTTTCATTCTTATCTCACAGATATACTGTATGTTATTTTGTAAGTTTGGATACTTGTTCCTCCAGAGTCCATGAAATTAAATGTGGGGTTCCTCAGGGCTCAATTTTAAGCCCAATACGTTTTAATCTTAACATGCTTCCTCTTGGGGATGTCAACAGGGAGACACGGGCGTCAGCTTCCAAAGCTACGCTGATGATACACAACTATATATTGCCATTTCTGTCAACACAGAGCCAATTGACACCCTTTGAAATTGTATTTCAGATATTAAGTCATGGATGGTAGGGAATTTCCTACAGCTCAATCAGGACAAAACTGGGGTTTAGTTATTGGCCCTGAAGATCAGTGAGAGAAACTTTTATCAAAACTACAGCATCTTAAACCCTCACAATGTGTGAAAAATGTGGGCGGCATTTTTGACTCAGAGTTTAGTTTTATTTCTTATATTAAAAAATTACTAAAATTGAGGCCAGCAAGATCTGGAGTTCTTTGGTTGTTGTTCTAATCGAGATTGTTTTGCCACCCCCTGGATGAATCTTCCTGGGAATGTTTGCCACTGTTCACAGTTTTCTCAATTTTTGGACAATGGCTCTGACATTGGTTTGCTGAGGCCCCATACTCTTGGAAATGGCTTTTCCAGAATGATAGATTTCCATAACTTTTTTCCTATTTTCTTCTTGCATTTCTTCGAATCGTGACATGATGTGTTTGTTTCTTGAGATCTTGTAGCCTACGTCACTTTGTCTGACAGGTGCTATTTATGGGATTTCTTGATTCAACAAATGTGGTGCAAGGGTGTTTGCCTTGGAGATTTAACTCGGCTTTCCCGAAAATGTTATTCGTCACAGTTGCTTTGTGATTTAACAAGGTGGGGGGTGAATTACAATTAGGTACTTCTGCACATAGACAGGTAGGCTTTTTTTTGTGCCTGAATAAATTAATTTCGTTTGTAGAAACTGCATTTTGAATTTCCTTCGGTAATCTCTGTGTGGTATTAAAATTGTATTTTTTATTTTTTAGTGCTGTGTCGCATTCAGTTATGTCTGAGATGAAGGTGATTGAGCAGGAAACCCCAGTGGGAGCCAAGACCTCGACTCGTTCTAAATTGGACATGTTTGATGAGCCCGGTTTCACCTCTGGACCCCCTAAGTACATGTGGCATCTTCACTTTGCACCTCTTGTTTGATTTTATTTGGACACTTGTCATGAAATAAGAGGCTCCATCTTGTTTATTAAACTGTCCAGATATAAGGATAACCCATTCTTGGTGGGTGACAGTTTTGGATCGCGCTGGGATACAGAAGGAGGGGCCGCCTCCTTTAGCACCTCCTGGACTCTGGAGAAAGAAGAGCCCAAAGAGGAAGTGACCATCTCCAGTATTCAGCCAATAGGAGAGAGGTATTAAAATCACTTGTGTATTGGGCATCTTGGCATGGAAAAGTTAATTGTTATCGCATCCATTCAAGACTTCCCAGTAGAAGAAAAGCTGAAGTTTCCGCCCCAGTGTCGGAGTCGAGCGAGGCCAGGCAGAAGTTTGCGAATGCGAAGGCCATCTCTTCGGACATGTTCTTTGGCCGTGAAAGCAACGTTGAGGTGAGCCTTTCGGATTGGGTCCAGTCAAAACATCAACTTTGCTTCTTCACCCTTCCACACTGCTCGGGTGAAAGGCTCTTCTGAAATTTGACAGCAGTGTCATACTTTCTCCCTGAAATTTGATGGTCTTTTCTAAAAATGATCAATACACCAAAGGTCCTCCAAATTTTCAGTCAGATTTGACCCATGTCTCCTGCAGTGGATTTTAGGTTGTGATAAATCGTGGACAATGGTTGAAATCTTGAGACTGTGCTCAATAGTGTGTGCTCAAATGCATGTGGGACAGTGGTGACTTGGTTCTTGACAGGGAGCTCGAAACAGCCATTAACTGTCTGTGTTTCCCCCCACGTTTGCACATATCTGCAGAAATGTGCAGAACTGAGCCAGTGAACAACTGTAACCTTGAAGAGTGTCTGTGGTTGAAAAGAAATGTTCTGAAAGCACAGAATGTCTGATGGAGATTTGTGGCGATGTGAGTCATTGACTTTGGTTTCTCCGTGCCAGTATGAGGCAAAGAGCCGACTGGAGGGCATGTCTGGAAGCACGGCCATCAGTTCGGCTGACCTGTTTGGAGATGGCAGTGACAATAAAGGTACCACGCCTCACCTCTTGCAACATTCTCTTGTTACTTGTCAGTCAAGGCACAGATTGACATTCTGCTTCCGTTTTGTTTCTTATAATGCTGGCCTCAGGGCGCTCATCAGGCTTTGACAACGTCCTTCCCACTGGTCCAGACATCACCCAGTTCAAGCAAGGAGTGAAGACTGTCGCGGGCAAGATGGCCGTCCTTGCCAACGGGGTCATGAATACCATCCAGGTGAGACTTGATCGTAATTCAGGAAATACCCACTTAAATGAATGTTCACTCATATCTGTGCAATTTTTGTGCGGCCTCAGGATCGCTATGGTTCCTACTGAGCAGCTTGGAGACACTGGCCCCGAGATGACCGGCCCCGTTTGACTGGTGCATTTTGCTAGGGATGGGATGGATACCTTTCATATTTAAACTGGTTTGGTTCCGATTCTCGGTATCTGGGAATCGATACCGGTATTCAACTGTACCAATTTTCGGTACCACGGTTCTGCTGTTTGTGGTAATAAATTTGTCAGTTTATTCAACAGTAATATCAAAATCTTTCAATTTAACAATGATTTTTCAAAATACAATTTGACAAATAGCAAAACACCGTGAATTGAAAACAAATGAGCTAACGAGGATGGAGTAAAAATAAAGGTTAACAATTTTACAATTACAAAGAGCTTAAAAAAACGCAAACAATACATTAATATTTCAATATCCAAAGTAGAGGGCACGGTTCTTTGCCATGAACAATGCAAGGAAGCGTGTTAAATCATTTGTATTAGTGTTATCATTCCTTGTGCACTTGTTTTTCAAGAATGCACGGCACGTGATGAGTTGGAACCCAGCTTGCACCGAAATATAGCAAAAAAAAACTGTTGGAAGAGGACGCCAATGAGGACATGAGAGAGAATGACTGGAATCAAATTTATCCTTTGAATGTACCCAAACCGGTACTTGATGCTCGCTACATTTTGGCCACAAGATTTCACTACTTCTCACCCATATGACATTTTAAAATATGTAGTCTTATGATGTATTAAGTATTATTCAAAAACAGCGGATCAATATTGTAACAATGGTGAAGTCACGCACCTTCACAGCATTATTCGACTCCTTGAGAGAAGACGGGCCTCTCTGGCGCCAGGTGCAGCGGCCGGGCTCCCTGCATGGATGAAAGCCAGGACCCAGCCGGCCCGTCCCTCTCAGGTCCGTACCAATTGCAGAGACCTGGGGACTTCGGCAACCACCGGCCAGCGCCAGTACAGAGAAACCCCGCCCCACTTCGCCCTGCGCTCAACCAAAGCATGCTAGGAAGTGCGAGGCTTCACCATTGCTACAATATACTCCGTAAATTGTGTTTGTTTGGCATGGCGGCAAGCAAACTTCGCTCGCTTCCAAACCTGAAAATGTATTTTTAAATCCGATGTGAGTGGGTGAGGTCATTAGGCTGGTGGATGTGCACCGTTATGTTCAAGTGCGCCACGGAAAATCGCCAACCCTCGTCATCCCCCACAGCTTCGGAAGACATACTTTAGAACCGACAATTTTGATTTCATGATAATCGGTGCTCAGTAGTACTGACTCAAATCGGTCCATAAAAAAAAAACATTAACAAAAATAGTACTGTCTTTGGTACCCATCCCAAGATGAAACAGAGAGAAGGAAAGGCTTTGCATGAATAACGATAATCTTCCTTCTCACTCCCCACCTTTTTAGAGACTGTTGCTAGAGTGAGTCAGTTCATTTGAGTTTTTATTTTCATAAAGCAAACCACGTGTGGTTGTAGTCTATCAGAAGCAAGAGTTGTATCTAAAGTTGGACATTTTTTGTTTGGGTCTTAGATTTTCAAAATGTTGTCAGAGTTCTATATTTTCTTTGGTCTCTGATATATGTTAAATACTTCCATGTTTTGTCCGGTTTTGTCATTGTGATACTAAATAAAAAGGTGCAACGATATATTTTTAGCATCACTTTGAAGTCAAAAGTTTGCATTCAGTGTTCAGGCCAAGTGTGTATCATTTTGCACAAAGCACTGACTGGTGACGATCTTCGGGAGCTGTGAGCTCACTTGTACATTTCTGTCTGATCATTAAAACTGATAGCCTCGTGCTTGAAAACAGGGGAGGGCCCTGTTTTCAAGCATAGCACACACAATTTAACCAGTATGCCTCAAGCCACCACTTTAAATGAGTGTACTTTCAGAGCAAAGAAAACAGACCGAGTAAAATGAGTTTATTTTGCTTCAAAAGGTACTCTGTATGAAATAAAGTTGGAGTAAATGTGCAGTTTTTGATAGTTACACCAGCTCCAAAAGTGATTTTGCAGCATCACCGGCCAAGTGATGTGCACCTTCTGGTTACTGTCAACTGCCTCCATTACAAACTTGTCAGCCCTATTATCAAATCAGTCTGTGAATGTGAGCTTTGAGACAA
This sequence comes from Hippocampus zosterae, assembly GCF_025434085.1. NCBI lineage: Eukaryota > Metazoa > Chordata > Actinopteri > Syngnathiformes > Syngnathidae > Hippocampus > Hippocampus zosterae. The sequence goes on along the minus strand of NC_067454.1, from coordinate 26,688,600 downwards.
AGGAATTGCTGAGGAGTTCTTTCAGACTTTTCATGTTATTCTCAGTCATGTTGCTTCCTGTGGACACATTCTTTGCATTGCTGCAAACGCCACAAAGTTGACCGGTCTCCACCTGGTGGTAACGCACCTTCATGAGTGTTCTGCTACAGATGGAACTAAAACTGCAGTCATGTCGAGGGAAGTGAGACAAATAAAGGATATCTTATCTTAGACAAACTGCGAAAAAAGTGTTACTAAATATTTATTACAGATGGACTCTGTGTTGTGGCAGCGTGTCTACTTCCAACGGCTATCTGTTTTTTTGCTTTATCCCCAGTTGTAGAAGTAGATCTTCTGCCAGGTGGGCAGGTAATCCATGAGAGGCCCTGAACAAACAACCAATTTGTTAGTGCGAGGGGCAATAAGATTCAAAACACCTGCAACACTTGGAAACAAATTGTTTTGAGACGCTGATCCTCATTACCATTGAAGTCACTGGACCCAGTCACCATTCAACAAAGGAATTAGATACTTATTGATGTTGATGATATTAACTCTCATTGTAACTATTGCATCTGACTTTGTACTGCATCGCCCCTGCTGAAATCAGATTTCAAAAGTAACTTGCAGGCGAAATACTTCATTTCGGTGCAAGAGTATTAAACACCAGTAATTTGCTGTCAAGCATTACCATTGCTTTGTGTCTGATGTAATTTCTAGACGACTCAAGAGCATGTCTCACTCACACACACACACACACACACACACACACACACACACAAAATCATATTTATTTGTCAAATAATGAGTGTTGAATCAAAACAGGGAATGTCCATCTTATTGTGGTTTTAAAAAGTTGAAACACCTGAATCAGGAGTACTTACGCGCTATCAGGCCTATTCCAGGAACATGCTTGGCCAGAAGTCGCAGCAGGAAGAGAATCTTTTCCCTGCACGCAAAGGAAAAGTATTTTACTCCAATGTATTTAATTTTAAACAACACGTAACATTCCTTTCATCAAGGACTGTCGCGAAAGATAGATTAGCGTGTTTGGCAGAAGTAAAAATTCCATAGCTGATACACGGACAAACACCAATGGCACATATTAGCAATGGGACCGTTTCAAACCAATTTAAAATTTGCCTCAATAATTTCAGAATCTTTCCACTCTGATTGGTTTTCCGCAGCAAAACAAGTTGGGCTAGCAAACGATGTGTGAAGCAATCTGCACACAAGAATATATTTCATTATATAGCATACAGTATTTGTATAGTTTTGGTGGTTTACGAGAGTTGCAAAATGATAGTGGCGATATTAAGGTCCCGAATGCACTTTTGCTGTGGACTTCTGCCTTGTTTTTCTGATACGTTTACCAGAAGGTACTTCTCTCCAACTTTCGGTCATTTCATACGATGAGCGCACAAAGCTCAAAGTTTTCTTGAAAGTGGCCTTCAAACATACTCACTCTGAATATCTGTCATAGAATGGAGAACGGACAAGGTAGTAGAGTAAAAGAAAGGTTCTTCTCCTCATCTCCTCCCTCTCCCATCGGTTATCAAATATTCTCTCATGGAGCACGGCAAAGCTAGACAAGAAAATACACCGAAAAAAACAAAACAAGAGGCAATGAAAACTCTGTGCACTGTTCTAAAGATGTCAAGACAAAACAAAAACATCCTCACGCAAGGGTGTCCAAACTTTTTCATTTGAGAGCCGCGTACAGAAAAAATGGAAGGTGAAAGGGCCACTTTAAAATGTGTCAACTTTTTGAAACACGCTGAAATCAGTCAAGGAAGCACTTTAGTTAATTTCATCAGCTTTCTGTTCAAAGTGTTGAGGCAAATAGTTGAATATCCCCAACCCCCTCCCCCACCCCCGAGTTTTTGGGGTGGTCAACAGCCCTCGATCTCACAGAGTAGATGCGGCTCTGCACTTAACAGCAGCCAAATCCCATCTCCACATTCAGAACCGTAAAAAGAACACACTACAACTTAAAATTAAAATTCCACAAAATAGGCACCCAGATAACAGCTGTTCTTATCAATCAGCTTTATAAGGATTCATAAAGCTCAGACACTCACAGTAAAAAAATGAAGAGGTGCGTCGGTGCCTATGAATTCCGTCCATTGTGCTCAGTCCATTTGGTTCCAATTGGAACCAACCCGAGAGTGTCGGTTTAGACGGTTTTCAAAAACCGTTCCACCACTTATAGTTATGCCCGACACCAAGTCGAAAATAACAACTGGTCCAGATACAAGAACAGCATCATGCAAAAGGGGAGATTTACAAACCTGGAAAGCTCCAGACCTGCGGAGATAAGCCATGGCTTCCAAGACTGTTTTCCGCACAGTCCAAGGCTGAGTACTGCAGTCAAAAAGGACGCATTAAGGACAACCGCATAATTAAAGCTTCAATGGGAACAATCACATTTTTTTCAATTGTACAAAATTGTTTTTTTTTAATTGTTTCATTTATGTGACAATGGCTTATTCGTAATGTTCATAAACCTTAAATCAGGGGTGTCAAACTCTGCATGTTTTCCAAGTCTCCCTGTTGCAACACACCTGATTCAAATGAACAGATTCAATGTTAGGCTTCTGCAGAGCTTGGTGATGATCTGATCATGTGAATCAGGTGTGTTGCAACAGGGAGACTTGGAAAACATGCAGGACAGCGGCCTTCCAAGAGCTACAGCGGCCTTCCAGGAGCTACAGCGGCCTTCCAGGACCTGAGTTTAGGGGTGTTCACATGGCAAAGTTATACCGGTGCAGCCACTGAAAACAGCTTAAACCGGAGCAAATTTTACCCTGCTCGGGAGGTGGTTTAAAATTTTACTCTGGAGTAAATGCTTATTTGCGGGGCAGCACCGATACAAAATGGGACGTGTGAACACTACAGGGGTAGACTCGCTACACGTGAGAGAGTTGATTGCATACGGGTATTGCATAACTTGCATCCAGGGTATTTTGCACTTCTTTCCTTTCTTTCTGTCATTCGATATGTCACAGACAAGGCGGGGAAAAGTAAGTACACTTTATGCATGCGCATGTTTTATTTCCGTTTTGCACAGACGCAGAAAGCGCCGTGTGAATGCAAGTGGGGCTGCATTAGGGTTAACATGCTTCTCTTAAGTAAGCAGCTTTATACATGTGAACGCACCACAAAATATACACTGGTGTAAGATATATCGCTACAAAATACATCAGTGCAGCACTGATGTATGTGAACACCCCCTTAGACAGCCCTGTATACTAAGTCCCTGCTCTAAGACTAAACAACATAGTAAGAGAAAAACGTGATTATATTTTTTGTTTTCAGACGTGGTTGAACTGAGAGTTTGTGTGTGTGAGACAGTGCACACAATCTTCATTGTTGAAAATGACTGTCCTGTGGTCGTAGTACTGTAGGAGTCAATTTGTGTCATTTATAATACATGTGGCAAAGCAGAGGTCTGTGTGTGTGTGTACATGAGACGAAGGGATGGGTGATATTTATGTGTGCCCATGTGCATGATGTGGCTCTTTGCAGTAACACAGTAAAGAAAATTGGATCTTAGTCTCTGACTGGTTGGCCACCCCAGGTTTAGATCATGGCTATCAAACACAAGGCCTAGGGGCCACATCCCACCAACTCACACTGCTATAAAGTATATTTGTAAACCCCCCCCCGCTCTCCTTCTCTCTACCTTTTCTTAACAGCTATATTCACAATGGTCGGGGCCGGTGGCCAGCCAATCGCAGGGCACACAGAGACGAACACCCATCCACGCTCACACTCACACTTAGGGACAATCTTGAGTGTTCAATCAGCCTGCCATGCATGTTTTTAGATTGTGGGAGGAAACCAGAGTTCCTGTAGAAAACCCACGCAGGCCCGGGAAGAATTGCAAACTCCATACACAAAGGCCGGAACCGGGATCGAACCCACGACCTCTGGTCGGCGCGCTAACCACTGGGCCGCCCACATAATATATATAAAATATACACACCGTATTTTCACGACTATAAGGCGCCATTAAAAGTCTTAAATTTTCTCCAAAATGGACAGGACGCCTTATGGTGCGGAGCGTCCTTTGTATGCGCTGAGTTCCAAAATCTGACTGACAGCCGACACGCTGTTTTTCTAGAGAAAAGGCGGAAGTGACTGTGGCCAGGCATGCGGGAAAGAAGTCGGCCAATCAGGGAAGGGTGGGCGTGTATTTATACATATATGGAGAGAGAGAGAGAGAGAGAGAGAGCGAGAGAGCCACGCGTTGCCACCATGTTTCGCTTTGTTCTTTACTTTCAAATGTGGGAAAGCTTCATACGAGAGAAATGTTGTCTTTGCTGCTCCTTCTTTCCGCTCTGCAATGCGTAGCAACTCACACTAGCATGTGATGCGTTCAATGACAACTGGGATGTGCAGTCCTCTGCTTCTGATACAGAGGATGAGGACTTTGATGGATTTCTGGGTGATGATTGATCGAAAAACGTGAGAACATTGTACGATGGCTAAATAAAATACACCCGAACTCAGTTCTGCTTTCGTTGCCTTTTTAAAAACGTGTTTTTAGCTTGTATCTGTATGTCTTGGCATGCTACCGTATGCTTCAAGCTAACGTGTTAGCGTGCGCGCATGCATGCCGTATGTTTAAGCTGGCGTATGTTTTACCACTGTAAAACTGCGCCCATTGGTACAGTGCGGTCTGTCTATGTGTAAAATTCAGAAATGTCACCCATTAATGAGACTGCGCCCAACCGTACGGTGCGTCGAATAGTCGTGAAAATACGGTATATATATATATATAATATATATATTTTTAAAAATCCTCATCTCACCCCTCGGGTGGTGTCCGTCCCTCATTCAGCTCGGGTCCTCTACCAGAGGCCAGGAAGCTTGAGGGTTCTGTGCAGTATCCTTGCTGTTCCCAGCACTGCACATTTCTGGACTGAGATGTCCGGGATCTGTTGCAACCACTCATCTAGTTTGGGGGTCAATGCCCCGAGTGCTCCGACCACCACAGGCACGACTGTCACATTTACCTTCCAGGCTCTCTCCAGCTCCTCTCTGAGCCCAGGGTATTTCTCGAGTTTCTCGTGTTCCTTCTTTCTGATGTTTCCATCACTTGGGACCGCTACATCCACTACAACGGCTTTCCTCTGCCCTTTATCTATGATTACGATATCTGGTTGGTTCGCCATTACCATCTTGTCAGTCTGTATCTGGAAGTCCCACAGGATCTTCGCTCTGTTATTCTCCACCACCATCAGAGGTGTTTCCCATTTTGACCTTGGGGTTTCCAGTCCATACTCCGCACAGATGTTTCGGTAGACTATGACAGCCACCTGGTTATGGCGTTCCATGTAGGCTTTGGTTTTCCACATCCTCATCGAGTTCGCAACGAAGGCTCTTAGGGTCCTGTTCACCTTATACAACTCCAAGCATTCAGTGATCCATGTATGTGGCATCGAGTCATAGGCTTTCTTGTAATCAATCCAGGCTGTGCACAGGTTGGTACGTCAGGACCTGCAGTCTTGTGCGACTGTTCTGTCAACCAGGAGCTGATGTTTGGCTCCTCTGGTATCTCTACCAATGCCCTTCTGTGCTTCGCTCATGTATTGATCCATGTGTCCACTTATCTTAGCCGCAATGATGCCTGTCATGAGCTTCCATGTTGTGGAGAGACAGGTTATTGGCCGATAGTTGGATGGGGCCGCACCCTTTGAGGGATCCTTCATGATCAGGATCGTTCGCCCTTCGGTCATCCAGTGTGAGTCCCTTCCCTCAGCAGCTGGTTCATTTGTGCTGCTAGGCGCTCATGGAGTGCTGTGAGTTTCTTTAGCCAGTAGGTGTGGACCATGTCCGGGCCTGGTGCTGTCCAGTTCTTCATATCTGAGACTCTTTCCTGTATGTCTGCTACTGTTATGGTAACTGGGTTCTATTCAGGGAGGTTGCTGTGCTCCTCTCTCATGGTCACCAGACATTGTGCACTGCTGTTATGTGCAACCTCCTTCTCCCATATGCCTTTCCAGTACCTTTCAGTTTCCTGACTTGGTGGGTCAGCTCTGTTGTTAGGACCCTGCCACTGAGCGTACACTTTCGCAGGTTGTTTTTCAAACAGCCTGTTTATTCGTCTGGCCTCATTCTCTTTCGTGTACCATTTTAGGCGGCTGGACAAGGCTCGGAGGCTTTGTTTAGCAGTTTCGAGTGCTTTAGGTATGGTCATCAGGATGTACCTCTCTGGTATCTGCCTTTTCATCACACCTCTCTGGGCCTCCGTCAATTGACTCACATCTTTCCGGGCCGCCTTGATCTCAGCCTCCAACCGTCTTTTCCACGGTGGGTAACGTATCTCATGGCTTCCATGGTTGCTCTTATAGCCAAGCATCTCTTGGATCACTGATGCTAAAGCGTATATCAGCTCATTGGTTTCTGTGATCGTTACGGTAGGGATCGCCCTCATTGCTGCATTCACACTTTCTATGACACTTTCAGATGCTACTTCACATAGCCGTTGTAATCGGTTTCTAGGTTGCCCAGCTTTCATTCTCGCCATGATCTTAGCTTTCAGGTCAGTTGCTGCCTCGCTCAGCATTTCATTCATTGGGGCTGGCCACCCAATCTCATCATCTGAATTCATTGGGGCTTGCCTCCCAATCTCTTGTATGACCTCCTCCTCTGATCTGGCAGCCTGGGGCCCTTCACCATGGAACCTGTGTTGTACCTCATCAATCTCAAGTTGTGACAGCAGTTGCCGTTTGTGGATGTTGGAACACTGAGCTACTAGTTGTTTCGTGGTCAACCGTGACTGTGGGTTTCGAAGTAACCATTTAGCCCACATTCTCTGCATGTAACCCCTCTGACCAGGGTTGCTTGAGTAGTAGAATTCCAACAGAGCCATGTTATCGCATCTCGCCCATCTCCGGTTTGTTCCAGTAGCCCATTTTTCATCAAGGTGCTCTGTTTCCCCAGCACCTGACGCAGACCTTGTTTGGCCGGGCAACGTCTGATCATCTCATCATTGTATGAGGTAGGCATTAGCGTGAAGGATCTTGCCGAAGGACCCACACTGGATGGTGTTATGTGCTCATTTTTTTTTTGCCCCAAGCGGGATTCGAACCACCGTATGCCAAACCGATGCCTTACCAAAGGAGCTATCCAGCCGCTTATCTATATATATATTGCGCGTCGTCCCGCACGCGGTCTGTCCTTCCGTCCGTCCCTTTTCAAAACGTACCTACTTCACCGCGCCGCTGCGCGCCGCCACTGCGCCGCTCAGGCAGGGGCTCACTACGATCGCGCAGGCATCTTAGCGAAAAAATGTTGTCTACCCACAAGCATTGCAATGAAATTGTTAGTTATTTAGTAGAGCTAAACATCTCTTTATTTTCGCGATAAGCAATGAAGATGAACAAAAAGTTGAACCAAGCAACAACACTTTTGTGGGCCGAAGGCCCACCTTACCAGCCTTCCGCAGGAACTAGCTGATGAGCCGCCCGGAGGGCGGCGAACCAGCTAGTATATATGTATATGCATATATATATATATATATATATATATATATAGCCTCCCTGTGTGGAGTTTGCATGTTCTCCCCGTGCCTGCGTGGGTTTTCTCCGGGTACTCCGGTTTCCTCCCACATTCCAAAAACATGCATGGCAGGCTGATTGAACACGCTAAATTGTCCCTAGGTGTGAGTGTGAGTGCGCATGGTTGTTCGTCTCTGTGTGCCCTGCGATTGGCTGGCAACCGGTTCAGGGTGTCCCCCGCCTACTGCCCGAAGACGGCTGGGATAGGCTCCAGCACCCCCCGCAACCCTAGTGAGGATTAAGCGGTTCAGAAAATGAATGAATGAATATATATATATATATATAGAGAGAGAGAGAGAGAGAGAAAGAGAGAGAGAGAGAGATTGTTCTGTTTTGTTTTACAGGTGGTACTATAAGAAAGGATACAATGCACAAGAGGTCGACTGATGGACACAGTCTCAGCGACGGTCTCTTGCAGCTTCAAAGGTGTCGGTTTGCTGTGGAGCTTCTCTTCCCTCAAGTTCCGACTCCTCTTCTTCTCACTGGCTGCTCCCCACTGCCGGGGTGGCACAGAGGACCCTGCTACATCACACAGAAGTGGGAAATTAGCCTCAGATACATTGTGACTGGCAAGACGTGTTCTTAATATTGACTCATATACAACTATTTATCCAAAGTCCTTGACAAAGCTTGTATGATGCAGTGCAGTTACACACCACTGTCAACCACAATATTGTCAAATACTGTTGGTAATTCTAAATCTGATTGTGTGAAAACTAAGTGTTATGAGCTCTCTAAAGGCAGAATATTTGATACAGCTCATGTAACCTTTACACCAATTTACATGTTCAGTGCACGTGCATGTAAGATTGTATGGAAATTGTTTTTCCATCATTTTGTCAATAATGAACTGGGTAAAAATGGAGGCTGAGGGCTGATGGCCTAAAATTCACATCATGAAATAAATAGAATCATTTCATGTCATTATCCATTGTAATATGTAATATATACCGTATTTTCTGCACTGTACCTGCACCTTCAATGAATGGCCTATTTTAAAACCGTCTTCATATATTTGGTGCACTGCATTATTAAAGCGTATTGAATAGAAGCTACAATATTGGCTGCGGTTGCGCTATGCATCCACTAGCTGGTGGTACACTAAAGGGAATACAAACTTATATAACTTTGTTGATATAAAGCCTTCATAACTGCTGCAGCTGTAATAAAGCTATGAGAACTGGTCACACACACGGACATGAAACATATCAATACAAATGGCATTCCAAAACAATAAATGTTCTGAAGACAATTGATTCAACAAAAAGGCACAAAAACCTCGTGGATTCACATCCACAATGGGCTACAATATTGTATAGGTCTTCCTTGTCTCCTCCTTCCTTCGTTTAGTCAGTAGTTAACTTAGCTTTTGGTATCATTTTCGTTTAATAATGGCTGCGCAGAGCTCACAAAGTAATTGCCTGAGTGTGTGGTGGCGAATGTACATATCAATTCGTGTCAAGCAGAACCCTCTAAGGCAGTGGTTTTTAACCTTGTTAGAGGTACCGAACCCAACCAGTTCATATGCACATTCTTCACCCTTCATTTGTGAAAGATAAAAATATGATTTTTTTGTACAAATTCAAGACATTAAAAAAACACATTTATTAAAAATGTAAAAAGTCAACACAAAGATGAGTAGAAGTATAAAGTATACATTTTTAATTGAGCACAAAATGTGGTTAAGATTGAATGACTGTCTGTGTCTTATGCGTAGTGTTGTATTATTTTGTTATGATGTTATTATGACTTCAAGATGGTGCCTCGAGAGTGGTTGGCTTTACAGCAGCTCCTATACTTTTTGTTCAACTACTTTCTTCCTTTCATAACTTTGCTACTGTAAAAAAAGTTTTCTTATTCTTATTCTTATGAACCAGCCAGTAATGGCCAAGCGGGCGTGTCATAACTAATTGACATGTTGAGTTCTGTGTGTCTCAACCTCTATGGCAGAAGCTCTGCCTGAGACTGATTCACCGAACCCCTGGGGTTCAATTGAACCCAGGTTAAGAACCACTGCTCTAAGGTTACAAATGGTTCCTGCTAATAATCGCCACTAGATGGTATAGGAACACTTAACGGGGAAACAACTCAATGGCGAATATAAAGAGAGTTACAGTCTCTTTATATTATTGGGCGCACTGTCGGCTTTTGGCAAAATTGAATGCTTTTAGGTGCGCTTTATAGTCTGAAAAATAGGCACTTAAGTATTAAAATTAGAATGGAAGTTATTTCAATGTGAAAAGTAAATTACAGTGCAGTATTTCTTGTTCAAAGAGGGAGAAAGAATCTGATTTAGTCCTCTCTGCTTCTTTAGATTCAAATGTTCATGTAAACATGTCCGATTTTAACGTCTGATTTTTCTTTTATTTCATTACAAAGAGGAGACTCATGCAAAGGTTATTAATGCAAATCATAAAGACCAGTAAATATAAACAAAGGTTAACAATAAGTGTGTCCCTTGCATATAGCCCTGTTATGCATTTGTTTTTATTATTTTTAGTTCCGTTGTTTATTTATTGCACTGCTCAACTCTTTCATTCCACAAGACGTACTTGTACGTCTTTTTAAAATTAGGCCCCTACCAAGAACGTACTTGTACGTCTAAAGTCTTTTTTTGCGTCATAGAGAGGAGGGTCTGATGCAATCTGTGAATGAGAAGAAGCCGTTTGCATTGTAAATCATGTAAAAAAGCGACCAGTAGGTGGCAGTGGTGCCTCACATGTTTGAAATGCATGCTTTTACAAGAAGCTTTTTCTCCGTTTTTTGCCGATGAATCGCCATTTTCATGAAACTTAGCCATTGTGTAATGCCGATTACTGAAGAATGGAAAAATATATTTTTTTCTGCTGAAAGAAGAGGGGACAAACTTTATTTTGGTAGGCTCCGTGTTTATATAGCATTAGAACCAGATATTCTGTGGACCTTGCAAGATCAGTCAAAATCCAGTAAAACGCTGGGATTGAGCGGGTTGCTCCAGTGAAAAGGGCTGGAATTGAATGAGTTAATCGCTACTGCCAGTGAGGTCAGCAGGCTGCGAAAATAATGAGCACCAACCAACAACCTCTGTGCTCCCTTCATAACCACACCAAAAGGTTAATATGCACCCCTGTCTGTAAGAATGATTAGACTTGGAAAAAGTTCCAGTCCTCTTTATCCAGACATCATGAGGATCCTATCACCCAAATCTTCCAATTGTTTGAAAACAGTCTTCATATGGCAAAATATAATGAGACGCAACAATTGTTACCCAATTCTTACCGCCATGCAGGGATCTGATGACACGGCCTGACCTCTGGCCTACAAAGCAGGCGTCGTCCTGCTGCTCCACACTCCCATCCTCTGTGCACAACAGGAAATGGGTCATTTCCTTTTGGTTTGGAATGAACCATGTGCACAAATGTTTTGTTTGGTACAATATTTAGGCGGACGAGGGGAGGGGATTCTTAGCTTGTATTGTCAAGCACAAAAATAAAACTACCAGAGTTTACATCACTGACCTTCTGCAGCAATTTCTGCACCTCGGTCAAGGGGGATGATGGGCGGTGAAGTCTGAATGCCCGATTTGTACCACAAAAGAAGCACAAGGCGAAAAACTGCCCTTTGGGAGAAATGGGATAGAAAAATTAAGTAAGCTGAGGAGGATCAGACAGTGAACCTGTAATTCCACTGCACTGCCTGGCAAATACAGCACGTTCAATAATACACATTTTATATCGTATACCGAAACACATACAAAATACGATAGTTACAACCAATGTTACCTCTAATTTTCTAGGCGTATGAGCATTCCCACAAACCTCACTGAGCATTCCTTGAACCACGTGAGCAACGTCAGCGGCCAAACCAGTATCATACCTGACCAAAACCTGCGATCGTAACAAGTGTGTGTGTGTGTGTGTGTGTGTGTGTGTGTGTGTGTGATTTTTTGCGCTTGTAATGGGCAGCATTTTTCGCAGCCCCGTTTTGTTCAGTAGAGATGGTGGCGCTGTTGGGACAGTCTGGGTTGGAGCGGCTGGACGGATGGCTTGTGGAGTTGACGATTGTATTGTTATGAAAAAAAGTCAAACCCACCTTTCTATCAAAACAGTACAAATCATTGAATGGAGTTTTATGACACAAATAAAATCGACCCAAGTTTGTTACTTCTATTTTAATTTAAACATAATTACGCTAAGTAAACTTTAAGACAACTTTATTGTCAAATGTGCTGTACTGGGTACAGTATGTGTAACATGATGAATGCGGTAAACTATTGTATCGTAAAACAACGGTGTGCGCACCCTCGGTCGCACTCCTGGAAGTGGGAATAGTGTGGTGTCCCGTTTGTAGATTAAAGTTGGGTGGAAATGAAGGAACGAGTGTAAAAATGTATCGTGTGCGTGCGGGGTGTGCGCCAGCAACGCCATGTGCGCTGAGAGAGTGCGAGCGGTGCTCAATTGCTCATGTGTGCAGCTTAGGGGGAACATTGGTTGCAACTGACCTTGCGAACCATCCAGCAATTTTCTATGCCACTTTTGCTCATTGTAGTCTCTGCAACCTATCCAGCTGATTTCGGGGGTGAAAGGCAAGTTACACCCTAGACCGGTTGCCAGTCAATTGGAAGACGCATGCAGTATTGGAGAAGAGTGAGCACACCCTTCACATTTTTGTATCTTACCATGACAACACTGAAGAAATGAAACTTTGCTTACAAAGTAACCATGAAATCTCATCACACAGTCATTCCTGTCAAAACTGCTGACTTGATAATATTACAAGGCCTCAAGTGTAAATGGGAAAACTGAAATGGATTTAATAATTAAAAAAAAGAAAGTCTACACATGAATCATATCCTCATTGTTTTATTTCATATTTATTGTGGAGGTGCGGCAAAATTATACAAAAATTCACAATAACGTACATCTGTCCTGCCCAACCTTACGTACAGCATGCCATGTTGACACAAATTCAAAATTCTAATCCTATTAAAAGTCACTTACTTAAAAATTTGAATGAGTCCAATGACCAGCCAGCAGCCAACTTCACCGCACACCTTTTGGGTGCCCATCTCAAGGAAAACCTCCACATACTCCAACACCGAGAGCCAGGTCAGGATTCTCTGCTCTGAGATGGACTTGAACAATGGAGAACATTTTTTAACATTACGGCGACAACTGCAAACTGACTCTTTTTCCACATATGTACATATCCAGGCTGCGACCACTCGACTTGTGCAAGCACAATCACAATTACAATGATTCATCCTGCTTTCTGAAATGAGACGTCTGGTTCAAGCTCTTTGCAGCAGTCTTTGCATCTAAAAGACAATTTCTTCAAACATGTATGGCACTTCATCATCTTTGAACGGTGCTCACCACAGTTAGGGCACACTTGAGCCCTTTGCGCAGAATGCTGTCATTAAACAGCACCAGGAGATTGGAAGCAGAATAGACTGCAAACACAAACAGAATCCCATCAACATTGACACATGTCAATCCTAACCTAAACGTGCAACAAATTGCCCTTCTGTCCGGTGTCATCTGTATGTAAATGTGTTCACTTCACATCATGTAAAATAAAATAGGAATTAAGTCAATGACATTTTGACCTCTTACCATCTGTTGCATCAGCCGAGCCCTTTCTTTCTGTTTCATTCGGAGTTGGTTTCATTTTCATTTTTAGTCAACTAGGACAATACAAGAGACTGTTGTTGGCTTTCCTTTGAGTCCATTTATCTTTGATAGTGTCTCTATTGCAATTACAGGAAGGCCAGTTTTGCAATTTCTATATACATACTGAAAATAATTATTATAAAGTATAATAATTATATTTGCACGAATGTGTGTGCTATCAAAACCTAAGAGGCTTTCTGAGCAAGACCTCTATCTATATGAAAAAAATGTGTACATGTATATATATTTATTTTTTGGGGGGACTACCATTTTCAAGATTCACAGCCTAAAGGTGATCTACAAAAAATGTCTTGGAAACTTCATTGCATCTTCTCATTTCTGTTTCCTTTTTGACATGCTTTCAGTTTCATTCTTTCTCATCGATAATGGCAATTCTATTGAAAGTTATGTGATGCAGGCGTATTCCAGTAACTCCTTTAAATAGAATAATTTACTGAATTATTTAAATGGCCACCGACTTGCATGCTGCAACTTAGAATCAATACTTATTCTGCGATTGAACCTATTTTACACGTTTATGTTTAATGTGACCACTGAACTGTACTGTATATATTCTCTCATTTGCAACTTGTTGGACTGGAATGTACTTGGGACTGGCATAGTTAAGAATTACATTGATTGTGTGTAATTGATTGTCTCTTAATCTTCTCTTGAAGGATCTCAGGCAAAATGAACTGCACTACTTGACTAAAAGCAGCATAGGCTGTGTTGATTCAGTCTTAACTAGTTTGCCTTCTAAAGAACAATATGATGTCATTTATGGGAAGATGAGCTACTGTATAGCCAGAAAGACAAAGGGATATGATTAATAATACTTTAAAAAAGTAAAAGAATGAGTCAATTAATTGTTCATTCGTTTTTCCCCACAGTGGATTGAAAACATTTCGTGTCAAAATGTGCATTTGCCTTTGAATACTTTTTTTAACCTTAGTCGGGAATGCACATTTTATTCATTGGCAGAGATTTAACTGAATAAAACAAAACAAATAAGTAAATTGAAAATATTAAAAATAAAGAGGCAAGGCAAAGCAGAGCAAAAGTTTCTAAACAACAGTGGTATCAAATAGTTTTTTTTGTCATCTTAATGACATGCATTTTGGTGCCAACCAAATGCATGCTGAGTGGAGTGATTCCATCACAACTGGACTTTTGTGGTCGCTTAACATTTTGCCTCTCATGCCTCGGTTCGGAAGATGGATGGATAATACACTCAATCAAAGGTGTGAGGGGGGGGCAACATAAATATGCTGAATCTTGCAAGCTAGTGACTTAGTTTTGTCTTACCAAGTTCAGACAGTTCATGGGAATCGGCAAATCTTCCTGTCCGAAAAAAAAGAAAAAACAGCGTTTGATGATGATGGTTTCTAGAGGTGAACTGCATTTTTTGTACATGTTAAGAATTGTTAATATTCAGGGAAGTCTTTCACCTGCAATTAGGTAAGAGATGGTCCGAACTGCGCTCTCCACCTGGGCCGTTGCAATCGGATTCTTTTTTACATACTCTGCATAACGCTGATAAACCCGAGTCACTTTATCAATGTGCTCTTTAAATCGAGACATTTTAGCACCGACTCAGATCCACACTGAACATTTAAAGGTTGTTCCAAACACCGTTATTAAAAAGTTTTTTTTTAACTACAGAAGAACAAGTAAACATTATTCACTTCCGCTTGTCGGACACATTTCCAAAAAAGTGGTCCTCCCTCTATTTTAGTCCCGCTGCTCAAGTCACGTGGTTCAAGGACATTGGTTCCATGAGTACTTAAACCCAGGATTCTTCTTCCTGACACGTTATTGTTGCATCAGCATCCAGCAGAGTCGCAATGTCCACCTCAGGAGAGCAAGGTACTTTATTCTACTTAAACTCCTTTGTAGCGTAATTCTAAAATAGCTTTTCTTTTACTCATGTAATCATACGTAGCTTAGCTCTCTGACTGTAAAATGTGGCCATGCCTCGTTTGCGTGTTTGACAGTCGTAACACGCTGAAGTAAATCTGACCATTTGGTACCTGATGTAAATGTTTATATACAATGTTTATTTCGAAGTCATCATGTATTGTATGAATAATCTTTTGGCGAACTAGAAACCATATTGGAAGTGATGACTTTGTTGGTGACTATTCAGCTATTTAAAATATGCACGAAATGAATTTCTTGTTTTTCCTATAATTATGCAGGATTTTATATAGCATAACCTTTGATAAATCCCACTGAGAACTACTTTGCTAACAGTAACACCTTATTGTTAAGATGCCGGCTATTTTCAAAGACATTTTTTTTTCGTTTAAGGTACTTAAAGTCACTAAATTTGAAATTCGGTAAACACTGGCAATCTGTTGTAGGCTCGATTTAAATCTTCATTTTTGATGTTTTTGCTTGCTCCCATCACTTACCGATTGTTTCGGTTTCATTATGACTTGTCTTCATTTTCGTTCTTAGTCGATGGAGGACGCTCACGGGAAAACGTTCGGTTTCGGTTTTAGTGTGCAGGATCGAGCAAAAGTTTTTTTTTTTTTTACCCGCCAGGGATCCAAATAATTGCTCAGCTTTCTTTTATTTGTTTGTGTCTGTTGACTTCAATTGATGTGTTATTACGGCAATTGGTATGCTTTGGATATTCGTAATCATATTATGCCCTAATTTTTTGTGGATAATGATGTTTCTGTAAATGCACGACCAGCAAGATCTCATACCTTACAATTTATCTAGAACAGCTGTACAATAATGATGATGGTCAAAATATGAAACCTTGTCGCATTTTATAGTCGTATAAGAATATTTTGATTGCTCTTAATGCAGTACCTGTGAAAGCATCTTTTTTTATTTGTATTTTATTTATTTATTTTTAATCATAAGGATTAAAGCTTCTCATTTCTGAGACATGAAGGTACATTGCATTGTGTGGTACCTTCTGTATTTTGTAAATGACAATTCACAAAAAATGAAGAGAAAATATCGCTGGGCAACAGTAATGCATGCCATTATATCAAAGATGAAATCTAAGTACAGTAGATGACAAACTGGCGTTTGAGTTGCTGCTTAACTTTTGTGAGGTTTCTGCTAATTTCCTTCATTTGCACTGTCCCTAATTTTTCCTTGACTGGTTAACCTAATCTAATCACAGCTGTCCAGGGGATACCTGTTTCAGGCTGGTGCAGCCTAGTCTTATCTGCAACTATTTGCTTTCTTTCTATCTTGCAGCCTTTGAGTATGGCTTCTTGCTCCAAATAAAAGAGGATGCCGCACTGGCAGTGGCACTGAATGACTACCTAACC
Source organism: Hippocampus zosterae (assembly GCF_025434085.1). Lineage (NCBI taxonomy): Eukaryota > Metazoa > Chordata > Actinopteri > Syngnathiformes > Syngnathidae > Hippocampus > Hippocampus zosterae. The sequence continues at coordinate 26,672,106 of NC_067454.1, read as the reverse complement.
ACTCGCAGCTACCTGGCTGGTTTCAGCCCTTCACAGGCTGACCGGAAAGCATTTAAGCTTCTCCACAGGCCCCCAGACCCACAACATGTCCACGCTCTGCGTTGGTACAGACACATAACATCCCTGCAGCAGGACCTGAGCCCAGACAGCAGCAGTGAGTAGACAGTCCAAGATGTGAGAAGACTAGACTTGTCTGCGGAACCAGCTAGGGTGTTGAGGTACTCAGGCAGGGGAAGTGGTTAGTCACCCCTTCAACGAACCCTAGCACGAATGGCATGCATGTAAAGGTCAGGTGTTGAGATACTGAAACTGTTTTGTTGGAATGGTTTTGTTTGCAGAATTTGCACACAGTTTGAAATTATGGTTGAAAACTTTAGAGTGCTGTAGATGAAGACATTCAAACGCACACCCCAAAAGTACTTGTTTTCTACGGGTAATCGCACAAAGAAATGGGCAATAAATGAGAGCGACACAGTTTATTTTCTTGTTTTGCCACAGTGGCTGTTTTTTTCTGTTCACTGTCATTCAAAATCTGTTTAGGTTGTTAATGATTCCAGGTGGATAGATGCCATGCAATTGTTCCACCTCTTCCGACCTTGAGTGGGCCGGTGCTTGCATGCGCCCTTGAAAATTAACTGATGATCACATGGTAATTGTTTTCAAGTTTGACACAAGCTTTGATCTGATGCAAGTTTTATTGTAGCGTTGACTCTGAATCGAGTCAACTATTTTCAGTCTTCAATTGGGGGTGGCATGGCTCGGTGAACCCTGAGGTTTGCAGGCCTGAGGATTTCGGAAATTCACGGTAACCGTTTTTTGGTTCCGTCGGATTACCCAATGGGAAACCACAGTAACTAATTTTGGGTTCGTACACGTTCATCATGGGAACCCATTTTTCTATTTTGAATGATATTCATAATCAAGAATTTTAATACTCAAAAGTAAAAAGTTTCAAGGGTAAATGTTTGAAAACTATGCATTAACAATGAACATTACATCAGCAGCTGTGTACTCCAGGTTTATTCAACAACAAAAATGGATCAAAATATGGTGTACTCATATGGCATCATGAATACAGCAGAACCACAAAATCTGAGTATTTTTTCCAGTCTCACATTGCAAAGATTAATTTACTGGTAATCATTAATACAGGTAAGCACAATATTGATGTGGCTTGACATCTTCCCAAAACGATGCATGTGTAATATTCTATCAATTTGATGAAAGAATCTACCACACGTCATCGTTAGTTCTACCGACGGTTAACATTAGCATTACTACACCTTGTGACAACTGTTTTATTCATAAAGTTGCCATGCTACAACCAGTAAATTATAGAATAACCAATACTGTTTCATAATATTTTTCATAGCGATTAGCCTGTAGATCGAATGACCAACTTCAATACTTGCCTTGGAAGTATTGAGGCAAGTACAGTATTCTCATGTTCTGTGCGTACATCAGAGGAGAGTGTAGTGATACGCCCTTCAGACGATTCTTTCGAAAAATGTGACTGGCATTCCCATTTCTTAAATGTCATAATTAGTAGACCTTTTTGTGTGGGGTTTTTTCGCCTCCACCTCAAACCGTAATCCGCGCGCTTTCTCAATTTGCGGACTAGAATAGCAAACCACATACGCACATAACGTTATCTGTTCCGCTCCTCCAACACTGAAAAAACAAACGAAATGAAAGTAAATGAGAAGAAACACACTCGCACACCACATACAGGCACAGTGAAATCGCGTTGATTACACAGGACACATTCGATCATGTACAGCCAACTCGTGTGCTGTGACTTTTATGGGAAACGATTTTTCGGTACCGTCAAAATGACGGCCCGGAAACGACACGCTATCGGTAACGATCGTTACCGTGAAATCCTCAGGCCTGGGTTTGGGGTTCAATCTCCGGCCATTGCAACTTTGCTGAAGTATCCTTGAGCAAGACCCTGAACCCCCAGTAGCTCCTGATGCTGTGTCAACAGCAAGTAAATGAGGAAACAGTGTAAAAGTGCTTTGAGTACCAGCCCATTTACCAATTATTAACTGCAAGGACACACCCAAGGCACATCTTAAAAAAGTGTTCCAGTTGCGTCAGCCGTCAAAAAAGAATTCAAAACGGTCAACCGTGTCACTCTGCCTAACTGGCCGACTCCCTCAAATGAGGCTGCTCCAGAGGGAGATTGCAAAGTCTGCTGCTTGAGTGGTCACCGTCCATCACCAACAGGAGAGATCATGGATGTTATGTATCAGGTTACAAAAATGCATACACTTGAGCGGTCAATATGTACAGTCATGTCACATCGGTGGAATGAAATTGGGTAGTTAAAAAATGGTTCCCCCGCAAGCAGATCCATCACTGGACCTGGTATAGCCCTGATGGAAGAACCCGGAAGGCGATAGACCATATCATCATCTCCCGCCGCTGGCGATCCTCTGTCACCAACTGCAGGGTCTTCAGAGGTGCACAGTTGGGCAACACTGACCACCGCCTGTTGGTTGCCCAGCTAAGACTTAAAATACGACCAGACCCATCTATCAGGCCACAGCCACGCTTAATGTCTTCCAGACTCTGCGACCCCACCACTGCCTCCGCATATCGCCGCTCCCTCACCAACGCCTTCACCGCTCTGGCCGTTGATGACATCGCAGACTGGGAAACTTTCAAATTTAAGGTCAACCAGTCTGCCCAGGACGTATTGGGAAGATCAAGATCTCTTCCCAAACAACCATGGATCTCACAGCCGACCCTCGACATCATTGACCGCCGCCGTGCTGCTCGCCTGCGCGGTGATATCACAGAGTACCGGAGGCTCAATGCAGCACGGAATGCGGCAATTGCAACTGACAGGGAGAGATACTGGGGAGAAGAGGCCGAAAGCATGGAATCAGCAGCACAGCGCAATGACCTTAGACAGGTCTTTCAAATGCTGCGCCAAGCCCGCATCGGACCACACATCAAGACCGCCCTCATGAAGGATGCCAGTGGAAATCGCATCAACACTGAAATAGACTGCCTTGAACTCTGGAAAGAGCACTTCAGCAACCTCCTTCATCACCCTCCAGTTCCCACCGACCTCCGTCTTGTCACTGCTGCCAACTCTACCACCCCCAACCCCAACTGCAAAACTGACCCAGTCACAATCGACGAGGTAAGAGCAGCAATAAAATCACAAGGCCCCTGGAATCTGTGCCATCACCGCAGAGCTGCTCAAAGAAGGTGGTGAGTCCATGGCCCAGTGGCTCACCCACATCATTAACCATGTGTGGGTGGCAGAACAGCCCCCCACAGACTGGACCTGAGGCATCATCCTGCCATTCTGGAAGCGGAAAGGTGACAAGCAACTCTGCAACAACTACAGAGGCATCTCACTGCTCTCCATACCCGCAAAACTGTTCACCCGGATCCTTCTCACCCACGCCCTTCCCGCCATTCGAAGCCATCGCTGCCCCCAACAAGCTGGCTTCATGCCCAACCGGTCCACCATAGATCACATCTCAGCAGTTAGACTCATTGTTGAGAAGGTTAGAGAGTTTTGGAAGGACCAACATCTTTTTATAGCCTTCATAGATCTCAAAGCTGCCTTTGATACAGTCGACCCCCTCTCCCTTTGGAACATTCTGAAATACCTTGGAGTGCCACCCAAAATAACCACATTGTTCCAGCGACTCTACAACAACTCAGAAGAGTTCCCCATTAACAGCGGGGTCAGACAGGGCTGCGTGGCCGCTCCTTATCTATTTAACTGTGTCATTGACCACCTTATGATCCGAGTCCGGGAGCAAGTCTCAGGCGTGTCGCTCGGCAACTTCCACCTGACCGACCTTGAATACGCTGATGACACCACCCTGTTCAGCAACTCCCTCCATCACCTCAGCAGTGCCCTCTCCATATACCAAACAGAAGCAGCAAAGCTGGGCCTCCAAGTAAGCTGGCAGAAAACCAAACTTATGTATATCGTGACGGACCCAACCCCTCCCCCTTGATCTTTGGCACAGACGAAGTGCAATTTGTCAACTCCATCATCTACCTGAGCTCCACTATTACCAGCAGCGGCGATCTCAAGCCAGAGATTGACCGCAGACGCGCCCTCGCAATGCAGTCACTGTGGCGGCCCTTCTGGCGCCACCACTCAGTGTCCCAAAAGACCAAGATGCGCATTTATAACGCAGCAGTTCTTCCCATCCTCCTGTATGGTGCAGAATCCTGGCCATTAAACAAGACCCAGGCCAAGAGGATCGACGGCTTTGACAGCAGGTCACTAAGAACCATCTTGAACATCAGCTGGCACCTCCGTGTTTCCAACTCAGACCTCCGAAAACATACCCTTCAGCCCCCTGCATCCCGACTGGCCGCTCAGAGGCGCATCCGTTGGCTTGGTCATCTCCTCCGATTACCCCCGGAACACCCAACTCGTGCCATCTTCTCATTTGATCCAGCGACAGCCGGCTGGAAAAGGCCACGCGGCAGACCCCACACCAGATGGCTTGATGTCATCGGAGAAGATCTCAAACACCAGGGCCTTACCCTGCAGGATGCAGCGGACCTGGCCCATGACCGTGGTCATTGGCGGACCCTGGTGAAGCTGATCGGCTCTACGCACTGCGACGACCCAGCCGAATGAGACTGGGCCCCCGCGTCGCAAGAGCATTATTATTATTATTATTAGTTAAAAAAAATGCATCCTTCCTTCTCTGTAATGCATGTGCACTTGGTTATTGTGTTCCAAAAAAACTGATGGGACTTGTACTTTCATGGATGATTGTCTTATTGTGATTGTGTTGTGTTGTTATTTTTGTTATTTTTGACTTCAAAATGGCGCCGCGAGAGTGGCTGCCTTTCCAGCAGCTCCTATTTTTTTTTTGTTCTACTTCTTCATTTCATAACTTTGCTGCTGTGAATCTGGAATTTCTCCATTGTGAGACTAATAAAGGTTTTTCTTCTTCTTCTTCTTATACCTAAACAAGGACCCAATTCTTTTCGAATCTTGTTTCTAGAAGGTGGACCGAGGAATGACATCGGTCCAGATCAGTGCTTGCATGGAATATACGCCAAATTAGAAGTAAATGTTGGCTGTTGTGTCATACTTTTGCCAATCTCATTTCAGGGAAAGGAAAGAGGGTGCAGCCCCAGTGGTCTCCGCCATCTGGGACAGATGTTCCTCGGCTTCGACTCTACAATAGTCTCACCAGAGCAAAGGTATGGAAGATATTTGTTGAACAAAAAAATGTGAGAACTAAGCAGAGGTTTAGAGGAGATCGAGCTTTTTCTGTTGCTGGTCCGCTCTTTTACGAATGACCTCCCGCTGAACGGGGAAAAAATCATTCTGTTAGTGTTGAAAAGATTTTCAAAAATTGAAGCGATATAATTCTCAGTTACATTTGCTTAAATTGATTCCCTTACATTGATGTCTTGACAAGTCAATTTTGGCCGGTTCATGACATAAAAAGTCTCAAACTCCCATTTTATTCCATGGTTCAAGGAATGCTCAATTTGTGCGAATGCGCAGATGGGGAACATTGAGTGACACTTTCATGCATTAAGTGTGTTCAGTGCCAACAATGGGCATTCATTCATGCAATATTAATTCTCCTAAAAACGAATGTCCTGCTTTTGCCGATTTCCCCTTTGAGACAATGTCCACATTATGATTTGTGAGTGAATGGCTTGTTGTGAAAATGAATAAATTAAGAAACCTAACTAAGGATCTCGATAAGTTGATATTGTTTTCAACAAAGTATGTCATCATCAACTATTAACTTCTTTCCTGTGAAATATTTTAGGAGCTATTTGTTCCTCAGAATGGAAACAAGGTCACCTGGTACAGCTGCGGGCCGACAGTATATGACGCCTCCCACATGGGACATGCCAGGTAGGCGCCACACGGTGAAAAGCATCCCGTCTGCCGAGACCACACCAAAGCACCTACCTTCGTTCCGAACATTTCTGATTCCTGATGTCTTTCCAGATCATACATCTCTTTTGATATCCTCCGAAGGGTATTGAAGGACTACTTCAAGTATGATGTTTATTACTGCATGAACATCACAGACATAGATGACAAAGTAAGTACAAGCTACAAAATTTGAATTTCAGTTTCACTTATTCTCAGAAGATTTGAGTTGGGAGAAAAAATGAATACTGACAGACTATCGCTTAATATGAATATCAGGTTTTAAAATCCAATTTGCAATGCTGCGGGTGACTGGGAAAGGACTGTTTTCCACAAAGTGCCCGCCCTCCAACTATGACGTGACCGCAACTGGAGCCACGCATTGTTAAATTTGATGCCAAGGGGAAATCGATGTGATTTGAATGAAAATTAAATCTAACTGCATTGTCGTTTCCACTCTCGTTGAATTTGTGGTTGTAGTTCCCGCTTCAGTCTGTCCCCACTGATTTTCACTCCTGTTCCTGCCTAGTCCCGTGATTAATAGTGAAATTCACAACTCAAGGATGGCCAAACAAGGTGGTGGACACTATTCGAAGCAGCTACAGAATTAAAACTGAATCCACAATATATGTCATTTGCATGAGCAATTTGGCGCCCACTTATGGACTCACCCCCAAACTGGTTTTGCCTTCTGATGCTTGATGCAAACTCTTCCTCAAGCAGAGGTCACCCATGTCCCAGGAATGTATGGCTGCAGTACATTTTAGATAACTCACCAGTCAGATGGTCTTGTGTTTTTTTTTTGTTTTTTTTTGCTATACTTTCACAGCAGATATTCTTCTTGTTCCTGACACATCATGGCATTCTATATTGCGAGTTTGTTTATTGAACATAAAACATATACAGTAATAATGTGACAGAAAATAAGGTGGATGAAAAAGTAAAAAGTGAAATTCTCAAGCCTGTTATCTTAAAAGAGAAGAATATTAACCCTTTCGGGGACAGCGGTTACTACAGTGGACAGCTAATCATGTTATCAGGTTACAGGGTGCATGAAATGATTCATCAACACTTGGGTGAACAGATGCTCACAAAGATGACAACAGAGCCCTTATTAGTGCCCTGTTTATTACCACTTGAGGACATTTTCCTTTACCGCTCCAGGAAATTAACTCATTTGAGTTAATTTCCTCCCAAAGTCTTTTCAGACTTGGTCCAGATTTGGTTGGCACTGAATGAGTTAAGGGACTTCTAATTTTAATTCTACTACCTATTTAAAGCAGTCCATCCGAGAAATTATCTGAACCTTTTTCCCTCTGTCAGATCATCAAAAGGGCGCGTCAAAACTATCTAATGGAACAGTACAAGGAGAAGCAACCACAAGCTGCTCAAATACTGAAGGATGTGCTGACTGCCCGAGGGGTAAGAAGTTACAGAAATAAACTTTCATGCCGTTATCAGCCCTAAGTTTGTGTGTCGAAACATGCGAAGATCACTCTTAAAAAGTTTAAAGGTGGATACAGTGGTACCTCTACTTACAAATGTCTTGACAGTCGTAACGCGCTTAAGTAAGTCTGACCATTTGGTACCTGATGTAAATGTTTATATATAATGTTTATTTCAAAGTCATCAGGTATTATATGAATAATCTTTTGATGAACTAAAAACCATTGTGGAAGTGATGACTATTCAGCTGTTGAAAAGATACATGAAAGGAATTCATCTTGAGTTTTTTTTGTAATTATGTAAGATTGTATATTACATAACCTTTCATGAATCCCACTTTGAACTAGTTTGCTAATATTACCACCTTATTGTTAAGATGCCGGCTATTTTCAAATGCATGTTTTTCTTTCGGCTATAAGGTATTGCAAGTCAGTAAATTAGATTTTCGGTAATCACTGCAATCTGTCTTGTTACAAGCAAAAACCACTTCTGAGAGAGAACATGGACTAGTTAAATGAACATCATTATTATTTTTTTTTTAACATTTTGCATAACTCATTTCTTGTGCAAATATCTAATAACATTAATTTGTTACATATTATGATGCATTGTTATGCTTTAGGAAACATTCATGTCTGAATTTTTTTTTTTTTGAGGGGGGGGGTTGGAACGGATTAGGGCATCTACATGGAAAACGCATCTTTACTTACAAAATGTTCTTAAGAAATTTCTCCCAGACCAAATTAATTTCGTAACGCGAGGTACCACTGTATTTGAGAATGGGTTGGCAAGTGGCTGTATATGAAAATGCTTTTTATGTTCAGCCCTTTCAGGCCCGTTTGGCCACAACTACTGACGCAGATAAGAAACAGATGCTAGAAAGGCTCGATGCCTCCATCACTGGCGCTCTAAAGCCTCTTCAGGCAGCGTTGGAGAGTAAAGCAGCAGATGATGTGGTGCAACCTCTGGCCCAGGTAAGACTTGGCCTTCGTTATCAAAACAAATTCCTTCCTTTTAAGCATTTGAAAAATCAACTGTGTTTACAGTGTAGCTTTTTAATTGATTATTGTAGATTAGGTTTCAGTATTATGGTAAGATGCTTAACATGAAAATACACAAAGTGTATCTTTCACCCTAGGCACTACTGGCAAATTCCAAGGACATGCTGTCTGACTGGCTGGACAGTCAGTTTGGAAGTGAAGTCACGGACAACTCAATCTTCACAAGTCTGCCTAACTTTTGGGAGGGAGAGTACCATAAAGACATGAATGCCTTGAACGTAGGTAGCAGGGCGTGGTTTTATTTGAAATGTCTCAGCGGGTCACAAACCACTCTGAGCTGAATTCACTGAAGGATTGCGTGGCTTTTGTGTGGTACTAGCTGGTGAAAATGGAGTAGATGCGTATCATTGACAAACGACATTTAATTCACGAATGTCAGCTCTAATAGCCACACGCAGTTTGAGTGACGCCGCGATCATAATAATAATAATGTATTATTATTATTATTATAGTCAGTTGAAGCCTCTTTTGAGCAAGGGAATGCATTACCAGAGCAGTGTAAGGGAATGCTCTGTGTTCCATGTCATCCAGAATTACCCCATCACTAACACCCCCCCCCCCCCATCCCTTTTCGACCTAATACATTTGTGCCGATAGACAGCAATTCAGCCTGGGCCAGTCAGATGAAAGTCCCAGTCTTCGGTCACGGCCCCAAGCTCACATTATGATAATTTCATCTTTCTGTCATAATAATAATCATCATAACAGCCTCATGCATTTTTTGAAGGCACCTTTCTTGGCACTGAATGACACGACAATGTTAAATTACGTTTCACAAATGAGCTATAAAAACTGCAATGAGAGAAATTAATTATAATTAAGAAAAATTGAAAGGGTTAAGTCAAAATGACAGGTGGAATAAGCAGGTGCGTTTTGAATTGTGAAAGGAACTGATTGAAAGAGTCTCTTCTTAACTGGGCCCATCAAGCAAACTGCACTCAACTGTCAGTTTGTGGGCATGTTTGCGCTGGTGTGTCGTGATCCCAATTTCCTTTGTGAATTTGACGTTCATTTGCAAACTATGGTTGCAAATGAAGAGCAGCCCTAAGGGCGGCCACTTTTCATTCTTTGTGCATTCGGCCCTCAGTGTCTGTCCTGGAGTACACCACAGAAAAATGTAACAATGGTCTTGAATCAATACTCTATATTAAATACAAAATAAATCTGGCAATGTCAAAAAGAAATCCTCCTTAAAAAAACAAAACAAAATATTTAAAATATAATTTCAAATTGAAAGAGAATCAGAAAATATGCAAATCCACGGCTGCTCAACCGAGAGTATGCGGTGCTCGACCGTACTGTGCTAAAATTATCTTTGTTCTCCAGGTTCTTCCTCCTGATGTCCTTACTCGCGTGAGCGAGTATGTGCCAGAAATTGTGGAGTTTGTGAAGAAGATTGTCTCAAATGGATATGGGTAAAGTGCAATGTGCCAACATTTATGGCTTTTCACACACATCCTTTATCATTTCACTGAAAATGGTAACAAGTAAAATGTTGTTTTCAGGTATGAATCGAATAGCTCCGTTTACTTCAACACTGCAAAGTTTGATGCCAGTCCACAGCACTCGTATGCCAAACTTGTGCCAGAGGCAGTTGGAGATCAGAAGGCTTTACAAGAGGGAGAAGGTAGATGAGAACATCCATCCATTTTCTGATCCGCTTATCCTCACAAGTCGTCAAGTCAACAGTATTTATAGAGCATTTTCAAACAGCCATCGCTGCATACAAAGTGCTGTACATGAGCAATTTAACATGCACAATAAACAGTAAGACAAATCGGTAATAAAGGCGGTAGAAAGCACCAAACGGTAAAACTAAGAACAAAACTAAGTCATGCTGAGTCGAATGCCAAAGAATACAAGCGAGTTTTGAGGTGGGTTTTAAAGATGGGCAGCGAGGAGGCTTGCCGAATGTTACGTGGAAGGTCATTCCAGATAGAGGGACCAGCAACAGAAAAAGCTTGATCCCCTCTGAGCCTCTGTTTAGTCCTTGGTACTTCTAATAATGTCTGGTCCACAGACCTGAGGGGCCGGGCAGGTGTGTAGGGGGCGGATGAGCTCAGAGAGGTAAGGTGGCGCGAGATTATTCAGATATTTGAAAACAAAGAGGGGGATCTTGAAAATAACTCTAAAATGAATGGGGAGCCAGTGAAGGGATGCCAGAGTTATGTGCTCCCTCTTACGAGTACCAGTCAATAGGCGAGCAACAGCATTCTGGACCAGCTGAAGGCGCTTAATGGAGGACTGGCTGACTCCAAAGTAAAGGGCATTGCAGTAATCGAACCGGGATGTGACAAAGGCATGAATTGCTGTCTCAGTGTTCATGTGAGAGGAGAGATTTTATTTTTGCCAGCTGTCTAAGGTGAAAGAAGCTGGATTTAACAACGGCACCAATTTTCCGATCGAGTTTGAAATCACTGTCCAGTTTAAGGCCCAAGTTTGAGACTGTTGACTTAAGATAAGAAGACAGGGGGCCCCAAGTCTACAGGATGGAATGTACAAGGGCCACTGGGACCAAACTGGGTTTTGATTTCTTCCAGACAGGATAGGAGTGGCCTTAATGAGAAGGCGTCTTTCTTGCTCAGTGGGACATAGATAGGCCCGGGGAGAACATGCAAACTCCACACAGAGAGGCCGCAGCTAGAATTGAACCCGGTGTACCTCTGCACTGTGAGGTTGACGTGCTAACCACTGGACCAGGGCCGCCAAATAATGACATATTTTGCAATTATTGCAATTCTGACCTTCCAAGAACATGCATCGTATATGAATGGGACACTGTAAATTGTCCCTCGGTGTGATTGTGAGCGGTTGTTCGTCTGTGTGCCCTGCAACTGGCTGCCGACCAGTTCAGTGTGTCTCCCCCCCCCCCCCCCCCCTAATAGGGATAGATGCCAGCATGCATGTGACCGTGAGGATAAAGCACTTGCACACGTGTGCCCTGATGAGCAACAGCGGTAACGGCCTCTAAGATGAACGAAACAGAAAAATCAAGTCGACACGAGTTTATTAAAAGGAAATCACTGCCTCTCAAAAGCTAAAACTCTAACGCGCCACCTACAGAGATACAGTATAATTTTACAATACATCCTGATTTATACAATGCTTTCACAGCAGCTGCAGCTGTAATGCAGTGCTTTACAAAACAAAGTAAAATGATAAATGCAACACAACATAAAAACACGGACAGTCGTGCAATCTTAACAACTTTTCCCTCATGCGTTTTTGTGTGAAGCAATTCTAAATGAAAGAGGAGAGAGTCAAGGTGTCCGTTCACCATTGGATCAAAGACGTCACGCTCAAAATGTGCACACATCGGCAACAAGCTAAGTTTGAAAGTAAACAAGAAGCTGTAGCGTCCATTGACGAAAAAAAGAGATCGCTTCACTTCTCCTGTTTCATGTAGTAAATCAGTTTCAATTCCAAGCAGCGACTCTCAGTTCCAAATACGCATCCGCATTCCACACCAATGCTCCTTTCTCCTCAGGCCAGCTCCACAAGCCATCCATCCAGCCTCACCAACACCAGCGCCACCATCTCCGCCGAACAAAACGGGTTGTGAAAAATGCTGCCCATTACAGGCACAAAAAACAAATTCAGGCAGTCAAATGGCGCCGACATTCCTCCCAATCAAAATCGGTACTGGCACACGCGTGCTGCCGAGAAGGTGCAACCACCAAGCACAGATTCTTGTCCTTTGACGAATGTCGTGGCCAAAAACGCTTAAAATAATCCACATCGGGTCCACACGACGTAAAAAACAAACGCCTTGTTTGTTTGTTTGTTTTATTGAGCATATATAGTACACACAATAACAGGTTGACAAAGGTCAAACAAAATTATAAAAGGAAAATTAGAAATAGTTAAAAGAGAAAAAAAACACATCACAGTTGTATGCTCAAAGGAGTAGGAAGAAGTAAATATCTTCTTATCTAGTCCTACCCCTTATTATGTAACTGAATTGTTCATTTTTCAAAACAAAGAAATGAAAAACTACATATCATTAAATATTTTTACCCTTGTGTATACTATGCTATTCTATTTCTACACCTTTTGGTTTGTATATATATATAGTTATTCTTTCTTCTTTTGTATTTCGATTTTCTGATATTCATTAGAATTAGCATTCCTTGAATACAATTGTTAAGTTGATCAAAACAAGAACAAACAGTTATATTACTATATTTTATAAGTATATCAAATCTATCTATTTTAATTCAGATTCATGTAGTTATTTTGCACTAATCTTTTGAATTTGTTTTTGAACTCCTCCAACGATTTGCTCATTTTCAGATCCGTTTCAAGCTTATTCCATAGATTGACACCAATTACTGATACACACCTTTGCTTAATGTTTGTTCTTGTTCTGGATTTTTTGTATTGATTAGTGCCCCTTAGATGATACCAGCTCTCTCTAATTTCAAAAAGCTGCTGGATATTTTGGCAAAGGAGGTTATGTGCTTTATACATTAATTGGGTGATTTTGTAGTCAACCAGGTCGTAGAATTTCATTGTGTTTAATTTGATGAATATTGGATTTGTGGGTTCTATATATTTCGACCTGTTGATTATTCTGATTGCTTTTTTTTGTAATTTTAAAACGGGGAGTGTGTTCGTTTTACAGGCTTTTCCCCATATTTCTACACAGTAGGTCAGATATGGTAGTAATATAATGTATACAAGGAGCTCTTATTCAACACATCCTTCGTTTTGTGGAGTATCCCGATAGTTTTGGATACTTTTCTTTTTATGTTATCTATGTGTGGCTTCCAGGATAGTTTGGTATCTATTACTAGTCCAAGAAACTTATATTCATAGACTCGTTCTATTTCAATTGAATTTCTCTTTATTTCAATTTGGTCATTAATTGGTCTTGTGCCAAAAACAACTAGCTTAGTTTTTGTTAAATTTAAAGATAATTTGTTTTTTATCAAACCATTTTTTTAATTTTGTCAATTCGTTTTCTACAATTTTCAGGAGTTGTTTCATATTTTTTCCAGAGCAGTAAAAGGTTGTATCATCAGCGAAAAGGACGCATTTGAATTGTTTTGACACACTTATTCTTATTCATCCCATGGCCTAAGAGGCCGTCGGGGTGCCATGGTGGAGGTCTGGGCAGTCAGGGATCTCCAGCACTCTCGGTCCTTAGCTGTTCGTAGCAGGGTCTGGAAGCTGCAGTTAGTCCATTCCTTAATGTTGTCCATCCAGCACTTTCTCTGTCTGCCTCTTCTCTGTTTCCCTTCCACTGTCCCCTGTAGGATGGTTTTGGATAGCGAGGTATGCCTTGTAACGTGGCCATACCAGGCCATTTTGCGACGTTTTACCGTTGACGGTACGGGGTCCTGTTCTCCAGCGAGGGTGGTGACTAGCTGTCTGACATAGTCATTTGTCCGGTGTTCTCTATAAGATATATGGAGCATCCTTCTGTAGCTCTTGTTCTCAAAGGACTGAATCCTGCGTTCCGTGTCTGCTGTGAGTGTCCAACTCTCACAGCCGTATAGTAAGGTGGAGAGTACCAGGGACTTGTACAGCCTGACCTTCACCGTGAAGCTGATGGTATTGCTCCTCCAAATTCTGGCCAGTCTTGTCATGGCTGATGTTGCGATGCCTATTCTTGCTTTAATCTCCTTTGTGGAGCTGCCATCCTCACTCACAAAGGACCCAAGGTATTTGAAGTCCTTAACCACTTCCAGGGTTTGCCTGTTCAATGTGATGCTTGTTGGTGTTGTTTTACTGTGGCTATTGACCAGTATCTTGCTTTTCTCTGCACTTATCTCCATGCCATAAGCCCTCGCTACCTCTTCCAGTCTGGTGGTAAGATCCTGGAGTTCAGCTTCGCTTTTTCCCATAAGGTCTATGTCATCAGCGAACCGGAGGTTGCAGATGGGTCTTCCTCCGATGGATATGAAGGTGGGGAACTCTTCAAGGGCCTCGTCCATGATGTTTTCCAGAAAGACATTGAATAGGACAGGGGACAGAAGACATCCTTGGCGGACACCGATCGATGTTTTAAAAAGTTCTCCCATAGTGTTGTTAATGAGAACTGCACTACTTGAATTTGTGTAGAGTGATTGGATGACCTGGATGAGATTATTGTTGAAGTTGTAGTTTCGGAGCACCTGCCACAGCCCCTCATGCCACACACGGTCAAAGGCTTTTTTAAAGTCGATGAAGTTGTGGTAAAGGTCATGTTGATGCTGGAGGTGTTTCTCGATGAGTAATCTGATGTTAAAGATCTGCTCCGTGGTACTCCTTTTTGGTCGGAATCCTGCTTGTTCTTCTGAAATGATTTCCTCTGCCCTGCTCTTTAGTCTATTCAGGATGATCCGTAGTAGCACCTTGCTTGCATGGCAGATCAGGCTGATGGTCCTGTAGTTCTGACACTGCCTTGAGTTCCCTTTCTTAGGGATGGGAATAACGAGAGATTGTGTCCATTTTTGGGGCCATTGCTTGGTTACCCAGATATTTTGACAGATGTGTGTGAGTACTTTTGTTGTCTCATGCCCTCCATGTTTCCAAAGCTCTGCAGGAATGTTGTCGATGCCAGGTGATTTGCCAATTTGCAGGCTCCTTACTGCCTCCTCCACTTCAGCCTGGAGTATTGGCACGTCGGCATCTTCGCTGGTAGTCTTTGTGGCGTCGGTGATTATGTTAAGGTTGGGTTTTATTGTGAAATTGTAGAGTTCCTGGCAGTACTCTGTCCATCTTCTGGTTACTGCTGTCTTTTCGGTTAGCAGAGCACCGTCCCCATCTTCTATTATTGTTGCTGTATGTTGCCGTGTCTTTGTCAGTGTCTTCAATGTGGCGTATGCTGCTTTACTGTTGCCCTGTCGTATCCCTGCATCTATGTTTTCACACTGTTCTGTGATCCACTTCTCCTTCGCTTCCCTCATCTTCTTCCTGATATTTTTGTTCACCAGAGTGTGCTGTTCTGCTGCCTCTGGGTCATCCTTCTTGGTCCTTTTTAATGTCCTTCTATGGTCACACAAATCAAGGATATCATCTGTGACCCACGGATTATTTTTCTTTCTAAACTTCCCCAATACTTCTGTCGCTGTTTCTACGAGTATGCTCTCCATAGTGTCTGTCAATGAGTCTATGTCTTGTAGTAGGTTAAGTGTTGCAAATTTTCCTCCTATGCTTGCCTCAAATATTCCTGCAACTTGTGGGTCTTTCAGTTTGTCTAAGTTGAACCTGATGCGTGGTGTACTGTGTTGCTTTTGTGTTTTAAGTTTGAGTCTGAGCGTCAGCAGTACCATATCGTGGTCACTTCCCACGTCCGCACCAGGAAACGTTCTGGTTTGGGCTTTGTTGATGCTTGACTTGAATCTTTGTGGGGTGAATATGTAGTCGATTTGATTGTGTGTCACACCATTTGGTGAATGCCATGTCGTTCTGCGGGAGATTTTATGTGGAAACAGTGTGTTGGCTGCGGTGAGCTTGTGGCTCCTTGCGAATTCCAGAAGTCTTAGCCCTCTGTCATTCGTTTCTCCTAGCCCAAAACGTCCTGCTGTCCCTTCCCAGTGCTCATGTGCGTCTGTGCCTATTTTGGCATTCCAGTCTCCCTGGACAATGAGAAAGTCCTT
The DNA here is from genome assembly GCF_025434085.1 of Hippocampus zosterae. Classification (NCBI taxonomy): domain Eukaryota; kingdom Metazoa; phylum Chordata; class Actinopteri; order Syngnathiformes; family Syngnathidae; genus Hippocampus; species Hippocampus zosterae. Next base: position 26,656,117 of record NC_067454.1, on the reverse strand, counting down.
CTTGGGTGTTGCCTTGACGGTATTTTCTAACTCCTCATAAAAAGTTTCTACTGCATCATCATCATAATCCATCGTTGGGGCATACACTTGTATGATGGTAATATTCATGGGCCGCGCAGCGATCCGGATGCTGATGAGCCTGCTGGATATAGGCGTGCAGCTGATGACTGAGTTAATTTTGCTGTTGTTGACAATAAAGCCAACTCCATGTTGGTGTCTAGATTCCTCTCCACTATACCATATCTTGTGACCTTCTTCTGTGGTGGTCTCACCACAGCTGGTCCACCTAACCTCAGCCATTCCCAAGACGTCCCACCTGTATCTGTCTAGTTCATGGGTCAGCTCTTTCACTTTCCCACAGGCATACAGTGTGCGGACATTCCATGTACCAATGACGGTATCACTCCTTGGGAGGCTGTGATGACTTGATGGTGTTCTTGTCCCAGTAGTAAACTTGTCGTCCCCACCCTGGGGCAAATCAGTGGGTAGCGCGGTCGTTGTTTTTCCGGGCCTCGACCGATCCGGCATGTGTGATCCTGACTGTTTATTCCTCATGACATTTCAGTAGGCGATTAAACTTGGTGGTGCCTATCTCCTCTCCAAGCTCTTCACCAGGGGGCCAAGGACCCCCCGGTTACCCTTGTCTAGTTTAGCCTGCCGGTCGAAGCAGTTTACCGTGGTGTGGCCGCAGAAACTCTGCTACTTGGAGCCATAGACAAGAGCTGGGTGTTGGTGAGGACCAGTTAGGGATCAACCAGCTATAAAGCATCAGCAATGCAGCTGCGACCGTATCGCCCTCAAGGGTACTACCTCTCCCGTACACCCCATACACCACTATATCATTAATATATAAAATGAACAGTTATGGTCCAATCACTGACCCCTGAGGCACTCCATGGATAATCTTCAGTAAGTTGGATTTTTTGTTTTTGAACTGCACATACTGATATCTGTTTTCTAAATAACTTGCAATCCATTTATGTGCTGTGCCTCTGATACCATATCTCTCAAATTTTTTCAATAATATAGCATGGTCTATAGCAGTGGTCACCAACATGGTGCCCGCGGGCACCAGGTAGCCCGTGAAGACCACTTGAGTAGCCCACCAGTGCCTGGACATTGTGATTTGCTAGTAGAAATTATGATTTGAAAATGCAAACATTGGCAGTACTGTGAGACATTTCGAAACACGATCAAAGTCTGACAATTTAAATCATCAAGTATTAAAAATAACACATCCTCATATTATTGAAGGTATTTTGGACAAATATGTTATTTCAGACGTGTATCAATTTGATAGCCCTTCACACAATCGGTACACATGAAGTTGCTCTCACCCTCAAAAATGTTGGTGACACCTGGTCTATAGTATCAAAAGCTTTTTTTGGATCTAGAAAAATCCCGACCGTGTATTCTTTACTATCTATATTAGTGGCTATTGCTTCCACAAACTCCATCGCTGCCAATAAGGTGGTCCGTTTTTCACTGAAGCCATATTGATTTTCACTTAATACCATGTGTTTATCAATGAAGTTATCGAGTCTGCGAGCAAATAATTTTTCTAATATTTTTGAAAATTGTGGTAACAGTGATATAGGTCTGTAATTTGTTATTAATTGTCTTTCACCATTTTTAAAAATTGCAATAACTTTAGCTGTTTTCATTTTTGATGGAAAAATACCGACTTTAAATGACAGGTTGCATATATATGTAAAGGGTCGCACTACACGTTCTATAATGTTTTACTATTGACATATCAATATCAAAACAGTCGGTTGACTTTTTGCTTTGATATGTCTTTACAATATTTAATATTTCATTTTGATTCACAGCAGTAAGAAACATTGTGGAAGGATTTTTTTCTATGCGTTTATGTATTTCTAAAGAGTTTATTGGATCGGGAATTTGTTTTGCTAAGTTACTGCCGATATTAACAAAATATTCATTAAATTAATTTGCTATTTCTGCCGTTTCCTCAATAATGGTATTTTTGTCTTTCATAAAATACTCCGGATAATCTACTTTATTAGAGTTATTTCTAATTACATGATTTAAGATTTTCCAGATTTCTTGAGTATTGCTTTTATTTTGCTCGAATAATGCATGAAAATGGTCTCTCTTACTAGCTCTTATAATATTTACCAATTTGTTTTTATAAGTCTTATATTTTGTTTCAGCTTCATTAGTTCTGGATTTTAGAAACGATTTGTATAGAGTGTTTTTCTTTTTACATGCATTTTCTATGCCTTTTGTTATCCATGGCTTACTTTGTCCATTGAACTTTCTGGTGACTTTAATTACTGGGAAATGTTTATCGTATAAGGAGGTTATGGTTGACTGAAATGCTTCAAACGCAGTGTTTGGATCATCATTTGTGTAGACCTCAGACCAATTTTGCTTGTCTAGGTCGAGCTTGAAAGCTGCAATGGAATGTTGGGTTCTGAGTCTTATTTCTGATGTATGGGTTATTGGTTGTGTTTTTCTAGCAAAGTAATTGTGTAGGACTACAAAGACTGGTAGATGGTCACTTATATCAGTTATGAGAAGTCCACTTTCCTTTTTGTGATCAATCTTATTTATAAATATGTTATCTATCAATGTGGCCGTATCCACTGTTATTCTGCTGGGTCTCAGAATGACTGGGAATAGACCGTTGCTATACATTTATGAAATCTGTTGTTTTTTTGTGTCCATTTGGGTTTAATAAGTTGATGTTAAAATCGCCACATATTATTCGTGTTTTCTTGTCATTAGAACAACTCAGTATATCTGTCAGTTTTTTATTAAATGTGTCTAGACAAGATCCTGGTGTCCTATAAACGCAACTTAAAATAACATTTGATGCATTTTTCATGTGTATTTCCAAAGTTAGACATTCCATTAGATTCTCAGTTGTGTTTGTCAAGCTCTCAATTTTGCAGCATTTCAGTGTTTTATCTACATATATTGCAACTCCCCCTCCTTTTTTGTCTTCCCTATGAGTTGCATACATTTCATATCCATCAATTTTCATTTCACTTGTTTTTTCATCATCAAGCCAAGTTTCTGATATGGCAATAATTGTAAATTTATTAAATGTAGTTAAATATTCTTCGATTTTGGTGAAATTTTTGTATAGACTTCTACTATTTATATGTATCACTGAAAATGTATTTTTCAGTTCTACATTTGAGTTGAATTGTTCATCAGTATAATACTTTGAGTTTGTGATGCTGTGATTATGATTGAAGAAATTATTGTCTGGATCCAAGTTGTTCTCTGGATCGAATGTCTTATGTTCAGCGTAATCAAAGATTTTAAAGTCCATGTTTGTGTTGTTTGTTTCCTATATGTATTTAGTCATTAAGTTTCGTCTGGTGGTAATCAGCTCTCAGCATGTTGAAGTGGAGCCCTTTGAATTGGAGTACTGGTGCGGGGGTGGACGATGAGTTTGTCGTGCCTCAAGTAGGCAATTTCCCCTCTTTCACGTGCCGCTTTTAGTTTTGGAAGCAATTCTTTTCTTTTTTGACGTACAGTATCTGTATAATCTTCATTAATGTAAATTTTGGTGCCTTTTTAAGTATTTTGCTCTCTGTAGTATCATTGTTTTGTCCTTATATTTTTCAAACTTCACGACGACTGGTCTTGGTCGAGGTCTTCCCAATTCGTATCTCCCCGTGCGGTGGACTCTTTCCACCTCGATTGTCTCCTTTAATTGCAGTTGGTCCTTGATGATTTTCTGCACTTTTTCCTCCGTTTCGGTCCACGTTTCTCCTTGCCTTTCTTATATTCCATCGATTATCTAGTTATTTCTTTTAGATTGTCCCGCTAAGTAGTCCATCTTGTCAGTTAAAACAAGCATACTGTCACATACTTTATAGATTTCAGTTTGCATGGCTTTGCAATGGTCAGTTCCATTCGTTTGTTGTTTTTTAATGTCATCAACCTCCTTTTGGGTAAAATTAAGACTTGTTTTCAGTTCTTGAACTTCCCTGGAAAAATTGTCGAGTCGTGTGTTTGTTGAATCCAGTATCATCTTTACAAATCCTTTGAAGTGATCCTGTTGTTGCTGAATAAGTGCTGTGAACAGTTCTTTTTGTTGCGTGAGTAGTTCGTTGACTTGCGTAAGGGTCATGAATTCTTCGTCCTGTTTAATATCTTGTCCTCGTTTGGGCGGCATTTTTCGGGTTTTGTTGCTAGTCAGCTGTCAGCTAGTTGATGAGGTGTGCTGTGATCTTTGTGCCAACCCGGAAGTTGGTGACGTGGCAGTGAGCCTGTGGCCTCCCCTGACGGAACCGCCGCAGTGTTCGAAGTTTTCCGCCGCTGCTGCCGGATTAGCCGTTCAGCAGGCTGGTCTCAAGTGGTGGTAGCTCTGGCTGCCGGCGCCGCCGCCACCGGAGTCCCGAAGCGTCCTCTCGCCCAACCACGCCGGCTGGCTATCGCTTGCTCGCGCTGCCTTGTTGGTCGAGCGTGCCGTGCCGTGCCGTGCCTCCGCCGCCACCGCCTCTTCCCTCTGAATCTCGTGGGCAGTCCAGACAGCAGAGGATGGTTTCGCTCAATCGACCCCTGGGTTATGAGCCCAGCACGCTACCGCTGCGCCACGTAGACAAAAAATAAAATTTATGACAAAAAATAAAAGTAAAAGCAAGGCTCTTGAAGAGCACCTGCCGACGGCTGCCAACTACGGCACCGTATTGGGGGTGGGGGGGTGGGGGTTGATCTCGATCATTCATGTGTTTTAATATATGTATTTATTTTTTGTCTGTCTTGTAGGTGACCTGAGCATTTCTGCGGACCAATTAATTGAGAAAAAGTCACCTAATGACTTTGCCTTGTGGAAAGCATCCAAGCCAGGAGAGCCTTCGTGGGACTCTCCTTGGGGAAAGGTGAGAATTGTCTCCTTTCTGCTTTCTAATTGAGAGCCTTTTATGTTCAATTGATCAAAGTTTGGAAACTATAAAGACTTTGGCCTTTTGAATGTTTTAATAGGGAAGGCCTGGATGGCATATTGAGTGCTCGGCCATGGCTGGCTCCATGCTGGGGGAGTCTATGGACATTCATGGTGGTGGCTGTGATCTCAGATTCCCCCATCATGACAACGAGCTGGCTCAGTCTGAGGTACAACAGTAATTTTTTTTTTTTTCCCTATCAATGTTGAAGGTTATGTGAAATATGTCCAGCTGCTTATCATCAAAGAGATCCAATTTGTGGTTTCGTTCTTCCTTAGGCTTACTTTGAGAATGATCACTGGGTCCGTTACTTCTTGCACACTGGTCACCTGACAATTGCAGGGTGCAAAATGTCAAAATCTCTGAAGAATTTTATCACCATCAAGGAGGCCTTGGCAAAAAATACAGGTACATCTTTTTAGTTTTCTTTTTTCTCAGAATGAAATTTACAATTTCTTTTACCATGTGTCATTTTATTGGATGACTGAGCACCAAAAACAACAGCAGTGTCACCCAAGATAAAATTCCTGAGGTTTTTAAAGGCACACATAATTGGAGAGAATATTTAACACACTTAAAAATAAAATCATGTACTGTACTTTTGGTGTTCATATTTTGTTGTAGTTTTTTTTTAGCCCCCCTCTGGAGCCAGGCCTGGAGGTGGGGCTCGTTGGCGAGCGCCTGGTGGCCGGGCCTACACCCATGGGGCCCGGCCGGGCTCAGCCCGAAGAGGCAACGTGGGTCCCCCTTCTCATGGTCTCACCACCCGTGGGAGGGGTCAAAGGGGTCGGGTGCAATGCGAGCTGGGCGGGGACCCTGGCAGTCTGATCCTCGGCTGCAGAAGCTAGCTCTTGGGACATGGAATGTCACCTCTCTGGCAGGGAAGGAGCCCGAGCTGGTGTGTGAGGCAGAGAAGTTCCGACTGGATATAGTCGGACTTGCCTCCACACACAGCCTGGGTTCTGGTACCAGTCCTCTTGAGAGGGGTTGGACTCTCTTTCACTCTGGAGTTGCTCACGGTGAGAGGCGCAGAGCAGGTGTGGGCATACTTACTGCCCCCCGGCTCAGTGCCTGTACATTGGGGTTCACACCGGTGGACGAGAGGGTTGCATCCATCCGCCTGCGTGTGGGGGGGACGGGTCCTGACTGTTGTTTGTGCATATGCACCAAACAGCAGCTCAGCATACCCACCCTTTTTGGAGTCCTTGGAGGGTGTGCTGGAGAGTACTCCTGCTGGGGACTCCCTTGTTCTACTGGGGGACTTCAATGCTCACGTGGGCAATGACAGTGAGACCTGGAGGGGCGTGATTGGGAGGAACGGCCCCCCCGATCAGAACTCGAGTGGTGTTTTGTTATTGGACTTCTGTGCTCGTCACGGATTGTCCATAACGAACACCTTGTTCAAACATAAGGGTGTCCACATGTGCACTTGGCACCAGGACACCCTAGGCCGTAGTTCGATGATCGACCTTGTGGTCGTGTCATCGGATTTGCGGCCGCATGTTCTGGACACTCGAGTGAAGAGAGGGGCGGAGCTGTCAACTGATCACCACCTGGTGGTGAGTAGGCTCCGATGGTGGGGGAAGATGCCGGTCCGTCCTGGCAGACCCAAACGTATTGTGAGGGTTTGTTGGGAGCGTCTGGCGGAATCCCCTGTCAGAAGGAGTTTCAACTCCCACCTCCGACAGAGCTTTTCCCATGTTCCGGGGGAGACAGGGGACATTGAGTCCGAGTGGACCATGTTCCGTGCCTCTATTGTTGAGGCGGCCAATCTGAGTTGTGGCCGTAAGGTGGTTGGTGCCTGTCGTGGCGGCAACCCTCGTACTCGCTGGTGGACACCAGCAGTAAGGGATGCCGTCAGGCTGAAGAAGGAGTCCTATCGAGCCTTTATGGCCTGTGGGACCCTAGAGGCAACTGACGGGTATCGACTGGCCAAGCGGAACGCAGCTTTGGTGGTCGCTGAGGCAAAAACCCGAGCATGGGAGGAGTTCGGTGAGGCCATGGAAGCCGACTTCCGGACGGCTTCGAGGAAATTCTGGTCCACCATCCGACGTCTCAGGAGGGGGAAGCAGTGCACCACTATCACTGTGTACAGTGGGAATGGGGCGCTGCTGACTTCGACTCGGGACGTTGTGAACCGGTGGGCAGAGTACTTCGAAGACCTCCTCAACTCCACCAACACGCCTTCCTTGGAGGAAGCAGAGCCTGGGGACTCTGAGGTGGGCTCTCCTATCTCTGTGGTTGAAGTCACCGATGTGGTTAAAAAGCTCCTCGGTGGCAAGGCCCCAGGGGTGGATGAGATCCGCCCGGAGTTCCTCAAGGTTCTGGATGTTGTGGGGCTGTCCTGGTTGACACGCCTCTGCAACATCGCGTGGTCAACGGGGAGAGTGCCTCTGGATTGGCAGACCGGGGTGGTAGTCCCTCTTTTTTAAAAAGGGGGACCGGAGGGTGTGTTCCAACTACAGAGGGATCACACTCCTCAGCCTCCCTGGTAAGGTCTATTCAGGGGTGCTGGAGAGGAGGGTCCGTCAGGAAGTCGAGCCTCAGATTGAGGAGGAGCAGTGTGGTTTTCGTCCCGGCCGTGGAGCGGTGGACCAGCTCTACACCCTTAGCAGGGTCCTTGAGGGTATGTGGGAATTCGCCCAACCAGTCTACATGTGTTTTGTGGACTTGGAGAAGGCGTTTGACCGTGTCCCTCGGGGAGTTCTGTGGGGTGTGCTTCGTGGGTATGGGGTACCGAACCCCCTGATATGGGCTGTTCGGTCACTATACCACCGATGTCAGAGTTTGGTTCGCATTGCCGGCAGTAAGTCGGAATCGTTTCCAGTGAGGGTAGGACTCCGCCAAGGCTGCCCTTTGTCACCGATTCTGTTCATAACCTTCATGGACAGAATCTCTAGGCGCAGCCGAAGCGTTGAGGGGGTCCGTTTTGGTGGCCTCAGTATTGCATCCCTGCTTTTTGCAGATGATGTGGTGCTGTTGGCTCCTTCAAACAGGGCTCTCCAATTCTCACTGGAGCGTTTCGCAGCCGAGTGTGAAGCGGTTGGGATAAAAATCAGCACCTCCAAATCTGAAACCATGGTCCTCAGTCGGAAAAGGGTGGAGTGCCCCCTCCGGGTCGGGGGGGAGATCTTGCCCCAAGTGGAGGAGTTCAAGTATCTTGGGGTCTTGTTCACGAGTGAGGGCAGGAGGGAGCGAGAGATCGACAGGCGGATCGGTGCAGCGTCTGCTGTGATGCGGACGTTGTATCGGTCTGTCGTGGTGAAGAAGGAGCTGAGCCAAAGGGCGAAGCTCTCAATTTACCGGTCGATCTACGTTCCAACCCTCATCTATGGTCACGAGCTATGGGTCGTGACTGAAAGAACGAGATCCCGGATACAAGCGGCCGAAATGAGTTTTCTCTGCAGGGTGTCCGGGCTCTCCCTTAGAGATAAGGTGAGAAGCTCGGTCATCCGGGAGGGGCTCCGAGTCGAGCCGCTTCTCCTCCACATCGAGAGGAGCCAGATGAGGTGGCTTGGGCATCTGATTCGGATGCCTCCTGAACGCCTCCCTGGTGAGGTGTTCCGGGTATGTCCCACCGGGAGGAGACCCCGAGGAAGACCCAGGACACGCTGGAGAGACTGTCACCCAGCTGGCCTGGGAACGCCTCGGGATCCCCCGGGGAGAGCTGGAAGAAGTAGCTAGGGAGAGGGAAGTCTGGGCTTCCCTGCTAAAGCTGTTGCCCCCGCGACCCGGCCCCGGATAAGCGGTAGAAGATGGATGGATGGATGGACATTTGAGACATTTACACGCACAAAGGAAAAATAAAATATTGCATTATATCAATTTAAGGATCTTAATCTGTCTGAGCTTGTTGGATATATATATATATATATATATATTTTTTTCAATTTAGGTGAAGTTTTACTCATCCATCCTATTCAGTTGGAAATGAAATTCCAGTCTCGTGTACACACCCATTGATTAAACATCTGAGCTGGCTCTGGTCCAGTTTCCAATGCAACTTAATATTAATTCCAGTGAGAAGAAGATGCCCAATGAGGGCATTTTTAGACCGACAAGAAAATAATTTTGTGCAATATTATCTTCAAAAAGTAATACAGTAGTCATAATTCATGTCTTTTTTTTTAATACAATACATCCCATAATTCATGTCTTTTTTTTTAATACAATACATCCTGATTTATATAGCGCTTTCACAACAGCTGCAGCTGTAACAAAGCAGTTAACATAAAGTAAAATAATAAACACGACGCATAACATAAAACACGGACAGTCGTGCAATCCAAAGAATGATAAAGGCAGAAAAACATTTTATTTATGTCAAAAAAAGAACCGGCTACAGTATGTCCCATCTCTTTAATTTAAAATCATCTCTCCTGTGTAAGTTAAGTGAATTTCCAGCCAATCACAACCAGCAGAAGTAGCTCCGTTGTTGACAGACGGACTAAACTTTTGATAATCAAGGATACGGGAAACACTGATCATGCCAAACACGAGTTGAGCTATAACGTCACAACAGTTGTATGTAAATATGGGCAAATCTGTACATCTTCATCGCAGCCAAACTGACATGACAATCGATCCCCGATTTTTGTATAAAATACTAAATATTGACCAGCTTCGATCCATTCAATCAGATTGGTATAAAATCTACTACTGTCACATGTTGAGAGCACTTAAGAAAAACAGTCTAATTAATCTCTCTGGTTCTTATTGCAGCCCGCCAGCTTCGTCTAGCTTTCTTGATGCATTCATGGAAAGACACCTTGGATTACTCCCCCAACACTATGGAGTTAGTTGTCCAGTTCGAGAAGTTCCTGAATGTATGTAATACAGGTCAAATGGATCTTTTGCGCCAAAAAAATCTGTTCATCGTCAATGAAACCAGAATGCTATTTTGTAACGTGCTATTTTCATCCCTTCGATCAACAGGAGTTCTTCTTAAATGTGAAGGATATTATGCGTGCACCTACAGACATCACTGGGCAGTTTGAAAAGTGGGATGACGCAGAGGTAGCACTTAATAAAAGGTACGAGAGAGAGGGCAATGTCACATGTTGAAGCTTGCATCCTCTATCGGTCAGTCGTGATAAGAAATGGTCATAAACTGGACAAAATGTGGCTCTCTCGTGTTCTGATCCACCCCTCCACCAATTTAGGAGTTCATGAAGTAATTTTCTCTCAAACAAGTTTCAATGAAAAGTACAACCTTCTTGGTGTAGTATTTCTGTTTGGTTTTTATCCCTTTCACGCAGCCTGTAACCTGATAAACACTAACTTAAAGGATTAATATTTTTTCATAGTTTGGATTTTTTTTTTATTAGGGGGTTTTTTGGTCGTTTTTCATGTAAAACGTATATTGACGGAAATGTTGAGCATCATTTTTGTTTGGGATTTTGTGTTTTACTATTGTTTTACAATGTGTCCAAGTTGCAGTTGCAACAGTACCACCTGAATTGGCACATTTTTAGTAAGGGCACAGTGCTGCTGTGGCGTCAGATATGGCATCCAATTGGAGACTTGGCGGCAGAGTGATTTTAAGATGTAAAGAGTCAGATATTTTGGCAGTACTGAGAATTTTGGAAAAAGTGAGATACACCTCAAAGCGGTCTCCAAATAGCCGTGGCTCACAGAGGAGCCGAAATTCGTCAAGAATCTTGTTGTGCTTTTATCAGGGATGGCAATTTTACGCGGAAATCCGCCGTTTTATTTCTTAAATTGATCAATTTTGTAAATCGTCTAAATCAGTTGAAAATTTTAGAGGGGTCAGGTACCTTATCGTCGCGTTTTCATGAGCTCTCCCTATCAGTCTTTCCATCTTCCAATTGTAAACAGCCCTGCGATTGGACGTGTATCATGTCTTACTTGTTGTAATTGGTCGCCCCGTCCAGCCCACGCCCCATTCCGCTTTTTTCATCACTAGCCATTGCCAATCCCTGTCTTATAATCGGATGAACTCTACCCCTTTTGCTTCCTGACACTCCTCATCTCTTCCTTCTCATGTGGACAGGTGAAACTCAGTCTTTGCTGGCAAAATATATGCAGTGGCAATAATGTGGGGACACAGCTCTGTGCTAATGAGAATTTTCTCTTCTAATACTTGATGCGGCGTGGCATGCGGCCATGCGATGCGGCAAGCATGAAAGAAACATGCGCAGGATTACTACCAATCATAGCTATAACAAACAGCGTGTTGGTTATGGTGAAATCAGGCTAAAAATGTTGTGAAATTTGGCGATTGAAATGACAGGGGCCCTAGATAATTGTATGTTAGACTTGAGACTTGGAGATATTGGAAGTTGTTTTTGCTTGAGTACTGTTGGGGGGTTATTTGTTTGTTAGTTTGTTAGTTTTTCCTCACGAGGCCCCAAATTGAATATGATAGTCGCAAATCATTCAAAATTGTTCAAGTGTCGTCTGTATTCTTTAGCTTTTTCGACAGGAAGTCAGCCATCCACGAGGCTCTGTGTGACAACATTGACACCCGCACAGTCATGGAGGAGATGAGGCAATTGGTTAGCCACAGTAACAGCTACATCGCCAGCAAGAAAAGTGCTAAGCTGGCACCCAACCGCATGCTAATGGAAAGTATCGCCATGTATCTCACCCAAATGCTCAAGGTGAGAAGATCGAAAGGCATGTCATGCTCGTTTTAACCTGTCTGCAAATTCTATTTTTCAGGATGCTTCATTGTTAAGACCAATTCACTTTTTTTTAAGTCCCATTGGTCACGCCACATCGGCGCTCCCTATTTTGCTACTTTCAAATTATGATAGTGTGAAATTGTTGTTTGGTCTGTATGTTTATGTAACACTCTCTCATAAAAGTTGTCCATGTCATCTAGACATTTGGTGCAATTGAAGGATCAGAGCCCATTGGCTTCCCAGTTGGAGGAGAAGGACAGAATGTTGACGTAAGATGCAACATTTTTTTTTGGACACTATCCCACCAATATTTGCAGGATTCCTCACTCAGTTTCCACTTATAGATCTATTTTAAATGTTAGGCCTGCACTCGGTTTGCCTCATAATTATTTGTGCATCACCTGCCATTGAACTTCACCACATCACTGCCATGAGGAGTCACACAGATCCTCATGAAACAGCGTCTTGTATCTGAAACAGTTAGGGGACCACCAAACTAAATATTTTCCCTCATATCATTGTGCTAGTGACCAAAGTCATTTATAATACCACATTTGTTAGGCAGCCTGGACACAACTTTTGTTGTTGTAGTTGGCATGGGAACTGACACTACAGGAATATCACGACAATATTTTATTTGTTTACTGATTTGGTTGTGTGGGCGTCTTCAGATTCCCTCCGATGTTTTTGTTTAACATGCTTACCTCTGTTAATCTGAAATTAACAGTGGTTTGAAAGTAACATACTTTCTTCACAACCGCAGCAACGGCTGGTTATTCACCAGCTGAAAAACAGCAGGAAGTCATTGATGTCCGCGAAAACTGTTTTAAGAATCAAATCTCTTGGATTTGATTTAACGTGTCAAAATGAATTGCTGTACAACATTTAAAACTACGGTTGTTCATGTTGATGTTTTCATATGATGGCTACTCATGATCAAGAGATGCTGAATTATTTCCTGTCGTCTTTTCTAGTTGGAGAGCACTGTGATGCCTTACCTTTCAGTCCTCTCGAAGTTCCGAGAGCAAGTCCGAACAATTGCCAGAGAGCAGAAGGGTAAGAAGACCCAACAAATTCTGCTCCATTTTGAAATTCTCTTGTCACATTTAAAGTGAGACTCTTAAACAATGTGTAAACGTGTTAGTTTTATTCAAGAGCTGTGTAAACGTGTGTTTTTGTTTGGAACTTTTCTTTACCAGTCATGGAGTTGCTGCAGCTTTGTGATGATGTCCGTGATGTAACATTACCGGAGCTGGGTGTCCGACTTGAAGATCATGAAGGTAAATCTAGCTAGCGGTCTGTCTGTCTACCCCTTTTTTAATCATATGGTGGGCAGATGCTTATGGTCTGACAATAATGACACATTTTAGGTGGCACTGAATAGCCATGCACAAAAAATAATTTGAATCATGTTTTCTTTGGAGAAGTGAAATACGAGAAGAGAAGCGCGATGTACATTACCGGTATTTAGGTATTTATGCTTTTCTCTCACCCTATAAAATATATATTTTTTTTAATATGACAGTTGAACCCAAATTCGGTTTTATTAAACTGCTAATTAGCGTCGTTTATCATGTACTGATGCAATGTGACTTTGTGGCAGGACTGGCATCCGTGGTGAAACTGGTGGACAAGGAGATTTTACTGAAAGAAAGGGAAGAGAAGGTCAAGGTAAGGAGCAGCGGTAGCTTTTCAATTACAATGTGTGATTGTGAGCACAAGCTTCCCTTGCAGGAGCGGTTATTCAAATTTGAAAAAATGTGTCACAGCACGAAAGGGCAGGATACTCAAATACATACTGTAAGTAGCTGCTTAGTGCTTGTAGGCAGAGATGGGGGACTCGAATCAATGACTTTATTTTGTGAGACTCAAGTTGCTTTTTTAGGATTTGCAACTTTCTTGCCAAAACCTTAAGACCGACATGACTTGGCATTTAATTGACTTGACTTAGTCTTGAACGACATGTCTTGGCAAGTCATTTTGTTGATAGATTGATATCTGCCCTTTGACACAATTTGCCTTTTAAGGAAGGAAAGACAAAATAAAGAGGGGTTTTGTTTCACTCATGCCAATCTGGCAAACCTAGTCAAAGTCACTAGTTCAGGGGTGGCCAACCAGTTAGAGACTAAGATCTATTTTTTTTTTTTTTTTTTTTTTTTTTTTTTTACTGCGTTACTGTAAAGAGCCACATCATACACGGGCACACATAAACATCACTGCATCCTTTCCACACACACACACACACATTTACATCTGCTCAGACAGATTTATTGTAACTGTCACACACCAACATGATAATGACAGAATTGACTCCTACAGTACTAAGATAAGATAAGATATCCTTTATTTGTCCCACAATGGGGAAATTTACAGCCTCCAGCAGCAAGAATGTATGTAGAAGACCATAAGCCAGGTATTTTCAACAATGAACAAGTGGGCGTCCAACCATACACACGCACACTACGATGAGCAACAGCCGAAACGGCCCCTCACATGAACGAAACCGAAACAATGTTGCAATTTACTCGCTAATACAGTAGGAAATCTGGCTCTGTTTGTGTGAACACAAAGCTGAAATCATGACTTATTCTGTATTCATGAATGGCAGCTGGTGGATCTACAAGTTTAGTCTACCTTCTGCCATCTTACGGAAGAGCATTTAATTGTTCTAGTGTTCCTATGTCGCTGGCATACATGGGCTTATAGTATTTGTCAACAAGAATTTTTTTCTGATGAATTAAATTAACATCAGCGGTTTAGGCAAGCACAATGCTACTTGAGGTAATGAGGGAGTGAAGTTCCGAAGCATGCTGCTCGCCTCAGGTTTGTTTTCAAGAGTGAAGCCATCCGAGAACCCTTCTGTATTTGCCTCCCGAAACAACCGACGTTGTCGCTGTGGCATCTGGGTGAATAAGAGGCTCCAAAATTGATGTAGTGTATTTGAAAACAAGACTGAAGGTGTGAACTGTTGTTTTTGCAGCTGGAGGAAGAGAAGCAGAGGAAGAAAGAGGAGGCCGCCAGGAAGAAAGAAGAACTGGAGGTAGGTTTTGATCCCTTCAAGCTCATGAAAAAATATATCCTTTACAGTGACTCAAACTCTCACATATATTTGTTTGTTCATGGCTTTTGTGTTTCAGATGGCAAAGCTGGCTAAAATGAAGATCCCTCCATTTGAGATGTTCCTCGCAGACACGGACAAATATTCCAAATTTGATAAAACGGTAACACAACCTGGCTAGATTTTGAAACGACGTCTGTCAACTGACAACAAAATAGTATGAGCAAAAATGCAAGCATTTTCTGGAATTCGATATACCTGGGAAACCCTTAATGAAAGCGAGCAATATCTGGTCGGTTTTTACAAATTATTCTTGTGTGAGGCTGGTGAACCAACGCATCTGACTTGGCCAAATTTCAGTTTTGCATTCATGAAAAAGTACCATGTCCCTGACCTTTTGCCATGCTGAACCTCCTATATTTGAACCAATTGTTTCGGGCGTGTACAGTTCTTGTGATGTCATTTCTTCGTCTGTCCACAGGGTTTCCCCACTCATGATGCTGAAGGGAAGGAACTCAGCAAAGGTCAAGAAAAGAAGCTGCGCAAGCTTTTTGAAAACCAAGACAAGATACATAAAGAGTATCTTTTGAGCAAAGGCGTGCAGTCAGTGGTGGCAAAAAAATAATTGAATTAATATTTTTCAAAAATTTGATTCAATCATCTGTGTTTAGTTTTTTTTAAAAATACCAATAATGTCTTGTTTCACAAAACTGCTGCATTTTTGTATACCATGACTTAAACTCTCAATATTGGTCTACCATTTGAAAATTGCCTTCAAATCAAAAAGGAAAGTGAATTTTTAATGTCCGTCTCCTAAAATCACGGCAAATACATCACTGTGTTTAGCTCCTAAATGTGTACATTTGACTTTGCCAATGCCTCACCATGAACCTCAACACACAGCACGCCATTGCTTGAAAGCCCCAAACTGACAAGACTGCAGACTAGCAACAGGGTAAAGGCCTGAGATGATTGAGCCACCTTAACAAACGCAAAAATGTGGGGGTATCCTCTCTGCTTCTAAGATCTCACAGTGAACACATTTTGTGTGCTTTGATCAAAGGTCCTTCTGCTCTGAAAGTGTCGCAGGCATTTGTTGCCTATACCCACGACCTTCCATCAATCAAATGCTATATTCGGTGACAGTATTGGCCACTTTTTCCGCAGCGTTCGTGAAACGCAGGCCCATCCAGATTCAGAAAGCCAAACCCCAAAAAAAGAAGCCAGTGGTCACATTTATTCGGTGTAGCCCTAAAAATCACTCAAAATTGAATGTGTCTCGATTATAACTCCCAATTGAAGATTCCGTTCCGAATAGCAGAATACATGTGAAGGATTCCAAATGTAAGGCAAGGGTAGATACCTCACAAATTGTGGAACGATATGAAGACTTTTTAAAATGCAAAGACGGGTGCCCACAGTTCATATCAGGTGACTAAATTATTTGATGAAGTAATTCTAAATGACTTGGTGTGTTTTTGGACACGGTGTTCTAGTTACCAGGGCGGCCCGGTAGTCCAGTGGATAGCATGTCGGCTTCACAGTGCAGAGGTACCGGGTTCGATTCCAGCTGCGGCCTCCCTGTGTGGAGTTTGCATGTTCTCCCTGGGGCTGTATGGGTTTTCTCTGGGTACTCCGGTTTCCTCCCACATTCCAAAAACATGCCTGGCAGGCTGATTGGATGCTCTAAATTGTCCCTAGGTGTTGGATTGATTTTTAGTCGTCATACATTCGCTTATGCCTGACATCATAAATTGATTATGCCTGCAATGAAGAACGCTTCTGCTTTTAATAAAGATACAAGTATTAAGACTAAACAGTGAGCAAGGGTGAATAGTGAATGGAGCCATCAACACCAGCTGCGGCGCGATGTTTTTGTGACAATTGCACACATGTAAGTAATTTGCACTCACATACACACACATAGTCAAACAAGTTCAGTGTGTGTGTTCAACAGCCCCCACCCTTTAGGTTGGACACACCTATGTAGTATGGTAGCTTTCCCAATAAATGAGGAGGTGAAGGGGGAGATCGTTACGTGCGGAGAACTGAAACCGAACGCTTCTCCTCGTTCCCTCCTTGTACCAGAATCGAGTCTCCTGTCGCTTCCTTTTGTTTATTCCTGAGTGTCAAATTGGACAAACCTGACACTTGGTGTGAGTGTGAGTGCGAGTGGTTGTTCGTTTCTGTGTGCCCTGCGATTGGCTGGCAACTGATTCAGGGTGTCCCCCGCCTACTGCCCGAAGACGGCTCCAGCATCCCCCGCGAGCCTAGTGAGGATCAAGCGGTTCGGAGAAAGGATGGATGGATGGATATTCTATTTACCGTATATTGATATACTGTATATTCAGTCATTGTCACAACCTTATGTTTACTTACCATTTACTTCCTTGCTCAAACAGGATTCAGTGTGGAAGACTAGTATCTGTCGACAAATACAAATGTGATATTCTCTTGGAAATGTCTTCAAATAAAAACTGCAATATTTTTTTTTTTTTTTTTAAGGAATGTGTCTTCTGAAAATGAGTGTACATATTTTTCTAACTCGGAAGACGCGTGACACACCTGCGTGTTCAAATAAGTGTGTGTACATATTACACACACACATTTTTCATGTAGTAAAAGTCCCTAAACCTGTTGTATGCACAGGGAACGAACACCAGAGTCCCATCCTGTGTTTTGATAACCGGAAAAGTTCGCTGGGCTTCCTTTATTTTGATGTACCGAGCAGGCATCTTACTCATTTTAAGACCGAACAAAGAAAACTCCACACTCTGGGTCGAGATCAAATTTACTTCATCACGCAAGTTTTACCAAAGTGGATACAGTAAGTTGGCGGAGCGCATATCCTGCTTAATTGAAATCTGCCGGAGCAATTTTTCCTCTCCAAGTTGTTACACCTTCTGAGATTTTTTTTTTTCCCGGAATGAGCAATAACGAATGGCATGACCCTTGATAAATGCCTTCAAGACCTCCCACGCATCACCAACAGAAGAAGCTGTGGCCCAGTTTGTGGTTAATTTCTGATTTCAAGGTTCAATCGCAGTCCTGGACCGGTTTCTCCATGTCGGACCTGTCTCAATTTTACTCGTTTTATGAACTTTTGTTGTGCAAAAGAAACCAAAATGGCCATTCTGCTGCCCCAGCCAGTCTCTTATAGAAAGCTGCAGCTAGTCGGTGTGACTGCAATGCTGGTTCCCTCAGTGTACGCGTTCATCGATGCTCAGATTTGTCCATATTTTGACAATGTATAATATGCTAAATTTATATTATTTTCTGGAGGTCCTTAAAACAAAAATGACAGCTATTTTTTGTTTGGTGTCAAACTTGTGTGTTTGTAATGTAACGTCTGATAGATTGTTTGTTTTCACTGCATGCTGTAATTGGCATCTGACTTTCATTGACGTTTTCTCCAGTTCTTTGAATAAAGTGATTTTGGGAGGGGTCGGGGTTGTATCAGTTTATTTAAGTGAGTACAGTGAACATAGTTGTGTAAAAAAAAAATCAGTAGGACAGACTGTCGATGAACTGAATTAATTGAAGCTCTTCTCATAGAGCCCACAGTGTGGCTCTGGCTGCCCCAGTCTGAGAAGTTGTTGAAGTCTCGTTTCTCCAGAATGTAGTGAGCTCCTCTGTAGTTTGGCTCCTGATACAGAACCCACCTACAGTACAGACACACAGGTTAAACAGTGTAAACCTGGAAGTCTGTAAAGTATTTTGAAACTGCTCAAGCCTCCTTCGGCAGTATTAACCTCGACCAAAATCTGTAGTTGCAGATCTGACCTGATCACAGGTCAGAAGGTATTTTGGACCATTCCTCCTTCCAGAACTTACAGCTCAGCAATGTTACAATACAATACAATACAATACATGCTGATTTATATAGCGCTTTCACAACAGCGGCAGCTGTAACAAAGCGCTTTACAAAACAGTTAACATAAAGTAAAATAATAAACACAACACATAACATAAAACACGGACAGTCGTGCAGTCCTAACAACTTTTCCGTCACACGCTTTGTTGTTTGAAGCAGTTTGAGATGAAAGAGGAGAGAATCAAAGTGTCCTTTAACCAGTGGATCAGAGACGTCATGCTCAAAATGTGCACACG
Organism: Hippocampus zosterae; assembly: GCF_025434085.1. Classification (NCBI taxonomy): domain Eukaryota; kingdom Metazoa; phylum Chordata; class Actinopteri; order Syngnathiformes; family Syngnathidae; genus Hippocampus; species Hippocampus zosterae. Next base: position 26,637,374 of record NC_067454.1, on the reverse strand, counting down.
TCGGCTACAAGCTAAGTTTCAAAGTCAACAGGATAGTGATGGGAATTCCGTCTCCTTTTAGAGAGCCGGCTCTTTTGGATCGGCTCCCTAAAAAGAGCCGGCTCTTTTGGCTCCCAAATGGCTCCTCAGTTTTTTTTGTTGCTTAAATTAATTTAATACCAAAAATAACGTAATATTATGTGTAAAATGAAGTACTAATGCAAAAAATAGACATTATATCAAATATTTATTATTTATTTGACTTTATTTATATTCTTCTGAACATACTGTTTTGTTAAGCGCTTTGTTACAGCTGCCCCTGTTGTGAAAGCGCTACATAAATCAGCATGTATTATATTGTATACTCAACATGGAGTGCTACAAAAATAAAAACAAAGTACAAAGACCCATCTCAAAACAAGGTCGTCAAAAAGTTCCAATCTCTGAATGTGTATATTTATAAGGTTTTAACTATTTACAGTAAAACAACATAAGTACGCGTTGAATACCACACAACAAATTATAAATTAAAATTTGTAAAACAAAAAGAAAAAAATCAGCATCCAGGTAAAGGTTTTAGCTTGTCTTTAGCGAAGATTGGCATGAAGAAAAACCAAGTGCCTCAGCTTTGAGGGGTTGATCCTCTTTCTCCTCTCTGTTAATATTTGCCCTGTTTTGGAGAAGATTCTCTCTGAGGGGACAGATGTTGCGACAACACACAGCCAACACAAAATGGATGAAAATCCCTTGCAATCATTTTACCCAGTTCCTCATCAATTGTGTTCTGTTTTGCTGGTTTTTATAGCTTTTTGCATAAAGTGGCTCATAGAGCTCTGGTTTGTACATCTAGGCAGTTGTGACATCGCAGTAGCAGCAACAGTTGCAGGCACACTAGCACCTTCATTAATAGCTGGTTCCCTTGCTTGTCTTTTCTCTTAAAATTGTACTGATGGGTGAATATTTCTGATGTGCCTGTGCAGGTTATTTGTGGAGCCTGATCTATGGGATATTTTAACCTTGCACAGTCTCCACGCTGCCTTTGAACTATCAATTAAATTGAAATGAGTCCATATTTCACTGCGTTTCCTATCCATTTTCTCACCTTTCCACTTTCCACCGTATTGTTTTTTTTCCCACTAACTAGCTCTCTCGTCTCCTCGTCTGTATTGTTCGCGTGCTGCTCAGTGTGCTGCTGTGTGTGTCTCTTCTCTAACCCCTCCCCCTTCTCTAAACTGCAGCGCGCGCGTCCGTGTGCGTGCGTGCGTGCGTCCGTGTGTAACCCTCCCCATCCGGCTCCCCAATGAGGAGCCGGCTCCCAATGAGGTGGGAGCCGGCTCCCATCGTTCACTTCAAAGAACCGGCTCTGGGAGCCGGCTCGTTCGCGAACGACACATCACTACAACAGGAAGCTGTAGCATCCATTGACGAAAAAGAGATTGGTTCACTTCTCCTGTCCCATGGAAATCCATTTCAATTCCAAGCGGTGACTCGCGGTCCCAAATACGCATCGGCGCTCTTCGCCAACGCTCCTCTCTCCTCATCGCCAACTGTCCAACAGCGCTGACATAGCCACTGAACAAATCGGGGTTGTGAAAAATGCTGCCCATTACTGGCGCAAAAAACACAAGCGCCCCAGGTCTGTCCAGCACCGACAGTCAATGGCGCCGACATTCCTCCCAATCAAAATCTGTGCTGGTCCAGGCGTGCTGCCGAGAAGGCGCAACCACCAAGCACAGATACTGCTTGATACTCCTTTGACGAATGTCGTGGCCAAAAAGCGCTGAAAACAGTCCATATCTGGTCCACACAATGAAACAACAAACAACATGTGACAAAACAAAAGACAAAAACAGTAAAAAAGAACAAAAAAGCAAGGCTCTTGAAGAGCACTTGCCGAAGGCTGCCTACTCGGGCGCCATCTTGGAAAAAAAAATACTCTTGACTGCATCTCTATCAGGTTACACTCAGAACTCGTTAAGCCACATGTGTCAAAGTCAAGGCCCGGGGGCCAGATCTGGCCCGCCATATCATTTGATGTGGCCTGCGAAAGCAAATCAAACATGTCAAGTTCCATGATGTTTGCTAAAGTCTAAAACAAAATGTCAAATTGTCATATGTAATCAACAATAGCAGTCATTATTCTTGAATTGTGATTTTAAAACTAGTTATCCATCAATTTGTTGTGCGCCATGTATGTAAATATGTGGAGGTGATTAAACGTTGATATGGATTCCCAAAATTCATTACGGCCCACCAAGGGAAACCGTAATTAGAATGTGGCCCGCGACAAAAATGAGTTTGACACCCCTGCTCTAAGCATTGAGTTGATATCCCCAGGTGCTTTGGGTTGTTGTGCTTGGAAGATGGACTTGTAGAAGGTTTCCTGCAGCTGAGCAGTTTTACGCTGAAATAACAGTGTTCACCACTAGAGGGCAGACATTGCTTACTAGCATCTCCATCCGGCAGACTGTACTTTGGCATCAGAGAAAAAGAAGGAGCGGGTCCTGGCCAAAAGCAATCTCAATGCCAAATTATATAGAGATATATTTTTTAAGAGCTTATGCACCTTTTCCAAGCTAAACTATACCAGTCAAGTCACACACATAAAATCAATGAAGCCTTCCTTTAAAAGTAGACAACAGTGACCTATTAATTTGGGGATTTTTAAAGACTGCTTAAAGTGTTTTTTGGGGTTGGTTTGTTTGTTTGTTTTTTTGTTGCTTTTCGCCATTGAAGCCTTTGCCCATTCATTCATTCATCTTCCAAACCGCTTGATCCTCACTAGGGTCGCGGGGGGTGCTGGGATAGGTCCCAGCTGTCTCCGGGCAGTAGGCGGGGGACAACCTGAATCGGTTACCAGCCAATCAAAGGGCACACAGAGACGAACAACCATCCACGCTCACACTCACACCTAGGGACGATTTAGAGTGTTCAATCAGCCTGCCATGCATGTTTTTTGGAATGTGGGAGGAAACCGGAGCACCGGGAGAAAACCCACGCAGGCCCCCCGGGGAGACCATGCAAACCCCACACAGGGAGGCCGGAGCTGGAATCGAACCCGGTACCTCTGCACTGTGAAGCCGACGTGCTAACCACTGGACTACTGGGCCGCCCTCCTTTGCCCATTCATATATATTAAAATACTATTCTGTACATGTGTCCACTAAAAAAATAGACACACACATCTTTTAATGTGATTTAAAATGGCATCCTTGTCATACATCTGGTTCGCAAGAATCACTCTTATGTGGCCCCTCAGTAGCACGGATGAAATCTTGCTGTACTTACGCTCCTCCCAGTACACGAATTGAGGTTACTCTGTCGAGGCTATAGCGGCTCATCAGGTTCGGAATGTCATCCTGGATCTCCATTTTCTTACCGCAGAAACCGGTTCGCTCAAACAGCTGAGCTTTCGCAGGGTTGCTATCCTGCAAAGCAACATCATTATCCAAGTTATTTTCGTGGAGCAATTTTTCCATCAGAAATAACAGTCTTCTATGTGGCATCAACCCATAAGAATGGAGCTTCCTGAAACCTTCAGCATGACGGGTTTCGTCTGCACCTGCCGGTGTGTTATGTGCGCCCTTTCACCTGCTTGACGGCTCTGACAGATGAGATGTGATCCACCTGCGCACACCACTTGTCATAGCAGTTGTACTCGCCACGGTCAGACATGTCCCACAGGCACTGGCGACCTCGGAAGTTGTCATGTTCATAACCGATCCATCTGCAGTGGGTGAAGAAAGGTGATGAGCTGCATTTTTATGATCGGACCTCAAAGCTCAACTCTTTTTGGTAAAGTAGTGAAAGTCAAAATCATGAGCGCATTATAAATTAAATTCAAACTTTTCCTGCGAATGTCCTTTGAGTACGGCAGCTGGAGAAAATCTGGATGTAACTGCAAGTAATGCTTCTGTCCAAAGCAGGGCTGTGTCTCCCATGGGAACTAATAAATAATCAAAATATTAATCATTGTTGAATTTAGCTGACGATTAAATATTTTTCATGTGACATGTTACGTGTTTCTCCCAAAGTCTCGGCTCCAGCTCCCTGTTGTGGCCCTGAGGATAAGTAGTCTGGAAACGAATGGACAGATGGATGGATGAAAAATACATTTCAAAATGAAAATTGGGAAACGCTGCTCAACACTCACTTAGGGGCAAACTAATTTTGATGACTCCACTGTGTGATTGATGTCCGTTCAGTGACTAAAGCTTTGCACCTAAGTGTGATTGGTTGTACATGGCATGTGAATGACAAGTGACCCCGGAACCTTTGTCAGCTGAGATGGACTCCAGCAAATGCTGCGGTTCTCGATAAGTGAAATGGAAAATGAATGGATAAATGGAATACACTGCTTCAACATATTCCAATTTTGTTTTAACTATCAAAACCTAATTTCATTTGGGTACACATTATATTTCCACATTTAAAGACTGGCATTCAATTATTAATGACTCTTTACAAAATAGACAAATGAGGTATTCTGGACTGTAATTTAAGTGTAAAAGACGTGTGAGATCTGGAGGGATAAAAATATTACATTAACGGTATCATTTTTTTTCATATCGTATGTGTTTTTAAAGATCTGAATTCTGATTACCAGGATATAGAGGAGAAAGAAAAGCTGGCACCGATTTCCATTGACTGGGGCAGCTATGCATCGGAGTGTCGCTGTGTCCCCTTTTCACCTGTAAGTTGCAGTGTGCACTTACGCTCCACTATCCACCTGCACAGAGTTGCATCTCTCTGAAAAATTCTTGTCGCTGAGCCTTGCAAAGTCAGAAGTAAGGTCCAAATGTCTGCCTGCAAAGTTACGCTGCTCATAAAGGGTCACCTAGAAAGAAAATAAAAACAGTCGACGTGGCTGTCATGTCGTCACTTGATCAGAAGCAGCATTATACAGCATGTTTGTCTAAATTTGGTTCTGAGTAATTATGCAACTGAAAGAGAGCATTAATAGCATCTCCACTGGAGAGCATCTACCAGAATAGGTTCAGTGCTTTGACCAACAAATAAAGTTATACAGGGACTTACCCTCCCACTGGACCCGTAGAAGGCACGTTGGAGCACAGACCCCAGCTTGCTGCAGATATTGACATTTTTTCATCACATAATATATATCCAATCAGGAAAATCCTCTGCAATTGTCTATTCAAAAAAATATAATCAATCCCATTCAGTTTAGCATTAATCATAATAACGACAAAAAAGGCAAAACCAGTTTTTGTTATTTCAGGCCTTCAAATTTTAGCCACACTTTTGCGACTAAAATGTGCATGTTTCCTCGGCCGTTTTAGATGTTTTCGGAAAACTTGGCTCTCACTAAGAACACAGCAGTGGTGAACAGCGAATCCAAACGCCACCAACTTCTACTGACCTGAACAGAGGACCTGCATGTTCTGCACATGGCTGTCAACATACCTGGTTTGTTGAACTAATCCTGGGACCTTACTAAAGATATTCATGTCAGCTCAGTGAGACCGCAAGAAAGCTCCTTAAATAGAGCATGTTAGGTTGAGCTGACAGCTGCTAGAAATCAGAATCAGAATCAGAATCATCTTTATTGGCCAAGTATGTAGAACACACAAGGAATTTGTCTCCGGTATAACACGCTGCACTAGTATCATCGTAAACAACAAAATCATTGAACCATTTTAGAGTATACCAGTAGTTTTGTAGTACCATTTTGTGGTGCAAGAAGAGTGACTATGTCAGTGACTGTTTAAGGAGTTAATGGCTAGAGGGAAGAAGCTGTTTAAGTGTCTACTGGATTTGGTGCGCATAGATCTGTAGCGTCTGCCTGAGGGGAGTGGCTGAAAAAGGTGGTGGGCAGGGTGCGGGGGATCCAGGAGGCTCACCGTGGTTCTCTTAACAGGTGTCAGGGCTATAGATATGCTAAACGCACATGCTCAATGGTCTTCTCTGTCGACATGAACACATCAGGTCAGAGAATTGCAAATGCAACAAGGTGAGAGAAGCATCTGACATTCGGACATGTTCTTGTGTGCACAGAAAAGTGCCATGCTAGCTGGTTTCGCTTTGAACAATTCAGCATTTTGGAAAAGGGCCTGTAAACAATGCATCACTTGATAATGACTGTATTCATGCTTTGTGTGTAGTTCCAGGCTACTGTGTTCACTGAAAAGGTTACGACCCTGAGAGGTTGCTCACTGTAGTGTAGACTCCACCAACAGTTTCATATAGCTCTAACTACATTGCGTTGAAACACACTTTTGGGGAGAAGTGTAATACACACAGCAAATGCTTTGAGATGTAACCCATTGAAAAAACAATATATATATTTTTATATAATATAATATAATATAATATAATATAATATAATATAATATAATATAATATAATATAATATAATATAATATAATATAATATAATATAATATAATATAATATAATATATTATACACACACACACTCACATATACACACATTTGTAAAATAAAATAGTGTGTTGTTGATGGTATCTTTCAAATGAATTAAAAGTTGAATTTAGAGTAAATCTCTAGAGCTGAACTAGCAAACAAAAATGTCGTGAGAAGTCATCCTTGAGCATTGACCGGAATTTAAAAATACAGTGCAAAAAAAAAAGTACTATTTCACTGAACAAAGAAGTAAATATACAATTGCCTGAATATTTATTTTACTTGGTTAATGGAAGTTCTGTTCCTGCACCTCTGCAGCTTTAGGAAGTCACCTCAATCATTACACAGGACTGTCAACTTCCGTCTGTGAGGCGGGAGCGGTATTTGTTTTTAACATTGTTCATTTTGGAGAAAAGCGGCTCACATGCATCAGTGAATCGGAAGATCAACGGGACTCCAAATGCATATTGTGCATCGCGATTTGCCGGGCTGGCAGAGAGCGTGACGCATTTTTGAGCGACAAAAAAAAAAATACAATATATGAATAATCATATTTTAATATTTCAAGATCACAATAATCTTACAATTTACAACTACAATTAAACAAACACAAATAAAATGCTTTGTACAGATATTGAGCAGTTTTGGTGGTGTTGGGCTTTCCGCGTCAAATCTGCCTACTGACGTGTCAAGTGCTTGCAAACGTCTCTGAAGAAGGCAAATGCTGATCACCAAAATTGCAGAACATCTGAAAAAAGAAGTGGTGGTGTCAAAATAACAAGGCCAGAATGTAGCCAAACACGGTATTTTCTTAACAGGATATGACACTAGTTTGTACAACTCAAATAGGTGCCATTAAAGAGCTCCTCTCCTTCCTTTTCCATCTCAACAGTACTTTTATAGCAACACTGCCACCTAACGTACATTCACAGAACATAAGTGATACGTACACGTTTTCGAGACAAACAACATACACTTATGGGGTTTCACAGGCAAGAAATAGACTTATTTTAAAATAGTCATCGATGGTGTCTTTTCTGGATTAAACAAAGGTAAGAAGGTGGATTAGAGGTACTTTAGCACTAAAATGAAATTGGTATAAATAGAGACAGTCTTAACTTTATTTTTGTTCTATTTATGAAAGGGAGCACACACATGGTTTGGGATCATGGAACATTTGGAAGGTGTCATCATTTAAACTTACTCTAGGACTCCACAGTCTGGGACTATCCATCCATCCATCCATCTCCTACCGCTTATCCGGGGCCGGGTTGCGGGGGCAACAGCTTTACCAGGGAAGCCCAGACTTCCCCCTCCCTAGCTACTTCTTCCAGCTCTCCCCGGGGGATCCCGAGGCGTTCCCAGGCCAGCTGGGTGACATAGTCTCTCCAGCGTGTCCTGGGTCTTCCTCGGGGTCTCCTCCCGGTGGAACATGCCCGGAACACCTCACCAGGGAGGCGTTCAGGAGGCATCCGAATCAGATGCCCAAGCCACCTCATCTGGCTCCTCTCGATGTGGAGGAGAAGCGGCTCGACTCGGAGCCCCTCCCGGATGACCGAGCTTCTCACCTTATCTCTAAGGGAGAGCCCGGACACCCTGCAGAGAAAACTCATTTCGTCCGCTTGTATCCGGGATCTCGTTCTTTCAGTCACGACCCATAGCTCGTGACCATAGATGAGGGTTGGAACGTAGATCGACCGGTAAATTGAGAGCTTCGCCCTTTGGCTCAGCTCCTTCTTCACCACGACAGACCGATACAACATCCGCATCACAGCAGACGCTGCACCGATCCGCCTGTCGATCTCTCGCTCCCTCCTGCCCTCACTCGTGAACAAGACCCCAAGATACTTAAACTCCTCCACTTGGGGCAAGATCTCCCCCCCGATCCGGAGGGGGCACTCCACCCTTTTCCGACTGAGGACCATGGTTTCAGATTTGGAGGTGCTGATTTTCATCCCAACCGCTTCACACTCGGCTGCGAAACGCTCCAGTGAGAGTTGGAGAGCCCTGTTTGAAGGAGCCAACAGCACCACATCATCTGCAAAAAGCAGGGATGCAATACTGAGGCCACCAAAACGGACCCCCTCAACGCTTCGGCTGCGCCTAGAGATTCTGTCCATGAAGGTTATGAACAGAATCGGTGACAAAGGGCAGCCTTGGCGGAGTCCTACCCTCACTGGAAACGATTCCGACTTACTGCCGGCAATGCGAACCAAACTCTGACATTGGTGGTATAGTGACCGAACAGCCCATATCAGGGGGTTCGGTACCCCATACCCACGAAGCACCCCCCACAGAACTCCCCGAGGGACACGGTCAAACGCCTTCTCCAAGTCCACAAAACACATGTAGACTGGTTGGGCGAATTCCCACATACCCTCGAGAACCCTGCTAAGGGTGTAGAGCTGGTCCACTGTTCCACGGCCGGGACGAAAACCACACTGCTCCTCCTCAATCTGAGGCTCGACTTCCTGACGGTCCCTCCTCTCCAGCACCCCTGAATAGACCTTACCAGGGAGGCTGAGGAGTGTGATCCCTCTGTAGTTGGAACACACCCTCTGGTCCCCCTTTTTAAAAAGAGGGACTACCACCCCGGTCTGCCAATCCAGAGGCACTCTCCCCGTTGACCACGCAATGTTGCAGAGGCGTGTCAACCAGGACAGCCCCACAACATCCAGAACCTTGAGGAACTCTGGGCGGATCTCATCCACCCCTGGGGCCTTGCCACCGAGGAGCTTTTTAACCACATCGGTGACTTCAACCACAGAGATAGGAGAGCCCACCTCAGAGTCCCCAGGCTCTGCTTCCTCCAAGGAAGGCATGTTGGTGGAGTTGAGGAGGTCTTCGAAGTACTCTGCCCACCGGTTCACGTCCCGAGTTGAAGTCAGCAGCGCCCCATTCCCACTGTACACAGTGATAGTGGTGCACTGCTTCCCCCTCCTGAGACGTCGGATGGTGGACCAGAATTTCCTCGAAGCCGTCCGGAAGTCGGCTTCCATGGCCTCACCGAACTCTTCCCATGCTCTGGTTTTTGCCTCGGCGACCACCAAAGCTGCGTTCCGCTTGGCCAGTCGGTACCCGTCAGCTGCCTCTGGGGTCCCACAGGCCATTAAGGCTCGATAAGACTCCTTCTTCAGCTTGACGGCATCCCTTACTGCTGGTGTCCACCAGCGAGTACGAGGGTTGCCGCCACGACAGGCACCAACCACCTTACGGCCACAACTCAGATTGGCCCCCTCAACAATAGAGGCACGGAACATGGTCCACTCGGACTCAATGTCCCCCGTCTCCCCCGGAACATGGGAAAAGCTCTGTCGGAGGTGGGAGTTGAAACTCCTTCTGACAGGGGATTCCGCCAGACGCTCCCAACAAACCCTCACAATACGTTTGGGTCTGCCAGGACGGACCGGCATCTTCCCCCACCATCGGAGCCTACTCACCACCAGGTGGTGATCAGTTGACAGCTCCGCCCCTCTCTTCACCCGAGTGTCCAGAACATGCGGCCGCCAATCCGATAATACAACTACAAAGTCGATCATCGAACTGCGGCCTAGGGTGTCCTGGTGCCAAGTGCACATATGGACACCCTTATGTTTGAACAAGGTGTTCGTTATGGACAATCCGTGACGAGCACAGAAGTCCAATAACAAAACACCACTCGAGTTCTGATCGGGGGGGCCGTTCCTCCCAATCACGCCCCTCCAGGTCTCACTGTCATTGCCCACGTGAGCATTGAAGTCCCCCAGTAGAACAAGGGAGTCCCCAGCAAGAGTACTCTCCAGCACACCCTCCAAGGACTCCAAAAAGGGTGGGTATGCTGAGCTGCTGTTTGGTGCATATGCACAAACAACAGTCAGGACCTGTCCCCCCACCCGCAGGCGGAGGGATGCAACCCTCTCGTCCACCGGTGTGAACCCCAATGTACAGGCACTGAGCCGGGGGGCAATAAGTATGCCCACACCTGCTCTGCGCCTCCCACCGTGAGCAACTCCAGAGTGAAAGAGAGTCCAACCCCTCTCGAGAGGACTGGTACCAGAACCTAGGCTGTGTGTGGAGGCAAGTCCGACTATATCCAGTCGGAACTTCTCTGCCTCACACACCAGTTCGGGCTCCTTCCCTGCCAGAGAGGTGACATTCCATGTCCCAAGAGCTAGCTTCTGCAGCCGAGGATCGGACCGCCAGGGTCCCCGCCTTTGGCTGCCGCCCAGCTCGCATTGCACCCGACCCCTTTGACCCCTCCCACGGGTGGTGAGACCATGAGAAGGGGGACCCACGTTGCCTCTTCGGGCTGAGCCCGGCCGGGCCCCATGGGTGTAGGCCCGGCCACCAGGCGCTCGCCAACAAGCCTCACCTCCAGGCCTGGCTCCAGAGGGGGGCCCCGGTGACCCGCGTCCGGGCAAGGGAAACTGAGTACCATCGATTTTATTTTTCATAAGGGGCTTTGTGAGCCGTGCTTTGTCTGGTCCCTCACCTAGGACCTGTTTGCCATGGGTGACCCTGCCATTGGCATAAAGCCCCAGACAACTTAGCTCCTAGGATCATTGGGACACACAAACCCCTCCACCACGGTAAGGTGACGGCTCACGGAGAGGGGTCTGGGACTAACTAAAACAAATGTAAGGTCCACTCATACAAGCCATTTCAATGATACAGCTTTACTAGTCTTGTCTGCCACAATTTATTTTCACAAGCTACACAGAGCCAAAACAATTGGATGAAAGATCCGCCCGCATACCGCTCCGGAGCTGCGGGTTGCCAACCTCTGATATGTGTTCTGTTCCTCCAATGATCTTCTCAAAAGTCTGCAGGAAGGCATTATAATTGTTTGTCACGGTCCTCACTATCCGTGATTTAAAATTTCATCCAGAAATGGAGTTTCTGGGCAATGTTGAGCAGCGTGCAGACTCAAGAAAACGTGGCATCTTTGTGGACTTTAAAGAAAAATGTGGCAAACCCACTGAGTGATGCAAAAACTATTTCTGCACTCAGATAAGCCTTTCGCAGCCTGAGACAGCACCAGATTCAGTCCGTGTACATTGGCCAGTGTGGCAAGAGTGCACTAATTTGGGCTTTTGTGTATGAATTTGGGCTTTGGGTCCTTGGTAAAAAAGATGACGCCAAAACTCCAACAATTCGTGATACCTGATGTAATCTCTGGAGAAGTTAAAGTGCGTTGTTTTTTTTGGGAGGAGGGCTATGTGGGCGGGGGGTATGCCATGGTCGGCCTATCCCCTGCACAATATCAAGGACATCTGTCTAAAAAGGTAAGGTGAAAAGTGTGCACTCAAATTCTCCTGATTTGCTGCTAACGTTGCAATTGTAATATTGTGAACTGAAAAGTGGACAAAGGTTTTGAAGAAGAATAATCCAGAGTTCAGTATTTGTTCTTTTGGGTGTTCGGTGAGTGAAAAGCACTTGTTGTAGTTCATCGGATTAAATCCGTTTGAGTGGATGTACTTGTGAAATGTCGCAGGTGGGCCCAACAATGCAACCTCAAGGGCATTGGCTCCATGCCAGAGGGCACACTAGCCAACTCGGACATTGCCTCTATTAGTTTGATGGCGAGGACATGTACTTTGTGATTTCAGATATATAGTAGCAAATTTTTCCGCATGTTGACGTAGTCCGTGGGTGTGAAGGCAGGTCTCTGTGTCGAATGCCTAACTCTGTGCTTAGCATGGAGGCGGAAGTAGGATTTGGGCTGATAAAAGGACACAGTTGGAATAGCTTAACTGTTGAGCAGGCTTCTATAGAGTGGTACCTAGGGTGCAGTAGTTTGTCTTCCTGTAATACAACATCGCGTGACCTTCCCCACGTTGAGTAATCCATGTCCATTGTTCTGGTGTCTGTGTTAGTCTTAGAGTTGGAGAGGCTGGGGCGCCGAGCCGGTTAATTAAAAAGAAAAAAAACCTGAATGGGAGCTGCTTTTTTTCTTGTGTATCTCTTGTATTGTTAGTAAATATGAATTTTGTGTGTAAAGGTGAAAGTATTAAGATTAACCTTGAGGAGATTGGATAGTGTCACGTTGCAAGGTGGTGGAGGACACCAAAAAGAAGGCAGGAGGGAGGAGCATTGTGTACTTGACAAATTGTACTAAAACAGAGAAAACTAAAACCAAAACAAAGTCTTAAGAACAAAACAAATCCAAAGTAACAAACAAAACCATGGCAGAAACTAAACACTAGTGATGGGTCCAGCGACACCGATGCATTGACACATGCGCCGGGCTCACAGAGCAAACCACGTGTCGATGCATGTGCTGGCTCATTACGTCACGTGATTGACACGTGAACTGCGTTGACACAGTCCAGGCTTCTAATTGACACACCGGCTGCGTTGACACAGTCCAGGCTGCTAATTGACACATCGACTGTGTTGACACAGTCCAGGCTGCTAATTGACACATCGGCTGCGTTGACACAGTCCAGGCTGCTAATTGACACGTGAACTGCACCTGCATCGGCTGCTTGGCACAGTACAGGCTGCGCCACTTAGTCCAGGGGGCGTCGACTCAGTGCAGAGGGCGTTGACGCAGCAAAAGCCCGCCACACAGTGTTTATAAGGAACACCTGCCGAAACAAGCCAGACCTCACTCACGCTCGCTTGTCGAAGCTCGTGTCAGTGCAGACTTCGTGTTCGTGCCTTGCCTTCCTTGCCGATTATGGAGCAGAGACGCAAATCATCCGCCGTGTGGGACCATTTTGATGTCCTGGAGAATAATGTATTATTTATTTATTTATTCAAATCGCCTTCTGTCGCCGAGAGCCTCTCGGCGAGAGGCACTCGCCGAGTGCCTCTCAGATTATTGGCGTGTTGTTAATCCGAATACATTTCAAGGTAACTCTTAGTTACTTCTTATTCACATTTCATTACAGGTGAAATGTCGAATTTGCCAAGTCAATTCGCCAACAGAAGCACCTCCACCATGCTGAGGCATTATCGGGCCAAGCATGAGAATGAAGTTCGCGATACACCCGGTATTACGCCAGGTATACAAACGTTCACTCGTCTTTTCACGGTTGCTATGTTGATGATTAATTGACAATCAGTAATTATTGGTTGACTCTCCACTCCATGTTTGACAATCAAGGTTCCAGGAAGCAGCTGTACTGGAAGGACCAACACACTTCTTTCCCAAACCTCTCCCACCTCGCAAAGGAGTTCCTTTGTACGCCAGCCACATCCGTCCCTTGTGAGCGTGTGTTCTTCACAGCAGGAGAAATTGCTTGTAAAAGACGCAACAGGCTGAAGTTTAAAACATTGGAGCATCTTATTTTTCTCAATAAAAATGTGAAATCAAAGCCCACAAGCATCCTCATTCAAATGATCTTCACATTATTTGAACACATTGAATGTTGCAAAATGAATGCATGGATGTGAATGATATTGTATACACTTCATCAAATCGATGAATGACCTTATGAAAATGTCTTGGAACAGTTGTAGATGCAAAACCGTGCTGGCAGCTACATAATAGATAATAAAAGAAAAATATCCCAAACCATCGGGATCCTCCCAAAACTAAGGATGTGCTGAATAAGAAATCCTTGTACACACTTTTATTACTTCCATATTTGACCTATTGTGTGGAAATATGGGGAAATGCCAGTAAAACACCGTTTTAAAACGACAATACAAAGCAATCGGAACAATCACTGGCTCCAAATACAGAACCCACAAATCCACTGTTTATCAAATTAAACAATGAAATCTCATGACCTGGTTGACTTCAAAATCGCCCAATTAATGTACAAAGCAAACAATAACCTTTGCCAAAACATCCAGAAGCTTTTTAAAACTCGAGAAAGTTGTCATAATTTAAGGGGTACTAACCTATACAGAAAAATCCAAAACACTAACAAACATCACGCAAAGGAGTGTATCTGTAATAGGTGTAAATCTGTGGAATGAGTAACTCTCTTGCTGAGATTAAAAATGAATTTGAGAGTAGTACAAGACAACTACACAAATCAGAATTAAGCTAATAAATTCGATACACCCATGAAATATAGCAATACATCAGGAATACATTGATGAGATTATTTAATATATTAATGAAATGTAGCATCCATTATGAATATGAGAAAATCGACATATACTTGTGCTCCAATGAGTATGTACTGTATATACAAACCTAAAGTTGTAAAAATGTATAAGTACAGCATACATAAGGGTAAAAGCATTTGTTGATATGTAGACTTTCTTTTCTATTTTGAAAAATGATCAATTCATATATAAGAAGGGGTAGGACTCTAGGGTTTTTTTACTTCTTTCTACTCCTTTGAACACATATTTGTGATGATGACTATTTTCTTTTCCTTTTTTTATATCTTACCTTCACTTTTTGCCAATTTATTACCGAATTGTATATTTTATATGTTCAATATACAAAAAAATTATCAGTCAGTTCAGTCTGTTGAGTGGGTTGGATGCAGGGATCTTGAAGGTCCAGCAGGTGGCAGTGGTCAGTGACACAGTATCAGCACAGTATCAACACAGTGTGTCAGTGTGTCGACACGCCTCATGAGGCCTCATGGACCCATCACTACTAAACACTCTCAATAACAAAAACATGACCGAAACATGACTGACCAAACAAACATGACGGTAGCCAACAGCAACAATGACTGAGTGTTCGGGTGGGAGTCCTTTTATAAAACTAATAATTACATAACGACTAACAGGTGTGCAGCTGCAGGGGGAGCCCTACAGTGCCATCTGTTGGTCCCAAACCAAATCATGACAGATAGAGATGGGCTGATGAAGCCTTGTGAAGCTTTTGAGGCCATTGCCATATTGATTCGGAAAAAAGTCAAAGCCTCAAAGCTTTATAAAATAGACCACACAGATGACATTTGGTCGTCGGTTAGGCTCTTAGTAGCTACAGTCGTCAAAGTGATTCGATTAAATTGATTTGTATTCCAACATATTACCAATGCATTCAGTCTTACACTTGTCTTGTGTCCGTCTAATGATCATCATGTATGCATTTTTAGCTTTGCAACATTCTGACTAATATGGTTCAAAGTCATGTCCTTTTACCCATTAGATTTGAATAAACATGATTTGGATATGACATAACTAACTGTAAGTGTGTCTTTTTGGTGTAAAATGTTTGTAAAAATCAATCCATAGTCATTCAATAGATTGTTTTATGACTACATTCAGCATATCTTAATGCCTTTAATGTGTGTGAAGGGACTGCTTGTTGCACAACTCAGCCTGACTATGTCATTTAAGGAAGGAAGTAAGCATTGTAATATTGTTTCCTGCTTGCTTTATCACATTCTGTTGTGTGTTCTGCATCAAATTTAAAAGACATTGAATGTGGGCTCTTTTGTTGAAAAGTCATCAGGCCTATCACCTCCACAAAATATGGTGCCGATTGTTGTTTTATTTTTACACATTGAATTGGATGATAGCGGGGATATGCACATGAATTTTGGTGGCAATTGGTTGTGGCTTTCAGAGGCTAATATTTTTTTAGACTCCATAGGGAGGCAGCCAGCGAGCTCCCGGAGCTAACTGGCTAACAACGGGGGATTGGCAATGAAAAATGCTTGCAATATCAACATTTTTGAAAGCAAAGACAATTTACAATTTTGGTATTTTAGCAAGAAACATGCCCATATGCTTTTGCGGGCCACATAAAAGGATGTGGCGGGCCGGATCTCGCCCCCGGGCCTTGAGTTTGACACCGGTGCTTTAAATAGTGGCAAACTGGAACTGTTTCACACATTCTTCATAAAATGCCACAAGATTTGTTTGAGGGCAAATAAAGAACCCTAGCAGGCCGATTTATTGAATAAAAGTGACTTTACGAAGGAGAGACATTCTATTGAGTCATAGTTGCAATCAAAACGGTGAGTCCCAATCTATTTTATTTAAATTAAGAATCTCGCAGTGCTTGCAGTGGCAAAATCTACTTGCTCCAAAAGATCTGATGGCCACAGCAGATTTTCACACTTCGCTGATTTTAAATAGAAGTGTGCATGCGTGCGCACGTGTGTGTGGACTTGCTGTATGTGAGCTGATGAAAGCAGTAAATGCCCTGGATGCTTCACTGTGTTTTGTTACCGCTCACTGGGTGACAGTGGTGCCCCATTCAACTAGCCCAGAAGATTGGAGACATTTCCATTGCTTTCGAGTAGCTTCCCGCAAGTTTCCAATGCAGGATAAGCGGCAGGTCAGACACGTATATGTACTTGTTCATGTAGGCGGACCAGCCCGGCCCATTGTTGGGAGAGCTACACCGCAGCCAGGGTGTACTCACGGGGAACTTATTATTTTGGCATTTTTAAACGACAGTCACAAAATATGTCCCTTGTCCTGGCAGCGCTGGACAAGCTGGCATATTTTCTGTCTCTCATAGGGTTTTGTGTCAGCGTGTCTTCCAGCTGGCTCAAATGATTCTTGAGTCAGAGCCAGCAATCTTCTAAATTACAGTATGATTCCTGAGGTTTAGGGTTTGAGTAAAATGATTTTTGATCAACACCTGGACATCTGACACTCGTGTGTTCAACTCTTCTGTCTTCACTTGAGCCTTTTTTTGTTCAAGTGCAGTTTATTAATGTTGTTATTCTTTACTGTAGGTGTGATCAAAGAAGAAGGATCCGAACCAACCATCACAATGCGAAGGTGCCTAGAGTTATGCCACGTGTTTGCATTGGTGCTGTGTATGTCAGCCAGGGAGGACTTTGACTGGGCGAAGACTGAAAGAACATCTTTCTATTATGGGACCTTCCCAACAGGTAAGTGTCCAAACATCAACCTCCTTTTACCAATCCTAAATGTCAAGGAGTAGCGAATGTCTTTTGCATAGTTGTTTCAGGCATTTTCAAAACCATGGCAGTTTAACTGGACATTTTCAAAATGCTAACAAAGTCCACAACAATGGACTCAAAATATCCTACAATTATTCAATTCGTGAAACAATTCTTAAAAAACAACAACAAAAATCGCTGTTAATCATCAAATATACTGTATATTTTTGATGAAACACAGGGGCAGGGCACTGACAAATTAACAAAACACATTAAGTATAAAATGTTTTGAAATAAATGAAAAAAAAACATTGGGGGCAAAAAAGTGTAAAAATGATACCGGTTTGCATTTGGATCATACCAAATCACAAAGTATTTACATTTTGACTTGTTTTAACATCAGTATTGCACCAATAATTTAATAGTGTACAAAGTCAATATTATTCGATCTTTCTTTGTGCAAGTAAATAAAAGTTCCCAAATCACCAAGTCATTTGTTTTGGAACCTGCCATGCGACTTCACACTGTTAGAGATGATCTGGAATACGACTAAGTATAATCATCAACTGTCAGAGAAGATGGCAATAAGTTCAACAGAATGAATATGAAATACCGTATTTTCCGCACTAAAAGGCGCTTTGGAATGTAAGGCACACCTTCAATGCATCGCCTATTTTAAACCTGTGTTCATGTATAGGGCGCACCGCATTATAAGGCGCATAGAATAGGAGCTTCAATAGTGGCTTCGGAAAAATACGGTAATTAATCATTTGTATTAAAACTGAACTATATAAATACTCATAGGCCGGGGTGGGCTGTCACTCGTGAATTTGGGGAAAATGACACGTCATTGACTATTTTTCAGCGCATTACAGCCGGCGGCTAAAACCAGGACCACACACGTTCGTCGAAGAATATTACTGGCCGAATATTGGCCCCATTACGTCTCTCCTCTCAGACTTCAGTCTCATAATTTCCAATGCAAAAGTATCAAAAAATCTACCTTCACAAAGGTAATACTGCAGTACTAATTAAACAATATGCAGATTGTAGTGGCTGAGGAAGTAGCTAAGCTAAATAGGGCAAACAAAGTCTTTGAAGCACAACATTAACAATCATTTGCCTATGATGAAAAATTAAGCAAAAGAGTAACTCGAGTGATTTTCTCTGCAGGTTTTACCTGGGGGGCAGGCAGTTCTGCTTATCAGACCGAGGGAGCTTGGAATGTCGATGGCAAGGGAATGAGCATCTGGGACGCATTTTCCCATAAAAAGGGGAAAATATTTCAAAATGAAACTGGGGATTCCTCGTGTGATGGGTACTACAAATGTAAGGTGAGAAAGCCCTAAAATGAATATTCAGTGTTTAAGAATGTCTGGAGCGGTGCAATATTGTTCCTCACTTTTGTCCCTTCATTACACTGATTGTAAATGCATCGAAGACACCAAACCTTAGACAAATGAACCCGGGTGGGTTGTGAAAGTCTGCTGAACCTTTTTCATGCCCCCTGATGGCCTGATAACATGATAAGCTGTCCACTGTAGCAGCCACTGTCCCTGAAAGGGTTAAAATACTTCACACTTAACCTTTAATGTATTTCTTTTTCTGAAAAAAAAAAGCAAAAATGTGACATTGTAATGTTTGCTGTTTTGTTTTAAGGATGACATTAACTTAATGAAAGACATGAAGCTGAATCATTATCGTTTCTCCATCTCCTGGCCAAGAATTTTACCAAGCGGAATCAAAGGTAATGTATACGTCTCTGTGTGCCCTGCGATTGGCTGGCAACCGATTCAGGGTGCCCCCCGCCTACTGCCCGAAGATGGCTGGGAAAGGCTCCAGCACCCCCGGGGACCGTTGTGAGGATAAAGCAGATCAGAAAATGGATGGATGGATAGATTTTGTTCTTCGTGCATCAACTTAAAACAAGCACATGAAATGCAATTGTAAATATAATGTTGCAAAGGCATGTTTTCTTTTTTAAAGTGAAGAACGTATCAAATGATTGACTTCATTACTGGCCATGTGACTGTATGAATCTGTTTCAGGTGAATACGTCAATGAAAAAGGAATTAAATATTACAATGACCTGATCAACATGTTGCTGGAAAATAAGATCACACCCATTGTTACTTTGTATCACTGGGATTTACCACAGGTTGACAACAAATCGATGACATTTGTTTTGAATTTTGGAAAAATTGATTACAACCTGAAAAAAAAAAAGAAAAATATCTGAAATGTTTTTACCCCCCCCCAGGCGTTACAGGACAAATATGGTGGCTGGCAGAACGTCAGCATGGTCAAGTACTTCAACGACTTTGCCAATTTATGCTTTGAAAGGTTCGGCAGCCGAGTGAAGTATTGGATCACATTCAACAATCCCTGGGTATGTAAAAGCAAAGATGACACGTTGCCTTCCCTGCCATGAAATGGAATTGTCATAGAAGGGCTTGTGTTTCCAGTCGATTGCTGTGGAAGGATATGAAACGGGGGAACATGCACCAGGCTTGAAGATGAAAGGAATGGGAGCTTACAGAGCTGCACACCATATCATCAAGGTATTTCGTTTCAAGTGTTGTGTCTTTGCACAAGGCACGGGACGCACTTTCGCAGCGTGCTAACTATCGTAGCTCACGTGTACCGTTTAAAAATGCTTTTCTTGGGCGCCCAGAGTCCCATTGTTAGCAAGTACCCTTGGTGAATCGTACATGGAAGGCAGCTGTTTAAAATATATATATATTTTTTAACAACAACCCAGTCAGGTGGGTTGTTGTTGTTGACATTCCGCCCTGCGAATAGAAACGTGTGTCGCGGGCTGTGATGCAAATATTCGTTGACGAAATGTTGACATTTATTTATTCAACACATTTTTACACCATCGGAAAACGTTAGTAATGTTTGTGTCATGTTTTCTTCTGACAGAAACCATATGAAAACAAAAAATATATTTCCCTCCCATGTTTTTCCATTTTCAAAGATTTTTTTAAAAGCCCCACGGAGCCACTGGGGGGGGGGGGGGCGCTAAAGAGACGCATTTGGCTCGAGAGCCGCGTGTTGCCGATCCCCGGTCTAGGTCAATAACAAAACCCTAAAAAGTCATTGCAATGACACGTGGAGCATCAGAGAGACCCCTACTAGCCAGACCTGTTGAAAATATGCAAGCACATCAATGTGACATTCGCATATGGAACAAAACAGTCTGTATAATATCCGTTTGCATTTATTTGCACAGAACGGATATGTTCTGTTATGCTGCAATAAGTTAGTCTTGTTCTGACATTGATTATTTCTCCTATATTCGGAGAGTAATACATTTGCCTGTCAAATGCTAAAATTGTTACCACACACACACACACACACACCACACACACGCACAGTGGAGTTGGGGCTGTGTGTGTATGTTTGTGTGTGTGCAGGAGGAACCAGATGTTGTAGAGCCTTTTTTTCTGCCATGGACTGGTTCATTATATTTTATTATAATTTCAATGGACTGGCCACCATCAATTAAATTCTTGCCATGGCGATCAAGTCCATTTAGGGCAGGGGTGCCCATTAGGAAGATCCTGATCTACCGGTAGATCTAAGACAGGTCCCAAGTAGATCAGAGGAGTGTCGAGAAGAAAAAAAACAAACAACCATTTGTGTGTCTTTGTACATGTTATTAATATATTTTTTTGTGTTCATATACACTGAACATTAATCATATTATCAGTCTCATTTTCACTAAAAAATATTTAAAAATTTAAAATAAAGGTAAATCTTAAATTTACGGTGGCGCGTGATTATGTCACCGCTGTTAGCGCTCAGCAGTTTGCAATTGCAGCTTGTGATCAGAGCTGTTGCGCTCTATCTTTTATCGTCATGATTCTCATTCAGAGTTTGCTTCGTGTACAATTCACCGAGGGCATGAGCAAAGAATAGGAATCTAGGAGGGCCCAGGGAAGCACTTTAAAACGGTACGTGTGAGCTACGATAGTTAACAAGCTGCAAAAGTGCGTTGCATGCCTCCGTTTCAGACTGTTTCTCATCATGGCGTGCACACGCGTGCGCGCGCGTGTGTTTGTGTGTGTGTGTGTGTGTGTGTGTGTGCGCGCGCGCATGTGCGCGTGCCGGTAAGGGTAGATCCCGTAAGGTTAGTTGATCGAAAAGTAGATCTTCGATCCAAAAAGTTTGGGCACCCCTGATTTAGGGCATATATATTTCCGCGACAGGATTTATATTAAATTTTTTAAAAATATCTCTGCGGCCCGGTAGTCCAGTGGTTAGCACGTGGGCTTCACATTTCAGAGGTACCGGGTTCAATTCCAGCTCCAGCCTCCCTGTGTGGAGTTTGCATGTTCTCCCCGGGCCTGCGTGGGTTTTCTCCGGGTGCTCCGGTTTCCTCCCACATTCCAAAAACATGCATAGCAGGCTGATTGAACACTCTAAATTGTCCCTAGGTGTGAGTGTGAGCGTGGATGGTTGTTCGTCTCTGTGTGCCCTGTGATTGGCTGGCAACCAATTCAGGGTGTCCTCTGCCTGCTGCCCGAAGGCAGCTGGGATAGGCTCCAGCACCCCCCGCGACCCTAGTGAGGATCAAGCGGCTCGGAAGATGAATGAATGGATGGATGAATGAAGGCCGGTACGGATAATGGACCGCGGAAGTGTCGTAGGGGGCCTGTGCCCCAGTATAGCTCTATGCTTAGCAAAAGACCCGGCAAACATTTTGATAATCAATTTATCGTTTCGACACCTTGTTTAATTGAAAATTGTCCAAAACTTCCAAATTTCATCTTCTCAAAAGTCAATATTCTCAAAATTCTCTCAACAGGGGATTTTTTTGCGTTGAATTCAATGAATACATTTACAATCATCTGACTGACTTTGGTGATTAACTCTTGCACGTGGAGATCTGAACATTTCTATTTGTTTTACCACAGGCACATGCGAAGGTGTGGCACACATATGACAAGGGCTGGAGGAGCAAACAGAAAGGTATCAAGCAACCAGAAACCAGATGACTCACAACGGTCACATCATTTTTTACTGCAGGGTGGAAACCTCTCATACCCAAACTTGGTTAATTTCTTCTTTTTCCCCACCCAGTTATACTAGCGGACTTATTTGGGTCTGTTTATTTTAGAAACACACTTTTTTCCCCGTCTTCCTGAAAAGTGACATTTTATATATGGAGACATGAGGATTCCGCTTGACGTCATCATGACACAAAAATATTTGTGCGCTTAGGCCTAGTCGGAATCTCGCTGACAGCTGATTGGGGTGAACCAGTGGACGCCAGCAACCAGAAAGATATTGAAGCAGCCGAGCGATACATCCAGTTCTACTTGGGATGGTTTGCCACACCCATCTTCAGGGGAGACTACCCTCAGGTTATGAAAGAATACATCGGTACGCCTTGCTCACGTGCTACGGGCTACTTACTGCTCATTTTTACTCGGTATTCATTTGTCCTTTCACCAGTTAGGTGAAATATTTGCAGTGACAGAGATCACGGGATTTCAATGTTGCTTTTCGACTAGGCCATTTAGATGTGATGATATTGTGGAATGTAGATGGTGAAATCCCTAAATTTCTTACAATTCCATGTTGAGAAACATTGTTCTTAAACCGTTGGATTATTTGCTCACGCAGTTGTTCATAAAGCGGTGAAAACTTACCCCGTCCTGACTTGTGAACAACTGAAGCTTTCGGGCGGGGGGCCTATCATGACACTTTCAAGTTAACTTGTTCATCCGTAGAACGTGGCAAACATTTTTTAAAGCTTTTTTTCTTCTTTTTATTTTTATTTTTTAGCAATCCTCAACTATCTTTTGTTTCCCCTCTCCCAATTTTCTGGGAACGCATAGGAGGCATCAAATTGAACATGATATTTACAACAACCACAAAAAAAAAGTTGATCAGTTTCAACATGACATAATTTGTCTTTGTAACATATTCAATTAAAGATAGTTTGAAGAGGCTTTTCAAATCATTGTAGTTCTGTTTGCATTCATATTTTACACAACGTACCCACTTCATTGAAATTGGGGTTTGCATCGTTGTAAAAGTCAGAAATTAAAACTGAGAGTCTAAACTTTAATCAGGTTTATTTCACCACTGTGATGGGATAAGGAGTGTCCCTGTCCAAATTCTTTTGGACCTTACTGGATATCCTCTCACCATAAGGCAGGAAGAGTGGCCAACAGGGCCTCGGAGCTTCGCGGCTCCCCGTGTTCTCAGCGCAGGAAAAGAGTGACATCAGGGGTACCTGTGACTTCCTGGGCCTCGGGCACTTCACGACTCGCTACGTGACGCAAAAAAATTATCCATCAAGCATTGGGGACAGCTACTTTGCAGATCGGGACCTGGCGGAGCTGGTTGACCCAAAGTGGCCCGACCCTGGCTCCGAATGGCTCTACTCTGTGCCTTGGGGCTTCAGACGCATGTTGAACTTTGTCAAGGTACACAACAAAACTGCATCGTAGAACATAACTCAGATGTGAACATTGCTTCTGATTACACTCAACAAAATAAGTAACTCACTGTATTATTAAACATAATGAAACCCTCCATGGCGGCCCGTTAGTCCAGTGGTTAGCATGTCGACTTCACAGTGCAGAGGTACCGGGTTCAATTGCAGCTCCGGCCTCCCTGTGTGGATTTTGCATGTTCTCCCCAGGCCTGTGTGAGTTTACTCCGGTTTCCTCACACATTCCAAAAAACATGCATGGCAGGCTGATTGAACACTCAAAATTGTCCCTCGGTGTGAATATGAGTGTGCATGGTTGTTCGTCTCTGTGTGCCCTGCGATTGGCTGGCAACCGGTTCAGGGTGTCCCCCGTCTACTGCCCAATGACAGCTGGGATAGGCTCCAGCACCCTCCGCGACCCTCGTGAGGATAAAGCGGTTCGGAAGATGAATGAAACCCTCCATCCATCCATTTTCCGATCCTCTTATCCGCACAAGGGTCACTGGAGCCTATCCCGGCTATCTTCAGGTCGTAGGCAGGGGACATCCTGAACCAGTCGCCAGCCAATTGCAAGGTACACACAGGCGAACAACCATCCACGCTCATGCTCACACCTCGGGACAATTTAGAGTGTTCAATCAGCCTGTTTTTGGAATGTGGGAGGAAACCGGAGTACCCGGAGAAAACCCACGTAGATCCGGGGAGAACATGCAAACTCCAGAGTTGGAATTGAACCTCTGCATCGACTGTGAGGTCAATGCACTAACCAATGGACCACCGGGCCACCCAGATAATAAAACGTTTAAAAATAAAATAAATAAACAAATAAAGGTGAAATATTAAGCCTTTGAGGGACAGCGGTTAGCACCGCCGGAGAGGGCCGGCGCGGAGGCAAAATGCGTCTGCGAGAGTGGCGTCGGCGCATGATTACTGCAGTTATCGTGTTATCAGGTTACAGGGTGCATGAAAGGGTTACACCCATTTCAAGGACACATGCTTCATACAATGGCAAGGGCAGGACAATGTGCCACATATTTGGAACTCTCTCCCACAGAGTCAGTACGGAAACCCGATGATCTACGTGACAGAAAATGGTGTGTCAGAAAAGACGCTGTGCACCGACCTGTGTGATGACTGGAGGATGCAGTACTTCAAAGACTACATCAATGAGATGCTTAAAGGTGAGGCCACTATGCTGAAGATAGCACACCATTCCTGTAAACCTTTTTTGATTGATTTGTGTTCCAGCTGTAAGAGATGGGGTGAATGTGAAGGGCTACACCGCCTGGTCTCTCCTGGATAACTTTGAGTGGGATGTCGGTTACTCCGAGAGATTTGGCCTCTACTATGTGGACTTCAGGAACAAAAATAAACCACGGTACCCAAAGGCTTCAGTCCAGTACTATAAACGCATCATCAGCTCGAATGGCTTCCCCAGTCAGAGAGAGGTAACGACACACACCACGTTTCAGATGATTTCTCCATGAGACCGTACGGGATTCATTGAGGTTCGGCGATTCCTACAGGTGGAGAGTTGGAAGAGGAAAGCAATCGAGACATGTTCTTCCAGCAATCAGCTCCTGGCAGCAGGTAAGCACAATCCAGCACTTGAATTTTATTTTTGTATTTCTTTTTTACAGCCGGGACTGATAAACCAAATGGAACCAAACACAAACTTGTTACTTTGCTTTCTAATGGGGATTTTCTTTGCTTTGCCCCTCCAGCTAGAAGAAAATCCCAGGGAGGTCAGGAACATTCAGGATTGCAAAAGACTTGGCCAGTTCATGATGAAGTTTAGGTACAAGTGTTGAAATCGCAGATCTACACCATTCTCCCAGCAAACTTACTTGATTTTACTTGAATATTAACATGCAGCACATCGATGGGTTTCATAATAGCATTAGAAAAGCAATTGACCAATACATACATAGCGATTCCTGTTGAATGACTTTGGCTAATGCAAGATTTTCATCTCACGTTCACAATATCGCTCATAGTTCACGCAATCCAAAATATTACAGTTTAGAAAACATAATATATGATAATGACAACAAATGACCTTCTATTATTTAAGTACTTTAAACGCTTCATTATATGCATTATCGGTCAAATGTTTTGACATACGGTACCGTCTCCTTCAATCACATGAGTAATTTGTCCTAAAACATTTTAACTGACAACAGCATACAGATACTTGAGGTCCACATGCATCAGTGATGCAATTGGGCTTTCTTAAGAGAAGATAATCTTCAATTTTGATTGACTTTGTGACAGAGATATCGAATATTGATTTTTACGGTTGTAATTTGCTGTGTCGTCACATCAGGAGAGACGACTTTCTGACGTTCAGTCAACTTCATTTAATTGCATGAGAAGGTCAAAATAGAAGTGATTCAGTGTTGTTTAGAGGAACTTCAAATTCAATAATGAACATTTGTGAAATGAACTCCTCTTTGAGAGTGCAGATCTTAACTGAGACTTTACTGTCTTTTGAAAAGACAGTAATGGAAACACAGCTCATGTTGAATCTTGGTCAGCGAGTACATGTTAATTATTTACTACAGATCATTTGAATATCTTTAGCAGTCTGGAGGGAATATGAAGGCAACATTTGATTTGAAATCTCAATTTATTTCATGTTAATTTAGCATGTGCAGGACAGAAGACAGCTCAGTGAAAAACAGTGAGCAACATTTCGAATAAATAAGAGTCATCTCATCAGAGCTTTTTTTTAATTAAAGCTAAGAATGAAGACCTGTGGATCGCCAAAGGTTGCTGACGTTTCGGTCTCTCTTCTTCTATGTGTTTCAGATCCACTGATTGGCCACATGGAGATGGTGACGGAGATTGTGGTTCCCACCGTGTGTACGCTGTGCATCCTCCTCGGTGCAGTCTTCCTCATGTTCCTGCTGCAAAGACGCTTTTGAGACACTCACAGATCCCCCTTGACATGATCAGACCTCAGTGGCCCTGGAGAAATGAATTAGGCCAATCTGAGAATGAGTCAGAATCAGAAACACATACATAGTCATCAGAATTGATTGATATGGTACGCGTGTCTCGATGTTCTCTTTTGAATAAACTTTTCAAACTCTAAGTGGGATATAAAAATAGCCTCCAACTGTCACGATCTGTCTGCGAGAGTGAATTAAAGTTTGCTATTTGATTTAGAAATGAGAACACCATGGTTGTGTTGACTGGTTTTATTTGCAACGAATGGAAACAACTGCGGTGGCCCGGTGGTCCAGTGGTTTGTGCCTCGACCTCCCAGTGCAGTGGTACTGGGTTCAATTCCAGCTACGGCCTCCCTGTGTGAAGTTTGTATGTTCTCCCCCCTGCCTGCGTGGTTTTTCTCCGGGTACTCCGGTTTCCTCCCACATTCCAAAAACATGCATCACAGGCTGATTGAACAGTCCAAATTGTCCCTTGGTGTGAGTGTGAGCGCAAATGGTTGTTCGTCTATGTGTACCCTGCGAGTGGCTCGCCAGCAGTTCAGGTTATACGCCGCCTACTGCCTGAAGACAGCTGGGAAAGGCACCAGCAATCCCCATGACCCTTGTGAGGATAAGCGGATCGGAATATGGATGGAAACAACTGCCTTTCAAACTTGTAAGACCAAAAACTGAACAAAAATATAAAAGTGATACGTATGATTTTGCTTCAGTTTTTCATGATCTGAGTAAAATAAATGAATAAATAAATAAAACAACTTTTTTTTTTATCAACACAAAATGCCTGCTTCTCTCACTTATTGGCAACAAATCCTTCTACATGTATGTATTAATCATAAGCAGTTCTCCTTTGCTTGAGAATTCCATTCACCTCAGAGATGTGGCACAGCAAGCTACACACAGACTCCCACACTGCAGACTTGTCCTTTTATTGTGGAGCACCGAAGGCACACCTGTACAATAATCATTCGATCAAATCGGGATCTGTTTGTTTGTTGCAACACTGAGTTTAATAAAACAGACTTGTGTTTAAAAAAAAATCTCATGCCAAAAAGTCAGTAAATTCATCATTCCACTATTTTTTTTTTAATCCGCTTATCCTCCCAACGGTCATGGGGCGTGCTGGAGTCCACCCCAGCTATCTTTGAGCAGGGGGACACCATGAACGGGTTGCCAACCAATCGCAGGGCACACATAGACGAACAGCCATCCACGCTCACACTCACACCAAGGGACAATTTAGAGTGTTCCATTAAGCTGTTTTTGGAATGTGGGAGGAAACCGGAGGACCCAGAGAAAACCTGGGCAGGCCGGAGTCGGGATCGAACCCGCAACGTCTGCACTGTGAGGCGGACGTACTAACCAGTCTCCCACTTGACCATCGAGTCAGTAAATTCTGTTTGTCAAATGATGGTGTAAAAAATGGAGCGTCTGGCTTTGACTGGGAAACGATGGGTCACGCAGTCAACGCTTAAGCCTAGTCCCAGTTTTTGTTTGCAACGGCCTTCACCCTGGGCGGGTTGAACCGGCTTCTTCTTTGGCGCGCACGACATCCCTGATCATGGCGGCCCAAGCGCGGCGATCCTGTGCCAGGTCAACCGACAGCTTCAGCCAGTCCCGGTTCCACCGTCTCAGACCCACCACCAAGGGGCCGGAAAGATACGCGAGGTCTTCTTTCATCGTGGTGGCCCAGGTCTTGACTTGTCCACCACGCCGCTTGCGCCAGGCTGGCAAAGGAGCAGGAAGGAGAACATCCCTGATCAACTCTCCCTCCTGGTGGCGTGCCGCATGCCCGAACCAACGGAGTCGGCGTTGCAGGAGACACGCTGGTAAGGGTAAGTGGAATGGTAAGTGGAATGGTAAGGTGCGCTGGTAAGTGGAATGGTAAGGTGCAGGCAGCGACGAAGGTCAGCAGTGGGGACCCGGTCCGATCGGCGGCGGCGGAGAATACGGCGGATGCAATCGTTATCAAAGACTTCCAGCTTGCGCTGGTCAGCCACTCTCATAGGCCAGGTCTCACAGCCAAAAAGCAGGATGGTCCGCACGATCGCCTGGTAGACACGCCCCTTTGTCACTGCCGAGATCTCGCGCCGACCCCACAGATGGCGTTGTAGGCGCACGAAGGCGGATCTGGCAGCCCCGATGCGATGCACGACTTCTGCTTCTCCTTGCCCCGACGGAAGCACAGAGCAGCCGAGATATGTGAAGGAATCGTTTTCCAGGGTCACGCCCTCCAGTGACAGTGATCGTTGGTCAGCTGGGTTGGTGAGGGAGGACATGATCTTGGTCTTCGAGGCGTTCATGCGCATTCCAACGGTCAGGGCCGTTCGATGGATTTTCATCAGCGCGTTTTCAACTTCCTCGAACGTGTTTCCAAGTAGAGCGATGTCATCTGCGTATGCCAGGTCCGACACTGCGACATCTCGGCCGACCCTCACACCCTCAAAGCCATGGAGAGCAGTGTTAAGCCTAGTCCCAGGCTAACTTTCAATCAGGTGCACTTATTTCAAAATAATCATTGATTTTATCTGTTCTGGATTAAACAAAGACAATTTCAAAAAGGTGGATTAGAGCTACTCTAGGACCAAAATGAAATATTCATCCTGCAAAGTGGCGGCTTTAACTTCATTTTAATACTGTTTATGAAAGGGAGCGCACAGATGGTTTGGGAGCATGTAGTATTTGCTATATCTAAATGAAGACCAATATCTGCTACAGAAAACAGCCAGACAAATACTCGTGGGTAGGAGTCATCGGTTAGATGAAAGAACTTTCCGAGACCGCTTTCGTATGTACAAAGAAGTACAGAACTGGATTTAACCGCTTTGCTTGAGCATAGACTTTCTTCCATAACTCAAAGAGGAAGGCCAGTACCCAGTTCTCTCCAGGGTCTGATCACTTTTACATTCTTGGAACTTTTCATCGTGAAACTGGTGATTGGTGTGGTGCCAGTGAAGCAACATTGTGTAGAGTAGTTCGGAATGTCTGCAGTGCCACTTGTGAACTGAGAAATTTGTACATGAAGTTCCCTGATGCTGCTGAGCAAGAGAGCTATAAAGTGTGATTCTACAAATATAGGAACTTCCCAGGAGTGAATGGCTGTACCGATGGATGTCATGTTAGAATCAAGTGTCCACCAACTCCTGATGCTGAGGAGAACAGGAAGCGTAAGAACTGGTTTTCCACTAATGTTCAGGCTGCATACTGACTGCACACTTCCAATTTAGACTTTTTAAACATTGTTGCCCGTTGGAAAGGAAATTCTTCATTGCGTGCTCAGTTTGAGAGAGGTTAACATAGTGGACGACAACTTGGTGGCAGTGAATATTCTCAGAGTTCATATTTATTCCCACCATGGTCACATCCCATAACACCTTAGCAGCAAGTATACAACAGAGCTCAGATTCGCACTAGAGGTTGAGTGCATGTTTGGAGGGTGGAAAAATCGATTTCCACTCTTTATGCAATATACTTTGTTTTGAGCCAAGAAGATGCCGCAAGGTCATCAATGCTATAGCTGTGCTGCTCAACTATTTGAAGTAGCAGGATTGTCCTGACCTTCCAATAGAAGACCAGAATGATCCACGTGCCCATGCCTGTGACAGCAAATAACCAACGAGAATTTGCACTCAGAGCCGCTTTCACATTGCAGCGCTTGAGTGAGAAAATAGATACATTTCACCGTGGAATGCATTGATTATGGTTTGCTTTTGCCTTAATAGTGTTCAGTGTAGACAACATATGTCTATGTATAGTGGTGAAAAATTAAATGAGAAACTCAACCAAGGTTGTTCTAAAATGTAGGCTGTGGTGACTCCAATAAATACTTGTCAAATGAGAAAAAATATATAATTTCACAATGTATTTCATTTCTTTACAAAGGTGTCTCGTGCATCTTTCTTTGAACTGCTCTCGCTTCTAATTTCATATCTAATTCAACCTGTAGAATTCTCATTTTCATCTCACGCTCTTCTTCTTACACAAGCAACCTTCATGTCCTCTTTCACTACACCCATACACCTCTTTGGTTTTACTCTCGGCCTCCTGCCTGGCAGTTTAAGACTCGACATCCTTCTCCCAATATTCTCTCTCCTTTGGACATCTCCAAACCATCTCAGCCTGGCCTCTCTGACTTTCTCTCCAAAACCTCTAAAACCTCTCCAAAACCTAAAAAAATATGCAAGATACGCTCATACAAGACACCAGTGAATGACCCAGCTTTGTTCGTCTGACTTAGGCCTACTCCTGGCTTCATAAAAGCCTTGTCAGTGAAACCAGGCCTATATTATTATTACCGGTATATCTTCGACTCCAAGCAGCAGAGTTAAGGAACCTCGACGATCGTCTCACTGTTCCACATTCAATATGGCGGGGACGTCAACGTATAACTTTGTGAGTAAAATGTTATCTATAAAGGTCTATAAAAAATGGGTTCATACCGGAAGTTGTTGTCGGAATTGTCCGTATGTTCTTTTGCGGCGTTCGCTGGTTTGGCTGACAGGTAAGGCATATCTTTCTAAATTGTGCTGTATTGCATGTTAAATAGTTGCTTTGAGTTCAAGTCAGTGCGTGCCGGAACGCTACATTTGTTTTCCAAACATACGTTCAACGCGAACGTAGCTGTTTCTGTCAAATTTAGCGTGGAAGCCATCTCTTAAGAATTGTGTTGTGATTTTGTGATTATAAGAAATTATATGTGAACAGCAGAGTGGTGTAAAATGGCAAATGCACGTGGTGGTGTCATATAAACAGCAAGAGCATTTAAGCCTTTAGCTTCTTATCCTTGTTTGGTTCCCGCCATGATGCTGGGGCGGAAGTGGGGGTTGCGCATTGCTCACCCACTACTGCGCATGCGTGATTGAAAGGTTCCGTTAGCTATGTTATTTGCCAAAATGAAAAGGTTGTACTGTAATCAATTTAGTGTCTCTGTGATGTTTTTTGGATGTTAATTTTGTTTTTCTTGTAAATTTTTTGACAGTGTAACTCAACCTCTATCTCTAGTCATTTCATGTTTAGATTTGACAAAGACTCATAAATAGGAATACGATTTAATTTGATATCTGTCTTACAGTCTTTTACTTTCTTGCTACTTAGTACAAAGATTCTGCATTTAAGTTTGAGCACTATTCAGACACAAAATAATAAAATGGGCATTTGACTGTCTTCTTTTTCAGTGAGTCCATGACTTCAAATTATGTATACAAGACAATACATTCAGATTTATATAGCGCTTTCACAACAGCTGCAGCTGTATCAGTTATACACAGTAAAAAAAATAAATGATTGTAAATTTTTGACTGTGTAACTCAACCTCTATCTAGCCATTTCATGTTTAGATTTGACAAAGACTCATAAATAGGAATACAATTTAATTTGATATCTTACTTGATGTCTTACAGTCTCTTACTTTGCTACTTAGTACAAAAATTCTAGTTATGTTTGAACACTATTCAGACACAAAATAATAAAATGGGCATTTGACTGTCTTCTTTTTCAGTGAGTCCATGACTTCAAATTATGAATACAATACAATACATTCTGATTTATATAGCGCTTTCACAACAGCTGCAGCTGTATCACAGTTATTCCTGTGCCAGTAAAATACTGCCTTGATGGCATGGTGAAACCAGACTCCAAAGTCAGAAGTGACATGAATGCATGTGCAAATGACATTGCATTTTTATGAGCTGCTTAATTCAGGAAATGTCATTAAGCAAATGTTTTTTTGGGGCCCTTCAGTCTTTAAGAGTTGGACTTATTTAATTAATACCACCCTTACACCAAGTTTCTCCACACATGACTTGGCAGCTACCTGGGTGAAGATCCACAATTTTCCCTCGCAGGTGAGTGCCAGACTACACGATACTGCGATTATGTCAAAGTCAAAAGCGAAGCAGACCTGCCACGTGGTTGGATGTTTAGATGGGCACACATCACTACATCGCCTGCCAGCCAGAGAGGACATCAGGACAAAGTGGATTCATTTTATTTACAATGGAAACATTCCGTCCTCTGTCAGCAAAAATCTTGTCGTCTGTGCCAACCACTTTGCGTCGGTCTGCTTTAGCAACCTCGGTCAGTATAAAGCTGGTCTGGCAATGAGACTCTTTATAAAAGATGGATCCATACCGAGTGTCCGTGGCAAAGATACAGATGAGGAAAGTGTAAGTATTCCCCCCAATTTTTTTCCCCTTCACTTAAGACATTCAGCCATGTGAGCGAGGAGAGAATTTACGACTGGCCGCATGCATTGAAAGCAGACCATGATTTCTCCACCCACGTGCAGTTCTCGTTTCGCTAGAATTTCATCTTCATTCTTGGTTTTCTTATTTATTATGATTTTTTTTTTAATGTTATTGGGTTTATTGGTATAACATCATAATTCCTAATATCCTTTAATTATCGGCTTGATATTTACTGTGCATAATAGCTATAGTTGCTTGACACACCCCAAAACATTTTTGAGTGCGAGAAATTACTTAGAGACGAATTGACATGGAATAGGGATGCATAAATAGTTACTGTCCATGGTTCATAGGCAACCAAGTCTGCACTGGCAGCCGTGGTACATCATGTGGCCTGCCAGACGGACCCCCCGGCCACACGCAGAGTTGGCACACAGCTGTCCATGCAAACACTCCAACCTAACTTCAAAAGTACACCCAACTCTACCTATTTTGAAGGGAAATTATTAATTACAAATATATGATTATCAGGGCGGCCCGGTAGTCCAGTGGTTAGCACGTCGACTTCGCAGTGCAGAGGTTCAAGTCCAGCTCCGGCCTCCCTGTGTGGAGTTTGCATGTTCTCCCTGGGCCTGCGTGGGTTTTCCCCGGGTGCTCCGGTTTCCTCCCACATTCCAAAAACATGCATGGCAGGCTGATTGGGCGCTCTAAATTGTCCCTAGTTGTGAGTGTGGGCGTGGATGGTTGTTCGTCTCTGTGTGCCCTGCGATTGGCTGGCAACCGATTCGGGGTGTCCCCTGCCTACTGCCCGAAGACAGCTGGGATAGGCTGCAGCACTCCCGCGACCCTAGTGAGGATAAAGCTATTGGAAGATGAATGAATCAATCCATGCCAGCGACATCGTAGTGACATGCATTACAACTGCATGCTGTTCCTCTTGATGGCAGAAAGTAAAATAGTCAAGTCACATTTATTTAATTAGCCCTTATTCACAAGCAGTCTCAAAGGGCTTCTCATGCCCATAGCTGACGAGTATTCATGACATCCCCTTAAACCCCAGGAAGGCAAAGGAAAAACCTAAAAAAAAAAATTACATCTGGGAAGTAATGAGAAACCTTGGGAAGGGGCCGCGGATGGGAGATCACATCTCAAATGACCTGGAACCCACTGCAAGTTGGCTAGTATTGGGGTAAAGTGATCGAACTTCTTTGTTCTCATTTGGAGTCTAGCTGCAGCATTTTGTAATAGCTG
Organism: Hippocampus zosterae; assembly: GCF_025434085.1. Lineage (NCBI taxonomy): Eukaryota > Metazoa > Chordata > Actinopteri > Syngnathiformes > Syngnathidae > Hippocampus > Hippocampus zosterae. The sequence continues at coordinate 26,603,412 of NC_067454.1, read as the reverse complement.
CAAGCTTTTTGGACTGGAAAGGGAAGACCAGAGAGCAATCCGTTACAATAATCGAGGCGAGACGTAACAAACGCATGAATTATGATTTTTGCATCCGCAGGAGATAAAATGGGACGTCTCTTAGCGGTATTGCGAAGGTGAAAAAATGCAGTTCTCGTTATGTTCTTAATGTGCATTTGAAAAGAGAGCGTTGAATCAAATATAACGGCACGTTTTTTTGCTGAATCACCTTAGGTAATAGTACATTTATCGAGGCTGACAGTAGTGTCCTTGAATAGGTTCCGATGCTGACCAAGGCCGATAATCATAATGAGGGTTATATCAGGGTTAATAAGACAAAAATTAAAAGTCATTCATTGTTTAATCTCAGCACGGCACAGTTTGAGATTACAGCAACCGCATATATAGTGCATCGTCAGCATAACGGTAAAAACTAATGTTATATTTACGGATGATGTCACCGAGTGGAAACATGTAAATGGTGAATAAGAGAGGGCCAAGTACGGTACCCTTTGACACTCCACATGTAACATCACAAAATCAGATGCCGTATGAATGGTGCGTCCTCTCTGAGAAGAAAGAATGAAACAAGGAAAGAGCTGAGCCTGAAATACCAAATACACATTCTGAGGCGTTCTAATAGTATGTTATGATTGACAATAAGCCTCCCCAACACATGGCAATAGACAGATTCCCATGGACCTGTAGATAGAGCTGCACTCGGCACCACACACACACACACAGATAACAAGAACACTCAAGTGTAGGCGGAAAGTACAGTTACAGTGAGTACAGTACAGTATGGTCTATGTACCATTCTCAAGAATTTCATTTTCTTTTCTTTTTAATTTTTAAAATTATTATTATAATTTGTTTTTAATCAATGGCTCACTGGAAACATTGTCCCACACAGAAGTAGATGTAAGAAGCTCACCTGTTGCTTCCCCAAAACCATGTAAAAGAGCTCGCATGGAACTGGAGGAGGATATGGAAAACCCACTAGAGGGCAGCTCTTTTATGGACATTCCAGACGCACTGGATCCAACCTGTGAGGACCCTGCCACAGTTTTAACTGATTTAACAAATGCAACGTGGGTTAATAACATCACTATTTTGATAGATTACTGTACTATTTGTTTTTTAAATTTAAAATATGTCAATATGGAAGTTATTATCATCTCTATTATATCTTGTTGTGCTGATAGGCTGGAGTCTTCTGATCCTGTTCATAAAATGGCAGCATATGTTGTCCATGAAAGGTGCCTACTGGAGCTGTTTGAGGTGTGCCCTGTGTGTCAACGGATTACTGATGTGCAGACAAGAAGCAGAGGCACATTCCTCTCTGTAACGCAGCATTGCCGGCACTGTCAGTACTCCAGAAAATGGAATAGTCAGCCAATTATTGGAGACACACCTGTGGGAAACCTCAAGCTTTCAGCTGCTGTGTATACTACAGGCTCATCTTTCTTCAAACTTAAAAAGGTAATGGATAAAGACTTGGGCTGTGTTTGCAACAATGCATTCAAAAGTGCCCTATAAGAGAATTTGCAAATGTCAATTTTGGAGTGCAGTTTTAAAGTGTCGTCACTGTAGAGTAGCGTGAAAGACGTAATTTAACTAAATCTAGGAGAAGAAATTAAGATATCCTTTATTTGTCCCGCAATGGGGAAATTTACAGTCAGAGTTCAGAAAGGAAAACACTGGGTAGGGAGAGGGGAAAAAAAACACACTCGAACGATCCTCTTCTGAGGTTAATTTAAGTCAGGATAAAAAAAGACCCAAGCACATAAATAAGCAAATGACAGTTACTACAAGTCACAAGACATAACATGTAATGAGAGGGCGGATGGATGGGAATGGGTGTTAGCGCGTCGACTGTGCAGTGCAGAGGTACTGGGTTCAATTCCAGCTCCGGCCTCCCTGTGTGGAGTTTGCATGTTCTCCCCGGGCCTGCGTGGGTTTTCCCCGGGTACTCTGTTTTCCTTCCACTTTCCAAAAACATGCATAGGAGGCTGATTGAACGCTCTAAATTGTCCCGAGGTGTGAGTGTGAGCGCGGATGGTTGACGGCTGGGGTAGGCTCCAGCACGCCCCGTGACCCTTGTGAGGATAAAGTGGTTAGGAAAATGGATGTAGTCTGTAGTGTTCCCAATGCGTGGAAATCAAAACTATTGTAAGGATTTGTTTGAGGACATGTTGAAACCCACGGTACGCTCACAATGAAATGTTTCTATTTTACTCTCAAATGATATTTTTATTCCTGCAAAATGTTTTTATAAATTCATTCCCAGGAACAGCAGCTTTCTGCAGATTGGAAAAAGTGCTGACAAGCAGGAAAGTTCTGAAAGATGTGCAAAGGTTGAGCCCTCACTACCAGACATTATCCCTGGAGTCCTTTCACGATGTCATTCTGTCTTTTGCACCCAAGAATGTGTTCTTTCCTTTTCTTGGAATGTTATGCAGGTAATCTGCAATTTCTAGCTTGTGACCTGAACATTCATGATGTATACTGTTTGTATTTATCTATATTCACTTACAATATATACAGATACACACTCGAGATCTTTATCTTGTCTAAAAATTGTTATTATTATTGTTTTTTGGTCTTGCCAAGACTCTACCTGGCAGCATTGCACTTTAATAAAAATGTTGGGCGCCCTCAAACAACATCAGCTCTTGAGGAAGGGGAATGCACACCTCAACCAGGTAAAACAACCTTACCCAAGTTACAAATTATTTACCTTTTTTTTAAAATGTGCAAATAGCCATCATAGAAGTTGAAAATATGCACTATTAAGGATTGTTCAAATGGCCCTCATAGTAAAGAGATATAATCATGTAAGTGAAAACCATGGAGAACTGTTGACGGTGCCACCGGGTTAATGCACATTTTCAAATACGTTTATCTTTTCTGATTTTCAGATTATGTCGAGGAGGTGTTAGACCTCATTTTTGAAAAGGTGTTGCCAGATCCTGGCCCATATTTGGAAGAGGTCCTAAAAATCCCAATTCCAGAGGACCTGTCAGCCTAGTTTGATCGACTGAACAGACGGGACGGAACCGAACACTGAAGTCTCACAGTTCCACATTGTGTCTGAGAGCATCTGGGAATTTTGTTTGCGTCCGCATCATCACACAGGCAGGAATGACCAACCTGATCTGTCGACCCAACACCAGCTCGCAAACCTCCTCTCAGCAAAATATCTCTAATGACTCTGACAAATGACCAATGTACGCTTGAATAAGAATAAGAATTAAAAAAACAAAAGGGAAATTCACAACTGTCATGTTGTCCTTTTAGTGCGACTCCTGTGAGAGCAATAGTGTGTTATTGTAACTATATTTGTGATGATAGTGTTTGGTGTGCTTGTACATTGTATTTGTATCGGCATGAGACCAAGCCACAAGCTTTTTCATGGTATCCAGTGATTCTTTAAATGTGGTAGCACGAGAATGAATAGTATGCAGTCGTGCTATCAAAGCTCAATGATTAACCAATGTTCAATTGAATCAATTATTTTTTTGAATTGATTAATCATTTCTAGCCATTGTTTAACTTGAAATAATTAAAATACTAAAATTTTAGCCTCTCCACAGGAAAGATTCCGTGAATTCTGTAGCCCTTCAGGAAAGCAGTTTAGACTTTTTTTTTTGTGTTTGTGTTAAATCAAAATGAGACATTTGCAAACATCTGCTTTTCCTTTGGAAAACAATGGTCAACTTTTTTCCCTTTATCATCCTGACATGTTACAGACCAAACCAATAACTGAACAGTGTTCTGCACCAACGGTCGCCCAAGTGATCCCAATTTTTGGGGCACCCAAAGTTCACGGACACTGGTCTGACTGGGGAATATAAATTTCATCAGTAAATTGAATGAAATGCATACATTCTTGCTTTTTAAATATTTAATATGAAATATGTGCTGTATGTGATACATTCAGCACATTTGACAATGTAGTTGTACATGACTTGAATATTTAAAGTTTTGTGCACTTGCATTAGTCAATCATCTTTTTAACACGACAGTTGATTTGTAAACTTTTTGGGGGGGAGTTAACATGAAATTATTTATTTTTACCATCCATCCATCCATCATCTACCGCTTATCCGGGGCCGGGTCGCGGGGGCAACAGCTTTAGCAGGGAAGCCCAGACTTCCCTCTCCCTAGCTACTTCTTCCAGCTCTCCCCGGGGGATCCCGAGTCGTTCCCAGGCAAGCTGGGTGACATAGTCTCTCCAGCGTGTCCTGGGTCTTCCTCGGGGTCTCCTCCCGGTGGGACATGACCGGAACACCTCACCGGTGAGGCGCTCAGGAGGCATCCGAATCAGATGCCCAAGCCACCTCATCTGGCTCCTCTCGATGTGGAGGAGAAGCAGCTCGACTCTGAGCCCCTCCCGGATGACTGAGCTTCTCACCTTATCTCTAAGGGAGAGCCCGGACACCCTGCGGAGAAAACTCATTTCAGCCGCTTGTATCCGGGATCTCGTTCTTTCGGTCACGACCCATAGCTCGTGACCATAGGTGAGGGTTGGGACATAGATCGACCGGTAAATTGAGAGCTTCGCCCTTTGGCTCAGCTCCTTCTTCACCACGACAGACCGATACAACGTCCGCATCACAGCAGACGGTGCACCGATCCGCCTGTCGATCTCCCGCTCCCTCCCACCCCCACTCGTGAACAAGACCCCAAGATACTTGAACTCCTCCACTTGGGGTAAGATCTCCTCCCCGACCCGGAGGGGGCACTCCACCCTTTTCCGACTGAGGACCATGGTTTCAGATTTGGAGGTGCTGATTTTCATCCCAATCGCTTCACACTCGGCTGCGAAACGCTCCAGTGAGAGTTGGAGAGCCCCGTTTGAAGGAGCGAACAGGACCACATCATCTGCAAAAAGCAGGGATGTAATACTGAGGCCCCCAAAACGGACCCCCTCAACGCTTTGGCTGTGCCTAGAAATTCTGTCCATAAAGGTTATGAACAGAATCGGCGACAAAGGGCAGCCTTGGCGGAGTCCTACCCCCACTGGAAACGATTCCGACTTACTGCCGGCAATGCGAACCAAACTCTGACATCGGTGGTATAGTGACCGAACAGCCCGTATCAGGGGGTTCGGTACCCCATATCCACGAAGCACCCCCCACAGAACTCCCCGAGGGACACGGTCAAACGCCTTCTCCAAGTCCACAAAACACATGTAGACTGGTTGGGCGAATTCCCACATACCCTCAAGGACCCTGCTAAGGGTGTAGAGCTGGTCCACTGTTCCACGGCCAGGACGAAAACCACAATGCTCCTCCTCAATCTGAGGCTCGACTTCCTGACGGACCCTCCTCTCCAGCACCCCTGAATAGACCTTACCAGGGAGGCTGAGGAGTGTGATCCCTCTGTAGTTGGAACACACCCTCCGGTCCCCCTTTTTAAAAAGAGGGACTACCACCCCGGTCTGCCAATCCAGAGGCACGCTCCCTGTTGACCACGCGATGTTGCAGAGGCGTGTCAACCAGGACAGCCCCACAACATCCAGAGCCTTGAGGAACTCCGGGCGGATCTCATCCACCCCTGGGGCCTTGCCACCGAGGAGCTTTTTAACCACATCGGTGACTTCAACCACAGAGATAGGAGAGCCCACCTCAGAGTCCCCAGGCTCTGCTTCCTCCAAGGAAGGCGTGTTGGTGGAGTTGAGGAGGTCTTCGAAGTACTCTGCCCACCGGTTCACAACGTCCCGAGTCGAAGTCAGCAGCGCCCCATCCCCACTGTACACAGTGTTAGTGGTGCACTGGTTCCCCCTCCTGAGACGTCGGATGGTGGACCAGAATTTCCTCGAAGCCGTCCGGAAGTCGGCTTCCATGGCCTCACCGAACTCTTCCCACGCTCTGGTTTTTGCCTCGGCGACCACCGAAGCCGCGGTCCGCTTGGCCAGTCGATACCCGTCAGCTGCCTCTGGGGTCCCACGGGCCATAAAGGCTCGATAGGACTCCTTCTTCAGCTTGACGGCATCCCTTACTGCTGGTGTCCACCAGCGAGTACGGGGATTGCCGCCACGACAGGCACCAACCACACCTTACGGCCACAACTCAGATTGGCCGCCTCAACAATAGAGGCACGGAACATGGTCCACTCGGACTCAATGTCCCCCGTCGCCCCCGGAACATGGGAAAAGCTCTGTCGGAGGTGGGAGTTGAAACTCCTTCTGACAGGGGATTCCGCCAGACGCTCCCAACAAACCCTCACTATACGTTTGGGTCTGCCAGGACGGACCGGCATCTTCCCCCACCATCGGAGCCTACTCACCACCAGGTGGTGATCAGTTGACAGCTCCGCCCCTCTCTTCACCCGAGTGTCCAGAACATGCGGCCGCAAATCCGATGATACAACTACAAAGTCGATCATCGAACTGCGGCCTCGGGTGTCCTGGTGCCAAGTGCACATATGGACACCCTTATGTTTGAATAAGGTGTTCGTTATGGACAATCCGTGACGAGCACAGAAGTCCAATAACAAAACACCACTCGGGTTCTGATCGGGGGGGCCGTTCCTCCCAATCACGCCCCTCCAGGTATCACTGTCATTGCCCACGTGAGCATTGAAGTCCCCCAGCAGAACAATGGAGTCCCCAGCAGGAGTACTCTCCAGCACACCCTCCAAGGACTCCAAAAAGGGTGGGTATGCTGAGCTGCTGTTTGGTGCATATGCACAAACAACAGTCAGGACCCGTCCACCCACCCGAAGGCGGAGGGAGGCAACCCTCTCGTCTACCGGTGTGAACCCCAATGTACAGGCACTGAGCCGGGGGGCAATGAGTATGCCCACACCTGCTCTGCGCCTCTCACCGTGAGCAACTCCAGAGTGGAAGAGAGTCCAACCCCTCTCGAGAGAACTGGTACCAGAACCCAGGCTGTGTGTGGAGGCAAGTCCGACTATATCCAGTCGGAAATTCTCTGCCTCACACACCAGCTCGGGCTCCTTCCCTGCCAGAGAGGTGACATTCCATGTCCCAAGAGCTAGCTTCTGCAGCCGAGGATCGGACCGCCAGGGTCCCCGCCTTTGGCTGCCGCCCAGCTCACATTGCACCCGACCCTTTTGGCCCCTCTCATGGGTGGTGAGCCCATGGGAAGGGGGACCCACGTTGCCTCTTCGGGCTGTGCCCGGCCGGGCCCCATGGGTGTAAGCCCTGCCACCAGGCGCCTGCCAACGAGCCCCACCTCCAGGCCTGGCTCCAGAGGGGGGCCCCGGTGACCCGCGTCCGGGCAAGGGAAACCTAGATCCATTTATTTTTATCATCATTGGGGTCTTTTGAGCCGTGCTTTGTCTGGCCCCTCACCTAGAACCTGTTTGCCATGGGTGACCCTGCCAGGGGCATAAAGCCCCAGACAACTTAGCTTCTAGGATCATTGGGACACACAAACCCCTCCACCACGGTAAGGTGACGACTTACGGAGGGGGATTTATTTTTACATTGATATCTATATTTGATATTTATTGGGGGGGGGCTGTTGAAATGGAATTGAATTGGCGAAGGGTTATACATGCGATGATGCGAATGCAAAAGGGGTTAAGAGGTCACTCAAAAAGGAGGCGGCTGAATAAAGACTGCTGTGGAGCTATTCTCCCTCCGTCTGCTGTCCTCTTACAATGACAATGACCTTTGATTGGGAAATTCACATTCAGGTTGCCAAAGACGTTACATTAGGAATGGCTTCAATAACATATACAGCGCAGAAAATGTCCAATGCTAAATACTCAGATTTTATACTGGAAAAAAAAACATGCAAAAAAAATTTCACCATACACAATATTTAATGACGCAAATAATTTAATTACATAATGAAGATACATGGTCAGTGCTGTTTTAGGCATGGCCATCACAATATGATTCATGGGCCACCAGCCAAAAAGGCATAGGATGCTGCTGAATTCTAATCAGTTTATGGGGGAAATGTTTTTGTCAATTTAATCTATTTCAAAAATCATTTTTTGTTGCGGCAGCACCGTGGATTTCACTTTGAAGCACTAAATATTTGCCTTCAATATTTTACAACTTGTTTGCTTTTCAACGTTTATTGAGGTACATTAAAAAAAACCTGATGTGCAACATATTGTAAATGAATCATTAAGTTGTGTGCGTGTGTTTTTTTAAAAATTCTATTCAAGCGCGCACTTTTCATTTTCAAACTGCATCATGTGATAGGTGCATGTAATTTAAAATATTTTGGGGGGAATAAATCTTTGGCATCTTTGACTTATTTATTTTTCTGAAATATGCTTGTTTTCCCCTTCAACTATAGGAAGTATTTGTCAACTCCAAGTTAAACTTAGCCCCCAAAAAGTGTGAAATAAAGTAGAAAGCTTATGTATGGTATAAATTGAATTAGAAGAAAATGAAGGACATTTTTTGCTAAAATTGCCGTCAGTTTTATCAACTTAATTTTTTCTTTTATTTCCTCTCAATTTAACTCATTCACTCCCAATGACGTTTTTAAACGTCTTTTCAGACTTGGTCTAGAATTGGCTGGTACTGAATGAGTTCAGTTGTAGTTGAGTCATGAGTTTCCGTTAACTATAATAACCTCGAGCCAAGTATTTTTTGAGGTGGTACTTGGCATACAAAATGAGTTGCTCATACCCATTTGCCACTTTCTGTAGGTGCTGGATATCATGGTTAAAACTCGTGAAAACGACAGCTTTGAGACCTTCTCTCCTCTCCCTCCACCTCCGTCCCCGGGCCAGCGAGGAGACCCGTTTGGTGAGAAGTCACCCGCGCGCTGCTGTTCGTATCCAAACTGTGGCAATTATACAAAAAAGAATGGCACTCCTGCCCCAGTGATTGGATGATAATAATACTAATCATCAAATGCCCTCCATGACTGTGTCTTGCTGTCGATGCAGATGAAGAAGCTGGTGAGGTGTCCAAGCTTGCTGAGGTTCCCGCTGCCAAAAGGAAAACAGTGAAGAGACCACAGCCCAAGTTGGACTCCCACAGGTTGTTGTTTACCCCCACCACTTCTTACGGTTCGGTGAATCGGTCTCAGGGGTTCGACGAAGCCTCTGCCATGGAGGTTAAGACACACCTGACTCAACATGTCAATAAGTTATGACACGCCTGCTTGGCCATCGCCGGCTGCAGATGATCGCATGACATTGCTTGACATTTACTTTTTTCTGTTTTGAAAAAATGTGGGGTTTTTTTTACATCTTGAATTTGTAAAAAATATATATATTTATTTTTCACTAATGAAGCGTTCGGTAAATGTGTATATGAACTGGTTGGGTTCGATACCTCTAAGAAGGTTAAAACCACTGTTTTAGATGGACTTTTTATCTAAGAATTGGCTTGATATGTCCCTACATATTAACTACTGAGCATGAACAACACAGCGTTAAATGTTTTTTTTGTTTTTCCCCCCTCAGACTGACGTCTGAAAAAGGACTTCTGGCTCTGCGAACACTTTTTGACCATGTCCACTTCAAAGGCAAAGGGCATGAGGTCAGACTCTCTTGTCACATCTCTGAACGTAGTGAGCTTCATAATGTGTGTGTGTGTGTGTGTGGTATTCCTCTCTCCAGGCGGAGGACGTGCGGCTGCTGATGCATAAGATGGAGAACTGGGCGCACAGGTTGTACCCCAAACTTCAGTTTGAAGATTTCATTGACAAAGTGGAGAAGCTGGGCGCCAAGAAGGAGGTGCAGGTAGGACAGACAGACGGACATTCAAACCATCCCGTTCCCTACGTCTGCAGCACTTGTCGTTGTCTGATGTTTTTCTTGCGGCAGACTTGTCTTAAAAGGATACGCCTGGACATGCCACTGATACATGAAGATTTTACTGGTAAGTGTTTCTTAGGAAATTGTGCCTTCGGTTCGTGTTTCTAAACATTGAATATTTACCATACTTAGGGGACGATGAGGTTCCTCCCGAATCCGACATGGTGGGAGATTCCGATCCATTTAGCAGTCAGAGGTTGCCGATCCACTCCACCCCAGCGCCCGCTGGCCCACTTGCCGCCTCCCTCACAGATGAGCAGCGCCAACGCATGGAGCTCAACAGACAGCGGGCCCTGGAGAAGAGGCTCGCTCGCCAGCAGCAGCTCTCGGGTAAATGTGTCTTTATTTCAATGGATCCAAAGACAAAGTTTGTAAATGAGACTCCTTTTGCTCAGTGGACAATGTCCCCTCGTTTTAGAGGTGGTGGCAACTGTCATTTGTCATTCAGAAGCGGCCTTGGCACCAGTCAGTCTTCAGTCCATCATTGTTTCAATCCTAGTTCAACTGTAATCGTCGGTCTCTCATCTTTAATCTTTAATTTGACCGCGCGTCTGTCAGAAATTTCACACGCCATCAATCTGTCAAACATTGTAAAGGTTTTACTTCCACAGATCCATCCATCCATCCATTTTCTGAACCACTTTATCTTCACAACGGTCACGGGGCGTGCTGGAGCCTATACCAGCTGTCTCCAGGCAGTAGGTGGGGGACACCCTGAACCGGTTCCCACCCAATCGCAGGGCACACATAGACGAACAACCATCCACGCTCACAATCATACCTAGGGACCATTTAGAGTGTTCAATCAGCCTGCCCTGCATGTTTTTGGAATGTGGGAGGAAACCGGACTACCCGGAGAAAACCCAAGTGGACCCGGGGAGAACATGCAAATTCCGCACAAAGAGGCCGCAGCTGGAATTGAACCTCTGCACTGCGAGGTGGACGCGCAAATCACTGGACCACCGGGCCGCCCTTGGTTCCTCAGATGAAAAATCCAATTGGATTAAAAATGTTAAATTGGGTGCGCGAGATACTGTATCAATGTATCTACATTGTATGGTGACTGACAAAGAGGCTTTCTTTCCAAATCCTAACTTACTTGCCAAGTCTATTCAATTATAAAGTACAACAGGGAGCATGCTGGTGGCTGTCTGCCGCTTTTACGAGTGTGAGAGGAGTATTCAATGGCTCACACGCTTAGAAGGAACATTGGCCATTGTAAATGATGAGTGATGTCATGTTCCTAATTCCTGTATAAATTGTGATCCTTCAGACTCGTCATTGCAAGCAGGCGAGTCCTCCGTGAACAACTCAGAACATGCTGTCAGTGTCAACCGTTCCAAAGGACAAGAGGATGATGATGATGAAGAACCAGCCAGGATCAGCTACTCCCAGCAGCCTATTAAGACCTCCCAGTCATCGACTTTGTTAGAAAGCTGTGAGAGCGCCCACCCCACCCCACCACTCAGCAAGAGCAGTGACGATGCAGATGAATGCTGAATAATGTGAACTATTTGACTCAATTTAGCTTTAAATCATTGCATTCAACTGCTGTTCCTCTTTACAGATCATACATGTTGTAATTAAAAGGGATGTTTTACGATTCAAAATCTGTTGCAATTACGTTCCACTTAACACATTCACTCCCAAAGACGTTTTTCAACGTCTTTTCAGACTTGGTCCAGAATTGGCTGGTACTGAATGAGTTAAAGTAGAGCACAAAAGCAAATGTATGCAGATTCTGTTAGAATGTGAAGTCAAGTGAAAAGAAAAGACAAAGGCATACTGCAAATTTTGTTAGCAATTTCAAGTGCCCATCTTCTTTCCTGTCGAGGTTGCTCAGATCAGAAGGAAGCCTTCTCCCCTTGTACTCTAAAACAAATTAGCTCATTGACACGTTTGAGTTTAGGCCGGGTGTTGTTTGTTTGCTTCCACACTAAACTAACACTTGTATTAAATTAAATGCATGTCATGACTGTACAATCTTTAAGCTTCTTCATGTAAAAGCACCACCACAATGCTTGATTTGTTGAAATTTAATCTAAAAATATATCACACATCTTGCACTACAAAACAGGGCGGCCCGGTAGCCCAGTGGTTAGCACGTCGGCTTCTCAGTGCAGAGGTACCGGGTTCGATTCCAGCTCCGGCCTCCCTGTGTGGAGTTTGCATGTTCTCCCCGGGCCTGCGTGGGTTTTCTCCGGGTGCTCCGGTTTCCTCCCACATTCCAAAAATATGCATGACGGGCTGATTGAACACTCTAAATTGTCCCTAGGTGTGAGTGTGAGCGTGGATGGTTGTTCGTCTATGTGTGCCCTGCGATTGGCTGGCAACCGATTCAGGGTGTCCCCCGCCTACTGCCCGGAGACAGCTGGGATAGGCTCCAGCGACCCCCCGCGACACTAGTGAGGATCAAGCGGTACGGAAGATGAATGAATGAATGAATGATCTTGCACTACAAAACATGTCCCAAAAGCGAGTACTCCAAGATTGCAAGAGAAGCTCATCTTACCCCCAAAATGTATGAACACAACTAGCACTGTGTTTGGCGACTCTTCTCTCATTCCACAGTCTGCGTCCCCAATGAAAAGCGGCAGCTGCGGAGCTTCTCTCCCGCTCAACGATCACTCAAACTCACAGCCGGTCGCACAGTAGCCTCGTGCGGCAACTTCACCTGCTTGCATGCTGCACAACAGCAAAATTGAGCTGCAACCACTTGTCCTCATTAATGTATCACTCATACGTTCGTTGTACGAATTCCAATGAATTTGGGAAATGAATTGTGTTAAACAGAAACAAAAACGGAATATAATGATTTCCAAATCATTTTATATATATATATATATATATATATATATATATATATATATATAACATGTTCAACATTAATTGAATATACAGTACTACAAAGACAAGACATTAACTGTTCAGGCGGCCCAGTGCTGATTTGGTTTGTGCGTTGGCCTCACAGTGCAGAGGTGCCGGGTTTGATTCCGGCTGCGGCCTTCGTGTGTGGAGTTTGCATGTTCTCCCCCGTGCCTGCGTGGGTTTTCTCCGGGTACTCAGGTTTCCTCCCACATGCACGGCAGGTTGATTGAACACTCCAGATTGTCCCTATGTGTGAGTGTAAGCGTGGATGGTTGTTCGTCTCTGTGTGCCCTGCAATTGACTGACAACTGGTTCAGGGTGTCCCCTGCCTACTGCCCTGAAGACAGCTGAAATAGGCTCCGGCACACCGCACGACCCTTGTGAGGATAAGCGGATCAGAAAATGGATGGATGGATTGATGAACTGTTCAAACTGATAAAACTTTTTTTGTTTTTAGCAAATAATTAACTTGGAATTTTAAGATTAAGATATCCTTTATTTGGCCCACACTGGGGAATTTTACAGTCTACAGCAAGATTGTGGGTAGAAAGAAGGAAAAAAAAACCCCAAACACCGTTCAATTAAGTGCAATATAAATACAAATATGGATAAGGTCGCAGTGCTAGTTACAATTGTTTTTCATTCATTCATTCATCTTCCGAGCCGCTTGATCCTCACTAGGGTCGCGGGGGGTGCTGGAGCCTATCCCAGCTGTCTTCGGGCAGTAGGCGGGGGACACCCTGAATCGGTTGCCAGCCAATCGCAGGGCACACAGAAAGGAACAACCATTCGCACTCACACTCACAACTAGGGACAATTTAGAGTGTTCAATCAGCCTGCCACGCATGTTTTTGGAATGTGGGAGGAAACCGGAGCACCCAGAGAAAACCCACGCAGGCCCGGGGAGAACATGCAAACTCCACACAGGGAGGCCGGAGCTGGAATCGAACCCGGTACCTCTGCACTGTGAAGCCGACGTGCTAACCACTGGAGTACCGGACCGCCCTTGTTTTTCACATCATTTAATTAATTTTATTATTTTTTTATTCAGCAGCCTGACAGCAGTCGGTAGGAACGAGCGTCGGTATCTCTCCTTCTTGCAGCGCGGGTGTAACAGTCTCTGGCTGAAGGAGCTACCTAGTGCTGTCAGAGCGGGCTGGATTGGGGTGGGAGGGACTGTCCATCATAGCTTTTAGCTTAGTTAGCATCCTCCTGTTGCCCACCTCCTCCAGAGTGTCGAGGGAGCAGCCCAGGACAGAACTGGCCTTCCTGACCAGTCGCTCCAGTCTCTTTCTGTCCCGGGCCGAGATGCTGCCTGACCAGCAGACAATGCCATAATGGATGGCCGAGGCCACCACCGAGTTATAGAACGTCTTAAGGAGTGACCCCTGAACCCCAAAAGACCTCACTTTCCTGAGTAGGAAGAGTCGGCTCTGTCCTTTCCTAATCAGGGTGTCCGTGTTCGTAGACCAGTCCAGTTTGTCGTTCAGAAGAACACCAAGGTATTGTAGGAGGTCACCCTCTCTATGTCCATACCCTGGATGTTCATTGGTGCTGGTGAGGACTTTTTCCTGCAGAAATCCACAACCAACTCCTTAGTTTTCCTAGGGTTGATCTGGAGGAGATTCTGCTGGCACCACTCCACAAAGTCCTTCATCAGTCCCTTGTACTCCCGATTGTCCCCCTCTGTAATGAGGCCAACAATCACAGAGTCATCGGAGAGCTTCTGAAGGTGGCAGTTTGGAGTGGCGTGTCTGAAGTCCGAGGTGTAGAGGATGAACAGGAATGGAGCCAGAACTTTCCCCTGCGGCGCTCCAGTGGTGCAGAGAAGCCTGTACGACTCACAGCTCTGCACCCTCACGTACTGCGGCCGGTTTGTGAGGTAGTCTATGATCCATGCTGTTCGATACTGGTCCACTCTTTATGGCTGCAGCAGGCATCCAATGTTGGTTTTCGGTCTTGCCACTTAACATACAGTGGATTCTCTGAACCTTTTATTGATATTATGGAGGGAAGATGATGACATCCCTAAAATTCTTGCAATTGTACTTTGAGGAATGTTGTCCTTAAACCGCTCAACTATTTTCTCACATAGTTGTTCAACAAAGAGGCAATCCTCATCTTGGCTTTGCTTTTGCAATTCAGGGAAGCACTTTTTATACCAAATCATGGCACCCACCTGTTCCCAGTAAGCCTGTTCATCTGTAGGATATTCTAAATCAGTGTTTGATGAGCCTTTTCTTTGCCACCTGTCTCATTTTTTTAGGAACGGGTTGCAGCCATAAAATTCAAAGTTAATGATCCTTTGCTGAAAACAATCAAGTTGATCAGTTTGAACAGTTAATATCTTGTATTTATTGTACTTGTACATCTTTTTTAAATTAGGCCCTGCCTACCAAGGACGTACTTGTGGTCGAAGTCTTTTTTTTGCGTCGGAGAGGAGGAGGGTCTGTTGCGATCTGTGAATGAGAGTAAGCCGTTTGCATTGTAAATTGTGAAAGCGCTATATGAATCAGCATGTATTGTATTTTATTGTAAATCATGTAAAAAAGTGACCAGTAGGTGGCAGTGGTGCCTCACATGCTTGAAATGCATGCTTTTACAAAAAGCTCTTTTTCTCCATTTTTTGCCAGGAATAGTCATTTTCATTAAACTTAGCCATTTTGTAATGCCGATTGCTAAAGACTGGAAAAAGAAGAAAGGACAACGTTTTTCCTGTTTAAAAAAAAAGTCTGAAAAGAGTGTCATGAGTCCACGTCCAATCAGGCATTCAGAGTACATGACTGTCTCAAGGCTGGAGTTGTATATTCAAGGTCCTTCAGTGAAAGCTCTCGGATCTCCTCCAAGAGTAAATAGAGGTTCGGGCTTTTGCTTTGGCAGAATTCTTGCTCCTCTCTGGACAGTTTCGGCTGGCGTGTCGCCTTGCCCCGAGCCTGTTGTGACGCCTCTTCCGCTATGCGCACCACCTCCTGAACCAGCTGGCTGCGGCCATGCGACTGAGCCTGGCTGAGCGTCACGCTCTGGTGCGGCCTGTTGCTGATGAGCTCGAGGTTGACGCTGTCGGCGTGACAACGTGAAGACTGTATGGAGATACGAACCTAAGGGAAGAAGAGAACTCAAGTTGGATTACATCACACCTCGATTATAACAATGCAAATACTGTAATAACGCTTGTGAAGAAGGTAGAATAGCTGACACAACCGTTGCTGTAATTGTTGGGAGGATATTGCTGAGTTTTTAATTTGTGCTATGGCTGCTCACAGTTTTTCAAAGTATACAGTAAATTGTAGACAAAAGAAAACTGTGGGACTGAAATTGGCAGTACACAAACAAATTCCCTGTTTGACGAGTGTCTACTTTAAAAACTTGGAAGGAAACTTTCATTCAAGTTTTACCACATCAAGTGAGTAAAGCAACTGCTAACTGTTGTGTTAAGCGCATTCTTCATTCGATAGAGCAAAACCATCTATTAGAAATCAGCAATGGCGTACTGTAAAACTATGGCCGGGCCACTTACAGTGATGTGGCTGAACAGCGTGAAGGTGGTGGTTCCCATGAGGGACGTGGTCGTAATATGGTCTGAATAGCGGTGCACAGAACCGCTCTGCCACTCGCAGCCGCCGTCCTGTCCCGCAGAGAGCACCTGACCGTCTCGGTTCTTCAGGTAGACGGGCCCCTTCATGCCATACCTACGCAGGCACCATTTTGGATGTGAAATTGTGATGAATTGTGATGTCAAGAGCAAGCAAGCATATATTCCCGATTTGCTTTTCTGAACTGCTTATAAAAACACTAAAAACAGCACTACTTCATACTACGTCACACGCTTATATGGCTAGCTGAGTAGCTCTGTCAAAGCTCTGTCAAACAGTTCCATGTTGATTTGGATCTAATTGCAATACTTGGGAAATAGGACTTGGCCAAGTTGAAAACTTACAGCGGCACAAACGCCAATACACCATTGTCTCGGATGGCGTAAATGACAGCATCGGCCACACAGCACTGGTCCTTGTCAGGGTCCCTTTCTTTGAAATATAGACACTGAAACAACTCAGTGGACCCCTTCTGCACCTGTTGGGCTGCCTGAAAATGTCACATGATGGTCATTCCCTGAATGTACCCGACTAAGCATTCACTTCAGAACTATCAAATCTGGGAAATACTAATTTTGGAAGAGAGACAAAAGAACTGACCCTGTTCTTCTTGTTGATATGATGAGCCAACTCCTCCAGCTCCTTGTTACTAGCTAGCGCTTTGGCAGGGCTCCGCCCACTCTCCAAGTCAATGGCTGCGGTCAAAAGGCGGTGCACTACCACATCGGCATAGCGACGAATGGGCGACGTGAAATGTGTGTAGCGGTCCAGAGCCAAACCTGAAAAGTGTCATTTAGTCATAGGCTTAGCGCAGTATGTCATAAGAAGTAACTTTATGGCTCATTGCCTCTCAATATCCAAGGATTACTACAGGAGTGTCAAAGGTCGTGTCATACATACCATAGTGGTAATACGTGTCTTGGGAAATTGCACCGGTAGAGAAATACATTGCCTGAGACATGGCTTGGGTAGCCATCATTCTTAGCAGCTTGTTCAGCAGTGGGTCCTGTGGGTCCACAGCTTGGTCCAGAGAGTCAGCTAAAGCCTTATTGGACCTACACAGATACAAAGTCACTGTGTGTGTGTGTATTTGTGTGTGTGTGTGTGTGTGTGTGTGTGTGTGTCCGTATATCCATCGATCCAACCATTTTCTAATCCGCTTATTCTCACGAGGGTCGCGGGGCATGCCGGAGCCTATCCCAGCTGTTTGGGATAGGCTGGGAGAAAACCCACACAGACACAAGGAGGACATGCAAACCCCACACAGGAAGGCCAGAGCCAGAATCAAAACCTGCACCTATGCACTGTGTGGCAGATGCGCTAATCACCCACACACATACAGATATATAAGTTAAGAAAACCTTTATTAGTCTCATGTAGATCAGGGGTTTCCTTGAGGGCTACTGCCCTGCCTGTTTTCCGGCTCTCCCAGCTGCAACACAGCTGATTTAGATGATCAGTTCATCAGCCAGCTCTGAAGGAGCATTAGAACGATCCTGATGATTTGAATCAGGTGTGTTATCCTGGGAGAGCTGGAAAACAGGCAGAACAATAGCCCTCCAGGCTCGGTGTTAGAAACCCCTGATATAGATAGATAAAGATGTACTATTCCCCCCCACCCCCCCCACACACACACATTTTTCATGGGAGGGGGGGAACTAGTATGTAATACTAGTTCTTTAGACCGGGATTTCTCAACTTTTATTGAGCGAAGCCACATGTTTTATGTCAGAAAAAAAATGGTCATGAACTGGGAGGAGCATCAATGGCATAGGTAGATGAACTATTTGTGCTCTTCACCTTTTGTAAATAAATAAATATTTTTCGGACCAACAAATTTGATCATTTCCAGTGGCGCATGAATGCACAGGCTGTTTGTGAATCACTGCAATGGTACATTACGCTCTTGAGCTCCCAACATCTATTTTTGTGCAAATATTCTCACCACCACAAGCAAAACCTGATATGAGAAATTGTTGTGACAAACCTGGTATCGATGGTGAAGCCCCTGGACTTGGCGCTGCCCACCAGCTGGCTGAAGAACTCTTGTCTCGGAGGCGGGTGATGCCGAAGCAGCGCCTGATGGGGAAAGGCCTCGTGGATCTTGCGCGCCACCCAGTGGTTGGCGAAGATCATGCACTCGGCCACTGTCTCGTGAATCTCGAGGGGCTGACGCGGAACCAGAGCCGTGATATTTTTTTCATTGTCCAGCTGTGCACGCACCTGGTACCAAAATGACAAAAGACCAGAAAAGATGTGTTTTAGCAGTCATAATTTATTGGAAGTTGAGGTACTGCACTGTACAGGGAGATCACAATGCCAACTTGGCCCTTTAGTGCAACAAATTCATAATGGTACACTACTCATACCTCCACCCCTTCCAGTTCCAAAGCACCACCTTGATCTCGCTGCGCCCGCAGGTGTCGCGCCACGTGGGTCAGCACCTGCAGAGCGTGCCTGAGCTCAGCCAACTTGGCGTCCTTCTCGCGAGCGTTCAGCCGGGTCAGCTCTGCAACCTCGCCCTGCTCTCCATTGAGAAGGGCCTGAGCCAGCTCATAGTCCAGCTGGTAGGAGGAGCGAATGACGGTGCGGCCGTACCACACATTGTTGACGGCGAGGGTTTGCGCGTCCAGCTCCCACAACACACTCATTGCATACCTGGATTTAACACATTTATAAGAGAATCAATCCTAAAAATTGTAGAAATGTGTTATACGTAGTACTCCAAGTGGTGCAAATTGAATCGCAGCTCAGCTACTTTTTGTTTTAAGGTAGTGAGTGAAGTATGAATATATAGTCTGCGTCTAAAGTATATACGCAGTATATGGTCTTTCCATTGTGGATTTTCACAAACGAAATGTCATGTAAAAACAAAAACTGGGAGTGACTGTAAATCACGGTGAAATAAAACACTCCCACTCACCTGTCGAGTCCTCCTAAAAGAGAGCAGATATCCGCACTGAGAATCCCTGGCAACATGTCATACCTGCGGTCTGCAAGGTAGTAAGTTGTAGCCCTGAAACACATGTGAGGCATTGGCAATGTGGACATTTGATATTTTTGTCAATACGGTCATGGTAAAGGTGGGTGGGGTTTGGTCACATACGGCAGCTCAATAAAAATGTTTAGCCCAAAGAGCTCTCTCGCAGTATCGAGGCCCATTCGTTGTCACACATTGTGATTGATCGCTCCCAAACAGCTTTCATAGACCCTGAATTGCTGTGGCTCCTGTGGCAAAACGGGATGTGACACCACCTAATCGTACCATGAGATGCCGTATATTACATATAACTCCCGTCACATAAAAGAATGCCTCCAAATTTTGATTGAAATGATTATTCTCAAATGATCATGTCTACAACATTCCAAGGAAATCACAATGTTCCAACACTGGAGAGCTACCGCCCACTGCTCGATGTGGTCCTTGGGTTGGTGACCCCTGCCCTATGACCGCCCTTTAAGATTTGTTTTGTTTGTTTGTTTGTTTTTTTTATTTTATTGAGCATATATAGTACACGCAATAACAGGTTGACAAAGGTCAAACAAAATTATAAAAGGAAAATTAGAAATAGTTAAAAGAGAAAAAAAACCACATCACAGTTATATGCTCAAAGGAGTAGGAGGAAGTAAATAACTTATCTAGTCCTACCCCTTATTATGTAACTGATTGTTCATTTTTCAAAACAAAGAAATGAAAAACTACATATCATTAAATATTTTTACCCTTGTGTATACTATGCTATTCTATTTCTACACCTTCTGGTTTGTATATATATTGTTATTCTTTCTTCTTTTGTATTTCAATTTTCTGATATTCATTATAATTAGCATTCCTTGAATACAACTGTTAAGTTGATCAAAATCCAAAACAAGAACAAACAGTTATATTACTATATTTTATAAGTATATCAAATGTATCTATTTTAATTCAGATTCATGTAGTTATTTTGCACTAATCTTTTGAATTTGTTTTTGAACTCCTCCAACGATTTACTCATTTTCAGATCCGTTTCAAGCTTATTCCATAGATTGACACCAATTACTGATACACACCTTTGCTTAATGTTTGTTCTTGTTCTGGATTTTTTGTATTGATTAGTGCCCCTTAGATGATACCAGCTCTCTCTAATTTCAAAAAGCTGCTGGATATTTTGACAAAGGAGGTTGTTATGTGCTTTATACATTAATTGAGTAATTTTGTAGTCAACCAGGTCGTAGAATTTCATTGTGTTTAATTTGATGAATATTGGATTTGTGGGTTCTATATATTTCGACCTGTTGATTATTCTGATTGCTTTTTTTTGTAATTTTAAAACAGGGAGTGTGTTCGTTTTACAGGCTTTTCCCCATATTTCTACACAGTAGGTCAGATATGGTAGTAATAATGAGTAATATAATGTATACAAAGAGCTCTTATTCAACACATCCTTCGTTTTGTGGAGTATCCCGATAGTTTTGGATACTTTTCTTTTTATGTTATCTATGTGTGGCTTCCAGGATAGTTTGGTATCTATTACTAGTCCAAGAAACTTATATTCATAGACGCGTTCTATTTCAATTGAATTTATCTTTATTTTAATGTGGTCTTTAATTGGTCTTGTGCCAAAAACAACTAGCTTAGTTTTTGTTAAATTTAAAGATAATTTGTTTTTGTCAAACCATTTTTTTTATTTTGTCAATTCGTTTTCTACAATATTCATGAGTTGTGTCATATTTTTTCCAGAGCAGTAAAAGGTTGTATCATCGGCGAAAAGGACGCATTTGAATTGTTTTGACACACTACAGATATCATTAATATATAAAATGAACAGTTTTGGTCCAATCACTGACCCCTGGGGCACTCCATGGATAATCTTCAGTAAGTTGGATTTTTTGTTTTTGAACTGCACATACTGATATCTGTTTTCTAAATAACTTGCAATCCAGTTATGTGCTGTGCCTCTGATACCATATCTAATTTTTTCAATAATATAGCATGGTCTATAGTATCAAAAGCTTTTTTTAGATCTAGAAAAATCCCGACCGTGTATTCTTTATTATCTATATTAGTGGCTATTGCTTCCACAAACTCCATTGCTGCCAATAAGGTGGTCCGTTTTTCTCTGAAGCCATATTGATTTTCACTTAATACCATGTGTTTATCAATGAAGTTATCGAGTCTACGAGAAAATAATTTTTCTAATATTTTTGAAAATTGTGGTAACAGTGATATAGGTCTATAATTTGTTATGAAATGTCTTTCACCATTTTTAAAAATTGGAATAACTTTAGCTGTTTTCATTTTTGATGGAAAAATACCGACTTTAAATGACAGGTTGCATATATATGTAAAGGGTCGCACTACAAGTTCTATAATATGTTTTACTATTGACATATCAATATCAAAACAGTCGGTTGACTTTTTGCTTTGATATGTTTTTACAATATTTAATATTTCATTTTGATTCACAGCAGTAAGAAACATTGTGGAAGGATTTTTTTCTATGTGTTTATGTATTTCTAAAGAGTTTATTGGATCGGGAATTTGTTTTGCTAAGTTACTGCCGATATTAACAAAATATTCATTAAATTCATTTGCTATTTCTGCCGTTTCCTCAATAATGGTATTTTTGTCCTTCATAAAATACTCCGGATAATCTACTTTATTAGAGTTATTTCTAATTACATGATTTAAGATTTTCCAGATTTCTTGAGTATTGCTTTTATTTTGCTCTAATAATGCATGAAAATGGTCTCTCTTACTAGCTCTTATAATATTTACTAATTTGTTTTTATAAGTCTTATATTTTGTTTCAGCTTCATTAGTTCTGGATTTTAGAAACGATTTGTATAGAGTGTTTTTCTTTTTACATGCATTTTCACTGCCTTTTGTTATCCATGGCTTACTTTGTCCATTGAATTTTCTGGTGACTTTAATTACTGGGAAATGTTTATCGTATAAGGAGGTTATGGTTGACTGAAATGCTTCAAACGCAGTATTTGGATCATCATTTGTGTAGACCTCAGACCAATTTTGCTTGTCTAGGTCGAACTTGAAAGCTGCAATGGAATGTTGGGTTCTAAGTCTTATTTCTGATGTATGGGTTCTTGGTTTTGTTTTTCTAGCAAAGTAATTGTGTAGGACTACAAAGACTGGTAGATGGTCACTTATATCAGTTATGAGAAGTCCACTTTCCTTTTTGTGATCGATCTTATTTATAAATATGTTATCTATCAATGTGGCCGTATCCACTGTTATTCTGCTGGGTCTCAGAATGACTGGGAATAGACCGTTGCTATACATTGTATTTATGAAATCTGTTGTTTTTTTGTGTCCATTTGGGTTTAATAAGTTGATGTTAAAATCGCCACATATTATTCGTGTTTTCTTGTCATTAGAACAACTCAGCATATCTGTCAGTTTTTTATTAAATGTGTCTAGACAAGATCCTGGTGTCCTATAAACGCAACTTAAAATAACATTTGATGCATTTTTCATGTGTATTTCCAAAGTTAGACATTCCATTAGATTCTCAGTTGTGTTTGTCAAGCTCTCAATTTTGCAGCATTTCAGTGTTTTATCTACATATATTGCAACTCCCCCTCCTTTTTTGTCTTCCCTATGAGTTGCATACATTTCATATCCATCAATTTTCATTTCACTTGTTTTTTCATCATCAAGCCAAGTTTCTGATATGGCAATAATTGTAAATTTATTCAATGTAGTTAAATATTCTTCGATTTTGGTGAAATTTTTGTATAAACTTCTACTATTTATATGTATCACTGAAAATGTATTTTTCAGTTCTACATTTGAGTTGAATTGTTCATCAGTATAATACTTTGAGTTTGTGATGCTGTGATTATGATTGAAGAAATTATTGTCTGGATCCAAGTTGTTCTCTGGATCGAATGTCTTATGTTCAGCGTAATCAAAGATTTTAAAGTCCATGTTTGTGTTGTTTGTTTCCTATATGTATTTAGTCATTAAGTTTCGTCTGGTGGTAATCAGCTCTCAGCATGTTGAAGTGGAGCCCTTTGAATTGGAGTACTGGTGCGGGGGTGGACGATGAGTTTGTCGTGCCTCAAGTAGGCAATTTCCCCTCTTTCACGTGCCGCTTTTAGTTTTGGAAGCAATTCTTTTCTTTTTTGACGTACAGTATCTGTATAATCTTCATGAATGTAAATTTTGGTGCCTTTTAGGTATTTTGCTCTCTGTTGTATCATTGTTTTGTCCTTATATTTTTCAAACTTCACCACGACTGGTCTTGGTCGAGGTCTTCCCGATTCGTATCTCCCCGTGCGGTGGACTCTTTCCACCTCGATTGTCTCCTTTAATTGCAGTTGGTCCTTGAAGATTTTCTGCACTTTTTCCTCCGTTTCGGTCCACGTTTCTCCTTGCCTTTCTTCAATTCCATCGATTATCAAGTTATTTCTTTTGGATTGTCCCTCTAAGTAGTCCATCTTGTCAGTTAAAACAAGCATACTGTCACATACTTTATATATTTCAGTTTGCATTTCATTTCATCGCATTCATCCCATTTCACTACAGCTGATTAGATCTCTCAATCGCACTGTGACGACATTTAAAAGTCACTGCTTGTCCCATTTTCATCAATTTAAAAAACAAAACAAAACAATCTTAGACTAGATTTGAAAAGAAAAATCAAGACGACGACTGAGAAGCGGTCATCCCTCCACGTGGACATAATCATTTTTATTTTGCAGGGCACAACACCGTCACTCACCTTGCGCGTGCTTCCAAGTCAGTCAGGGAGCCTTGAGAAACAAAGTGTGTCACATCAGCAATGTGGACGCCGAGCTCCAGCACCTTCCCTCCAGCGAGGCTCCGCACAGACAGCGTGTCATCAACATCCTCGCAGCCCGCGGGGTCGATGCTGAACACCAAGTGACTGTCCCTCAGGTCCCTTCGCACAGCCACCTGAGAAGGATCCACCTTCCAGGGCTTCTCGGGCGAATTTGCAGGCATTTCTCTCAGCTGGGGACAACCAGACACAAGGCAAGGTGAAAAGAAATACATTCCAGTGCTGTGACATTCTTCACGACATAATTTGAACAGAATCTATGTGTATGCGTTCGTCCATTGACCTGTGCATCGGAGAAGGGAGGAACGTGGATGCAGTTTTCGATGAGGATGGTCTGTACTTCAGTCTCAAGCTCGCCAGCCCGGCCCAGAACTCTCACACTGTGTCCGTTGGGATACAATGACGTGCTTTCCCATGAGTCAATGCGTACTACCACTCTCTGGTCCTGAAGCAAAGCGGAGAGGAAGGTTATGTTTTTATAATTCATTCCAGAACACACATGCACACACACACACGCACGCGCACACGCGCGCACACACACACACGCACACACACACACACACACACACACTGTATTTTCTGCACTATAAGGTGCTTCAGATTGTAAGGCACACCTTCAACGAATGGCCTATTTTAAAGCTGTTTTCAAATATCGAGCGCACCGCATTATAAAGCACATAGAATAGAAGCTACAATTGTGGCCACTAGATGGTGATACACTAAAGGGAATTCTATACAATCCAATACAACTTTGTAAATATTATAGAGCCTTCACAACCGCTGCAGCTGTAACAAAGCCATGAGAATTGATCACAAACACGAACATGAAACAGAAATACAAATGGCATTACAAAACAATCAATTAAAGACAAAAGTTAGGGAGACAAATGATTGAACAAAAAGGCACACAAACCTTGTGGGATCACATCCACAAGAGGCTAAATATACTTAGAAGTCTTACTCGTCTCCTTCTTCCTTCCTTTAGTCAGTAGTTAACTATGCTTTTGGTATTGTCTTCGCAGGCTAAAGAACTGTGACCCTCCCTCAGCATCTGACATCCGATTATTGCACTTAAACAACGCACTACCCAACTTTAACTCGCAATAACCGCAAGTGCCCTTGGTTGTCTGTTGATTGCTATTTATTGTTTTATTTGTATATAGTGTATAATGTATTCATGTCTTTACACATATTTGACAATAACTTGACCTTGTCTTTTTTATGCAGTTCAGTTTTTCTGCCCTTATCTTTAGCTGTGTGTTTTCAATGCACTGCATGTTTGCACTGTGGTTGAGCAAAAAGAAATGCCATCTGTGCTGTATGTTGCACATAGAGCATATTGGACAATAAAGCTGACTGAACTTGACTTTGAGAAAATTAAATGCTTTTAAGTGTGCCTTCAGGAAAATCCAGAAGGATTACTACATATACTGTACAGGGTGTCCATAAAGTCTCTTTACCATTCTAAAAATTGATTAGAAATGCAATTGATTAGATATTTTATTCAGATTTGTTCTTTTATTCAAGTTTTTTAATCACACTGCCCAAAGGTGAATGTGCGGTGTGGGATTATGTGCAATCGAATAATTGGTCCATTTTTCTTCAACGAGACATCAATTTCTGAAAATGTTTACCATGACCCTTTTAACTGAGTATGTGGCACCACAACTGAATGACCTTGAACCAACCATTATTTTTCAGCAAGATGGTGCACCACCACATTGGGGGCTGCATGTTCGTGGGGTCCTCAATCAAACATTTCCAGACCGGTGGATTGGAAGGGATGGGCCAATTCCCGGCCTGCCACGTTCACCGGGTATCACTCCCCTGGACTTCTTTCTATGGGGCTATGTTAAAGATATCATGTATCGAACAAAGATAAGGGACATTACTGACATATAAAGCAAAGGATGACTGATGCCATTGCCACAATTGATGAGGCTATGCTACAGCGAACATGGCAAGAAATCAAGGACTGTCTTGATGTGCTTCGTGCAACTAATGGTGCGCATGTAGAAGTGTATTAAAAGAGGTTAAAAAAAACTTTAATACACGCTGAATACAATAGAACAAATCTGAAAAAAATATCGAATCAATTGGTTTTTTAATACATTTTTGAAATGGTAAAGAGACTTTATGGACACCCTGTATAACCGCTTGGAATCCATGCACGTAGTTTTTATTCTACCAAATGACATTTTAGATTAAAAGCTACAAACAACTATGAGAATGCCTTGCATCATGTCTCCAGCTTGCTGCCTAGCTCAGAATAAGCCCTTACATCTAAGCAAGGACACTACAGAGGCAGTTAAATATGAAATATGAGGCATGAAAACCATGCACAAAAATAATATTGAGACCCCTCGAGCGCAGTTGGACTTTGTTTCCATCATTCATCTGCCCTTTATTGAGACACTTTGAGTGGACAGGCTTGCGTTGCTGACTTCAAGGGCCGTGGAAAATGCACAGCGGAGCACCGCAAGCAAGAATTGACGTGTGTCTGTCAGCAGTAAGTCAGGTTGTGGGAGCCTTCATCGTAAAAATGTCTGGCAGTATTCTTTATGGGTCAACGGCAGGTTTCGACATTTGCTGAGGATGCTGAAGTTGCTATATAAGATCCCTTCATGTCACCACTTTATAGAAAATGCACTACCTTAATAAAATATAAAAATAGGCTTGTACCTGACTGCTTGTATTTATTGATGAAAACCAAACAATACTGTCATACTGAATGTGATGCATGGGGATAATGAATCAAACTGAATTATTGAAAAAATAATAATAATCATGGAATCAAGGGGGTAGTAAGGAGTCACACCTCGAATCACAACTGACCTCTGTGATACTTTCATACTGAAGTTTTGAAGAAAAAAAGAAAGGCAATCGAATCCACTGCATTAGCCTGAGGCTTTACAGGCACTATTAAAGGCGAAAATACAACACCAACAAAAAACCCAACTCCTTTCCCACATCTTTCTTTGTTCCTTCTTCTGACAGCTTATCTGATGTTCAGGCTGAAATCAAATTAACAGTTCAAAATCTAATTTCCAACTCAATTACGAAACACTCTTCTGGCTGTTTTTTTACCACAGTAAAACGCAAAGCTGACCTGCAAGGCGTCGGCCTGCTGCGTGCTGATGCGGATCTTTGGGATGCGATGGTCCCAAGGCACAGTCAGGATGCGCTGAGAATTCCTGCTCTGGGACTGTGTGCTCTCCCTCGGAGGAAACGTGACCACATAGTCCCTCCAATTCCTCTGCAAGATCCCCACAACGCATCCTGCAAGTTTAATAATTCAGACAGTGGATTTAAAACATGGACGAGAACAAGTCACTTTGGACTGCTTTTGACAAAAGACGTTGAGGAGTTTCAGATGAGAGGGCCCCACCTGTAGGCATGGGCTGACTTTGGGTGTCGTCTCCATTCTTTTCCTCCGGCTGTCCTTCGGTCAGGGTGCTAACCTTCCCTCTCCATTCGCTCTTCGGCAACAACTCCACCGCGACCACGTCGCCATGCACAGCCCTGTTACGATGCTTGTTTCCATATACCAACACCTCGCTGCTCAGCTCTACAGCAGATGAAGGACGGACAGAGAATACAAGAGCGTTAAACCACAAGGTCAGTCAAGAGGATGTCTCGCAAAGAAAAACAAAACGAAAAAACCCAGCTGGAATACCGTACCTGTATCTTTCTCTGAGAGACCCTCCGTTCTGACAGAAGCTTCCGTCTGTGCTCTGTGTTTGTTGACATTCAGAGTTCCCTGAACAAACAGAGGGGAACGTTGTGATTGATGTTGATCGAAGGAAGATTTTGCGGGGAACAAAATGTGGTGACTCTGGCATGCCAAACCTGACTGGAGCTTGAAATAAAAGGTACACGTAAGTTTGAGCAAAGCAACAACACTCTCTGTATGCAAAGTGGCCACAAGATAGTCAAGACGCAAACACTTGGCGAGATGGTGCTGTGACGCTGGCCAAATCATACTTGTGCATAAACTCCAACTGCGAGGAAATCCCTTTCAATCAGTGGATTGAAAATATAGGCGAGAAGAATTCAGATTCAGATTCAGGAAACTATTTATCCCCGTGGGGCAATTAGGACTTAACAGGCACGCTCTGCACAAGAAACATGAAAAACAATGACGATCATGGGATACAGTGCAAAGGGCCTGTCGGTACTCGCCGTGTGTACAGCGCTCCGAGATCTTAGTTCAGAAAGGAAACCACTGGGGAAGGAGAGGGAAAAAAAACATGCTTGCACTATCCTCGTCTGAGGATAATTTAAGTCCAGGAAAAAAAGACCCCAGCATGTAAACAAGCATATGACAGTTACAACAAGTCACAAGACATAACATGTAATAAGGGGGCGGATGGATGGGGGGGGGGCACGACGCGGCCCGACCGACGAGCTGCACAGTCCATTTGAGCGCTCGGCAGATCAGTTCATGTCGCAGGGAAAAAAAGGGAACAATAAAGGCGGTGATACAAGGGTGTGTATGCGCGTGTGATAGTCTGGTTGTGTGTGCGTGTCAGGCTGCAGCTGCTTCGTCAAGGTCTTCTTATGGAGACAGTCCTGGCTTATCAGTCTATGGCCGAGAAGGAGGGGGTGACGGTAGGGCACTAGCTTCCGTGCGTACTTTCTTCCAGGGGAGATGTCCAGATAGCAGATGTTTTAGGAACAGGCTGCCAACAATTCCAGACAGCCTTGAGTCCGTGGCCTGTTTCTCTTCAATGGCGCCGATGAGCCAAATCCGCGATTCCTTTTCTGAGCGCGGCTTGCAACTTCTCCAAGTTGTTATCCATCTTGCAATGACGCTCCAAAACCGCATCCATTTTGCGGTTGAACTCAGTCACCGCTTGGGTCTGAGTGTTGGACATTCGTGCCATGCCATCTAGAAAGACCGGCAGCTTCTTCACTTGCAATAAAGCCGCTCCCGTCGGTTGGATTTTGTGATAGGAAGTGACAGGAAACTGCTCACACCAAACAGCAGCATACCTGCTATCAGAAGGCCGATAATGTAGATGTCTTCCACATCCTCAACGGACAGTGTTGACAGGCACACCATTCTCCGCTTCCTCCAGGGATCTAGGGTGTACCCGGCAGCAAATGTCCCCAAGGGGCAAGTAGGCTCCCCATTGCCTTCTCTTCTCGTCGAGAAAATGTTGTCGATTGCATCGAGAGACCAGTCCAACCAATTCCATGGTTTGTTTTTAGGATTAAAATACAATAGGAGGCTAGGAAAGTCAGACAAGGACAGCACATAGACTGGGTGGCAAGCAAGGGAAGGTGAGGGGGAGGACAGGAGGAGAACAGAAAAGCGTCCACCTTCGTCGAGAGCCAAGCAGAGAGTGCCGATTTTGAATTCAATTATTAATTTTACAAGGAAACGGTGTTTGAATACGAGCACTTGTGAAACGTCACTTCTCTTTGTTCGAGTCGCACGGGCCATAGCATTTGGCGAAAAAAATGCTAGATCAGCCAGCTAAGATAATTACAATAATCCAACGCAGAGGTCATAAAAACATGCGCTAGCTTTGTGGTAAATACTCTGACAACAAAGACATCTTGATCATGTTAAGCCAAGGGTGTCCAAACGTTTTCGTTCGAGGGCCGCATTTCCTAAAAATGCAACGGCCACTTGAATTCATTAAACAATCTGAAATCAGTCAAGCGAGCACTGACATATTGTGAACATTTTCTAGTTACTCTGGAAAACTGTTACATAGCAGCTTTCTATTATGGTGATAAGGCAAATGGTTTAGGATTTTTCAAGATTTTAGGGTGGCCAATAGCCCTGTATCACACGAGACAAGATCCACCCCTGCACTGAACAGAAGCCGAATCCCATCTCCACATTCAGAACCAAAACAAAAGCAAACTGTATCAAGCTGACCCTATTTCGAACAGTTACGCGACAATGATTAAATGTGACATGTTTAGTCACACCTTGACACAGTAGAATGTGCAAGAAACAATTTACGTTTCCAAATGCTTCAACTAGCTTTCAGTGTTTTGAAGAGAAATTGTGTTGTTTTAGTTGTAAATGTAATCGTTCATTTTGATCTTTGCATACCTAGAAAAGCTGTTCAGAATGTGAATCAATTTATGAAGAGTAGTGGCACCCATTTTTTTTATATCCTACTTTCTCACTCTGAACACCTTTGTCTTTTTTTTCAAGCTATCCTTGTGGGCCGTGTCAAATGTCAGATTTAGTAATATGCCACTGGCCACTAAAAAATGGATGATGGCGAGCCGCAAATGGCCTGCAGGCCGTAGTTTGGGCATTTTGTGTTAAGCGCTGCAGTCGTGCCTACGCAGAGGTAGGCATTCCCTCAGTACTAACGTCACTGACGGACGTCTGCTTTGCTGGCGAATGACGAAGACCCGCCACGTGTATCGCGTGTTCGCTCATGTGGGTGAATATACACTGGAGGAGTGAGGCGGGAGGAGGTCGAAATGTTTTGGGGTAACTTAACTGATGAGCCAATGGGAACGATCACTTCAGCAAGGGTGGTTGCAGCTGTCTGCAGCCATCAACTCGCAGAATTCCGCGCCTCAACCACCAAAATTATACAGTATACCTCAACATTAACTCATTCAATCCCAGCCATTTTCACTGGAGCAACCCCCTCAATCACAGCGTTTTACTGGATTTTAACTGATCTTGCAAGGCTGACAGAATATTTGGTTCTAATGCTATATAAACATGGAGCCAAAATAAAGTTTAGGCTCTCTTCTTTCAGAAGAATTTTTTCTCTTTTCTTTTTCCATTCTTCAGCAATCTGCATTACAAAATGGCTAGGTTTCATGAAAATGGCGATTCCTGGGCAAAACAAAAACGAGAAAAAGAGTTTTTTCAGTAAAAGCATGTGAAAGCGCTATATAAATCGGCATGTATTGTATTGTATTGTATTTCAAGCACGTAAGGCACCACTGCCACCTACTGGTCGCTTTTTTACATTATTTACAATGCAAACGGCTTATTCTCATTCACAGATTGCATCAGGCCCTTCTCACTTTATCACGCAAAAAAAAAAAAAAGACTTAGACGTACAAGTACGTGCATGGTAGGCGGGGCCTAATTCTTGTGGAATGAAAGAGTTCAGTAGAGAGCTTTCCAATTCCAATTGCTTCTAATAATTTATGGATTGATTTGCATATAAACCTTTATGGTTTGGGATTTCTGTTTTTTTTTAATTATAGCGCTTGACATATCTGACAGTAGGAGGTGATCAAGATTTGGTCCTGAACAGGAACAATTTTATGGTTATACAATGTTGAAAAATCGTTTTCACTGAGAGTGGTGGGAATACAAAGATTGGTAGTGCTGTTTTATTTTATCAGCCGAGCCACCGTGCTGAAGAAAAAGTGATGCTTGCTTTTGTTTATCTTGAAATTAAAGCAGAGTAATAAGGCATTCTGGCTTTACAGAGGGCCCTTTAGAAGGCTTTAAGACTCGGGCTGAGTCATTTTCTAGCAAATGAGTAGGATGCACTTTCCTTTCAAATTTGTGATGAGTTTGCATGTTTTTCGTGTCCTCACATTCCAATCTGGAGCCACAATTGTTGATCATGACAGGGTGTAACCTGCATCGCACCCGGCGAATCAGCTGGGCTAGCATCCAGGTCAAGCAAGTGAAGACAAGTACTTCAGAAAAAATCAAAAAGGAAAATCTGCATAAAAGGGAAAATAAATAACTACCGGTACATAATATTTAATACTAATTATTATGAATAAATAATCTGCTGGCATGCAGTCATCAATGCCAAAGGTGAATAGAAAGTCGTCAGATGAGAGGAAAAAAGATTACATTCATGTCCGAACAAAGTTGAATACGTGTGTATGATGGCGAGTGGCTCCATCGACTGCCTGCGATAACTCAACTGCAACCAATAATTGAATAAATCATGAATTTTGAAAATTACTGTGATTATTTGGTCAACACAAATGACTAGCTTTGATAACAGTACTGAGAATAGAATTCAATTAAAAATGACGGGAAAGACCAGGATGGTGCAGCACAATAATAAATTTACATATACTGACTGGGGGCGGCCCGGTAGTCCAGTGGTTAGCACGTCGGCTTCACAGTGCAGAGGTACCGGGTTCGATTCCAGCTCCGGCCTCCCTGTGTGGAGTTTGCATGTTCTCCCCGGGCTTGCGTGGGTTTTCTCCGGGTGCTCCGGTTTCCTCCCACATTCCAAAAACATGCGTGGCAGGCTGATTGAAGCACTAAATTGTCCCTAGGTGTGAGTGTGAGTACGAATGGTTGTTCGTTTCTGTGTGCCCTGCGATTGGCTGGCAACCGATTCAGGGTGTCCCCCGCCTACTGCCCGAAGACGGCTGGGATAGGCTCCAGCACCCCCGCGACCCTAGTGAGGATCAAGCGGTACGGAAGATGAATGAATGAATGAATATACTGACTGGATGTGCAGACTAACTAATATTGACTTTTTAATTGCTTTTATATACATAATAGTTCGGCCTCTGCATGCCTACCCACAGATCACGCGTGAAATTTCACAACCAAGTTCATTTTAGTTGCAAGCTGTTTGTTAAAACAGCCAAATTTGGCTTTTTTTTTTTCAAAATTGGTAACAGTTCCAAAGGTGTCTTCATTAATATTTTGGCCTTGGACATGCCAGTGCTTCCTTGTTGTCAAGCGACACCTGCAGTTTTCATGTAACGTAGCTTGCCAAGTTGCGGGCAGAGAAAGTCTGTGAAATTATTTCAATTGTGAACTCGTTAAATTAAAGGTAAAAACAGCTCCTCCAGCGCCTATTTATCAAGGATTGTGTTCATATGACCGAGGGAACTGGTCTGAGTTAGGATAACATGTCGACACTGTCTGGAAACCTCCTCTGTCCAAATTTGGTCCATTTCATCTTTTTGAATCAAATTTAACATGCCAAAAAGC
The DNA here is from genome assembly GCF_025434085.1 of Hippocampus zosterae. Classification (NCBI taxonomy): domain Eukaryota; kingdom Metazoa; phylum Chordata; class Actinopteri; order Syngnathiformes; family Syngnathidae; genus Hippocampus; species Hippocampus zosterae. The sequence goes on along the minus strand of NC_067454.1, from coordinate 26,570,464 downwards.
TGCAGCAGGAAAAGACTTTGTGATTAACAAATGTGCATATGACAAAGCACACAGAAGTGGGTCAGTTTTGTAAAATAATCTGGAGGAAAAAAAATGTCAATGGTGCTCCGCAGACAATTTGTAAAACATCAGATATCTTCTTTTGTTCTGAAACTGAATACATCTTTGAATCATCATACTCTTGATGCTTTATGATGCAGAAGTTAGGCTCAAGCACAAAAAGAGATGTGGTACCTGAATGTAGCGTCCAGATTTGATACCAGCCTCCAGGATTTCAGCTGGTAAGTGGTCAGTAAACTCTTTTTCAGTGCACTCACTCTCCTTCTGCTGTAGAGCCTGGCAAATGGAGCTGTACAATTCATGAGCCGCCCGTAGCTCTGACCAGAAGTTTTGCAAATATTCCTAGAAAATAATGACACAAATTCAACAGGTTTGTACTATGCATCGTGGCAAATTACAGAAGCGAGCTCTCCTGTACTACTTTTCAACTCGACAGAGCTTTGGCACCATGTTGTGCTATTCTAGGGCGTTTCAAAGAGCACACAATGGTAAATAGTTGAGTTTTTCAGCCCCTCCACTCCCCCGCCCAAGGCAAATAGTGACCAAGTCGGGAATGAGGAGAATTTCTGTAATTAAAGAAAATGTGTGATGTGCAAAACACATACATTACCGTTGTTTTGGAAATTTGTGATTAAACTCATCAACACCTGGCCGAAAGGCCCTTACTAAAAATGCAGCAGAAAAATTCCAATGACGCAGCATAGTCTACGCCTATTATCAGCACCAAACTAAATTAAGGTTGGGATCGTAACAAAAAGGCTGTGTGTGGTATACACTGGATGAGAGGACCAAGATGGCCTATTCCAAAAATAGCTCACCAGTGATGGGGCATTGTCATTTTCTAGGAATGTTGTATAAGTGATCATTTGAAAATGCATTTTTTGAAATACATGTCATAGGAACAGAGTGAAACAAAATGATGAATATTATCAGTGTCTTCACATAAAAGAATGTCACTACTGTTTAATAATAGTTTAAATACTTATAATAATATAAAACATTTAGCCTGTCACTCACAAATCTTGATTACCGGTACCTGATTTGTTGATGACTCTGGTAATAGCGATGACCCCCGTTTTTATGTTGTTTTTGTCAACTTAGCTATGTTAGCGGATTTTTTTTAACCCGAGCCCTAATTATAATACTGTATGTCGTTAGCCATATAGCATAATGTTTGGGGCCAACTTGTGATATATGCATAAATTTACACTCCTTCCGGCGCAACATAATTCTTTAAAGTCTTTCTTCCAATGTCCTTGGCCACTCAAAAGACTTATTAAAATCTTAATAACCCGTTACAGTCCACACTGTCTGCCTAAGTCAGATGATTTAGGCCAGAGGTGCCTACTACGTCGATCCTGATCTACCGGTAGATCTATGACAGGTCCCAAGTAGATCCGAAGGTGGTCGAGGAGAAAAAAACAAACAACCATTTGTGTGTCTTTGTACATGTTAGTAACATTTTTTTTGTGTTAATGTACGCTGCACCCTAATCATATCAGTCTCATTTTCACCCCAAAAATATTTTTAAAATAAAATAAAGCAGGTAAATCTTGAATTTACGGTGGCTTGTGATTACGTCACTGGAAGTTGTTAGCGCTCAGCAGTCTGCAATTGCAGCTTGTGATCAGAGCTGTTGCGCTCTATCTTTTATCGTCATTATTCTTATTGAGTTTGTTTTTTTTTTGTACAATTCACCGAGGGCACGGGCAAAGAATAGGAATCTAGGAGGGCCCAGGGAAGCACTTTAAAACGGTATGTGTGAGCTACGATAGTTAACAGGCTGCAAAAGTGCGTCGCATGCCTCAGTTTCAGGCTGTTTCTCATCATGGCGTGCGTGCATTAGTGATGTGTCGTTCGCGAACGAGCCGGCTCCGAGAGCCGGCTCTTTGAAGTGAACGATGGGAGCCTGCTCCCACCTCATTGGGAGCCGGCTCCTGATTGGGAGCCGGAAGGGGAGGGTTACACGCACACGCACACACACACACGCGCAGTTTAGAGAAGGGGGAGGGGTTAGAGAAGAGACACACAGCAGCACACTGCGCAGCACGCGAACAAGACAGACGAGGAGACGAGAGAGTTAGTGAAAAAAAACAACACGGTGGAAAGTGGAAAGGTGAGAAAATTGATAGGAAACGCAGTGAAATATGGACTCATTTCAATTTAATTGATAGTTCAAAGGCAGCGTGTAGACTGTGCAAGGTTAAAATATCCCATAGATCAGGCTCCACAAATAACCTGCACAGGCACATCAGAAATATCCACCCATCAGTACAATTTGAAGAGAAAAGACAAGCAAGGGAACCAGCTATTAATGAAGGTGCTAGTGTGTCTGCAACTGTTGCTGCTGCTGCAATGTCACAACTGCCTAGATGTACAACCCAGAGCTCTATGAGCCACTTTATGCAAAAAGCTATAAAACCAGCAAAACAGAACAGAAATTGACGAGGAACTGGGTAAAATGATTGCAAGGGATTTTCATCCATTTTGTATTGGCTGTGTGTTGTCGCAACATCTGTCCCCTCAGAGAGAATCTTCTCCAAAACAGGGCAAATATTAGCAGAGAGGAGAAAGAGGATCAACCCCTCAAAGCTGAGGCACTTGGTTTTTCTTCATGCCAATCTTCGCTAAAGACAAGCTAAAACCTTTACCTGGATGCAGCTTTTTTTAATTTATAATTTGTTGTGTGGTATTCAAAGCTTACTTATATTGTTTTACTGTAAATAGTTAAAAGCTTATAAATATACACATTCAGAGACTAAAACTTTTTGACGACCTTGTTTTGAGATGGGTCTTTGTACTTTGTTTTATTTTTGTAGAGTATGTTCAGAAGAATATAAATAAAGTCATATAAATAATAAATATTTGATATAATGTCTATTTTTTGCATTCGTACTTCATTTTACACATAATATTACGTTATTTTTGGTATTAAATTAATTTAAGCAACAAAAAAAACTGAGGAGCCATTTGGGAGCCAAAAGAGCCGGCTCTTTTTAGGGAGCCGATCCAAAAGCACCGGCTCTCTAAAAGGAGCCGGAATTCCCATCACTAGCGTGCATGTGTGTGTGTGTGTGTGTGTGTGTGTGTGTGTGTGTGTGTGTGTGTGTGTGAGTGTGTGTGTGTGTGTGTGTGTGTGTGTGTGTGTGTGTGCGTGTGCGTGTGTGCGTGCGTGTGCGCGCGCATGCCGATAAGGGTAGATCCTAGGAGGTTCGTTGATCGCAAAGTAGATCTTCAATCCGAAAAGTTTCGGCACCCCTGATTTAGGCAGACGACTGAGGCAGATAGTGTGGATCGATTTGGGCAGTTTTCGATGCGAGAAACAAAATGGCAGAAAGCATTCGAAAGAGGGCTCAGCGTTCCACAAGTAAAGCATTATCTCTTCTCTTTGATTTGTTTTCATCTGGTTAGAGTTCATGTTTCTTCAATTTCCCAGCCACTTTGTCAGGCTTGATGGATGTGCAATGTTTCATGAGTTTTAATGCATCTAAAGACCCTAAAAATTCGCATTTCATTGCCGAACAGCGAGTTGACACAGCAACGGTATTTCATCAGAACTCTCAAACTGTGTTTTAACATCACGTGTGTGTGTATCAAACGGGTAGCCCGTTGCACAAATCAGTAGCCAAAAAGTAGCTCTCGGCTACAAAAAGATTAGTGACCCCTGCTGTATGCAGTATATTGTCGTGATGTGGGAACCCGAGCTGTATTCAATCCCGTACCTGGACAGAGATGACGTACACTCCAGTGTGGAGGCTGCTATACCGAGCAATAATGTCCTGGTCTTCTGTTATCATCACCACATCCATCATACCAGCGAGGTGGTTATAGTACCAAACTGCTGCAGAGTACACACACCTGCACACACAAACAAACATGAAGTCACTGCATCTTCTATGCTATGAATGAAATGGAAAAATGTACATTCACTTACAAACTAATACTGACACTCGTAACTACAACTATTGCAGATTACCTTTTCAATCAGGAATGTGGAACACACATGAGCAATATTTCAACTCTATTTGATTGGCCCCATCCCTGGTATGGCGCACTGTGTCTTGCGTCAGTAAGATTGACATTACGGACAGTCAAAACTGATTGCTGTTTGGAGCTGTTCAGACTGAGACGTGTCCTCTCCAAATCCGATATGAAACTACCTCCTGAATGTGGCTTCAAGCTGTCTCGCAAATAACAATTTCATATGCTTTGCGATTGCTCGGTCTATACAAAAGAGCCTTTCGGTTTCAATCTGGATGGGCGAAAAGTCCGATTTTGGCTGGCAATATTAACAAGGCCAAGAACAGTGAGAACATACTGTAGGTTAAAACATGCAAACTGCAGCCTGATGAACGCAAAAAGTACAGTAGTTCGCTCCAGACTTTGCTCTTCTGTGCAACACTTGATTGAGATCTGTACACACCAACAGCGTACTGGTTCTGGCTTGAACATAATGTTGAGTGTCTGTTTTTTCAGGAGCGGCTCACCTTGTCTGCCACTGTTCTTGACTCTCCCCATTCTCCCGCTGACAGAAGGAAAACTCTTGGAATTCATTCGCAAACAGAACACAGTCATGTCGGGGGTCTTTGAGCAGGTTTCGCAAGCGGTTATATTGCCTGCACAGACAAATATCAACAAAGAAAAAAAAAAGAGTGAGACAAACAAGCAACAATCCTTTTCAAATACAAATGTTTTGCCTGACAGGAGGAAAGTAGTAAAACTCAGGTGGTGGTAGAGATAAAATAATTAGCAACACCTCATTGATGATCAAATTAATTAGGGCTGTCACAAACAAATCGTTTGAGAGTGGATTATCCTATCAATCGGGCAACCTCGTCACTATCATTTTATGGAGACTACTAAAAGTAACGTCACGTCATTGCCACGTGTAATAAATCAACCATTTGACGTGGCTGTATTACGATCATCACATACACTGTATATCAACTTTACGCTTCATCTTTCAAGTGGATTAAATTACAGTTAAATATAAAGGCAACGCTGTTACTAAAAACAAAAAAAGCAAATCACGGAAATTTGTCAGTTGTCTCCTTGCCCACGGAGAGTGCACACATGGGTGATGACGCATCACATTCATGTCTGATTTATATCCAGAGGGGCCCAGGTAGGATTTGAAAAAAATCTGAATTTTATAGTTCACACTGCATGAAAACGCATCACATGTTATCAGAGATATTCGAACAGCCAAGCTTCGTTCCTGTCCTGACGTAAATGCGCAGTGATGTCGTCGCATACGCACTTTAAAACAGCAGTGTCTTATCAGAGTTCGTCTCCAACGGGAGGACTTGTTTTTAAGTATTTGTAACTTGTTTTAATCAATATGTTACTTTACTAAGAAGGTTAAAAGTATCACAAGTGCCGTGGTAAATAGACTGTGCTAAAGAACTCCATCCTGATAAATCACACGATGTTCACATCGATCTGCGTGTGTCACACGGCTGATCGGATTAACGGCGTGGAGCATGTTTAACGGCGGATCGGAAAAGATCACGTCAAATTTAAACAGGTGGCTAGAGATTTTCATTCGGAAAGGTTTCAATCAGAATGACAAAAAACACTAAATCTCCATGTAAACGCAACTAATAACAAAAAGGTTGGTGAGTAAAAACATCAATCTCTCTCGTGTGATATTCATTGTAGTTGTTTTTTTCCATAATTAAACAATACCAAATAAACAACAATAATTGGTTTAGAAACAATAATTAAGAAAAAAAACAGTTTTGCTTGAAGTGGTGTTTTCTAGTTGTTCTAGTGACGTTTTCTACTTCCGATTTGAGCAGTAACATTGGCTGCTGATTACGCTGCTCTCTTGCTCTCATGATTGGGCTCATAATTTGCTTGCATGGTGGAGTCTATATGCCAGCCGCATTTTCCTCAGCATGGTGAAATGCCATTTTTGTAACCTGTCAAATATGAAGACTGTACAATGCGGCATGGATCTATTTGACACTGACTTCAACATTTATTATGTTTGCTTAACAAGAGAAACAGCTTCAGTCAATCTAAAGCACTGGTGTCAAACTCAAAGTCCGGGGGCCAGATCCGGCCTGCCACGTCATTTTATGTGGCCCGTGAAAGCAAATCATGTGCGTCAACTTCCGTGATCCTTGCGCAAATCTGGACTGAAAATTCAAACTGTCATGCGTAATAAATTATATTGACATTTTGCTATATTTTGGGGGGAACAATAATTGAACAAACAACAAAAAAAGAGTAACTAATTTTAAAACTAGTAATCCATAAATTTGATTTGTTGTGTACAAGTAATAATATGATGTAATGATTAATGATTCATTCGGTTTCACTGTCGCAACGGCTCTCCGAGGGAAGACATAACTCCAAAGTGGCTCGCGATAAAAATGAATTTGACACCTCTGATCTTAAGTCACATATGTTGTGTTTCAATAGAGCTCATGTGTTCCAAGGACCACACAATGTAATTTCTGATCCGGTATGACATCAGCATGACATCAACGATTTCCACCTAACATTGTAAGAAGTAAAAGTTCATCAGATTAACGATGCAACATTTTAGAACAGCGCAGTCAGCATAAATGTTCGACAAATTGCAATGAAACCAGTCAAGTGGGACTCCTTATTTCTACAATATTCATCAAGCTCGTCAACAGCACTCCTGGATGTTTGTGTTGGAGAGATGCATTTCAAGTCACCGGCTCATTCTCATCTAGCTTCATCAGCAAAGCTCCGATTTAACGAGGGTGACCGCTGTCAACTCCCGTACAACGGCCTTGCTGTATAAAGCGTTTAGTTAGATATATGATCAGACTATTTATTCCAATTTATTTCACCAAATGAGTTATTTTAGTATTTACATTGAAAGTTATTTAATTTTGAACAAAAGTAATCACTTTTGCGCCGAGTCGCTGTTGTTGTGGACCTTTGTTAAAGCTTGAAATGACTTTTAAAAGTTAGAGTTTAGTCATCAGTCCTTCTGACCTCTGAACTTTTAATAACCAACCTCCGGGGCTCGTTCAACTTGTTCCAAACCATTAAACTGCATCATGGCAACCAGAGAGCTGCCTTCAACGACTGCACCACATGCACGCCAGCCACTGGCGGATCTACGAGTCAGCAGTCGCCATCGCTAGCAAATTCCTTGGCACTCCAGTTGCCTACCTACTATCGGCAAACAATCTATCAAGAATAAATTACTCAATTCAAAATTGGATTCTAAATGTTCTCTGAAATTCTGTCTGCCTTATTGTCACCCCATGACAATTATTTTTAACTCCTAAGGTTAGTGGATGTTATTAAAAAGGATACTGTATACTGAAACAAGTTTAATGAACAAGAATAATATTGATGAGACAAAATAACATGAAGGTACTGATTGCACCTCTTCTCAAAGCCATCTTTTTTTTTTGTCTCCATCAAAGTAATGACAGTGTCTTGGTTCTGCATTTGGATTTAATAGCCGGCTACTCAGTATTTGATAGTACTGCACCAATGAACATTGGCATGGCGTTTATAGTATTGCAATTTATTAAAAAAAAAAACCTCCACAAACCCAGACTGCAAGTACGGTGGATACAACTAAAGTCTCTTTTTTCTTTCCATTCATTCTACACAAACAGGCACAACAACTTCAACACAGGCTGTTTGTTCTAAGGCTTGCATATTTCTTAAAAAAAAAAGATATCGAAAAATGTATTGCTCACTTATCATTACAACTCCCCCGCACATAAGATTATTACTTTCTTTATCCCCTATAGCCCCCCCCCCCCCCCATATAATTATGCATTTCCCCCCTTTTCCTTGTTTCTATTTTCAGTTTCCAGATATCGGCTGGCACCTAATGAAGCAACTGGGCGTTAGAAATTATTTGACTTGAATAAAATAAAAGAATCACAGTTCTTATGTCACCCATGTACAGTATTTAGTTCTGCGAGAAAAAAAGAGCCTACTAAGGCAAAGACAACAATTATTGGTGGGTTGTAATACAGCGAGCCATCTAGTACTTTTTAAGGTTTACCATTGCAGTTTTATTGCAGTTTGAGTCACCTCGGTGTCATGTGGTGTAGATTTTCAATACCAGTAAATAAAAACAACACACTTTAGTGCAGGTGTCACCAACATTTTTGAGGGTGAGAGCAACTTCATGTGTACCGATTGTGTGAAGGGCTACCAAATTGATACACGTCTGAAATAACATTTTTTTTTTTTCCATCTTCCTAACCGCTTGATCCTCACTAGGGTCGCGGGGGGTGCTGGAGCCTATCCCAGCTGTCTCCGGGCAGTAGGCGGGGGACACCCTGAATCGGTTGCCAGCCAATCGCAGGGCACACAGAGACGAACAACCATCCACGCTCACACTCACACCTAGGGACAATTTAGAGTGTTCAATCAGCCTGCCATGCATATTTTTGGAATGTGGGAGGAAACCGGAGAAACCCGGAGAAAACCCACGCAGGCCCGGGGAGAACATGCAAACTCCACACAGGGAGGCCGGAGCTGGAATCGAACCCGGTACCTCTGCACTGTGAAGCCGACGTGCTAACCACTGGACTATCGGGCCGCCCGTCTGAAATAACATATTTGTCCAAAATACCTTCAATAATATGAGGATGGGTTATTTTTAATACTTGATGATTTAAATTGTCAGACTTTGATCGTGTTTCGAAATGTCTCACAGTACTGCCAATGTTTGCATTTTTAAATCATAATTTCTACTAGCAAATCACAATGTCCAGGCACTGGCGGGCTACTCAAGTGGTCTTCACGGGCTACCTGGTGCCCGCGGGCACCATGTTGGTGACCACTGCTTTAGTGCTTTATCAACTATAATGACGGCAAATTAGAAAAAAAAAAACAAGTGTCCACACCTGCGTCCTTTGCAGTGATAGACGGCTTGGCAGGCTGTCTGAGTGTAGATGATTCCCTGCAGCTCTCTGAACTCCAAGATCTCCTGGTAGTCAACCACCACTCTGACATCAGGCACCACATAGTGGGTCAAATCTCCCGGCAACACCTTGCCATCTGTGAAGGTTGGATAGGGAATCAAAAGGGAAACACTTTTGTTCTCTTTCCTATGCAGCCACTGGATTATTTAGTATATGGTATATTTATTTTCTTTAAATTGTCTCTATACTACAGCCATGACAACTTGCACTGGCACAGACAATCACTTATTTACATTCTTGTCACCACGAAAACATCACTTGTGTCGTCCAATGTAAGATCCGCATATAAAGTGAGACCATTACATACATACATAATGCTTGTAAATGCAAATATTATTATTGCATTTGTAGCCATCGTATACTTTTCATTGTGATCGTTGTATTTTGCACTAACCTCACTGCAGCATGGTGTTCCAAAGTATTCAAAAGAGCAAAAATAGCCACGTACTGTTGAGAGTAACTTGACAAACGATGAACCTTCAACATTGTATTTAACTGAAGAGATTTTTCAGTAATCTTACCTATTTAAAGGAACACACGATTCAAAATTTATTTTCCTTCATTCTATTAGGTAGTGTACATAAATATTAAAAGTACAAATATCATAGGTGTCTGATTCTGTGGGGGAAAAAAGGTTAAGAGGATTAATAATCAAAATGATTACACACCCTGTACGCTGCCATACTGATGATTTATAATTTAAAAAAAGACATTTACAGCGGTAATGCATTTTTTTTTCAAAGAAACATGGAAGCTGTTTAAACTGTGGGACTACTTAATGACATCGTGCAGCATTTTTGTAGCACAACAGACCAGGAAACACATCCAAAAAATGCAGTCTGGTGCACAGTCAGTACATAACACGTCTCAGGAATTACGTGAACCTCACAAATACAGGTTTGTCCAACATGGCAGCGTCCATGTTATGTAATTGTTTTGAAGCTTAATAGACGTAATTTTTTTTCAGTGAATCATATGCCATTGGTCTTTGCAATTTTATTCTTTATACACAGTACTGATGAATCAAAATGAATTTTGAGCGGTGTGTGGCTTTTAAAGGTACAGTGTGTAGAATTTAGTTACATCGAGCGGTGAACTAATAGAATGCAACAAGCCAATATCGAAACGCGTGCATTTTAAAGCACGCGCACTGCGGAGCTGCAGAGAGACCATACTTCGCAAACCCACCACTATTTTCTTCTTCAGAGGTGCAAGCTAAACGTCATCACAAACAATTTCTAGTATTCCCTCAAGTGACTGCACAACTGCATTGCATTGTTGTTGCATCTGTCGCAGAAAGATGGCGGGCAAAACAAGGCAGCCTCTTGTTTTATATTTAGAGATTACTTTACCTACAATTACATTGAAATGTTTACCTTGGTGTGATAGAACATATTGTTTTGAATATTAATGAAATTAATAGTGTTTAAAAAAAATTATGAACATTGAAAAAATCAACATTATATCCACCGTCTCTTTAACGCTGTCAGATAATACATTTCACCAACAGTTCTGCTCTTGAGTAAAAATAGTAGCTTCAGTATATGAATATGTGGCTTTAAAAAAGCACATTCACTGTTTGGATCACGTTTACCGTTGTCACAGCCGGCAAGACACAGAGAGCTGTAGCATGGAACTCGCTCCCTCAAATAATGTTCGCGGACAACACGGACTTTTCGCCCCCGGCTGCTCTTCAGATGGAGAATTTTTTCTGTCTTAATCATTTTGTTAAGTCAAGAGGTAGGCAATATACGTACGTCAGGATGTATTCGATATCTATTCGACTGTAACGCGAGAAAACAGTTGGAAACATATTAGCTCAACTGCTCGGAAGTGCAAAGACGGGCATAACAAATGACGTCACGACGCAACGTCAAAACCTTTATTCAGGTTCTATTGGACATAACGGTGTTATTTTCTTTGCAAAAGAAAATACTGTATACTAAATTACCAGGGCAACAAATGCATGTTAAACCATTACTATAGACCAGCTTAAGACGTAAGAAAGTTAATGGCATTTTTTGGACATTTAAATCGTAATTGTACATTGTCCATGTACAGTAGTTGCTTTATTATTGTTTATTTAAACATTCATCTTCCGATCTGCTTATCCTCACAAGGGTCACGGGGGCTGCTGGAGCCTATCCCAGCTCTCTTCGGGCAGTAGGCAGGGGACACCCTGAACCGGGTGCCAGCCAATCGCAGCTTTATTATTGTTATTTTTCATTCATTCATTCATTCATCTTCCGAGCCGCTTGATCCTCATTAGGGACGCGGGGGGTGCTGGAGCCTATCCCAGCTGTCTTCGGGCAGTAGGCGGGGGACACCCAGAATCAGTTGCCAGCCAATCGCAGGGCACACAGAGACGAACAACCATCCACGCCCACACTCACACCTCGGGACAATTTAGAGCGCCCAATCAGCCTGCCATGCATGTTTTTGGAATGTGGGAGGAAACCGGAGCACCCGGAGAAAACCCACGCACGCCCGGGGAGAACATGCAAACTCCACACAGGGAGGAATCGAACCCTGCACCCTCTGCACTGTGAAGCCGATGTGCTAACCACTGGACTACCGGGCCGCCCAAATTGAAATGTTATCTTTACTATTATTGCTATTCTTTGATATGACAACGCTGAGCATGTACCAGATGCAACACGTTATTTTCATGAAACTTTACAATAGTTGACATTTTCAGATGATGACTTCAACAACATTCCTTGAAAACAATCTCACATCAACTGGTGAACTATTTTTATACAAGACCCGCGGCTAACCACGTGGTCCTTCGGGCTATACCTGGTGATCACGGGCACCACAGTGGCTGCTGACATTTTACCAGTCAAAAAGTTACAAATCTGCAACTATTGGAGGTTTTTCCCAACCTTTCATGAGCCAAAGTGGTAACCATTTTTTGCAGAAAAAAATCTAATTTCATGGTAATCCACCAAACAAAATGCCACAAAAGTATGAATATTGAAATAACAACAATCTTGTCTCACTTTACTTGCAAATTTACTTAGTTCGAAATTTGGCCCTGTTTAGTTGAACAGAAAGTAGATGTACTTGCAGGAAATGACGATTTAGAGCAGGGGTGTCCAAACTTTTTGCCAAGGGGGCCAGATTTTATGTGGTAAAATGTCGGGGGCCGACCTTGGCTGACATTCTTTACATTGAACAACAATATTGTTCAACAAATTTTAGTAAGCCAGTCTGTTTCATATTTCCATTTTTATTTTAATTTCAACAATCTTAAGAATTTCTTTTGGTTCATTTGAAACAGGAATTTGAAATATGACATATCAGTCAATATAAACACGGAGTGATGTCTTGTTAACTCGTGAGTGATGCCCTCTAGTGTCTAAATGCTGTTACTCATTTAGTGAATGCTATTACTCATTTAGCCACTAGAGGGAAGCAGTACTCTATGAAACATCACTCACCAGTCGACGAGACCTCAGTCAATGCAACGCGTGTTCCATTGCGCCCAACCTGCGGGCCAGACGGCACTGACTTTATGACAGGGGCCGAGGGCCGGATGAAATTCGACCGCGGGCCGGATTTGGCCCGCGGGCCGGACTTTGGACATGCCTGATTTAGAGTATTGAGATGTGAATGTCAACACGTGGAAATACACAGGTTTATTTTTTCACTCTGCAATCAAATGGAAACGCATTTAATTGTTCCGCCTGTCACTGTACCTCACCGGCATTGATAGATGAACCAAGAAATATATATATTTTTAATTCTATTGAAGTGAAATTGGAAAATTACTCACAGCATCCTTGCATGATCTTTTATCACACACTAGGTTGCCACGGCAACATGGTGGAGAATCGCTGACCTTGGGGAATCCAGTAATCCTAACATTTTTGTCTTAACCTTGCTGGGCACTATATTATGACAAGTGGCGACCATCACACCATTTTAATAACATCTGTTACAAAAAAAATCACGATGTCTGGCATTACAAAGTGAAGGCTATGACCTGTACGACCCTGACGGAATTATTATGTATGAACGACGTGTTTAATATCGTCAGTGTAGTTTACAGTTGTGTAAAACTGCACGGCATCATACTCATATACAATATTGTTTAATATCCAAGTATTGACAGTTGGCGAGGGCTCCGGAGAATCCAAAGTGCAACAAAACAAGAGTCATTTTAAAAATTCTCTCTGAAAAAGGTACCAGGCGCAGTTTATCAACAGCCGAGGCAGTATTGACGCGGGTGACTCATCTTGCTTCCTATGCTACTCTTTGGCTGCACCGGGAGAAAGGCTGCAGCAAGAACATCAGCCCACACTGAGCACAAGTTCCTAACTACAAGCATCCAATTCAGTATTGCCTTCTCACGGAAAAAAATATATACAGAAGTAAAAATGGTAACCATCGTGCAGTTTTTAAATTCAAGTTACGATAATGAACTTTTCTGAGGACGCATCGTAAAGGTAAGCGCTCAAGCTGATGTTTATAGATCATTCTTCTTTCATTTTGATGTACGTGACGCCTGGTTTCACGTTTCTTATTATTTAAAAGCACGCATTCCACCCTCCCTTGTAAACGCCGCGGTAGATCATTGTTTTCCGAAAGTGTTGTCACTTTTTCTAAGCAGTTGAATTTGGAATGTGGTGATATTTTTAAGAGTTCACTCTTAACGTAAAGTACTGTCAAATTTTATTCACTGTAATACGGTAAATTAGTATGAATATACGGTATTCTGACGCATATATACTGTGTGTGTATTTATACACACATATATAATATTTGTGAATAAACACGTGGTTGCCTCAGTAAATGCGGATAAAGTACGAAAATAAGAAGCCTCAAAATTCTGACATCACATTTGAATAACTTAACAGAAAAGTAAAGTGAGTTGTTACTGATGGTGATGCCACTCAAACAAACAAAGAAGTCCCACTGAGGCAATTTTCTAGCAGGATACTATTTCCAGAAATGGAGATATTTGATACTAATTACACATGTCAGGATGATCATTGTTGTTTGTTGTTCTTACATTGATTCCCTTGCGACTTCACAACAGACAGTCATGCATTGATTCCCTTGAGGCAGAGCAGAAATCGGACTTTTACACAGGCTCCGAAATTAGTAGTACCACTAGATGACGGACTTGAGCAAGATTGTCAGGCTGTGTTTTGAAGGTGGCTTCTGTTTTTCCGAACACTTGCCCACCGAGCTTCAAAGGTACTGAGTTCCACTGTGTCAAATAAATGGAACATTCTCTGCATTTCCTCCGAGTGACCCCGTGACAAATAACCCGATGGTAGTAAATAAAACACCGAGCCTGGCGAGTGCTTGATAGAAGTCACATTCAATTTCTGTTTTCTTTCTCCATAAGTTATTCCATTTAGTGAGAAGCTCCGCTGAGTGGTGCTCTCTACATTATGTCACAGAAACATTTGTCACAAATGTGCCCTTGCAATAACAGTAATGCAGTGTTTGACGACTCGGTAGCTTTTACTTTAATTAAATGTTTTTTTTTCTTCAAAATGAGACTGCAGGGGTGGCTACTTGTTGGCGTTGGTTGAAGTGGTGGAGCCACAGTTAATCTTAAAGACTCAGGCCAGGAACACTTGTGCCAGAGTTTACAAATACATCCAGATTGGTGTGATTCATTCAACTGGACAAAACTTGATGTTTGCTCACCTTTTCACTTTGTAATAGGTGTAATTTCAGGTTTAAAAAAAGATTATCATTGTGACCACATAAATTAAGATGTAGAAAGCAAATCTTTCAGAAGACAATATCCCTTAAGTAATTCTTAATTCTGAATGATTATCAAAATATGTGAAACAAGTTTTATGCGTGATTTCAGTGCAGCATTTCAGAGTTACCAGTAAGAGATATAAACTCATGATTGTGTCAGTAAGCTCAACAACGTTGATTATTAAATAAAGTTTTATTAGGGGGACAGCCTTAAAATAAATTTAATCTCAGAATATTTATGGCCGTTGTTTGGCATGTTAATAATATAGTTAGGAAATAAATGGCTATTGCGTGACGTGTGCCCTTCACATATACAGTAATAAATTTGTGACAGGCAGTATAATCTTCTTCTGGGATTTTCAGGACACACTGAGCATTTTCTCTTTTCTGAATGGAGCTGCTAATGTAAGGTAAAAATATTTTGACGGGCGAATCCATTCAGACCTACTTGCCAGATCGTTCGAATGTGTTTAAATACATTCAAATTTATTCGCAAGTTTGTTCAACCATACTCACAAATATGTTTGAACGTACTCGCAAATACATTGGAACATACTTGCAAATAGGTTCGAACGTCCTTGCAAATAAGTTCAAATGTAGTTGTAGGCTAAATGCTACAAATGCAGCATTTCTTTCTGGTGCCATGGGCTATTGATAGCATTTGACCTGCATTATACCAGCACAAAGCGGGCCCATGGTCGACTGGTTAGTACGTCGGCCCCCCAGTGCAGAGGTGCAGGGCCTCGGTCTTCCAGTGTGGGTTTTCTCCACGTACCCTGGTTTCCTCCCACATTCCAAAAACATGCATGGCAAATTCACGGAACACTCTAAATTGGCCCTAAGTGTGACTGTGAGTGCAAATGGTTGTTCATCTCTGTGTGCCCTGCGATTGGCTGGCAACCGGTTTAGGGTGTCCCCCGCCTACTGCCCGAAGACAGCTGGGATAGGCCCAAGCACACCCTGCGATCCTAGGGAGGATATGTGGATCAGAAAATGGATGGATGAATATACAGTACCAGTACATTAAAAATTTAAATAAGGAAATATTATACATTCAAAATTTGATGGTTTTATTTTGTCTGCAGTGCATGATTTACGTTCAGCATTTTTTTTACCATAATGCATGCACAAGTCAACACCCCATGGCATCATGGAAAAATACTAGGTTTGTAGTGTTTAGCCTAAAAAAACGTATTTGCGAGTATGTCCGAACGTACTTGCGAGTAGGTTTGACACCTCCTTGCGACTGCGTTGAAAAATATTTGTGAGTACTTTTGAACGTATTTGCCAGGAAAAAGTCGTTTTACTCCACACTTCTGTACCTCCACACTTCGGTAGTCTCTCATGTCCCCCAGTGTGGGACGAATAAAGGATACCTTATCTTATCTTGTCTTGTCTTGTCTTGTCTTGTCTTGTCTTGTCTTGTCTTGTCTTGTCTTGTCTTGTCTTGTCTTGTCTTGTCTTGTCTTATCTTATGTCGTTGAGAGATTTGGAAGCACCCAGATTGCCAACACATTCATCTGGTCTTTCCATTTTGCTTTTTCATTTCTCTGTCTCATGATGTATGTATTATTTAGACACAAATGTCAGCTCTTTTTTGAAGATAAAAAAATCTGAGCAGAAATATCTCATGTAATTCATACACGGTACATGTATGTCAATAGGATGATTCAAACCCAGGTAGGTCTATACACTCTTTTCTTTTGCTCAGAAAGATTTTGAATGTATTTGTTCATTGGGAAAGAAAAATGTACCTAAACATTTTAAATACAGTGTGGCTATTAAAGTCCATCCATCCATCCATCCATTTTCCAAACCGCTTGATCCTCACTAGGGTCGCGGGGGTGCTGGAGCCTATCCCAGCCGTCTTCGGGCAGTAGGCGGGGGACACCCTGGATCAGTTGCCAGCCAATCGCAGGGCACACAGAGACGAACAACCCTCCACGCTCACATTCACACCTAGGGACAATTTAGAGCGTCCAATCAGCCTACCATGCATGTTTTTGGAATGTGGGAGGAAACCGGAGCACCCGGAGAAAACCCACGCAGGCCCGGGGAGAACATGCAAACTCCACACAGGGAGGCTGGAGCTGGAATCGAACCCGGTACCTCTGCACTGTGAAGCCGACGTGCTAACCACTGGACTACCGGGCCGCGCTATTAAAGTCAAATACAAAAATGTAACAAAAATTTCCGGGAAAAAAAAAAAAAGTTGCAATACCTCTGAAGTTGAACCAGGCTGAACTCTTGCTTGACGCCAGTTCACAAATTAGGATGAAGATGGCACACAAGATATTACATATCACCTCAGTTGAGCGAGCATAACATTTATTTTTCACATGTTTTTGCACATTTGCCTTTTCTGATGCCCATTATTTCAAAACGAGGACCAGCCTCAACAAGGGGTGACGTGACGAAGAACATAGAAGAGCTTGCATTCAAAACAACTCGAGTGTCGCCATTGACGTCGTCTCAACCTGTCAAAGTGAATGTAGAGTGTTTGACTGTTTTCCCTTTTCTTTCTACCATTCCTGTCGTTCTCTTTACACAAGTGGCAGTTACGTGCTGCACATCTCGGAAATTGCCTTTAGAGTTAATGTATATTTTTAATGCAACAGTTTGACCCGATAAGTTTTTTAAAAAATTTTATTTGCAGTGTTTATAGCGGTCAACAAGCAAGCAGGAAATTGATTGTGCGTGTCACTTTTTTTTCTCCATTTTACTAATGGTAAAAATATGAATATGTGAAACTTGCCTATTGAAAGCACCACGTCTTTATTGTATAAGGATATGTGCTAAAACCAGGGGCTAGCCATAATATTTGAAAGTCAAAGTGTGACTTCACAAGCCCCAGTGGAGAGTAACAATTAAAAAAAAATAATAAAATAAATCACCGTGCCCAAATGTAATTGTGTTTGTTGTTGGTTCTGTAGATCTTGGTAATATTTATAAGACAGTATTCCGACCTGTGACAAAGCAGACGCGATGTTTCCAGTCTACTGAACCCTTTCATCTCGGAAGCCTCCACCTTCAGTCAAATCAATACGTGTAATCAGTGTTGATAAATGGGCGAACACTGGCCGTTGTTTCTCAAGGACACGGTCTAGTATCTACATGTTTCAGTCAATGCAGCCAGCGACCTTTGCATAAACTCATGCAGTAATTAATTAATCCATTCATCCTCTATTCAAATGCAATTATGATGTGTTTATTTTTACAAATATCAGAAATGGAAATAAAAAGCTTTCATTTGATTTGGCAGAGCATAATCAGCCGGTCACACATGGTCAAGAATTTTGAAGACGCTCCGAAGAAGTCTGAGCTCTACTTGAGATGACGCAAAAGCTAAACATCAGTCATGAAATTCAAATAGCACACGAGGTGAAGGTAAAAGGGTGAGTCCATTAAGGGCAGCAGCCCATCGGCTCTCTTATTCCTTCCGATACAAAGACAAAGTGTCGTAAAAGCCAAAATAGAAAGGCAACGTGAAAGACTTTGAGAGTGCTTCTTGCCTTGTGGGCACTCTGAGTAGACAGGAATGAGGGTGATGGACTTGAACCATGAAGACGCCCCTCGGGGCAATTGGCAGCATAACACGTTCATTAGACAGTGTTTTGTTACTTATCAAGAATGAATACACAGCATTTTACTTGCTATCAAGGCTCCATGGGTTGTTGTGTGTTATAGGTACATTTTTTTAGGACAAATGCTTAGAAAGTGAGACAGGTGTGTTTGGTGTAGCCAAGTCTAAGATTTCTTGGCAAGCAGAATCATGAATTTGCATTTTGCTTCATTTATTGTCATCCAAAGTTTGTGCAGAGACGTATGACAGCTGAAGCTCCCCCAAATCGTTTACTGCTCAGTACACATCACTCTGACCTGGTGAAAGATTACCTTGCTCGAAACACTACTTACAATTCCAATGGGTAGTTTATATAAGATGTGAAGTTACTTAATTTCGATAAAACAGAAAAGGACTGTATACCGGTCGGTCACAGTGCTTACCCTCACGTCGAGACATACTGTATAAACATTCAAGCTCACATCCACACCTTTGGACCATGTAGGCTTTGCAGGTCCAAATGCCCAGTTCTGATTTAATGACAATATTCTTTTTTTTTTCTTTTTTTTTTACTGTCCAATTCCCCTAAAATGTCAAGTAACATATATCCAATAAGCGCGTCAACCTCACAGTGCAGAGGTACCGGGTTTGATTCCAGCTCCGGCCTTCCTGTGTAGAGTTTGCATGTTCTCCCCGTTTCCTGTGTGGGATTTATCTGGGTACTTTGGTTACCTCCCACATTCCAAAAATATGTGTGGCAGGTTAATGGAACACTCTAAATTGTCCCTTGGTGTGAATGTGAGCCTGGATGGTTGTTCGTCTGTGCGTGCCCTGCGATTTAGCTGGCAACCAGTTCAGGGTGTCCGCCCGCCTACTGCCCAAAGCCAGTTGGGAAAGGCGCCAACACACCCTGCGACCCTTGTGAGGATAAGCGGATCAGAAAATGGATCGATATATCCAATATCAGTTTTTGAACAGTTACTTATAGGCAGCCGTGCCACATGAACACTGCAAAATAACAACATGTGTTTTGTGTTGTTTGGGCAGACACGTGCATTGATGTCACTGATTTGTGTATTTCAATGACCTCCGGCTCTTTATTGATGATATATCGGCCCTGTCCATTCATGCTACATTTGCATTGGCAGATATTTGATACATTTTGGATTTTGGAGCCATATTCAGAACAGGCCCGATTCCAGTCTGAAAATATTAAATTCTATACAGTACCTGCCAGGAAATGTTTTTTTAAAAAAAAATAAATCGTTATGCCATGATGAATATCTTGAATGGTGCCACTTCGCGGTAACAAGTGGGAATTGGGCACACAGCGGATGCAACCCATTTTCAATTTGCCACTAAAAGATGTCTTTTCCTTTGCTTTTTCTATGTAAAATTTGCCAACATGGAATGGGGGTTGAAATTTATTTACAAATTTTCCAGCATCCTTGTTAGTGTCGAAGGTGTACCAGAGGCAGGATAGCAGCTGTGTGAAATTGGGCAGGCGAAAGCCCGGACATTGTGTTGAAAAGTGAAAAGCATGTACAGTATTGTATACGTCACACCATTGACTAGGGCGGACATTAAAATTAATCTCATTATCAGTGTGCGGGAAGCCGAGTCAGCTATGTAAACGTACAGTACACACGGAAATGGAAATGGCTTCAGTGATTTCTGAGTTCGGTGTGTCCTCAAGAAGGCAAAGGCAAATAAATAGCTCCACTTTGGCACCTCTGATGAGATTGATTTATGCCAACTGAAAGGAGCTCCAGATTCACTTCAACAGAGACCATTTAATCTCACTCTAGAGCACCAGTGAGGTCTCAGTTTCTCTGTCACTGACTCTGCATCTTCCCTCGTCAAGCTTCTCTGTTTGCCGGTTGGTGGAAGTGCTGTTGTTTTGGCTGCCGTAACCATAATCTAACCCTCCCTTCGCCCGCCTCCTCAACAGTCTAGTCTTGATTTTTGAGTGATCTTGTAATTCCTGCTTGCTGATGGGGTACTGTGATGTGAGCAGACACGACGGAAGACAGAGCCATCCCAATGCACTTTAGTCAAATACGGTTCAGATTTATTATTTTTTTTGCTGAAAACACTCAAGAAAATGATCAAATGTGACAAAATTAAATTGTTTAAATTTTTAATGTCCATTTTCTGTGTTATATATTCTGTTTGGTTTGCCTTGGGAGTCAAGTGCAGCTGTCAAAGTGCCGCAACACAAGAAAGCAGGAAACATGTGAGTTGATGAAATGCTTGCTGTGGATGCCTACATTCTCATCTGAATGTTTAGTGTGAAGTGACTTTTTCTACTTGGACTAGGCCTTCAGATGGAGCAGTTTACTTCGTAAACCAGCCTTGTCAGGTTCCCTTCTAGAACACCCTGAGAGCTGGAAGGATTATAGTGGATTATACTAAATCGAGTCGAGCACAGCATGACATGCTCATTGTAAACTTGATTCCCTTCCTGTTCTATTCGATAGGGCCAGTAACTGTCCAAGCGGTCACCGCTGCCAACGCGTCTCAATAAGATGCGCTGCGTTCTTTACGGCAGGGTTCTTAACAGAGTACACGGACCAATGAGCACATGTCCATACAAAGTTCATATCGCAGGCATCAGGCGGAATACTTGTATTTAAAAAATCATAAGCTTTCACTCTGATGATCAGTGCAGGAGACAAATGGCATATTTATTTACCCTATACATTGCGTCGTTAAAGTGAGCAAGCCATATTCAACACTTCAGTAATTTGTGTGAAAAAAATAGAATGCACATGTGGAGTGACCAATAATGTAGATTTCTGAAAAAAGAAAAAAAAATCTTCAAATTTGGGCAGGGGAGGTTTAGGCCCCAGGAATATGGATTATGTAAATGGACGAAATATTGATTGAAAAGCACCCAGAATAATGATATACAGTGGTACCTCTACTTACGAACGTCTCTTCATACGAAACTGTCAAGTTTGAAACGCCTCAACAGGAAAATATTGCCTCTTGTTACATAATAAATTTCAAGATACGAAAGGTAAAAATACAGTATGGGCTGCAATTGTCAGCTCCGAGTTTCATGAACGCAACATACTGATAGCTGCTCTGCCATTGGCTATTACAAGGCATCAACCTGGTATCCCATTGGCTAAGAGGGACCTCTACCGAATGTGTCCAAGTGTGTCGATCGATAAATAGATAGATAGATGTACTGTATGTCTCTGCAGCGTCCTCGTCATCAGCCTCTCGGGCCATGAGGCGCTCCGATAGTTTTTTACGTGTAAATGAATCACCCAGAAAGTGTTCACCAGTAGTTGTGATCGCTCACTATGCTGATGTTTGCCTTGGATATTTTCGAAGGATTGTCAAAAGCCGACAAAAGCAAACGTCTTTGGATCACTTCTTTACAAAACGCCAGGCAAAAAACACTTCTGAGAGAGAACATGAACTAAAGAGGGCAAAAAAACACGAAGGACCCAGTTAATAGTTAAATGACCGTCATTTTTATTATTTACTCTATTCTTTGTTTTTGACATTATGCATGACTCTAATTTATAGTGCAATAATCTGATTGTAACATGTATTAGTTGCATAGTTTGATGCATTTTCCGGCTTTAGAAAACAGTCAGAACTTCTTTTGGGGGGGGGGGGGTTTGGAACGGATTAGGGCATTTACATGTGGTTGGCTGACTATAATGATTCAGCGTGCGATGAGTGATTCAGTTACTGCGGCATACGTTTCCAATGAGTGACAAAAACAAATAGGCTCATTGTCACTGTGGCACATATTCGCAGTCAGTGATTACAGAAACATACATATGACAGATTCTATCTGGTGGCTACAATGACCGTTGGATGACGCAGGAGGAACTCAAGTGCGAATGAACTCTTTCTTCAATACATAAAATCACGTTAAACGTAGACATTCACCTACTTTCATCCTAGAACGACATGTAACAGCTTGATGTACAGGAAGACAATAATGACGACCTTCAGTCTTCTAATGGTGAAAAATGCTGATTTGTGTCCTGCTGTGGATGAGAAGCACCTGCATGTGCTCAGGTATGAATTCTTAAGCGATTATCTGAGGCAACTTTCAGAGACTTTTGCTTTAATGTTTGTAGCAGGGTGACAGCAAAATACTGATTATGAATGACAGTCCACTGAAGTTTTAAACACTTGTGAGCTGTGATACGTGATACTCTACAGGCAGTCAATAATGAGAGGCTGTGAACACCATGAGTTTATCAAATGTTTTCTGTCATTTGTCGTATTACTTTTCCTACGCTGTCCTCAAAGCTTTTTAAAAAAAGTCATATTGATGACATTGTTTTCCATATCAATGTTTGCAGTAGATGTTGAAACAGTCCTGCAAGTCCAATACCTAAAATATGGTACAGCTTTGGCAGCAATAGTTGGCATTCAGAAAGATGGAAACTAAAAAAGAAAATTGCCTCTAGCAAGTACATCCTAGGAATGATTTTTTTTGCAATGCAAGCTTTCTCAAATTGAAAAATAAACATTGCTGCGTTTGACGCAGCCCCACACCCAAACAGTAGTGCTTCAAACCGGTTTAGCTGTTTTATTTAAAAATTGGTATCTCTGTAAAGTTCAATCATCATCCGGTTTATTTGAAGGAATGGTGGACCGTCTTGTTCGTCGCTGTGCGTGACGTTTTACAAATAGTGCTGATATATCTTCTAATGTGCCAGCACACTCTGGGGGGACATCACCACTCATCGACAGTCTCTTGGCACAACTTGTCTTACTGTCTGCCAATACGCTCAGTTGATCTGACTAGCTAGCATGAGAGCAAGTGAACTTGAAAGGATGATTCTGGGAGGGTAGGGAGGCAGAGCTGTTAGGATTAATCACCCCACTGAGTTTTAATACCGGATCTTTTCAGCTATAAAATAAGGGTTTCAATCCAAATTTCTCAATAAATAACACAAAGTTAGAATGACAAAACAGTGGCCTAAGCTAATGTTTCGGTGACCATCGTCGCCTATGTAAGTTATCATTCAAATTTGCAGACTTCTTACATGTTTTGGCACCCTTCAGTGTCGCGGTTTGTAATTAACTACACCTACAGCTACAGCTACAGCTAAATGTTTTATATTTTAGCTCTTGCTGTTTTTTACCTGTATCCCCCACACGATCTCGTTTTGTTTCTCACGCTGGTAGCACTCGATACGAGACCTGGCTAATGTACTGTCCAGGTGCTAAATCCGGCCCACCCACAGTCTCTGAACAACCCTCACAGTGATCATGAGTCAAAATAAAATTATAAAATATGCAGTGCTTTTATTTTGAAATTTGGACTTTTGTTTTATGAGTGGTCATTAGTACAAGGCAGGTAGCGAGCAAGAGTGACTGGGTCCTGAAAATTCAGCAATGCTTTCAAAATATTTAGTGACTTTTCTGTCCCTCTCGCAACTACTTTCCTTCAAACTAGCAAAAATGACAACATTGGTCCAAAAACATTTTTATTTCCTGCACGGTGGAGGGAATAGGGCCAAGCATGTTTGGCCAAATAATACTCTGAGTAGTTTTACAGTTTCATATACTCCTGACTAGGAACGGTAATTTTTGAGCTGTTCAGAATTTCATCGGGTCACGTTGGTACGAGTGCTTTAATGCTCCCTTACCCCCCCCCCCCCCCAAAAAAAAAAACAACAAACAAGAAAGTAAATTATTTTCTCTAAAAATCTTTACCCGCAATGACCTTTCATCCTACCTTGCAAACCACTAGTATGTATCAGGCTATTCTATATTCTTGGACTCTCAGCGAACCATAATTGCTGTCTCTGAGAAGCATTTTGGATCTAGCTGATTTAGTAACATTTGTGACAGGTCTTCCAGGGACGCCGTAATCTACAGTATACACGTCTTGGTCCCTTGACCAGCAGGCTGTTGTGCTGATTCAAGACAAATGATTTGCCGGGCATGCTACCAAGACATGTCTGAGCGCCAAGGTGTGGATTACACTGTGCTGTGAATGTAACTCGCACATTTTCCTGTATCATGTGCAACCAAAGTATGTCTCAAACAAGGAAATAAGATAAACTGGGGCAGTAAAAAAAAAAAAAAAGGAAGACAATTTGAAATATTAGTGGTCTGTAGTGAAACAGAAGCAACCAGTATTCAACGTGCGGAAGAAAAGCTGTCAACTATCGAGTCGAATAATACAATTTGGGTGAATTGCAGTGGTTCAGCGTGAATCAAGTGGCAATGGTGGTTATGGATGGATGCCATCCAAGCTGATTATGCCCTTTGGAAAAAAGGCGTGTACTGTATATGCATTTGATGCTTTTTGTAGTTTTTCAGCTCATATAGAATCATATTTCAACAAATCTCCCCCAGGGATCCGATTATTTAATTTGTTTGGATTTTGCAATGTCTTTTTCATGGCACCTGTTCGAAAGTCACATTTTCACCACTTTTCAATATTTTTAACGGTAATACGGTGAACTGTAAAAAGTAGTTAACCGTGGTCAAAGTCATGTTCAGACAAAACTCTTTCGGAATTTTCTGAACTTTAGAAATGGATGAGGGTGCCTCACAGTAATAAACGATGTGCCTCGTGAGTCTCATTTATTACCAGGAGCTGTCACAAAAGTGCCAAAGAGGTTTACTATTAATTTCATTTGAAAAGCTAAAATAGTAAAACACCCTTGATAAAAAGTGACGATGTTCATTTCCGATTGCACGGCTCAGTACAATACTTTCATACGAGTCGTCTCATTTCACGTAAGTAACGCTGGATATTGCTTTTCTTTTTTCACGTTGCTCTTTTAACAGGACCCGAGACAACCAGTTTACGTTTGGAATGAGTCTTGCCCCTCTAAAATAGCCAAAATGCCACTTCAAAGGCAAAACAAATATGCCAGGCATGTCCAAAGTCCGGCCCAGGGGCCAAATCCGGCCCGCGGTCGAATTTCATCCGGCCCTCGGCCCCTGTCATAAAATCAGTGCCGTCTGGCCCGCAGGTTGGGCGCAATGGAACACGTGTTGCATTGACTGAGGTCTCGTAGACTGGTGAGTGATGTTTCATAGAGTACTGCTTCCCTCTAGTGGCTAAATGAGTAATATCATTCACTAAATGAGTAATAGCATTTAGACACTAGAGGGCATCACTCACGAGTTAACAAGACATCACTCCGTGTTTATATTGACTGATATGTCATATTTCAAATGGTCCTTGCAGTTATGGATATGTGTATTGCTTGTTCATTTGCCTGTTGTTCGAGTCAAAGGTTTTGTGACTGTTTAAAAGTCATGGTGATACATTTTATGTTTCAAATCAATCAATTTGCACTCAGGAGACTTCTGTTTAAGAAAAAGTCAAGTGAATAATCAGTTGCATGTGATATACCTGTTTCAAATGAACCAAAAGAAATTCTTAAGATTGTTGAAATTAAAATAAAAATGGAAATGTGAAACAGACTGGCTTACTAAAATTTGTTGAACAATATTGTTGTTCAATGTAAAGAATGTCAGCCAAGGTCGGCCCCCCGACATTTTACCACATAAAATCTGGCCCCCTTGGCAAAAAGTTTGGACACCCCTGAAATATGCAGATTCAGTGGATCAAACCTCCTCTGACATTTTTGTGAGCTTTCAAAGGCATTAAAAAACATTCTGTTGCAAATAGGACAACATTTAGGCTTTAGAAATGTTATTTTAGTCATTAATACACAGTTGTTCTTTGCCATGAATCATATTCAAACTCAATCACAACCAAATGTTCCCGAATCAACAATCAAATGGGGATGTGTCTAAAGTGTATGCATTTAATAAAAAGCAATGTACCGGTAGTTGGTTTTGCTTCATGTTCAACGCATGCTTGTTTTATGCCACCGATTTTTGGGTTTGTGCAAATCCCACCAGCAGTTTCCTTGAACGGCAGGCATTCGCCGTGGAATATGCAATGAACCTTTATTAACATCTTATCTCCTCTTCTTTGTTGAATGATTCTCCCTTGTATGCATGTGCAATGAGAAGTGAAATACCCCTTGAAAATAGCCTTGCTTGCTGTACGTGTTTGCTCCAGACTCTTGTGTGTCCAAGGTACCCGCTTTGTTGACACATTTCTTATGAAACAAATGTATTTTAACTTTCCTTGGCCAAGCAACATCCATTTTTCCTCAATCTGGCTATAATTTGCAACATTGTTATTGATGTACGAAATGGCAGGTGTTATCGTCAGGCAGATTCTACTTGTGCATGGCTATATTATAGAAGTCTACGCATAATCCATATGGTCCGATACAGCCTGGATTGATCCTTAAATGCCTTGTGCTTAATCAGCACCATACTTAGGCCTTTAATCAATATAAAGATGGGTGGAGGGTCCAGCCTGCCTGACAAATTACAGCCGGTAATTTATGGGAGTTGTGCAAGGGCTTTAGAAATACGGTACCTCCTCACAGGCTACAGCACCTTGACTACCTAACAGATTTCACTCATAAATTACGCAGCTGACATAGCGGGGCTCTCGGGAGACAAGTGCCGACCGGGGTGCCGAGAGTTTGCATCAGTTGTTTGTTCTAAAAGAACTTCACAAAATCTCAGTGTCTTTGCCCCCTTGTCTGTGAGTGCTCTTTAAGACACAAATGCCACTCAAATGTGGCATGTGAGGTTGAGATTTAAATAAAATGACCTCACAAAAGAAAAGCAGGACTTTTGATCAACTGAGCCGTTGCGCTGGTGCGTGTCTCGCAGTGTCTTCATGTCCTGTCCTTTCTTCCAGAGATTTCATCACTTTAATGAAGTTTTGAATGTCATTTGAGTTTGCAGTGAGGAGATGCACCGTGTTTGATCATCTTCGTGTCAGTCTTTGCTGGCTTCCGCCCTGCTGGTGTTTGCCCTCCGCAATAAGTCCAGTCCACTTTGGTCGTACTCTCATCTAGTAAGCAAGGAAAATGGGGCACCCTTGTTTCTGAAACCGGTCAGGCCACATCAACTATTCATGTTCCACAGACGGCAACCTGATTCAGGCTTTGTTCAAAAAGGAAAGTAACTAGCGGTCGTTATTTAGTTTGTACTCATTAAGCAGCATCGTACAATGAACAGACTTTCTTTTGCAGCATGTGCACCAGTGTATGTTGGTGAACACTGGAAAATCCTTGGAAAGCGTGGTGGATTTTTACTAATGCATTAACCTCAATAAAATATCAGGCCAGCGGATTCAGGTCAATTCTTAAAATGAGCCTTTTTTTAAATTAATGTATTTATTTTTTGAACTCATAGTGGATGGTTGCATTAGTTTACAATGACTTTCTCTTCAGAATCAGAATAAGAATCATCTTTATTGGCCAAGTATGTAGAACACACAAGGAATTTGTCTCCGGTAAAACACGCTGCATTAGTATTATCGTAAACAAGGACATGACAAATAGGTATGCAAGGACATTTCGTAATGTAAGTAAACCGTAGTGCGGTGGTACCACCCAGTGACAACTGTGAGGCAATGTGCAAAGTATCAAGCAGAGCAAAAGTGAACAGTGGTAGAATACAATACAATGACAATTTGTACAGTTGGTGCAGAAAATCATTGAACCATTTTAGAGTGACCAGTAGCAGTATTTGTAGTACAAGAAGAGTGACTATGTCAGTGACTGTTTAGGGAGTTAATGGTTAGACCGCAGGGGTGCCCATTAGGTAGATCCTGATCTACCGGTAGATCTAAGACAGGTCCCAAGTAGATCCGAGGAGTGTCGAGAAGCAAAAAAAACAAACAACCATTTGTGTGTCTTTGTACATGTTAGTAATATAACTTTTGTGTTAATATACACTGCACACTAATCAGTCTCATTTTCACAAAAAAAAAAATTTTTAAATAAAATAAAGCAGGTAAATCTTAAATTTGTGTGTGTGTGTGTGTGTGTGTGCGTGCGCGCGCCGGTAAGGGTAGATCCCGTGAGGTTAGTTGATCAAAAAGTAGATCTTCGATCCAAAAAGTTTGGGCACCCCTGGGCTAGAAGGAAGAAGCTGTCTTCTGGATTTAGTGCGCATGGATCTGTAGCGCCTGCCTGAGGGGAGTGAGGGAAGTCTTAAGTTGGCAAAGGTCATTTTTACAAAATAGGTGAGAAATCAATAACCAATGAATTGATTATTTTTTTCTAAATAAAATTCTTTAATGACCATGTCGTATTGAGCAGAATAGAGTTCAGTCTAGCGGTTGCCATGCGGGAGGTCTGCGTGAATGTAGCTGTCATGCTGTTCCTCTTTGGACCTGTAAACTACATCAGGGATTCCCAACCAGTGTGCCAGGGCACAGTGATGTGCTGTGAGAGCTCGAACGGTGTGCAGCGGAAACATATCAAATTACTTTTTATCAAACTACTGAACTACATTATGAACCACATTCAGAGGCTTGTTTTTTTTCACCGCTAAAAAGATCATGACACTTTATCCCAGATCCTTTAATAGTTGGCAGGCAGTGAGAGAAGTGTGGAGGAAACCCTTTTAACCTTAAATGCTTTGTTTTTTTTTTTTTAGGTAGAGCACGCGATGATTGGTGATTCCCATGCTGAGTTCTTGTTTTGGGGAAGCCATCAGTTCATGTGGCTGCCAACAGTTGATGTGAGCAAGAGGGTACAAAATGACTGCCTGTTAGAGGAATCTATGAGCAAAATTGTATCATGTTTAAAGTTTCATTTAATCTGGGCACATCTAAACGCTTGGGTGCGTATCCAGCACCCCCAAATGCCTGTGCACAACGGCGCCGGCCACCTGGCCGGAGGGCTGTTGAAGTCCACAATTAGCACGTCAATGCAGGTGGGCGATCACGGGGGAAAGGGCCAAACTCGGCCCAAGGGAAATGAATCATTCGGAAACAGCGGTTGAACAACAAAAGACGAGTTGAGAACACCCGTCGCGCCCAGGCGACATTGGCCATCCGCAAAGTCTGCAACATGTTAATTCGATCTAGACCAGACAGAAAAGGCGCCAACGTACTTGTGGTTCAATGTTTAAAAACAGGTAACCAATCACTACCGAGGGGCCGGACCGGGGGTGCGGTATGCAAATATCGGGGGCAGTGTTTTCCTTGTATGTTACAATAAAAGTCTGAATTATCGGGAGGGGAGCTCGAGTGTGTGATCATCGGAGCAACTAAACCATTGTTCACTCTCAGAGATCCGCTCCCGCCGATATTGAAGACAATTTTCCTGTGTGCAGAGTCATTTCTTTAACTTTGTCCGAGAAAATCTCTGACATTGCCTCAAGCAAGTCCATTGTCCTGAGTGTGTGTACTTTACTAATTGCTGAACCTTTATTTCATCATTCGGAATGTATTCCCTGCACTAGCTTCAGTTGCAATGAAAAAGTTACCAGGAAGCTTACTTGGAATACTGAACACTCACACTCACAAAATATGAGGACAAAGAGAGATCTTACTCAGCTCTCTGGACCAACTAAATGCAATTATACATTACATTTATATTGAAAAATACCGGCGCCCAAAGACTTGACAGTGTACAAAGGCTTTTCAGATTGGTGGTGTAAGGCAAGTTATCAATTACATTGATATTAATTAACACAGTAGTAGGAATCAGTCAAACCCCAACATTTTGAGCCTTGACATTATTAAGTCCTTGTCATGGTCCTGTTGTTGTGCGTCTCCAGCAGGTGGCAGCACGGGGCTTTGCCTCCAGTGTGCACACCCGCTGCCGTTTCGATCATCAAGTTGTTAAGCCATGTATTTAAGGACTTCCCAAGCGCCACGTCTCCGTCTTGATTATTGACCTTGTTGCTGCTCTTGCTCAAGTGTTGTTTTCTTGACGTCTCGATCTTGTCATTGTCATTTTTGCTCCCTAGTCTCTCGCCTTGTAAGTATTTATATGATTTTGTCATGCTCATGTTTTTGTTTTGTGAAATTGGACTCTAAACGTTTGATTTATTATACTATTTCATTGCCTTTTTAAGCGGATTTTGTTCATGTAATGTTTTCCCTGGTTCTTTTTGACCAGCGATTTCTGTTTATACGTTGCCCTTGCGCTTTTGTTATTAAATACATATTTTTGTTCACATTTTGTTCATGTCTACGTTTATGGGATCCGATCGCCACTCAGTTCGTTCCCGAACTGTGTCAGTCCTGTGATAAACTTTTGCTAACTCTCTGTTCAGTGTCAAGTACCCGGCTCTCATAACTTCTCCTTTCATAATAGCTTTAACACTATTCTTTCCATGATGTTAAAATGTGTTATTGTGTGTTCTGTCAACTCTTCAGCTGTATTGTCTCCTGTCCTTCTGCATTAAATATATATACATACTTTATAGTATTGTGATCATACTAATCATTTGCAATTCAATACTTCTTTCTTCAAGTTCTCCTAATTGGGTAAACAAAACATTTTACAGTGAAATATCCCCCGAGGTTGCACACTCTGAAATTTGATGATGATTTCTTGGGAGAATACAGTCACACAAAACTTTACAAGTGCCAAACATTCAGAATTTATTTGTATATAAAGCAGTAACAGTCCAGCCTCATCCAATGAATTGTAAATGCTTAACGTATTCATTCATTCATTCATCTTCCGAGCCGCTTGGTCCTCATTAGGGTCGCGGGGGTGCTGGAGCCTATCCCAGCTGTCTTCGGGCAGTAGGCGGGGGACACCCTGAATCGGTTGCCAGCCAATCGCAGGGTACACAGAAACGAACAACTATTCGCACTCACACTCACATCTAGGGACAATTCAGAGTGTTCAATCAGCCTGCCACGCATGTTTTTGGAATGTGGGAGGAAACCGGAGCACCCGGAGAAAACCCACGCAGGCCCGGGGAGAAAATGCAAACTCCACACAGGGAGGCCGGAGCTGGAATCGAACCCGGTACCTCTGCACTGTGAAGCCGACGTGCTAACCACTGGACTACCGGGGCGCCCTAATGTTTAATGTATAATATTGAAATTGAATATGAGTTGAGAATTATAAAGTGTTGATGTTAAGTGAGATCCTCGTTTCAGAGTACTGTTGATCAATGACGCACTTCCATCAGTTAAAAATATATACAGTTTGTTGAGCCCTCTCCAAATATTGAATTGCTTGAATAAGGATAGGAACTATTGACCGCTCGCTTAGGCTACAGGGTAAAGTCAGAGTCTTCTAATTTAAATTTAAACATGCGTGAATTCCTGTGATACAGGTCAGTGTTTTTTGTTTTTTCTGTAGCATTTTTTTAAATCTCATGTATATTTTGTATGATGATGCAAAATAAATTGACTTTTTTTTTTGTTGCTGATCATAGCTTCGGCAGCCCTATGCATTATTAATTCAACCTTGTCACCGTAGATATGTTCAGCCATTTTCTTTGATCCTGTTTTGCAAGCGTGATAAGTGCTAATAATTGAAAACCACTGGCAGTGAAATGGAAGAACTCCTTCATCAACAAAAGTATGACATCTTAATTGCAGAAGGGACTTAGCTGATCAATTCATTGACAGGCTCAATAACTATTAATTCCGTCATTCTAGCCTGGGCGGGATTGCCTTGTTGACTATTGATCCAGGCTAGATGAAAGGAAGTGAATGGGCGGATTAGGCTGATTTCAAGGGTTAGTGCACTTTCAATTGAGCATCGCACAAAAGAGGCAAGAGCTGTCTTCCTGTCTTCAGTCTGTGTCACTGTGATTATGGTTTGCTAACTACTTGAAGAACAACTTCTTATTACGTCAACAACATCATGGACACAATCTGTCTGCAGATGCCTTTGAATGAACCATACATTAACAAACTTCTCTTACTTCAGAATTTGGACTGGATATATTAGTCATGTGCGCAAGATAAGGTCTTCATTTTTTTTTTTGTATAAGCATTAGGTGCTGCGCAGTGTCAAAACACAGTGTCAGCAATTTTCTTGCCAAAGTGTAACCAATTCCAGAATGCCCAGAAATGATCTTCAAACTGGATGCGTGCCTCAACATGACAATAAGTTAATATTGTCTATAATGCCATGGCCTACTGTCAGAAATGGACTAGAAAAAGAATAATGCCATATTGTCATTCTAAAACACAGGTGTCAAACTCAAGGCCTGGGGGCCAGATGTAGCCTGCCACATCATTTTAAGTGGCCCGCGAAAGCCATGTACTTGTGTACCAACATTTACATTTTTCATATGTCATAAATGAGAGAGCTATTGTAAGCATTTTCTTATAACCAAACCTCTCATTACAGTCACTGAAACAATAGCGGAATAAAATGTTATTCTTGGCTTCTTCTCCAAGGGAAACGGTAACTCAAATGTGGCCCATGACAAAAATGAGTTTGACACCCCTGCTCTAAAAGCTTACATCTGCACTAAACCTGAAATGAGCAGTCAGTCCCCAACCTAAAAATATGTTTACGTTGACTGTCATGCACTCCGTTATGCAAGGGTGTCCAACTCATCTTTGTCGGGGGCCACATTTGAGTTACCGTTTCCCTTGGTGGTCTGTTATAATTGAAACCATACAAAGAAATGAAGAATAACTTGAATGAAGAATAAATTGATTCCACTGTTGTTTAAGTTACTATCATGAGAATTTTGGTAACAAGAACATGCTTCCAATATCTCTCTTATTTATTACATAAGCGAATTTTAAAAAATTGGTAGACATTTTAGAAAGCATCATGGAAGTTGACATGTTTGATCTGCTTTCACGAGCCACATAAAATGATGTGGCGGGCCAGGCCTGGCCCCCGGGCCTTGAGTTTGATACCTGTCTCCTATAGGGCGAAGTATATATATATTGGAAGAAAACCAAATCCCATCGCAGTAAATATGATTTTAGATACCTGTGGAGATGAATATATATATATATATATATATATATATATATATATATATATATATATATATATATATATATATATATAGATATATAGATATATAGATAGGGCGGCCCGGTAGTCCAGTGGTTAGCACGTCGGCTTCACAGTACAGAGGTCGTGGGTTCGTTTCCAGCTCCGGCCTCCCTGTGTGGAGTTTGCATGTTCTCCCCGGGCCTGCGTGGGTTTTCTCCGGGTGCTCCGGTTTCCTCCCACATTCCAAAAACATGCGTGGCAGGCTGATTGAACACTCTAAATTGTCCCTAGGTGTGAGTGCGAATGGTTGTTCGTTTCTGTGTGCCCTGCGATTGGCTGGCAACCGATTCAGGGTGTCCCCCGCCTACTGCCCGAAGACAGCTGGGATAGGCTCCAGCACCCCCCGCGACCCTAGTGAGGATCAAGCGGCTCAGAAGATGAATGGATGAATGAATGAATATATTGAATATATATATATATATATATATATATATATATATATATATATATATATATATATATATTTCATCTCCACAGTTATCTAAAATCATATTTACTGCGATGGGATTTGGTTTTCTTCCAATTTGTTTGAACTTCAACTTGCGAGGATAAGCTGGATCAAATAATGGATGAATTGATGGCTAAATATCACTTGCACAAAATGTATTCACTTTATTTATATTTATGATGTAGTCACTCCTAGTGTGAGTTTGTTGACAACCTATACCTGTTTGACAGAAGTGTTAGATAATTTAGAATTTGCCTCTCCAAAGACCTGAAATAGGATATTCAGTCTTTGATGAATCGTTTGAGATATTAATCAATTCTCTTGTATCTTTTTTTTTTGTCTGATGCTAAAACACAATGTGTTCTCTGCTGCAGCATGACGACCCCATTTTTCTACTAGCTTTATCTTCTTGCCTGCTTCTGAATTTCATCTCCTTGAACCGATCTCAGTCACATGAAACTGTGCATCATAATTTTGTGTCTACCCAAAACCCCAGAGAGACCATCGAGTGAGCTCGCTCTGTCAGCAAAATGGTGTTGTCCATCATTAAAGAGCCACATAAGGGCCACAGGGGAGTGAACTGGTCAATGAGGCCTTAAGTTCCTTAATAAAGCTCTGAGATTTGATGGCTTTGCTAGGCTCTGGCAGGTAGACATTTCATTAAGATCTTAGTGGCTCTTTGGTGGCACATTGGAGGAAAACCCTGGGATTAGTATTGTTAATGAAACTGGAGTTCTGGTTTTAGCGTTCATTAAAGGGTCAGGATCAGATATAGCCGTGGTACTTCTTAATGGTATATTTTTACGAGGACTGCAGTCACTTAGGTGTATTTTGGGTTCCCAGCACGTCGCCTGCTGTTAGGTCTACCTTTATCGTTAACATTTTTATGATGATGCACTGTTCTCTAAAATGGGTGTAACCTTGTTTGGGCCAACAATTACTCAAATTGAGGTGTTCTGTTATTCATGTTTATTTCGTCTTTATCAGTAATTTTATTTAATGTAATCGGGCCTCATTCACTAATACATGCATAGAAATGTTCTTAAGTTTAAAAAAAAACATCGTATTCATCACACGTGCGCACTAGCCTTTTTTCTTTCTTTTATTTTTTTTGCATCACAGTGCATATTCTCATGACTCAGAATTCATTCTAAATGACAGCTCGTGCCCATGGAGATCTAATTTGCAAAAACCCTGCCCCTATTTCATATATATATATATAAAATATCCTCATCTCACCCTTCGGGTGGTGTCCGTCCCTCATTCAGCTCGGGTCCTCTACCAGAGGCCAGGAAGCTTGAGGGTTCTGCGCAGTATCCTTGCTGTTCCCAGCACTGCACATTTCTGGACTGAGATGTCCGATGTTGTTCCCGGGATCTGTTGCAACCACTCATCTAGTTTGGGGGTCACTGCCCCGAGTGCTCCGACCACCACAGGCACGACTGTCACCTTTACCTTCCAGGCTCTCTCCAGCTCCTCTCTAAGCCCTTGGTATTTCTCGAGTTTCTCATGTTCCTTCTTCCTGATGTTTCCATCACTTGGGACTGCTACATCCACTACAACGGCTTTCCTCTGCCCTTTATCTATGATCACGATATCTGGTTGGTTCGCCATTACCATCTTGTCAGTCTGGATCTGGAAGTCCCACAGGATCTTCGCTCTGTCATTCTCCACCACCTACGGAGGTGTTTCCCATTTTGACCTTGGGGTTTCCAGTCCATACTCCGCACAGATGTTTCGGTAGACTATGCCAGCCACCTGGTTATGGCGTTCCATGTAGGCTTTCCCTGCCAGCATCTTACACCCTGCAGTTATGTGTTGGATCGTCTCAGGTGCCTCTTTGCACAACCTACACCTTGGGTCTTGTCTGGTGTGGTATATCTGGGCCTCGATGGCTCTGGTGCTCAAGGCCTGCTCCTGAGCAGCCAGGATGAGTGCCTCTCTGCTGTCCTTCAGGCCAGCCCTCTCTAGCCACTGATAGGACTTCTTGAGATCAGCCACTTCAGTTATGGTCCGGTGGTACATCCCGTGTCTTGCCCAAGGACCCACACTGGATGGTGTTATGTGCTCATTTTTGCCCCAAGCGGGATTCGAACCACCGTCTCCCGTATGCCAAACCGATGCCTTACCAACTGAGCTATCCAGCCGCTTATATATATATATATACTTGTACACACCCTCGTCACCTCGCGACTCGATTACTGTAATTCCCTTCTGTTTGGTCTCCCTCAAAAAACCCTCCATAAGCTTCAGCTGGTCCAAAATTCAGCCGCCCGCATTATCACACTCACGCCATACATAAACCATATTACACCTGTCCTTCAACATCTCCACTGGCTCCCCATTTTACACCGCATTCAATATAAAATCCTGCTCCTCACATTCAAATCCATTCATGACCTAGCCCCTCCATACCTATCTGACCTCATCCATATTCCTACGCCTGTCCGCTCTCTTCGTTCCTCCTCCTCTGTCCTCCTCTCTGTCCCCCCTGCTCGCCTCGTCACCATGGGAAATAGAGCCTTCAGTCGCTCTGCTCCCCAGCTATGGAACTCACTCCCCGCTGACCTTCGTAATACAGCCTCATTAACACATTTCAAATCCCGCCTCAAAACACATCTGTTTCGACAAGCCTATTCACTCAGACCATAAAGCCATTATTTTATTTATTTATTTTTGTTGTATTTTTTCTTATGTTAGTTGATGTAGTTTTTAACATTGTACTCGTGATTTTAACTGCTTGTTGTAAGGTGTCTTTGAGTTTCTAGAAAGGCGCCCACAAATAAAATGTATTATTATTATTATTATTATCTATTCATTCATTCATCTTCCGAGCCGCTTGATCCTCACTAGGGTCGCGGGGAGTGCTGGAGCCTATCCCAGCAGTCATCGGGCAGTAGGCGGGGGACACCCTGAATCGGTTGCCAGCCAATCGCAGGGCACACAGAAACGAACAACCATTCGCACTCACACTCACACCTAGGGACAGTTTAGGGTGTTCAATCAGCCTGCCGCGCATGTTTTTGGAATGTGGGAGGAAACCGGAGCACCCGGAGAAAACCCACGCAGGCCCGGGGAGAACATGCAAACTCCACACAGGGAGGCCGGAGCTGGAATCGAACCCGGTACCCCTGCACTGTGAAGCCGACGTGCTAACCACTGGACTACCGGGCCACCCATATATATATATATTATATTATATATATATAGTGCCTTCAACACCATCCAGCCCAATTTGCTGGGAGGCAAACTGCAGAACGCCGGAGTGGACCACCATCTCACAGCATGGATCATAGACTACCTCACAAATCGGCCACAGAATGTGAGATTGCAGAGCTGTGAGTCGGACCGGCTTCTCTGCAGCACTGGAGCGCCGCAGGGGACTGTTCTGGCTCCATTCCTGTTCATCCTCTACACCTTGGACTTCAGACACGTCACTCCAAACTGCCACCTTCAGAAGTTCTCCGATGACTCTGCGATTGTTGGCCTCATTACAGAAGGGGACGATCGGGAGTACAGGGGACTTACAAAGGACTTTGTGGACTGGTGCCAGCAGAATCTCCTCCAGATCAACCCTAGGAAAACTAAGGAGTTGGTTGTGGATTTCTGCAGGAAAAAGTCCTCACCAGCACCGATGAACATCCAGGGTATGGACATAGAGAGGGTGACCTCCTACAATACCTTGGTGTTCTTCTGAACGACAAACTGGGCTGGTCTACAAACTGAGGTCTTTTGGGGTTCAGGGGTCACTCCTTAAGACGTTCTA
This sequence comes from Hippocampus zosterae, assembly GCF_025434085.1. NCBI lineage: Eukaryota > Metazoa > Chordata > Actinopteri > Syngnathiformes > Syngnathidae > Hippocampus > Hippocampus zosterae. Next base: position 26,533,125 of record NC_067454.1, on the reverse strand, counting down.
TAACTCGTGGTGGCCTCGGCCATCCATTATGGCATTGTCTGCTGGTCAGGCAGCATCTCAGCCCGGGACAGAAAGAGACTGGAGCGACTGGTCAGGAAGGCCAGTTCTGTCCTGGGTTGCTCCCTTGACACTCTGGAGGAGGTGGGCAACAGAAGGATGCTAACTAAGCTAAAAGCTATGATGAACAGTCCCTCCCACCCCCTCCAGCCCGCCCTGACAGCACTTGGTAGCTCCTTCAGCCAGAGACTGTTACACCCGCGCTGCAAGAAGGAGAGATACCGACGCTCGTTCCTACCAACTGCTGTCAGGCTGATGAATAAAAAATAACAATCATAATAATAATAATTAAATGATGTGAAGGAAAATTGTAAATAGTACTGCTTAGTAGTAATAGTAGTTTGTTGTTTTTTTCTCTTTCTTCTTTCTACATACATTCTTGCTGCTGGAGGCTGTAAATTTCCCCAGTGTGGGACGAATAAAGGATATCTTATCTTATATATATATATAAGGCTCATACTTTACCCTTAACCGTGATATTTTTACAACTTTTGGTTTGTATCGGGATTATATACATCCTCACCCTGACACTCTTGTGTCAATTTTCTCTTGTATTCATAATGGATATTTCAATACCTTTCTCTATTTATCAACTTAGTTCTGATTTATCATTATATTTAATGTTTAGAATTTATCATTTTAACTCTGATTGATGTAGGTTGTTTGTACTATGTTTTTGAAGTTGTTTTTGAACTCAGCAAGCGATTTACTCATTTTTAGGTCCGTTTCGAGATTATTCCACAGATTAACACCTTTGTTAGATACACTTCTTTGCTTGATGTTTGTTCTTGTTTTGAGTTTTTTGAACAAGTTGGCAGCTCTTAATTCATAGTTGCTTTCTCAAATTTCGAAAAACTTCTGAATGTTTTGGCAGAGCGGGTTATTGTGTGCTTTGTACATTAATTGGGCGATTTTAAAGTCAACCAGGTCATAAAATTTCATCGTATTTAATTTGATAAATAGTGGATTTGTGGGTTCCGTATATTTTGATCTATTAATAATTCGAATAGCTTTTTTTTGTAGTTTGAGAATAGGGAGTGTGTTTGTTTTGCAGGCATATATGGTAATAATAAGGAAGTGTATAATGTGTACAAAGATCTCTTATTTAGCACTTCCTTGGTTTTCCCTACGGTCTTGGCTATTTTTCTTTTCTCGTTATCGATATGTGGTTTCCAACATAGTTTTGAGTCTATTACTAATCCGAGACTTGGTTTCATACGCTCTCTCTATTTCAATTGAGTTTACCTTAATTTTAGCTTGGTGTTTGATTGGTCTTGTGCCAAAAACAATTAACTTCGATTTTTTCAGGTTAAGTGACAATTTATTTCTGTCGAACCAGTTTTTTAATTTGTTTAAATCGTTTTCTACGGTTGTCAGGAGCTGTTTCAGATTTATTCCAGAACAGTAAAAAGTTGTATCATCAGCAAATAGGACACATTTAAATAGTTTTGAGACCTTGCAGATATCATTTATAAGATGAATAGTTTTGGACCAAGCACTGACCCTCTGAGGAACTCCGTGAGTGATTTTCAATTGATTCGTTTTTTTATTGTGCGGTTGCACGTACTGATATCTGTTTTCTAGATAACTTTTTATCCATTTATAAGCTACACCTCTAATGCCATATCTTTCTAGTTTTTTCAATAAGATACTGTGATCTATTGTGTCAAAAGCTTTTTTTAGATCTAGGAAAACCCCAACAGTAAATTCTTTGTTGTCTATATTAGTGGCTATTGCTTCCACAAACTCCATAACGGCCATTGAGGCGGTCAATGTTAAAGTCACCACATATTATTCATGTTTTCGTTATCGTTGTAATAACTGAGCATATCTGTTAGTTTTTTATTGAATGTGTCAATACATGTTCCTGGTGTCCTATAGATGCAACTTATGATGATATTTGATGCCTTTTTATTGTGTATTTCAATGGTTAGACATTCCATTAGGTTTTCTATTGTGTTTGTCAATCTCTCGATTTTACTGCATTTTAGTGCTTTGTCTACATATATTGCAACCCCCCCTCCTTTTTTGTTTTCTCTATTAGTTGCAAACATTTCATAACCTTCTATTTCCATTTCAGTTGTTTTATCTTCAAGCCAAGTTTCTGATATGGCAATTATTTTAAATTTATTGAATTTAGTCAGGTATTCTTTAATTTTTGTTAAGTTTTTATAGAGACTTGTACTGTTTAAGTGTATTACCGAAAGTGCATTTTCCAATTTTATATTAGTGTTGAATTGTTCATCCAGGTAATAGTCAAAGTTTGTTACCCTTTGTTTGTTGTTGAAGAAGTTATTGTCTGGGTCCAAGTTGTTCTCGGGATCGAATGGCTTATCGTCAATATCTTCAAAGGGTTGGAAGTTCATGTTTTTGGGATGTGAATTTCCCGCTCCCACGCGGTCGTCGATGGCTCCCTCACGGCCGTCGTTGGTTCCCTCGCTGTCGTCGCTCGCTCTCTCGCCGTCATCACTGGGTCCCTCGTGGTCGCTGGCTCCCTTGCGGTCGTCGCCGACTCCCTCACGCTCGCCGGCTGGCTGCCTCCCGGCTCTCTCACGCGCGCTGGCTGGTTGTCTCCCGGCTGCCTCAGGCTCGCTGTCTCCCGGCTCCCTCGCGGTCACTGGCTCCCCTGCAGTCGTCGCTAGTTTCCTCTCGGTCGTCTCTGGCTCCCTTGCGGTCGTCGTTGGCTCCCTCACGGTGGTCGCAGGCTGGTTTTCTCCCGGCTTCCTCACGGTCGCTGGCTTCCCTGCAGTCGTCGCTGGCTTCCCTGCAGTCGTCGCTGGCTGCAGGGATATATATATGGAGATGTGGAGAATGACAGAGCGAAGATCCTGTGGGACTTCCAGATCCAGACTGACAAGATGGTAATGGCGAACCAACCAGATATCGTGATCATAGATAAAGGGCAGAGGAAAGCCGTTGTAACGGATGTAGCGGTCCCAGGAACACGAGAAACTCGAGAAATCCCAAGGGCTCAGAGAGGAGCTGGAGAGAGCCTGGAAGGTAAAGATAAGATAAGATAAGATAAGATATCCTTTATTCGTCCCACACTGGGGAAATTTACAGTCGTGCCTGTGGTGGTCGGAGCACTCGGGGCAGTGACCCCCAAACTAGATGGGTGGTTGTAACAGATCCCGGGAACAACATCGGACATCTCAGTCCAGAAATGTGCAGTGCTGGGAACAGCAAGGATACTTCGCAGAACCCTCAAGCTTCCTGGCCTCTGGTAGAGGACCTGAGCTGAATGAGGGACGGACACCACCCGAGGGGGGGGGGGGGGGGTGAGACGGTTCTTTTTTTTTTTTTTTTAATATATCAATGCAGGCATCTATTATTGGTGGCTTTCTGCTATTAGTGCGTCATCTCGGTCCCTGTCCGTTTAGCGTGGGTCCTTTTTAAATTAATTTAATGATCATGAAGCAAACCACCACAAATAGCAGCATTATTTAAAGCTATACTCTGGAAAGGTCATACAATATTAATATAAAACATATTTTCCAGTTGGAGTTGATGTTTTGTTTCTCCTCCCTTTAGATTATTACTTAATTATTTAATTACTGCTGTCAGAAGCGTTTTTTTGCCCCCAACCGTACCTCCCAGTGGTTGTTATGTTATGTTATGTCATGTGCATGCTACCACGGAGTATGCTTACCTGATTTTCATGTTCTGCTTCAGCTTCAAGAAAGAGGGTGGAGGACAATGGGAGTCGTTGGTCCCTCCCCCCAAGTGCTGCTGTGGCTCAGACTTTTCGGCCTCATCTCTCTGGTGACCACCCTAAACCCAGATGATCCCAACGTGTGTAGCCACTGGGAGAGGTTAGGCTCCAAAACTCAAATCGCCAATATACAGCGCACAATATAAATATTCATTAATTTTCGTTCATTTTCTGAACTGTTTGTCCCTTACAAGTGTCGCGGGCATCCTGCAGCCAATCGCAGCTGTCTTTGGGCAATAGGCGGGGGACACCCTGAACTGGTTGCCAGCCAATTGTAGGGCACATAGACAAACAATGATCCATGCTCACAGTCACACTCTGCGACAATTTAGAGCATTCAATCGACATACCATGCATGTTTTTTGGAATGTGAGTGGAAAAAAGACTACCCGCACTAAACGCAGACACGGGGAGATCATGCAAACTCCACACAAGAAGGCTGGAGCCGGAATCCAACCCTGCACCTCTGCACTGTGAGACCGTCGTGCTAACCAGTTGCCCACCTGGCCACCCAAAATAAAATATTGCCACTTAAAATAATGCAGTGAACTAATAGACTCCTGTTACAAATCTAGGCTGACAGTTTTGTCAGTAATCAAGCAAAAAAGGTTTACTCCTGAGGACAGACTGAGACTGTAAATTCAAAATGATGCTAATGTCACCACTTGAGTGGCCTTACCACTCAGAGCTAGAGCGTAAAATCAAAGTGGAAATTCTGACCAAGGTAACAGCGGGTGCTGGTTCGGTGATCGATAAACTCGGAGGAACGACTGGTTCGCCTCCAGCCTTCCTGTGTTGAGTTTGCATGTTCTCTCCGTGCCTGCGTGGGTTTTCTCTGGGTAGCCATTCTGGTTTTCTCCTTTCCCAAAATGTGCATGGTAAAGTTGATTGAATACTCTGAATTGTCACGAGGTGTGATTGTGAGCACAAATGGTTGTCTCTGTGTGCCCTGCAATTGTCAGCATGCCCGCGACCCTCGTGAGGATAAGCGGCTTAGACAATGGATGGATGGATGGATGGATGGATGGGTGTATGAATGGATAATGAAGAATGATAGGATGCATCACGGTTGATTTTCAAGGAAAAAGTACACATTACCATACAGGAGTAAAAATCACATAATTGAGTTGATAAATTGAAATTCATTGATGAATCCTTGAATATCATTTGGTGTCCTTTAACACTGCCTTTGCTCTGGTTACTTTTTAATGAAACCTTAAAAACCTTGTCAAAGAAGTCTATGAATTAACCATTGAAGTTTCTGCTGCACAAAGCTCTTTTGATTATCTCATTATTACATCATTTTTTTTAGATGAGAAAGTTGCTGTCACTTTTGCTGCCACAGCATATTAACGTTCTGCATGTACTGTTCTTCTAGTTACGCAGTGACCGTCCAAGAGTCTTACGCTCATCCATTCGACCAGGTCTACTATACTCGCTGCACTGACATTCTCAACTGGTTCAAATGCACAAGACACAGGTATGAACATTTTATGGAGGTTTTTACTTAGTTTCCTCCTCATTAGCCATTCTTATATAGATATGATTCAGGAATATAAATGTTGGCATTTGTTCTTTGTAATATAAAAGAAGAAAATCTTAACTTTGGTTCACTGTCAAAATGTCAATTATCAAGTGAAGACACGGAATCATGTGTTCCCAGATCCCTCCTGCTGTCTGGTTCTGTATGTAGAGTAGAGGACAGTGTAGTATTGCTGTACCGGAGTGTGACCGGCAGTCTAGCTCACACTTGGCAGTTCGACCCTGTCTGATGTGGTCATTTTCATGAAGGACTGTCAGCGTATTGGCTTTAATGATCACATTAAGCTTTATAGCCACCAGTTAAGCTCCTTCAGCTAAGAGCTGAGTCATTGAACTTAAGAGGGGAAAAAAAAGTCAGAAAACATCGTCCTTGATTGGGGAGGAGGGACTCACTTCGACATTTAAGTTACTTTCATCTTTTCCGAAGAGGTATGATTGTACCATGTTTGTACAAGATTTTTTTTAATTAAGAGATTCCATTCTAAACACAATCATGACTTTTGATCAGCAGTCTTAAATATTTCTGAAATAGAGTTGCACGATTTTAACAAGAGCATTAGCAAATTTGGCAGCAACAAGGGCCTCTTTCTTCATGGCATCCAGCCCCACACACACACACATATATGTATATATGTGTATATATATATATATATATACACATATATATATATATATATATATATATATATATACACATATATACATATATGTGTATATATATATATATATATATATATATATATATATATAGAGAGAGAGAGAGAGAGAGAGAGAGAGAGAGAGAGAGAGAGAGAGAGAGAGAGAGAGAGAGAGAGAGAGAGAGAGAGAGAGAGAGAGAGAGAGAGAGAGAGAGAGAGAGAGAGAGAGAGAGAGAGAGAGAGAGAGAGAGAGAGAGAGAGAGAGAGAGAGAGAGAGAGAGAGAGAAATTCTCATACCTGGAAAACCTATTTATTTCAATAACCCTTTTTAACACATATTTGAAGAACTCCAGGCAAAGCAGAACATTCAAATAAATTGGTCTTGCAAAGACGTATAACGAGCATGAGCATCTAACATGAGTTAAATTAACAAATATTGAATCCAGGTTTGATAAATTGAAGTTGCATTTGATAACTACACTTATCAACAGCACATTTTAATCACAGATGACTTTGTAGATGACTCTCCCTAAATGTGTCACTGACACTGATTTCAAAAGTCGTAATTGTTTTTTCTAGCACATGAGCTTTTTTCTCTAATTTCATTTTTTGTTTTTAAGTTTGACCTACAAAAACGTGTGCACACCACAGCTATGACATCTCAGAAAAGAAGTTCCACCCGTGACTGAAACAAACCCTTAATTCATATTACTAAATATATTACTTAACAAGTGCAATGGTGATGACTGGTTAGTGCATTTGCCTCACAATGCAAACGTCGTGAATGGTTGTTTGTCTAAGTGTGCCCTGCAATTGGCTACTGGCCAGTTCAGGGTGTACCCCGCCTACCGCCCGAAAGCGGCTGGGATAGGCTCCAGCGCGTCTGTGACCCACATGAGGAAAAGTAGTTTGGCCAATGGATGGATGGATATTACTATAGTACATGTACTTGTTCTTGTTCTTATTCTTTTTCTTATTATTGGCATTAGGACACAAATAAATCCAGAAACATTTACTTCCATCTCTGATTAAATGTTTTTTTTAAAAACATTTGTTAACCAGTCATACTTTTTCTGGATACTTATCTTGTTACAACCCAACAGTTACAAGATTAATTTGTTTGCAGTTGAGATTGTTGGGTTTGCGGGGAGGTGAGTGCTATAGCCCTCACAGTGCACATGCAGAGTATGAGTGATTATGCTCCATATAACAGTGACAAGCTGGAGAAGTGGATAAGCCTTCCTTCCTGATGCCTCCACATATGCGTGGCAACTCATGTTTCATACATACCGTTGGTGCTGCCTCTACTGGAATGATAACTAAAGGTACAGTACCAAGCAGCCCTGGAATCTTCATTGTTACATTTAAAATAAATAAATAAAAAAAATCACATATACAGTATAACTAGTGGAAAAAAAAGAGAAATACAAATCTACCAGGTTAAGAACCACTGAATTAAATGAAGCAACATGATTTTTCTCTGCTCTTCCTCTTGTGGGACAGGTTTGTAAGTCACATTGTGTCTGATGTACGTACTTTTAGTTCTATGCATGTGGCAAGTTGAAGTCTATTGCATTTGAATAAAACCAAATGTAAAATATATTTCTATTTTTCACTCAGGGATGACAATTTTAGACAATTTTCCGCGGATACGCAGAAATCCACCGTTTTATTTCTTAAATTGATCATTTTTGTGAATCGTCTAAATCCGTTGAGAAAATTTTAGGGGGGGGGTCAGGTACCTTATGTCGAGTTTTCACGAGCTCTCCCTCAGTCTTTCCATCTACCGATTGTAAACAGCCATGCGATTGGACGTGTAGGATGTCTTACTTGTTGTGGTTGGTCGCCCGGTCCAGGCCATGCCCCTTTCCGCTTTTTTCATCACTAGCCATTGCCATCCCTGAGATATACGCATATATGCAACTGCATGCATGCTGCGTAAGGTGACTGCTATTTACAATGTATGGATGGGGTGAGACCAGGTTTTCATGTTTGTTTATTGAGCAGCCTGACAGCAGTCGGTAGGAATGAGCGGTGGTATCTCTCCTTCTTGCAGCGCGGGTGGAACAGTCTCTGACTGAAGGAGGTACCCAGTGCTGTCAGGGTGGGCTGAAGGGGTTGGGAGGGACTGTTCATCATAGCTTTTAGCTTAGTTAGCATCCTTCTGTTGCCCACCTCCTCCAGAGTGTCAAGGGAGCAACCCAGGACAGAACTGGCCTTCCTGACCAGTCGCTCGAGTCTCTTTCTGTCCCGGGCTGAGATGCTGCCTGACCAGCAGACAATGCCATAATGGATGGCCGAAGCCACCACAGAGTCATAGAAGGTCTTAAGGAGTGACCCCTGCACCTCAAAAGACCTTAGTTTCTTGAGTAGGAAGAGGCGGCTCTGTCCCTTCCTGATCAGGGCGTCTGTGTTGGTAGACACAACAAGTTTATTGTTGAGGAGAACACCCAGGTACTTGTAGGAGGTCACCCTCTCTATGTCCGTACCCTGGATGTTCATCGGTGCAGGTGAGGACTGTTTCCTGCAGAAATCCATCACCAACTCCCATACATAAAGCTGAGTTTGACTTTTCAGTCTGGTCAAAATACTTGTTGGTCATGAAGTTTGAGCCTCGGGTTCCTCCCTGTTTGGCACATTTGCTGCTGAACAAAATAGTTCAAACTCTGAGTCAAAATCAGTCATGTCGTACACTATTTTCATCGATACACAATTGCATCAATATGGTCATGTTTCTTCCCCAACTACCAGTGAATTTCTGTTCATATCTCATACAGGATCAGCTACAAGACAGCCTACAGAAGAGGTGTGAGAACCATGTACAGGCGACGCTCTCAGTGCTGCCCTGGTTTCTTTGAAAGAGGAGACCTGTGTGTTCGTAAGTTGTGGCAGTTTTTTATTCATTGCATTTACATGATATGGGTCCTATGGGAATGCATGTTTTGCTTGACAACTAATAGAAAATAAAAAATGTCACGTCTTATCATGACAAAGTTTAAAGAATGATTTAAAAAAATACTTTATTTACATTTAAATTAATAATGGTTTAAACTGCAATACCTGTATATCAAAATATATTTTGATGTAGGACACCCAATGACAGCGAAGACAGATTTAATTTACTTTTATGGAGGACACTCAATGACAGTGAAGATTTATATTTGAAAGCATACAAGTGATTGTCTCAAATCGCAGTGAATTTTAAGCGGTACAAAACCTGGTCAAATGGAGGGATGAACTAACTCGGTAATCATCTTCTACTCTATCCTGTATTCATATGCATTAAAACACAGGTCTCAAAGTCAAGGCCCGGGGGCCAGATCCAGCCCGCCACATCATTTTATGTGGCCCGCGAAAGCAAATCATCTGTGTCAACTTCCATGATCCTTGCTTAAATCTGTAATTTCTTGCTGAAATCTCAAATTGTCGTACATAATAACTAACAGTGACATTTTGGAATAATTCTGTTACTCTGTTTACAATCGCTTGATCAATAATGATTAACAATTATTCGGTTTCACCGTCTTAACGGACCTCCAAGGGAAGACGTAACTCCAAAGTGGCCCACGAAAAAAATGAGTGTGTGTTTGTGTGTGTGTGTGTGTGTATACAGTATATCTATCTATCTATATGTATACAGTGATCCCTCGCTACTTCGCGGTTCGTTTATCGCGGGTTCAGTGCATCGCATATTTTTTCAAACATATTGGAAAAAATATTTATTTATTTACTTACATATACATGGAGTACAGTACCTTATATGTTGCTCTATGTGACTCGCTGTTCTTTTGCAGCTTCTCGCGGACCATTTGCGGACTTTAAAAAAAAAAAATTTTTTTACCTGTTTATGTTAATTGGACGCTACTTCGCGGATTATCGTTTAGCGCGGGTGGTTTTGGTCCCCATTAACCGCGATAAATGAGGGATTACTGTATATGTATAGACGTGCCACAACGAAGCAGTGACAAGGCTGACATGACAGTCGAAGCTGTTAGCTAGGTGAAAGTTTTTCTTTTCACACCCCAACCCCAAAAAAAAACCCTTTAACTTATTTCAACTAATAAGAAGACAAGACGAATTTCATAGTGCTACTTACTGTTACTGGTACTCGGATAAACCGAGTTTGGGAGGGGGATCCAAAAAACGTAGACAGACACAAGGTCTCCGACGTAAAGACAATTTAATGTCTTAATCGCACCGAAAATAATGCGAGAACATAAAGCGCTGGTCCACAACGAGGACCAGGAGATAAATACAAACGAATAACGAATTAGCGAAACCCAGGAAACGTTGCAACTGCTTTCTATTGGTGAGCGTGGGCCAGTCTACTACGGCCTTAACTTTGGCTTCGTCAGCTCTCAGCTGACCCTTCTCGATAAAACCCAGAAATGAGATGGACTCGACGTGAAACTCGCACTTCTCTGCTTTTACGAATAACCGGTTTTCTAGTACACGCTGCAAAACCAGCCTGACATGGTGTTGATGTTCTGCAAGAGTCCGGGAAAAAATTAAGATGTCATCCAAATAAACAAAACAAAACAGGTTCAGAAAAAAGTGGCGGATTGGAGGGGGGCGAACCCCGAATCTAATAACGGAAGTGGGTATTTGTTCTTGATGGTGATTTCGTTCAGGCCCCGATAATCGACACACGGGCGTAACGTCTTGTCTTTCTTTTCGATAAAGAAGAATCCGGCCCCCAATGGGGATTTAGACGGCCGAATGAGGCCAGCCGAGAGTGAGCTATTGATGTATTCTCTCAGCGCCTCTTGTTCCGGCTGAGAGACCTGAGATAAACGGGAATTCGGGAGTGGAGCGTTCTCTAACAGGTCGATGGCGCAGTTGTAAGGCCGGTGAGGCGGCAAGGACTGGGCACGGTCTTTACTAAACACTTGGCGCATGTCATGGTAAATACGTGGAACCTTATCCAAACAAATACCTTCTGGTGGCTTGTTACGGGTCGGCCATCTCTTTTCTGCCGCCGAGCGCAAACAGTGAGTATAGCAAAATGCGCTCCAACTCTCGATTGCCGGACGTTCCCTTGGAAATGACAGGGTTATGTTCGCGCAGCCACGGCAACCCCAACACTAACGGTACGGATCGAGACCGCATGAGATAGAATCTACGGTATTGGATGTGATTGCCCGATAATTTTAGTTTCACCGGCGCGGTGATTTCTTTCACTTCCGCCAGGAGTCGCCCGTCAAGATCGTGAACCCGCTTTGTCTCTCTTAGGACCTCAACATGCCAACCCAGTTCCTTAGCTAAGCTGGGGTCTAAAAAACAATTGTCCGCCCCAGAGTCCACCAAGGCCCGAACAGAAATGACCCGAACCGGACCATAAATATTACCGTCCAACTCAAGTCTTGGTGAATGTCCCGGATGGACCTCTTCCCGTCTCGACTCCCGTGACGCAGTACCGGGCACAAACTCACAGTTTTCGGGGCGCCCGGAGGGGCGGGCCGGTGTCAAGGAACAGTTGGAAACCCGGTGTCCAGGTTGACCGCAGTCGAAGCAGGCCCGATCCCGAATCCGACGCTCTCTCTCCGCTGGTCCCAGCCGTCCGCCTCCCAGCTGCATGGGCTCCTCCTCTGCGTCGGCTGGATCGGAACACGAATGACGTTCGGGTCCGGGTGGTCGCCGGGATCCATGCTCTGCCGGCCGACGACCCGTACGTCGGGGTGGAAAACGGGTAGTTCCTCGCTCTTCCATACGTTCCCTCTCACGCTCCCGCATGCGGTTGTCCACAATGAGGGCCAAATCGATGAGCTCCTCCAAGTTGTTGCTATCGTCGCGGGTTGCCAGTTCGTCCTTTAACGCAGCACTTAACCCGCGGCGAAACAAACCACACAGGGCGCGGTCCCCGTAACCGCTACGGGCGGCCAAAATACGAAATGAGATGGAGTATTCGGCAACGGATTGTCGTCCTTGCCGAATAGCTAATAGCCGACCTTCGGCCTCCCTTCCCATAACCGGATGTTGAAATACGCGACGGAACTCGACGACAAACTCTGGGAAGGAAGACCGAAGCCCGGGTTGAGCATTGCTGATCTCTACTGCCCAAGACGCCGCCTGACCAGTCAACAGGCTCATAATGAACGCCACCTTCGTGCTATCTTTCTCATACGTAGCTGGTTGCTGGTCGAATATCAGAGAGCACTGGTGTAAGAATTGCTTGCAGAGTGCCTGCTCTCCCCCGTAACGAGAGGGGTGGGTGAGATTGGGCTCTCGCCCGACGATCGGGGAAGAGGGTGTCCCGGATGAAACCGCCAGGACCCTTGGGGGTGGCGTTTCTCGGGGGGTCGCATGTTCCCCTTGTGAACACAATATTTCCAGCCGCTGGGCAAAGACGGAGACTGCCTCCCGGAGCTCTGTGAGCTCCTGCCTTTTCTGGCCCACTAGTTGCCCCTGGCTGGTCAAGGCGGTCATGATCTTGTTAATGTCTACAGGATCCATGTGGTGGGAGTACCGACAAACAAATAACAAAAGGTGCTTGCACAAAAGGGCAAGAAAGGAAAGTAAAGCACGCAAACTATGAACAAAAAACAATGTAACACTTAGTACACGCACAAAAGCCAGATCATCAAAATAAAACAGTACTTACACAAAACTTGGTACTGAGAACTATACACGAAATCACGACGAGGTCAAAAGCCACTAAGTCAAGGAACAGTGAGGATAGCAATGCCATAAACAATACTCCCACAACAGGTGTAGAACGTTGGAGTCCTTAAATAGTGTCTCTATTGATTAACGATTGCCAGCAGGTGTGCTAGGAAGACAGCTCATGCCACCTGCTGGCCAGACCGCAAAACCGAAACGTGACACTTACTACTTAGGTTGACTTCTCATATCTTTGTCCTCAAAGGAAAACAAATCTCAAGCTGGAATTTCTGAAATTGAAAAATCAATGGCTCTTTTTAAATTATTATTTTGTTATGATGATAATCATTCCATGCTCCCCTTAACATCGGATGGGATGATTAGAGCATAATCTCTCATGTGTTTCTAATCAAACATATTCATTCCGTCCAATTTAACATAAAACCGAAAGATGACCGACTTTGACAAATCATGCTGTTATTTTGCCTTTAGCCATTTGAGTCAAGAGATAGTTTTTGAAGAAGATTACTGACACTTTTTACTGCAATAGGTTTTATTCCTAACTTATTCTCCCTCTTTAGAACCTTTTCCTAAATGGTTTAAAAGGCAACACAAGATGGCTGAGTTAACTACACTCAAAAGACCAATGCCTCTTTTCCTTTTGATTTACTCTTAGGATCACAACTGCGATCAGAAGAGAAGGTTTAACTGTATTTATATTGTTGGTACAGAAATTGAGGATTTTTTTTCCCCAAGAACTTGTTTTAAGATGAATGTTTTCTATCTTGTCTAATCACCTTTCTTTATCTCATACTCATGTATTTTCCCCAAAAGAAATCAATTATCCACTCTAGATGGTAAATTCTATAGCCGAGTGCTGCTTTTTCATAAGTGAATGGGTTGCCCGGGGGGAGCCGATGCAAAAGAGAAAGCACATGGCGTGCCTTTATTCAGCATCAGCTTGTAAACAACCTCATTTGATTCTCCTGTAGGACCTAGACAAATAACCCACAAGTCAATTGTGCAGCGTTGCTTCTGTCATCCAGCGGCACATCGCGCCAGGTTTGAATGCGAGTCATGGTTATGTACAAAGTGTGCCTTCTAGCTTTTCTAACATGAACAAATTAGGACAGCTTTTTTGTCGCCACATTCTCAACATGAGCAAATTGAAAGGTTCCCTTCTTTCATAGAGAAAGAAAGCTGCTTGAGGCACAAATCAAAATTGACGGGCGTCCATAGTGGCTTTGCAGAATAGTTTATGATTTACTTTGTATAAAACACTTTATTGCAGGCTGCATACCATTTCTTGCTCAGTTGTCATTCAATCAATCAATCAATCAATCAAACTTTATTTATATAGCACTTTTCATCCATAAGAATGCAACTCAAAGTGCTGTACAATGCTTTAACACTTTTCCAAAAAATGTTTCATTCATTCATTCATATACCATCAAAATACTCCCAAAAATCTGTTTTGATGTATTATTTATTATTATTACTCTACATATGAAAATTTTACGAAATGCTTTTGTAAATCCACGTCAAATTAGGTACAGTAATACCTTATTTTCCATTGTTAATTGGTAAAAAAGTGAAAAGTCACAAAGCAACATAAGTAGGATTTGCCCCCACTAGGAATTTTCGTGTTTGTATGTGGATGTAATGTTTGCATACACATGTCAACCGGGATCTCACGGCTGTTCCACAGTATGTTATCACTCTCTGTTGGTGAAGGTCTAAGACTACAAGCAGTTGACAGCATACCAATTATGTACATGTACATCCGCAAGTAAGCTGGATGGAAGAGCCGCTGTCCACGATTTCATTATCTGTCTGATCATTGATGCTTTTGCAAGCAAGAAACATCACAGGTACCAGTATGTGTAAAATATGTAAACATGATTTATACTTTACATTTGAGACAGAGATTACAACAGTACATGTATGTATTTAAATCTTTAATTATCCAACCTTATACAGGAATTAACATCCATCATTGGCTTCTGAGAGAGGTGAAGTGGCTTTTGTTCGTGGTGTACAAGGTGGTTCTCACTTCACTCATAGGCTGGAGGCGCTGATGGTCTAGCTGAGGTTTTTAAATTAGAAAAAAATGTGGAGATGGGTCGGGTTGTGATGTTCATTTTGTCTTCTTATTCGTTGAAATTGCTTTAAGGTTTCTTTTTTATCATTCAATGCTCTTTTTTAGAAAAGAAAAAAACTTTTACGAAGCTGACAGTTTTGGCTGTCACTTTAGCCTTCATCTGAGCTGTCTCTGCTTTCTTGTGATGTGTCTAAAAAAACAGCTGAGCGGGTGGGGAAACCTTCAAAATAAGGCTCCCGGACGCTGTCAAGTTAGCAAACCAACTCACCGCCACCCCCGTTGAAATAATGTGTCCCTGTTGATGGTGCCATCTGTGTGGAGGGACGAGCGTGCTCCCACACAGCCGGGACACATTGCTTCAGCGGTGGCGTGGGGTTGGAGCACAGCTTATCTAATCAACAAAAGTTATTGCTTTTGCAAAAAAAGTTATTGCGAACACAACACTAAAATACAATATACGACATGTACTGTAGTCAACAAAGTGGCGATGATACTCAGCCAATCAGCTCACGGGATAAATCCACTCATGCTCTCATGGGTCAACGTCTCACTGGGAAGCAATTATGCGCCTTATTTGAGTGTGCATGTGCAGAGCCTCTGAGTCACGTCAGCTTTTGTTCGTAGTTCAGGGTAACCTCCTCTCTCGCGCATCAACAATATGTCTTTCCGCAATATGAGTGCCGATATGGCTGCATTTGTTTTGTTTGTTTTTTTAATTAAAATTTGAAAATTCGGTCAGTCAAATAATCAGGATCGTTGTAATGCTACTTCAGAGCTGGCTGATGAGCTGATGATTGCAGCTGGGAGAGATGGAAAACAGGCAGGACAGTCGCCCTCCAGGCCCGGAGTTGGACATGCCTGTTCTAGATGCTTAACATACAAGCCCTTCTGGCCTAACATGAAAAAGAATGAACATCTTATACAAACAGATCTGAAAGCCCTTCTCCCACTGAGGTCGAACAATTGTTTCATAATTTTCGCCAAATGTTCGCCAGATGTTTGCCAACAGTTTTCATGATTTTTCTTGGCGCGAGGACATTTTCAACAATTTCAAAATGCCCTAACGGCCAACATCTGGCGACCATTTGGCAAATATTTAACATTCGCTGCATTCAAAAACACTGGCAAATACTCACTGCTCAGTGGGCTAGCGGCTTTAAGCAACAGATGTTGCTTTAGACCACCTGTTATATTATTTATTCTTAATTTCGGCAGCTGGAATTAGGAGTACTGTCTGTAGATTGCCATTTCCATGGTAAAATTATTTTTTTAAACATTTGAATTTTTGTTGCCAACCTACCATTTCGTCGATTGAGCATTACCTGCTGAATGAAACTAAAGGTGTTTTTCATGCAAATCGGGTAGGCCTATGGCACAGGTGTCAAACTCAAGGCCTGGGGGCCAGATCTGGCCCACCATATCATTTTGTGTGGCCAGCGAGGGCAAATCAAGCATGTCAATTTTTCTATGATGCTTGCTGAAGTCTGAACCAAAATTTCAAATTGTCATATGTAGTCCATCATTACATAGAGATACTGCAAGCATAATCTCATTACGTACTACATTAACGTAAACAATGGCTGAAGTAATCATTATTCTTGACTCATTTCAAAACTAGGTATCCACCAATTTGTGTCACGTTCTGCCCGAGGCGATGAACAGATCGCCTCGTACAGAACAAAATAAAGGGGTGGATTCCCAGTAAAGCAGACACGGAAAGATCTTGTCAGAAAAACAAAAGAGTCTTTAATGACTAACAGAAAGAGCCCGACAGGGAAACGGTAACAAAAAGCGCTGGTCAATTAAGGACCAGGAAATAAGGAAACAACCGAAAACGCTCGCTGAAAAAACAAAGTGCGAGGAAGTACTGATTAGGCAATATATATGTATACAATTTAGTGACTAACGCGAATAGCAAGAGTAATGGCCGCAAGGCAAGAAGGCAACGAGTAGTCGACAATAGAGGAATTAGCACGAGAGAACAATGGCATGGCGTGGAATTCTCCGGCAGTGAGTGGACTGCCAGAGCCTCTTAATAAAGGCAGATAATCAACCCGAAATAACGGACAGGTGTGCAGTTGGCGGAGGGAAAAGCCCGCCACCTGCTGGCGGGCACGGGACGTGACAATTTGTTGTGCACTGTATATGCAATATGTGGAGGTGATCAAACCTTTTTACGGTTTCACAAAATTCATAGTCATAATGGCCCACTCAGGGAAACCGTAACTACAATGTGGCCCACTGCAAAAATGAGTTTAACACCTGTGCCCTAATGGAATGAACCAAAAACAAGGCAAGATGCCAAATGCAGGATGGCCAACATGAACATCACTTCTTTCCCTCCCAACTCTGGATTTGTTGAGCTGCATGTCACAATACAAATGCTTGGCTGATGGACTGATGTGATGTCTTTCATCCAAAGACCAAAAACAAGTTGAGAAGAGCATTGCAATGACTGTAACATAGGGTTAGACTGTGTGTTTGTACCAAATGCAATTACTAAGATATATTGTCAGATGGTTGGAAGGAATCCAGGCAGAACACAGTTGCCACAAACGTAGACAGAGAGAAGAGGCTTTCAAACAAAAATATGTTAAAAATGTAAGACCAACAGAGTACAACTAAGGACGCTGGTAACACGTCATCAGGCGCCGACAGCTATGGCAGCCCCGGTCACACGCTCTCTAGTATTATCCCTGTTTTTGTCATTTTCTGGCGACCCTGAGCGGCTTACTTACACGAGGGAAAAGTTGCTGCGCATTGGGGAATCTACGCTCGGTCTTTTTTCACCAGCACACGAAAATCCACAAGGTTTTTCGGAGCTAATCGCGAGCGGAGCGGCTGCGCTGTACGGAGCATGGAAACGCCGCCGGAGGAGGGGGAAGCGAGCCGGCGTGCTCGTCAAGCTCCGGCAGCGTGGATTTCGAACCCCGCTCCCATCGATCCATCTTGCTAATCTACGATCTCTGCCAAACAAGATGGATGAACTTCTTCTCCTCACAAAGACCAACAAAACATTTGGACGTTCTGCTGCGCTCTGCTTCACTGAAACCTGGCTCAGTGACCCGTATCCAGATCCCGCGCTACATCTACCCGGCTTCCGCCTTCTCCGAGCCAACCGCGAAGCTATCAGGGAAATCGAAAGGTGGTGGGATTTGCTTCTATATCAACGAAGAATGGTGCACTGAGGTCACGAAGCTCGACGCACACTGCAGCCCGGACCTGGAGTCGCTGTCTTTAAACTGCAAGCCATTCTACTCGCCACGTGAGTTCACCTCCTTTTTACTAGTCGGTGTTTACATTGCGCCACAAGCTAACGCTAACACGGCGATACAAACGCTAGCCGAACAAGTAAACAAACTCGAACTAAAATACCCAGAGTCACCCCTGATCATTTTGGGCGATTTTAATAGAGCACATCTTAACCGTGAACTTCACAGATATAAGCAGCACATCGACTGTTTCACCAGAGAAGGCAACATTCTAGATCACTGCTATACAACAATCAAAAATGCATAGCGATCGGTCGCCCGTGCAGCATTGGGTCTTTCTGACCACAATTTAATCCACTTAATACCTACATACAGACAGAAACTCAAATGTGTTAAACCGGTTGTTAAGACTGTGAAAAAATGGACAGATGAAGCAAAGCTAGCTCTACAAGAATGCTTAGACTGCACTGATTGGGGCGTCTTTGAAACTTCAACGGGCACACTGGATGAATAAACAGACACTGTAACATCATACATCAGCTTCTGTGAGGACATGTGTGTACCAACGAAGTCCTTCCGTTCCTTTAACAATAACAAGCCATGGTTTACTCCCAAACTCAGGCAACTCAGGAAAGAGAAAGAGGCCGCATTTAGAAGTGGTGATCGGGCACTGTACAAACATGCCCGAAACCAATTGACAAAGGAAATTAACATCGCAAAGAGAAGCTATGCAGAGAGGCTGAAAAACTAGTTCTCTGCTAACGACTCTGCATCTGTATGGAATGGCCTGAAAGCAATCACTAACTATAGAATGCCATCCCCCCAAACAGTGAACAATAAGGGTCTTGATAATGAACTAAACATGTTTTTCTGCCGATTTGAAAAGGACACCCCCATTTCCCACTCACACCCACCTCTACCAGAAACCACTCTACCTACCCCCCCACCCTCTTTTTCTCCACTACAGATCCACGAACAGGACGTGAGACGGCTCTTCAAGCAGCAAAAGATCAAGAAAGCTCCGGGGCCCGACAAAGTGTCACCCTCCTGCCTGAAAGTCTGCGCTGACCAGCTGGCTCCGGTCTTCACACAGATCTTCAACAGATCCCTGGAGCTGTGTGAGGTCCCATCCTGCTTCAAACAGTCTACCATCATCCCAGTTCCCAAGAAATCGGCAACATCGGAACTGAACGACTATAGGCCTGTCGCCCTGACGTCTGTGGTCATGAAGTCCTTTGAACGCCTTGTGCTGAACCACCTAAAGAACGTCACTGGACCCCTGCTGGACCCTCTCCAGTTTGCCTACCGGGCAAACAGGTCTGTGGAAGACGCAGTCAACATAGGTCTGCACTACATCCTCAAGCACCTCGACAGCACAGGGACCTACGCAAGGATTCTGTTTGTGGATTTCAGCTCTGCGTTCAACACCATCATCCCGGAACTCCTCACCCCCAAACTACTCCACCTCGGTGTGTCCCCTGCGATCTGCCAGTGGATCCTCAGCTTCCTGACGGGACGGACACAACAGGTGAGACTGGGAGCAACAACATCATCAATACGCACCACCAGCACTGGAGCCCCACAGGGATGTGTCCTCTCGCCACTGCTCTTCTCTCTCTACACAAACGATTGCACCTCAACAGATCCAGCTGTCAAACTCATAAAGTTCGCAGACGACACCACGGTCATCGGTCTCATCAAAGACGGCGACGAGTCTGCGTACCGGCAACAAGTGGAGCAGCTGGAGCTCTGGTGCGGCCGACACAACCTCGGGCTGAACACGCTCAAGACTGTAGAGATGATCGTGGACTTCAGGAAACATTCTTCTCCTCAGTTGTCCCTCACACTATCCAACTCCCCTGTGTCAACCATCGAGACCTTCAAGTTCCTGGGAATCACAGTCTCCCAGGACATGAAGTGGGAAGTCAACACCATCTCCATCCTGAAAAGGGCCCGGCAGCGGATGTACTTCCTGAGGCTGCTGAGGAAGCATGGCCTGCCACAGGAGGTGCTACGACAGTTCTACACGGCAGTCATCGAATCAATCCTGTGTTCTTCTATCACGGTTTGGTTTGGGGCCGCCACAAAAAAGGACAAAATCCGACTTCAACGGACAGTTAGGACGGCAGAAAAAATCGTTGGCACCGGCCTACCCACTCTTGAGGACTTGCACACTGCAAGAATCAAGACAAGGGCACGGAAAATCCTCCTGGATCCCCCGCACCCTGCCCACCACCTTTTTCAGCCACTCCCCTCAGGCAGACGCTACAGATCCATGCGCACCAAATCCAGTAGACACTTAAACAGCTTCTTCCCTCTAGCCATTAACTCCTTAAACAGTCACTGACATAGTCACTCTTCTTGCACCACAAAATGGTACTACAAAACTACTGGTATACTCTAAAATGGTTCAATGATTTTGTCGTTTACGATGATACTAGTGCAGCGTGTTATACCGGAGACAAATTCCTTGTGTGTTCTACATACTTGGCCAATAAAGATGATTCTGATTCTGATTCTGATTCTGAACAAACAAAACAGGAAAAGGCTAGAATAAACCAAAACCGCTCGTAAAAAGCAAGGAGCAAGAGAAACAAATTGCTTGTCAAATCAAGGATAAGAGAATCCAAGACACAGAGAACATCCACCGGGAACGCATAATGAAAATACGATGAAGTACGAGGCAAGTCTATGAGGCAAAAAAGGGCCAATAACGTCTTGGAATTAGCACTTGGAGCGTCATGAGCAAGGCAATAAGTGACGCCGGCTCTTTAAAGGCAGTAGGTTATGTGATGCCTGATGAGGGACAGGTGCGACTCGTTTGAGTCTGCTCCCAGCTGCAGACCGAAAAGAACACAACAGCTTGACATATAAAGATGAATAAATTCCCACGGGAACATGAAAAACAAAACATCAACACTATAAAAAAACAAAGTGTCATTTTTACACCTAGAGAGTTGAGTTTTATAGTTTTCTATTTTTCTGCTCAGTTTAGTGTCAAATTTATGAATGACTTGTGTAAAAATATTTAACACTGTTCAGAGAAATACCATTACACTTAAAGTTAGTGTATGTATAGATCCAATAAGTTATTGTTATTATTATTATTATGCATTAATACGTTGCTATGATCCAACCAGAAGTGTAACATTAGGCTTATAGGGCCCGGTGCAAATTATTTTGGTGTCCAGAACTCTGCCAAAACACAGCGCATGCACATACGCACAGTAACTTGAGAGAACTGCTATTGTCGCAATGTATTTTTGAAGGGCATCCAATTTTAATATTGCGAGGTGTATGTTGAACGTTAACAATTTCACCCCAAAAATAAAGTATATCTTATAATAAATTATATTTTGTTCTATAACTTAAAATTTGTTTGAATATATGCAAAACATA
This sequence comes from Hippocampus zosterae, assembly GCF_025434085.1. Lineage (NCBI taxonomy): Eukaryota > Metazoa > Chordata > Actinopteri > Syngnathiformes > Syngnathidae > Hippocampus > Hippocampus zosterae. Next base: position 26,511,864 of record NC_067454.1, on the reverse strand, counting down.
CATAAATAGACCCCAACCGTACCCTTTCTTTGGATAGTGTAGAATATTTAATTGTTTTTACATTGCTTCTTGGTAATAAATCTGATATTGGGAAATCTATTGATTACTCTGTTAATGGGTCATAAAAAGGAACATGCATGCAGTAATGAAAATTTTGCAAAATCTTCAATGTTAATGTCAAACAACTTCAGACTTGGTGATGTTGTACTATCCAAACTACTGAGGCTGTGGAATTTGATCTTCAGGTTGTACTCTACGGCAGAGGTCCCCAACCTTTTTTGCCCCACGGACCAGTTTCATGTCAGACAATATTTTCACGGACCGGCTTTTAAGACCGGATAGACACAACAATATAATGACCTGCATGAAAAGTGTGGTATTTTCGAACATAATAATAAACACGAATCATGACACGAGGAACGTCCTATCTGGCCGCAACATTCTCTGGTTGCTATGGGAACGTTTACTCGTGCCTTCAAAATAAGATACGCCGCAAATAAAAAGTGAATGAAAAATACGACTCACCATCGCCGCTTAGTCTGCAAAGTAGGCTTGGTGCGAGTGAATCTCCCGTTGAGATAAGCCATATTTGAAATAGGACTTCTGATACTGTCTATTAAATGTAGCCTTCTTTTCTTGAAAGTCGTAGACTCATCTTCTGTCTCCTGGCTGGGCCTTTCCCTTCCCTAAAAAAGTTTTCAAAGGTGTTTGTTTTTTATGCGGTAACCTATCACGTGACCGAGAAGCGCGCATTCACCTACAACAAGAGTAAAATACTGTAGACTGATATAACAGAGAATCCGGTAATTTTTCAAAATAAAACATCTTTCATATTCCGAAATGAACAAAATGGAAGGAATATAAGTTATTCTTTCTGTGTGGCCCGGCACCAAATGACCTGCGGCCCGGTGGTTGGGGACCCCTGCTCTACGGAACAAGTGTGATCTCATTTGTCTCATCATCACACTGACAAGTCAAGTTTGTTTCTCGTGTATATCTGTTAATCACAAAAGAGTCTCAAAGTGCTTTAAAGGCCCACAGTTCAACAAAATCAATGGCAAACCCTGGGTCTAAACTGCCCATCTGACCAAGGAAAATCCTATTTCGGTAAAAAAAAAATGTAGGAAACCTTGAGAAAGGATCACAGAGTGGGGCGGGCTGACCTTCAGGGAAGGCGAGGTTTCCTACGGTAGGCCACGAAACTTGGGGGGGGGGGGGGGGTGAACAAAAAACAGAGAAGGAGTGTAGCACTAAGATCAGCACCTCTGCCTCACATCATATCTGCCTCACAGTGCCCATTGGTCCAGTGGATCAACAATTCACTTGATCACCGTTCCGCCCAAGTTTATTACCATCCATCCATCCATTTTCCGAACCGCTTAATCCTCACCAAGGTCGCGGGGGTGCTGGAGCCTATCCCAGCCGTCTTCGGGCAGTAGGCGGGGAACACCCTGAATCAGTTGCCAGCCAATCGCAGGGCACACAGAGATGAACAACCATCCACGCTCACATTCACACCTCGGGACAATTTAGAGCCTCCAATCAGCCTGCCATGCATGTTTTTGGAATGTGGGAAGAAACCGGAGAAAACCCACGCAGACCCGGGAAGAACATGCAAACTCCACATAGGGAGGCCGGAGCTGGAATCGAACCCGGTACATCTGCACTGTGAAGCCGACGTGCTAACCACTGGCCTACCCGGCCGCCCCAAGTTTATTACCGTCCTAGAAAATCAAATTGTCACAATACTGGTGAGATATTTTTAGATATTTCATGACTTTTTTTGGGATTGTAACTTTTCAGGTCTGTTCGATTTGCGGGCCACTTAAGGACAGTAGTATCACGGTTATTTAACCAGCTTTTGGTAGTTTTGTTGTGGGAACAGGTGCCAAGTCCTCCTGGTGCATGAAATCAATATCCCCCTTAAGCACTACATTTTACTGGCGAAAAGCTGCGTTGATTTTTGACTTCAGAAAACACAATGGCCAAACAATGGCATGTTATATAGCACCCCAACCATCACAAACTGTAGAAATTTCACGGACTGGACTACAAACAACCAAAATTGTATGATTCTCCAATTTAATTCCTTGATCCCTAAATGTAATCCCAAATTTACCTGTCTGGAAATTGGCCGTGGCCCAGTAGTCCAGTGGTTAGCGCGTCGACCTCACTGTGCAGAGGTACCGGGTTCAATTCCAGCTCCCTTTGTGAGGTTTGCATCTTCTCCCCGGGCCTGCGTGGTTTTCTCCGGGTACTCCGGTTTCCTCCCACATTCGAAAAACAGGCTTGACTGAACACTCCAAATTGTCCCTCTGTGTGAGTGTGAGCGCGTCTATGTGTGCCCTGCGATTGGCTGGCAACCGGTTCAGGGTGTCAGACTCCAGCACCCTGCGCAACCCTTGTGAGGATAAGCGGATCGGAAAATGGATGGATGGATGAATGAAAATGGGCCTCTGGACCAGTGAGTAATAGTCCATCCCCCACCTTACTACACCACCCCCTTTTCCCTTAGCCAAGGCTCTTTCTTTATTGGCACACTGTAAAACTATCAATGTGGCGGCAATACAAACATCACCAACAAGCCGAAATGTAACAAGGGATTTCCAAACATATATAGTATATGTATAGAAATCACCTATCCCAGCCGTCTTCGGGCAGTAGGCGGGGGACACCCTGAATCAGTTGCCAGCCAGTCACAGGGCACACATCGACGAACAACCATTCTCGCTCACACTCAGACTTAGGTGTGAGTATGAGCGCGTTAGTGTTCCATTAACCCACCATGCATGTTTTTGGAATGTGGGAGGAAACCGAAGTACCCGGAGAAAATCCACGCAGGCATGCGGAGAACATGCAATCTCCACACAGGAAGGCCTGAGGCAGAATCGAACCCCGCACCTTGAAAACCAGTGAAGGAAACACGAGGAGCAGAGATGTGTGAATGGCAACCTAATAGTAATTCAAAATGTAATTTCTAGTCAAAGGAAAACAATAATGCCAAATGAAAGGTAAAAGACACATCGGTTTCTGAACCTGCACCAATCAGAAACCAGAACATGAGGTGTGAACATATTCGGTGTAAACATATTCGCTGTGACCATGTAATTAAAATGGGTGACCTCGAAATTTGCAGATTCACTTACAAAGATCACATTTTGCGGACAGGCATATTTTATCAGTCTGCAGTTCTGCATAGTTTATTTTAGGTTACCTTTATTTGTTATTGAGCTGGCACTTACTTCGACAGAAGGAAAGAAAGATAAGTAGCACATCATATCTCTGTGATAGAGAAGCAAAAGTCTCTGAGCTGTCAGCCTGTCGTCTGCCTACACACGTCCTACCTGATGAATGATGCAGTATTCATCGTCTGATGCACAAGTGATCCTCGCAAAATGAGCTGCAAGGGATGATACAGAAGTTCAGCCTGTCGAATTTGAACAAGTTGTGCAGTTGATAATGAAGATGAGTCCTCTGATCTTTTCACTCCATTAAGTTTAAGTGTGTGGGTTTAGCTACAACTGACACACATCACGTACATACAATGTTTTACTGTATTGGGCCGAATATTAGACGGCTGTTTTTGCATTGAAATACGACTGAAAAAGTGGGGGTCGTCTTATATTCGGGGTTTTGACATTATACCCTTTCACGACGCTAGATGGCGCGGGGGGTATCAGCACAAGCACAGCATCATTCATCGTAGTCATCGTCACAACATCCACAAATAAGATTCACGGCCGCATTATGGGTAGTGGTTACCACGTCTACCTCAAAGTCCATAAACACTGGATTTTGAATCTTGTTTGTAAGTGATGTGGAATTGATGTGCTTCTGCTTGGTGCGTGGGTATACTGGCTTCGTCTTTTAAAAACATCCATCCACCCGTTCTTCCACCTAGCAGGGATTTGGTCTCAAGGTCACAACCTTAAGAAAGAAGCTGAGACTTTCCTCTCCCCAGCCACTTTGGTCCAGTTTTTCCGGGTGGATGCCGAAGCGTTCTCTGCCAGGAAATACAGTCTCTCCAGTGTGTTCTGGATGGTCCTCGGGTACTGCCCAAAACAGCTCATCATGGAGTTGTCCAGATGCCCTAGCCAGCTCATCTGCCTCCTTTCAATGTGGAGTAGTAACGACTCTACTCTCAGCCCCTCCTGGATGAAGCTGCGCCATTCCACCCATCCTTCTCCCGCTCTATTCTTCCCTCATTCTTGAACAAGAACCCAAGACCTCCACCTGGGGCAGGATCTTATCGAGACCTGGAGGGAGCACTCCAACCTCTTCTGACTGAGGACAATGGTCTCAGATTTGGAGGTGCCGATTCTCCATCTAATTCACTCTGAGAACCGCTCCAGTGAGAGTTGGAGATCACTTCTTGATGAAGCCAACAGAACCACATCATCTGCAAAGAGTAGAAATATAATGCTGGCGTCTAGTCGAGTAAATCGTGTCCATAAAGGTTATGGAGAGTTTGCGGTCCCTGTTCTGCTCGTACTCCCCGCCCCTCTACCCCTGCCTCCTGCCACAGACGGTGGACCAAACTTTGACATCGGCCCTACTGGGACCTAACAGCTAGTGATGGCAAAATGAAGCCCCATAAAGCACTGAAGTCCTGCAGGGAAATACTTCACACACGCTTCAAGATGAATAATTTCCTCGACTACGCTATCATGTGGACAGGAAAATGTATAACATGCTTGGTGCATGCAATAAAATGGTGGGGTGTAAATCATGCTCTGAACACATAATAAGATGCATTTGACGAGTGTTTTTACATGAAATGTTCTGTGTTACTTAGTCCATGTTTGCGCTAATGCAACAAGTGAAAATGTGAAATAAGGAGGCAAAATAAAGTGCTTATACATTTTTATTTAAAAACAATATTGTATCCAAAGTTTTTGAACTCAGGCGGTTTCTTTTTTGCAGAGAATTTCAGCTGCTTTTGAACTCTTTCACATGGTACTGATGAAAGCAGGGGTGGATGGGTATGTGATAGTAAGTTGGTATGAAGGGGAATTCATAGCGTTTCTTTGCCACTTTTATTTGGCACATTAGAACCTATCGTATCATTTCTTGAATCAGTCACGTGGTACACCCCCTTCGCAGGGCTTCAACGTCATCAACACGCATTTCGACTCTCCATTCATGAACCACTCATTGAGATTATTCGGCACATGCTTCAGGGATTCGAACCGTGGAGCACATCACTACTAATAGCCCACAGCTGGGGGTTTGGTATCCCATACGCCTGAAACACCCCCACTACCCACTGCCCTAAAACTATGCAATGCATAACAAAAATTGCTGTAGAACAAGAGGAGCGATTTAAAATAAATATTTTTTTTTCGCACAAATAAGTTTGTTTCATCCTATTTTTACTAAGTCGACATCTAAATTTATCCGTGATGTTCTGTAATAGAAGTCGCTGATGGTGTAGTGGTGTACTTGCCTGACTCATGTCAGAATCAGAATCAGAATCATCTTTATTGGCCAAGTATGTAGAACACACAAGGAATTTGTCTCCGGTATAACACGTTGCATTAGTATCATCGTAAACAACAAAATCATTGAACCATTTTTGAGTGACCAGTAGCAGTATTTGTAGTACAAGAAGAGTTACTACGTCAGTGACTGTTTAGGGAGTTAATGGCTAGAGGGAAGAAGCTGTTTAAGTGTCTACTGGATTTGGTGCGCATGGATCTGTAGCGTCTGCCTGAGGGGAGGAGCTGGAAAAGGTGGTGGGCAGGGTCCGGGGAATCCAGGAGGATTTTCCGTGCCCTTATCTTGATTGTTGCAGTGTGCAAGTCCTCAAGAGTGGGTAGGGCGGTGCCAATGATTTTTTTCTGCCGTCCTAACTGTCCGTTGAAGTCGGAAACTGTCCTTTTTTGTGGCGGCCCCAAACCAAATCGTGATGGAAGAACACAGGATTGATTCGATGACTGCCGTGTAGAACTGTCGTAGCACCTCCTGTGGCAGGCCATGCTTCAGCTCAGCAGCCTCAGGAAGTGCATCCTCTGCCGGGCCCTTTTCAGGATAGAGATGGTGTTGACTTCCCACTTCACGTCCTGGGAGACTGTGATTCCCAGGAACTTGAAGGTCTCGACGGTTGACACAGGGCAGTTGGATAGTGTGAGGGGCAACTGTGGAGAAGAATGTTTCCTGAAGTCCACGATCATCTCTACAGTCTTGAGCGTGTTCAGCCCGAAGTTGTGTCGGCTGCACCAGAGCTCCAGCTGCTCCACTTGTTGGCGGTACGCAGACTCGTCGCCGTCTTTGATGAGACAGATGACTGTGGTGTTATCTGCGAACTTTATGAGTTTGACAGCTGGATCTGTTGAGGTGCAATCGTTTGTGTTGAGGGTGAAGAGCAGTGGACAGAGGACACATCCCTGTGGGGCCCCAATGGTGGTGGTGCGTGTTGATGATGTTGTTGCTCCCAGTCTCACCTGTCGCGTCCGTCCCGTCAGGAAGCTGAGGATCCACTGGCAGATCGTAGGGGACACACCGAGGTGGAGAAGTTTGGGGGTGAGGAGTTCCGGGATGATAGTGTTGAACGCAGAGCTGAAATCCACAAACAGAATCCTTGCGTAGGTCCCTGTGCTGTCGAGGTGCTTGAGGATGTAGTGCAGACCTATGTTGACTGCGTCTTCCACAGACCTGTTTGCCCGGTAGGCAAACTGGAGAGGTTCCGGGAGGGGTCCGGTGACGTCCTTTAGGTGGGTCACCACAAGGCGTTCAAAGGACTTCATGACCACAGACGTCAGGGCAACAGGCCTATAGTCGTTCAGTACCGATGTTGCCGATTTCTTGGGAACTGGGATGATGGTAGACTGTTTGAAGCAGGATGGGACCTCACACAGCTCCAGGGATCTGTTGAAGATTTGTGTGAAGACCAGAGCCAGCTGGTCAGCGCAGACTTTAAGGCAGGAGTGGGACACTTTGTCAGGCCCCGCAGCTTTCTTGATCTTCTGCTGCTTGAAGAGCCGTCTCACGTCCTATTCATGGATCTGTAGTGGAGAAAAAGAGGGTGGGGTGGGAGGGGGGTAGATAGAGTGGTTTCTGGTAGAGGTGGGTGTGTGTGGGAAATGGGGGTGTCCTTTTCAAATCGGCAGAAAAACATGTTTAGTTCATTAGCAAGACCCTTATTGTTCACTGTTTGGGGGGATGGCATTCTATAGTTAGTGATTGCTTTCAGGCCATTCCATACAGATGCAGAGTCGTTAGCAGAGAACTGTTTTTTCATCCTCTCTGCATAGCTTCTCTATGCGATGTTAATTTCCTTTGTCAATTGGTTTCAGGTGTGTTTGTACAGTGCCCGATCTCCACTATTAAATACGGCCTCTTTCTTTTTACTGAGTTGCCTGAGTTTGGGAGTAAACCATGGCTTGTTATTCTTAAAGGAGCGCAAGGACTTCGTTGGTACATACATGTCCTCACAGAAACTGATGTATGATGTTACAGTGTCTGTGTATTCATCCAGTGTGCCCGTTGAAGTTTCAAAGACGCCCCAATCAGTGCAGTCTAAGCATTCTTGTAGAGCTAGCTTTGCTTCATCTGTCCATTTTTTCACAGTCTTAACGACAGGGTTAACACATTTGAGTTTCTGTCTGCATGCAGGTATTAAGTGGATTAAATTGTGGTCAGAAAGACCCAATGCTGCACGGGCGATCGATCGGTATGAATTTTTGATTGTTGTATAGCAGTGGTTTAGAATGTTGCCTTCTCTGGTGAAACAGTCGATGTGCTGCTTATATCTGGGAAGTTCACGGTTGAGATGTGCTCTATTAAAATCGCCCAAAAAGATTAGGGGTGACTCTGGGTATTTTAGTTCGAGTTTGTTTACTTGTTTGGCTAGCGTTTGTATCGCCGTGTTAGCGTTACCTTGTGGCGCAACGTAAACACCGACTAGTAAAAAGGAGGTGAACTCACGTGGCGAGTAGAATTACTCGCAGTTTAAAGACAGCGACTCCAGGTCCGGGCTGCAGTGTGCGTCAAGTTTGGTGACATCAGTGCACCATTCTTTGTTGAGATAGAAGCAAATCCCACCACCTTTCGATTTCCCTGATAACTTCGCGGTCGGCTCGGAGAAGGCGGAAGCCGGGTAGATATAGCGCGGAATCCGGGTGGCGGCCACTGAGCCAGGTTTCAGTGAAGCAGAGCGCAGCAGAACGTGCAAAGGTTTTGTTGGTATTTGTGAGGAGAAGAAGTTCATCCATCTTGTTTGGCAGAGATCGTAGATTAGCAAGATGGATAGATGGGAGCGGGGTTAGAAATCCGCGCTGCCGTAGCTTGACGAGCACGCCGGCTTGCTTCCCCCTCCTCCAGCGGCGTTTCCATGCTCCGTATAGCGCAGCCGCTCCGCTCGCGATTTGCTCAGACAAACCTTGTGGATTTTCGTGTGCTGGTGAAAAAAGACCGAGCGTAGACTCCCCAATGCGCAGCAACTTTTCCCTAATGTAAGTAAGCCGCTCAGGGTAGCTAAAAACTAACGCATAAATGTGTGGGCAGTGTGGCATCGGTTGCCACTCAGTCACGTGTGATGTGGGTACGTATGTGCCCTGTGATTGACTGGCGACCAGTTCAGGGTGTAGTAAGCCTTTCATCCGCAGTGAGCTGGGATAGGCTTTAGCAACCCCGACCTTCTTAAGGATAAGCGGTGTTAAAAATGGATGGATAGATGTTATGTAACAGAAAAAAAATGTTGAGGACGTTAGCTAAACTATGACATGCATTTATAGTATTTGTGCAGCTGACACTGCCACTTTTTTTTCTCAAAATATATCAGTGTTCACAATAAAGCTTTGCATCTTGCACCTAACTTTGCTTGTGTCAATCTCAAATTTATTCAAGACATCATTAAACTTTATTCGTTGCGTAACATTTAAACAGAAGCATGAGCATCATCACTCATTTACTTTCAGAGATTAAAGTAAGCCATTTTCCAACCTATCTTAAGCACGCATTTTGTAGTTTTTGGTAAAAGTTTAATAGCGGTTCGGATAAAGCATGGATGGATATAGTTGACATTGAACTGGAACGAACGCTTTATGCACGAAGGTCATATCCATCTGTATAGTTTCCAGAAAATATCTTGAAGATGGAAATGTTAGGGTTTTTTTGTCTGTTTTTTTTTGTCTTGAGTATCTATGGCAGGGATGGGCAACCCGCGGCTCTCGAGCCGCATGCGGCTCTTTGGCTGGTTCAATGCGGCTCCCGGGCTTTCACATGACAAGCGTCGAAAACGCCTCGGCGGTGGCGCTGTCATTCAAACAACGGCACTAAATACATAGAACTTACTATATCAGCCTATCATCAATTCCGTTACTTGATTGACATACAGGGCGACCAATCAGATGACAACTGAATCACAGCTCATGGGCAAACCACGGTGTTTCGCGCTTATGATTGACATACAGGGCAACCAATCAGATGAATACTAAGTCTGTCGCCCATCTCGCCGTGCATGCATATGTATGCGCACGTGTGTGGTTGGGGGCCCGCGTGCGTGTGTATATGCTTGCATGTGATCGGGTTTATTGCGGGAGGTTCGTCGCTTGAAAAGTTGATCTTCCATCAAATATGTCGTAAGCTGACCTAAGTAGTAAGTAACCACTGCAGCTCGTGTGTGTGTGTGTGTGTGTGTGTGTGTGTGTGTGTGTGTGTGTGTGTGTGTGTGTGTGTGTGTGTGTGTGTGTGTGTGTGTGTGTGTGTGCGTGCGTGCGTGCGTGCGTGCGTGCGTGCGTGCGTGCGTGCGTGCGTGCGTGCCCGCACGATGTGGCTCTTTGCAGTAAAAAAAATTGTCTCTTAGTCTCCGACTGGTTGGCCACCCCTGATCTATGGCCTATGTATCATAGAAGAAAAATAAAACTGGTTCAGATTGTGAAAAAGGGTCAGTCCCAAAATGTCTCAGCTAAAATTAAAATTGTAAATAGTGAGCACAGCCGGTTGCTTGTTTGTTTGTTTGTTTTGGTTTGTTTAGGGTTTTATTTTTCAAATGAAAAAAGTACAGTGCATCTGGAAAGCATTAACAACACGTTTTCCACATTTTGTAATGTTGCAGCTGTAAAACGGAACAATTCTTAAATGGAATTTATTTTTACTACACCCTATGCACAACCTGTAATGACAAGATGAACCATTTTTGGGGTAGATATTATTGCAAAAGTATTCAAAGCAAATGACTAAGAAATGGCATGCCTGGCATTCTATAAGTATGCACAGCCTTTGCTCAGTCCCTTGATATTGATGCACCTTTGGCGACAATTACACTCCCAGTTCTATTTGAATATGATGCCACAAGCCTGGCACACCAATCGTTGGAGCATCAAGTTTTCTCCAAGATGTCATCTCTTTTCAGGGGTGTTCTATTTCAATTGCTCAATTCATTCACAAAATGGTCCCGAAGCCACTCTCTTTTTCTTTTTTTGTTCAAGCCTTGGCTGTGTGCTCAAGATATCCCTGCAAATCGCTGTATTTATTTTTCTCTCAGTCCTGACTAATTCCCCAGTTCTCCCTGTTGAAAAACATTGCTGCAGCGTGACAACCACCATGCTTCACTGTAAGAATGGTTTTGGCCCGGTTTCCTCCCAACATTGATGTCCTACAATGTTCACGCCCAATAGTTCAGCTGTGGTCTATCAGACCAAAGAGTTCTGTCGCTTATTGTTGTGAGCTTGCATCTCATTGAAGCAGAGGACACTTGCAAGAATGGCGAATTTTGGGGTTTTGTCACATAAAAGCTTGCAAACATGCTTTCAATCAGTGTTCTTGTTTTAAACCGCTCAGTCCGTCACTGACAGACGCTTGTTTCACTCACAATGGACGGAAACATGCACGGCATGTCTTCTGCGTGTTTGTTGGGGGGGTGAATAATAAATGTTGTATGGTGTCTTTAAGTAGTCCCATAATTTAGATAGCACTCCTAACTGTCAACTTTGTTCTTCCTTGGCCGAAAAATAAGGAAGAGTCAAAGCACAATTGCAGTGGCAGCCTAGTGACCCAGTGAATAGCGCATTGACCTCACAGCACAGAGATACCAGGTTTGATTCCAGCTCCGGCCTTCCTGTGTGGAGTTTGCATGTTCTCCCGGGCCTGCATGGGTTTTATCCGGGTACTGTGGTTATATATATATAAGCGCTATATATATTATATAAGCGCTATATATAAACTGCGGTTTCCTCCCACATTCCAAAAACATGCATGGCAGGCTGATTGGACGCTCTAAATTGTCCCTAAGTGTGAGTGTGGGCGTGGATGGTTGTTCGTCTCTGTGTTCCCTGCAATTGACTGGCAACCGGTTCAGGGTGTCCCCCGCCTACTGCCCGGAGACGGCTGGGATAGGCTCCAGAACCCCCCCCCCCCCAACCCCGCGCGACCCTTGTGAGGATAAGCGGATCGGAAAATGGATGGAATGATGGATAATTGCAGTTATGAACTATAATTTAGCAATGATGGAGACAATGTTAAAATAACAAGGATGGACTGACGAAGCCAGATTTGATTGGCTTGGAATAATGACGGACTGACGATGACCGACGGGTGGCCTGGCTGGTGGCGAATTATGAACTGTGCAGGATGCAGCATTCACTGCCGACTGGCTGTTTCCCACTCCACACGAAACCTATCAAGTGCTGTGGACAGACCAATGCTAGAGAGTTGTCACAGCAGGCAGAGGCTCGCTACAGTCATCTGAGCCAAAATAATCCAGTTTTCAAATGACCGTTTATCGTCCGTTGGATTACGTCATTAAAAAATGGCAGATGGTGATCATTGACAAAATGCAAAATATAATCCCTGATAATATAATCTGTCCATCACGAATGTAGATTGTATGTATTAACATCAAATTTTAATGGTGAAATCCATAGAAGAATAACTGATTTGATAAACAAATCACACATAAGCATTTTTTTTCAATGCAGATAAATTCATACTTAAATTTAAAATTTTGATGCAGCAATCTATGTCAGTCACTGGTTGTAGTTTAATCACATCATCAGGGTCTTATTCAGCTCTCAGAGTTTAATGAGTATGATAACTGGTTGTGGTGAACATTGTTTTTGTTCTGTTTTAATCTCAGCTTTGTGTACTGAGGAGTGTGACCATGGTCGGTGTATCTCTCCTGAAACCTGCCAATGTGAGCCTGGCTGGGGAGGGCTGGACTGCTCCAGCGGTGAGTTCAAATGTAGTTGTCTGCTTACAGATCTGGCATCCACTGCAACGCTGCATGAGGTCCTGAAAAACTGTATGAGGGAAGTGAAGTTTGTGTTGGATACGTTACGTGGAGCTATATCTCGGTTTTTTTGTGGATTTTTATTTTATCTTAAAAAAAAAGTAACCTGAATGCCAAGTGGCTCGATCATTTTGTACAGACTGGCTCTCTAAGTAATTAACTCACATTAAATTCCAAGGAGAAAAAAAAACAAAAAACAAAAATGTAACCCTTCAAAGAAACCAGCAAAAGTTGAGAGCATCGTTGAACTCATCAACTTCATGCGGCCAGAGCAAATGTCAGTTCTCACACAGAAGAAAATGTTTAATTCTGAGACATTACTTATCAGAGAACATGTTGGGTTTGGAAAGCAAATATTTTTTGGGGCTATGATTTGTTTTTGTTTTTTTTTGGTTAGTTTTTCTCACAGAAGCTGAAGAGTAAAAAGTGCCTTTGATGAATGGTGATCATTCTGCTGTAGTTCGCTGGATTATCCGTCTCATTATTTTCTCCAGAACTCTGCAACCTCTCTCACAGCCTACATTGCAACCTGTTTGTGTGCGGCCGTATTGACATGTCATCAGTCACACAAACACTGCATTGTTTACCTTGCTTTATTGCTGCCTGGGGGGCTTATGGAACTGAGGCATGTCCAAAACATGGATTAGGTAAATTTGCCACCTCCTACAGGTAAGGAAAAAATTGAAGCATCGACAGACATGCGGAGGATAGGACGGAACCACTGTCAGGAAAAATATACAGCAAGTTTGAGGGAAACAAATTATGGTCCTGTTTTGCTGAATTCAATGTAAATGTGCAGATATTCGTGCAGATATTTGTGGATCACAGAAAAACATGAAACTCACTCATGTATTTCTGTGATGAATTTGGAGACAAATCTATCTCCATAGCAATCTATCTCTGGTATTCCTAAACAGAGCAACTCCAGTCTACAATTACTTCAAAACTGCTTCTGGGCTGACCAAGGCGAGAGAACAAAAGCACATTACTCCGCTTTTAAGATCACTGGATTGACTCCCCGTGTGTTTCAGGATCAATTCCAAGGTTCATATGCTTGTTTTGTTTTTGTTTTTTTTTGAACGTCTTTAGGATCTTGGGCCATCATATCTATTTGATATGCTTTTGTCATATCAACTCGTGTTGGTCTTGAGGTCACCTGCCACCTGCATTTTAATAAGCCACCTGCAGAACTCATCTGCACGTGTGTGAGAATCAAGTGTAATAAAAAAATAAGAGGCAAAAAAACAGCAAGCGGTTTTGTTTGACAGTACTTAACCCTTTGAGTGACTACAGTGGACAGCTGATCTTATCTTAAGTCTCAAACTTGGGCCTTAAACTGGACAGTGATTTCAAACTCGATCGGCAAATTGGTGCCGTTGATAAATCCAGCTTCTTTCACCTTAGACAGCTGGCCAAAATAAAACCTCTCCTTTCACATGAACACTTTGAGACAGTAATTCATGCCTTCGTCACATTGATTACTGCAATGTCCTTTACTTTGGAGTGAGCCAATCCTCCATCAAGCGCCTCCAGCTGGTCTAGAATGCTGCTCCTCGCCTCTTGACTGGTACTTGTAAGAGGGAGCACATAACTCCTACTCTGGCATCCCTTCACTGGCTCCCCATTCATTTTAGAGTTATTTTCAAGATCCTCCTCTTTGTTAACAAATCTCTGAATAATCTCGCGCCACCTTAGCTCTCTGAGCTCATCCGCCCCCTACACACCTGCCCGGCGCCTCAGGTCTGTGGACCAGTCTTTGTTAGAAGTACCAAGAACTAAACTGAGGCTCAGAGGTGATCGAGCCTTTTCTGTTGCGGGTCCCTCTCTCTGGAATGACCTCCCACTGAACATTCATTAAGCCTCCTCGCTGCCCATCTTTAAAGCCCTCCTCAAAACTCACTTGTATTCTTTGGCGTTCGACTCAGCATGACTTAGATTTGTTCTGGGTTTTACTGTTTGGTGCTTTCTACCGCGTTTATTACCGATTTGTTTTACTGTTTATTGTGCATGTTAAATTGCTCCATGTACAGTACTATGTATGCAGCGATGGCTGTTTGAAAGTGCTCTATAAATACTCTTGACTTGACTTGACTTATCATGTTATCAGGTTACAGGGTTGCATGAAAGCTTGCGGGCACTGATTAAAAGCCTCGGGCACCATCTTGGGGGAAAAAAAAACACTCGGTGTCCTGTTTAACTGCTCTATTTGAATTTAGAGGTTTGATCTTGGTGTAAAAAAAAACACCACTGAAATGTATGTTTGCTGATAGTGTTGGTCGTAATCATCTTACAGAATTTCCAATTTAAAAGTCATGCAACATGTTACATGTAGCTACGGTCAGTAATCCATTAAGACATTTCGTTGCTATAGCGTGCTTGATTCTAGAGTTCCCGCTGTTTCCCGCTGTTTTGGTTCACCTTAAATATACCAGAGTTCATTTCCCTCACTGGCGGGGAACTTTCATGCATATGTGAATGCATACAAATGAATACTATTCTCAATCCTGGTCTCAGTCTGCTTCCAAACGGATGGTACAATTTGTCATTTCAACCTCAAATTAATTCAGTGATATAAATTGTCACTCAATAAAAGTGTCTATGTCTTACGCAGGATTTCCGTGTGCACCACTGTTGTGATGATAAATCCCAAATGACTAAGATGTTTGCAAATGTGGTTTTCAAATATTTCTTAAGTTAGTAGGTCTGAGTAGGGCTGAAGTTTCAACTTACGGTATTTACCTTTGACTCCAGCTGCTAAAAGGGACAGATTGCCCTATGCTTTTTGTCCATTTGCCTTTTTGTGGATCCATTTTCCGAGATTAGTACACATAGTCGATTTGATAGATGATCAAGATAATTCAAGTCGAGAGAGAGACAGACTGTTCCATCCATGGAGTAGCCTAATGGAAGCAATTATTCCGACTAAATCATAGTTGTTGAGTCTGTTTGTGTTTTCGGGGTCATTGTAATGGGCTATTCCTTAATAATCTCAATGATTTCTGAAAATTGATACAATACAATACAATACAATACATGCTGATTTATATAGCACTTTCACAACAGCGGCAGCTGCAACAAAGCGCTTAACAAAACAGTTAACATAAAGTAAAATTAATAAACACAACACATAACATACAGTCGTGCAGTCCTAACCACTTTTCCGTCACACGCTTTGTTGTTTGAAGCAGTTTGAGATGAAAGAGGAGAGATTCAAAGTGTCCTTTAACCAGTGGATCAGAGACATCATGCTCAAAATGTGCACATGTCGGCTACAAGCTAAGTTTCAAAGTCAACGAGAAGCTGTAGCATCCATTGATGAAAAAACAGACGAAAAAGAGATTGGCTCACTTCTCCTGTCCCATGGAAATCCATTTCAATTCCAAGCGGCGACTCTCGGTTCCAAACACGCATCGGCGCTCTGCGCCAACGCTCCTCTCCCCTCATCCTCAACTTCAGCAGCCATCCATCCAGCCGCACCAACGCCGACATCTCCGCTGAACAAAACCGGGTAGTGAAAAATGCAAAAAACACAAGCGCCCCAGGTCTGTCCAGCACCGACAGTCAATAGCGCCGACATTCCTCCCAATCAAAATCTGTGCTGGTACAGTCTTCTGCCGAGAAGGCGCAACCACCAAGCACAGCTACTTCTCCTTTGATCACCCATGTATTTACCCTTGCTGTCTCTCATTAAGGAGTTACTTACCTTAAGGTTTGATTTATTTATTTTTTTCTCTCTACATCATGTGATCATGAATTTTTAAATTGAAACAGGTCAAGTGATTGAACGAAGGCTGCGTCACTTAACTGTCGCCTTTCTTTTATCGCATTTGACAGATCCCAATTTCACTGAGGGATCTCTGCCAGATTTTAGTGACCTTGTCCACATGGAGGATATATTCAATATTCCTAAAAATTGATCATTATGTTCATCCCTGTTCGGTAATATTTTACTTGCAGAAGCAGAGCCCAGGGTGTGTGTGTGTGTGTATGTGACTTGCCGTAAAAGCAATGAAAGCATTTTAACATGCCGAGGCAGCAGTGCATACCTGACACTGTATTTATGTAGTGCACACATGCTGCACCACCACAATGTCAACAACTTCACTGAGCAACATCACCATTTTACTGCTTTGAATCCATTTAAAACCTGCGAACCCCTCAACTTACAAATGTGTGAGTCTGTTTATCATAATCCACAAAAATCCAATGACGTCTGGGGTGTCTAATTTCTGATTGATTCCACTGCATTCTTTGATAAGCACGTCGCCAAATGCCTTGCTATGCTACAATGTATTCTCAAATTCCCCAAAAGAGCTTCTGACATAAAACACAACTTCTCTTATCAGCATCCGTGTTGTGGAAAGCCTGTTAAGGTGTGCAACAACATAAAGCTGCTTTCAGCTTTCCATCAGCTGTAGTTTGCTCTCACACACATTCCTATTGCTATCTCTCATTGACAGCTCAACCGTGCATAACCACTCAGATGCATCACTGTATCCTTGCAGATTTTGTTCTTTGCGTGTACTTTGTAAGTTTCAAGTTCAAGTATTTTGTCCAGAGCTTTTCCACCAGTAAGACCGGCTGTTTTTACAATATGCCGTCATGTCATGAACCCTAGGGGTTCAGTGAATCGATGGTCTCAGGGGTTCGATGGAGACTACCATGGAGGGTAAGACACACGTGACTCAACATGTAAATTAGTTATGACACGCCCGCTTGGTCGTCACTGGCTGCAGATGATCACATGACATTGCTTGTCCGAGCAGTGCTGTGGGAAATTTAGTTCACCCAATAACTCAACGTATGCCTGTCGTGTAAAATTAAAAACCTCATACTTATGTCACAAAATGTTATTTACTTTTTGTCAGTTTTTAATAAATGCATTTTTTTAATGTCTTGAAGTTGTAAAAAGTCATATTCTTGTTAATGAAGGGTTCGGTCAATGTGCATATGAACTAGTTGGGTTCGGTACCTCTACAAAAGGTTGAGAACCACTGATTTAGAACCTTTGACTCTGCATTTTGAACTCCATGCAAAGCCGCACAATTCAGATTCAGAATTAACAATCATATACTTGATGCAAAGTCATTAAAGAAGTTAACAAGGTCAAGGAAAACAACTTCTTAATGCAATTGCGATTTTTGGTTTTGCTTGTCCCGGCTGCGGCCTTCCTGTGGGGAGTTTGCATGCATGTTCACCCCGGGCCTGCGTGGGTTTTCTTCAAGTACTCCGGTTTCCTCCCACATTCCAAAAACATGTATGGCAGACTGATTGAACACTGTAAATTGTCCTGAGGTGTGAATGTGTGCGTGGATGGTGATTCGTCTGTGTGTGCCCTGCAATTGGCTGGAAAGCGGTTCAGGGTACCCCCCACCTACTGCCCGAAGGAAGCTGCAGTAGGCTCCAACACCCCCCGCGAACCTTGTGCGTATAAAATGGTTCAGAAAATGGATGTATGGATAGATGGTTTTGACTATATGACATCAAGTACAAGAATAATGAGTACAAGTTGGCTTTGGTTGATAACATCAGCCTGGCCTAACATGGGGATGGGCAGCAAGCGGGCCAAATGATCAATTTTGTATGCATTTTGGTTTGGAGGTGTATCCCCTGCAAAGTTTGCTCGTCTTCTTCCAAGGAAAGATGAACAAACCAACGATCAGCATCCATAGACATTAGGTACTGACGTCATAGAGAGCTGTTCATTTATTTTCCGACCATCAACAAAGGTTCTTTTGAAAATTAATTACACTTCACTTAGCATAGGGTGATAGATTAAACTAGACTACGACCACAAATGCATTCACCAAGCAAAAACCCAATTAAAATAAAATTGCACAGCATTATTATCTCACAAAATGTGAGCGGCATATGGAATGACATCCAAGTATCTGTCAACTAATGTGTGATCATCACAGGTGGTTAGCCTGTTTCCCTCACGGTCGAGGGGTGATGATCGTTTTCAGTCGCTCAAATCGGACGGCTTCGACATGATGACATATGTGAATGCATTACAGCCTAATCATTTGCTGTGTAAGAAGTGCCGAGCCCTTGCATCATATGCCCGGAGACTGCAGGGGGGAAGGGCCACAAGAGAACAAACGGACAACACTGTCGCTATCTGCTTGTTTCTCTACGGAGGAGTGTTGTCAGAGCCTTACAAAATGACCACCAGCTAGCTTCTTGTGTGTATACTTCTAAGCAAATTGTCAGAAACAACAACAATCGAAGACCAATCACTGGCACTAAGTTGGTGCCAAGTGCTGGTTTGGTACTCGAGAGGTTAGTTTGGTACAACTTGGACACCTCCATTATTTCAGTGTAACAATGTCCACAAATTAGCAGTACACAGTTTGCTGGGTTCTTGCCATAAAATGGTTGAATGTCCATGCCGGGAACCTGTAGTCACTGCCCCCAGCTGCTGACAGTAGGAGGAGCTGCAAAGATTTGGTGCTAGATTTGAACCACTTTGCAACCTCCATTTGGGTGTTTTTGTGGTGAGAAAAATCATATCTATAATTATCAAACAACTACTGTTGATCCCAACAAGCGCAGTGTAAAAATCTTAGGACCATCAGCCAGTCTGTCATCGTCTGACATTATCAGTACAATATAGTGGGCGGCCCGGTGGTCCAGTGGTTTGCGCGTCGACCTCACAGTGCAGAGGTAATGGGTTCAATCCCAGCTCCGGCCTTCCTGTGTGGAGTTTGCATGTCCTCCCTGGGCCTGTGTGGGTTTTCTGCGGGTACTCCGGTTTCCTCCCACATTCCAAAAACATGCATGGCAGGCTGATTGAACACTCAAAATTGTCCCTCGGTGTGAATGTGAGTGTGCGTGGGCGGTTATTCGTCTGTTTGTGCCCTGCGATTGGCTGGCAACCGGTTCAGGGTGTACCCAGCCTACTTCCCGAAGACGGCTAGGATAGGCTCCAGCATGCCCCGCGACCCCTGTGAGGATAAAGCGGATCGGAAAATGGATGGATGGAAGGATATTACTGAGTGTGGACGAAGTGTATTACTGGAGTTGAGATGTTCCACATTGCTGTTCCAATTTTTAAAGGAATGAACATTACTTGATTCCAAAGATACACAACTTTCAGGGAGTTAGAAAAAAAACTACTTCAGTAAAGGGGTCCTTCTGCTTATTAATTCCAAGATATTAAACCTTTACTGTAAGAATTCCTCAGTATTTACCTGAGGTTAAGAAGAGCTTTTACGTGGAAGAAAGGAAGAAGAGAGTCGGCCCGGTGGTCGACTGGCTAGCGCGTCAACCTCGCAAAGCAGAGGTCGTGGATTCGATTCCGGTTCCAGCCAGCCTGTGTGACATTTGCATGTTCTCTCCGTGCCTGCGTGGGTTTTCGCAGGCTTCCTCCCACACTCCAAAAACATGCGTGGCAGGCTGATTGAACACTCGAAATTGCCCGTAGGTGTGATTGTGAGCGCCAGTGGTTGTTCGTCTCTGTGTGCCCTGCGGTTCAGGGTATCCCACAACTACTGCAAGACAGTTGGGATAGGCTGCGGCACATCCGTGACCCCTGTGAGGATAAGCTATTTCGAAAATGAATGGATAGATGGATGGAAGAAGAGTCTCTGCTGTAATCAGACTAAGAA
Organism: Hippocampus zosterae; assembly: GCF_025434085.1. Classification (NCBI taxonomy): domain Eukaryota; kingdom Metazoa; phylum Chordata; class Actinopteri; order Syngnathiformes; family Syngnathidae; genus Hippocampus; species Hippocampus zosterae. Next base: position 26,492,025 of record NC_067454.1, on the reverse strand, counting down.
AAGATGGTGTGTTGGTTTTGACATGTAGGTCCGTGTAATTGTATTTTGTTCCTCAGCATTCACAAATTTAGCAAAATGTACATGTGTACATGTGTTCCTTACTCATACCTACCCTCTTCTTTGTGTTGGCTACTTGAGCTTGTGGAGCAGGGTTCATGTGATGTGCAAAGTAAATAATTTGTATGGGGTCAAAAAGGTTAAATTCTCTGTAAGACGAGATGGAGGTGTGATCTGCCAGAAAAAGAGGAAAAGTAGGACCAAGTAAGACGTGGCAAGTTTGTTAAGGAGATGAGTTTTCAATCCCCACTTGTACATAAGCGGTGACTCTGCAGTCCTGAATGAGATGGGAAGGTCATCCTTGCACCAGGAGACTGGGGGAACAAAGTCTCAAGCTCCTACAGGCAATCACCGTAGGAAATAATGAACTAAGCCGCTGGTTTGAGCTGATAGGCTGCTGTTGGCTAAATAGGAGACAAAGACCTCTGGGAATAGTCTGCCGTTGGGCCTTTCATGAAGATTTTTTTTGGGGGGGGGGTTTGTACGACAAAAAGTTACCAGGTCTCACTCACACGGCTGCTTTTGTGTGTTGGATCTGTAAAATGTTGTTCAAGGACTTCAGGTTTGTTCAAGTTTACGACACAAGTTACGTCATAATGGCCGAGACTCAGCACTAACACGGATGAATTAAGTTAAACTGAACAGTGCTGCAAGCAAACGCTGGTGGGATTAATTATGAGATAGGGAGGAGATACCTGGTGCCTTTGTCGTCTTTTGCTTTCTTGATGAGATAAGCGCACATGTCCTCTCATACCTTCTGCAAGGACACGTGAAAACACGTAGTGATCATAAAATGATCACAAGTCATGGTGACAATGACAACAATTCTTTCAATACAATGGCCTAGCACAAACGATAAACAAACAAACCCACATTAAAAGCTCGTTGAATTGTTTTCACTTTTATGAATAGTCCCATTGTTAGCGGTCTATGCTCTACTTCGTGAAATTGTAGTTTAATTAATTAAAAATGTGGGGCCACCCACTCACTTAACTCTGCCTGTGAAGATGTTCATAGTTGTGTATAGCTACGTAAAATAAAGGAATGAATGCAACATTACCATCACTTATAACATCACTATAGGGTATAACATTTATGAATAAATGAGAGGTCCTCAAATGTTGCATTTATTGCAAAAACAAAGGTTCAGCCAGCCTCATACATTCCTAATTCAAGGTGCTCCGTACACTCTTATCGGTGAAGCCGCATTACACTTGACAGGAAATGATGTGCTGGCCAAACAAGCACCATACTACGTTGCCACTTTTGTTACTGACAGAGGGACTTTGAATGATCACGTTCTCACATCGCAGCCGCTGTGTAACTTACTTTCGAATCTAGGAACATGGTGCCTAGTTGCTACTCAAGCACGCACATTAAAACAGGCAAGTAAGCAAACCATCCCAAAATCTTAGCTGTATCTACCCATAATAGTGCAAGTAAATAAAAATAAAAGCCTCTAATAAAACCCTTCTGAGCACCTGAATGGCACCAGAGCAGCATTAACTTAATAAGGAGCAGTAGAAAGCCATTCTTGTGCCAACCAGAAGCCCATATAAAGTGAACACAAGAATATGACCCTTAAATGTACAATATATCCACTCATATTAATGCTGACGTACTCACAAAGGATTGACAGGACAGGTTCCAAATTTCTTAACTTAAACACATGTACAATATTGTGAGAAAAAATTGACATAGACTGTAAAATACAATACAATACTGTACATCTTTCTTTATAGAGTGCTTTCACAACACCTGCAGCTGTACCCAAGCACTTGACAGAACAGTTAACATAAATTAATATAACACACCATAAACCTAAGACACGGACAGTCACGCAATCTTCGCCATTTTTTCCTGCATACGCTTTGTTGTTTGAAGTAGTTCTGGATGAAAGAGCAGAGAATCAAAGTGTCCTTTCAGCAGTGGCTCAGAGGCATCATCCTCAAAATGTGCACACGTTTGCACATTTTGACAGGACAGTAAAAAATAAAAATAAAAAAGCATGTTTCCAGGGGGGCGCACCCCACTATTTGAGAACCACTGGCCTAAGTCCACACAATTTCCTTATTCTCTTTGACCAATTATCAGGATTGTTTCATCCAATACTTCTCCCTCAGTCATTGTTACGTCACCTCTCATCACCAATTATAGTGCCCCACAGGAGATGCCAGACTGGCACACCAACGCGTCATGTTATCATCAATGAGAAATGCATGACGCTATAGTGAGCCAGTCTCACCTCTCACTCACCTGAATGTAGTCATCATCCAATACAACACCTGCCAATTGGGCTTTCTAACGATCCAGCTCCCGTCCACCTGTGTGGTCACCAGAAACGAAATCGACAAGGGCCGCCACCCTGGTCGCCGTCGCCTTCCAGCTCATCAATCATGGAAGCCAATTGATGATGCTTATTGTCATGAGGAAGAGCGCACGTACAGTAGACGAGCCGCAAGAATTCATCCTTCTCATCAGATGATGACAGTGGAGAAGCAAGTCCCCTCCAGGTTGCTGCAGCGGTGAAAAATCACTTGGAGGCAAGCCTTGGTTCATGTCATTGAAAATATTAATGAACTCCATTGACCCCACATGCTCAATTGACAATGGCTCCGGCGTTCAAGTTCAAGTTTCGACACAGGAGACACAGCTAGCGAAGTCGTTAGTCAAACCAATGACACACCACCTCCCACGGATCGCTGGAAATGAGACTGGGCAAGTGGTATGCTGTCCAGATCAAACCATTTCCCCAGCAGTGATCACATTTGGTCACATCACATCAACATTCCTAGAAAACCGAGGAAGGATTCCAAGGAAGCTAGCCGGTTCCCTCTTGCATCACGTTGGTGACTCCTGCTCAACAATGTTTTGACGTAAATGCCATTCGCTACCAATGAAGGACAATTTGCCGTGGCAGTGGCGAAGGCTCTTTAATCTATTTTGCCAGTCCATCCGTGACCTGGGTACACTTCCATCATCGTCACTCCATCCTTATTCATATAATAATCGTTCTACCTCCCCCTCCGTCCTCGTTCTTTTAAAGCGCTTCCGTCGCAGTCCATAGGCACTTTCTTATGTTGTCTGACTGTACACTAGGTGGCAGTGTTGCTATAAAAGTACTGTTGAGAAATAATAGCTTGAAAATAAAATAAGATGTTTTGCTCCACTCTGGCCTTGCGATTTTGCCTCACGACAGCACACACTTAACCTGGTTTGGGATGATTAAAAGGACAGACGAAAACCCACTTCTGACGTTGCTTAATCCGTCATTTATAAAACACTTCTCGTCTGCCAGCATCCATTCCAAAAATGGGCGTCCATCCAGGACGGACTGACTGACCGTTCCGTCCCAGGGACAAAATGCGCATCTCTGATTTTGTCACCTCCATAAATAATTTAGCAACATAAGTAAATGTTTTAAAGCTAAAGATGACATTATGACTGTTAAATATTAAGGGGAAGACCCTGTACGCATGTAAGATGTTACATATTGCCGTCGTGGGGCGGAAATCTCACAAAACCAAAATTCATTTTGAGGAAACCAAAAAAATAGCACATTTGTTGTGCCATGAACATTTCATTGTCAAAGTCAGTCGGCTACTTTGAATACATTTAAATGATTCTGAGAGACTGACAAATAGTTTGTTAAAAAAATTAATATCAGAGGCTGTGGCCGAATACCAGCAATGGGCATTGAAAAGTTTTTGTTGAATTTATTCAGTTTTATTTCATCAAGTTGTTACAGTAAATAAAATCATGAAGATACAGATACAATTTTTTTAGTCGACTTTACATCTACTGAAAAAAAGGTATCTGGGACCAGGTTATATCATTTTGTGCACCCACTTGACAAAATAAAATTTCAACATACCATTTTTTTCAGTGTGCATTCTGTGCACTGTTTATTAAGGGTGTTTTTTAATTTATTCTTTTTTAATTAGTTTATGTTACAAAAATTAGTGTATAAAACATTGACATGATCACTTGATTGTTTAAAAAAATTTTTTTAAAATATAATTTACCTTAATTCATCCATCCATCCATGTTCTACCGCTTATTGCCGCCTGGTTGCGGGGGCAGCCGAAGCCCAGACTTCCCTCTCTCTAGCTACTTCTTCCAGCTCTCCCCGGGGGATCCCGAGGTGTTCCCAGGCCAGCTGGGTGACATCGTCTCTCCAGCGTGTTTTGGGTCGTCCTCGGGGTCTCCTCCCGGTGGGACATGCCCGGAACAACTCACCAGGGAGTCGTTCATGAGGCATCACAGCAGACGCTGCACCGAGCCGCCTGTCGATCTCTCGCTCCCTCCTGCCTTCACTCGTGTTCACGACCCCAAGATACTTAAACTCCTCCACATGGGGCAAGATTTCCTCCCTGACCTGGAGAGGGTACTCCACCCTTTTCCGACTGTGGACCATTGTTTCAAATTTGGAGGTGCTGATTTTCATCCCAACCGCTTCAAACTCGGCTGTGAAACGCTCCAGTGAGAGTTGGAGAGCCCTGCTTGAAGGAGCCAACAGTACCAGATCATCTGCAAAAAGCAGAGATGCAATACTGAAGCCACCAAAACGCCCCCCTCAACGCTTCGGCTGCGCCTAGAAATTCTGTCCATAAAGGTTATGAACAAAATCGGCGACAAAGGGCAGCCTTGGCGGAGTACTACCCTCACTGGAAATGATTCCGACTTACTGCCGGCAATGCGAACCAAACTCTGACATCGGTGGTATAGCGACTGAACAGCCCATATCAGTTCGATTCGGTACCCCATACCCACGAAGCACCCCCCACAGAACTCCCAGAGGGACATGGTCAAACACCTTCTCCAAGTCCACAAAACATATGTAGACTGGTTGGGCGAATTCTCACATACCCTCGAGGACCCTGCTAAGGGTGTCAAGCTCTCCACTGTTCCACAGCCGGGACGAAAACCACACTGCTCCTCCTCAATCTGAGGCTCGACTTCCTGATGGACCCTCCTCTCCAGCACCCCTGAATATACCTTACCAGGGAGGCTGAGGAGTGTGATCCCTCTGTAGTTGGAACACACCGTCCCGTCCTCCTTTTTAAAAAGAGGGACCATCACCCCGGTCTTCCAATCCAGAGGCACTCTCCCCGCTGACCACGCGATATTGCAGAGGCGTGTCAACCAGGACAGCCCCACAACATCCAGAGCCTTGAGGAACTCAGGGCAGATCTCATCCACCCCTGGGGCCATGCCACCGAGGAGCTTTTTAACCACATCAGTGACTTCGACCACGGAGATACTGTGCCCACTCATACTAGCCCACCTCAGAGTCCGCAGACTCTGGTTCCTCCAAGGAAGGTGTGCTGGTGGAGTTGAGGAGGTCTTCGAAGTACTCCGCCCACCAGATCACAACGTCCCGAGTCTAGGTCAACAGTGCCCCATCTCCACTGTAAACAGTACGAGTGGTGCACTGTTTCCCCCTCCTGAGACGTCGGATCATGGACCACAATTTCCTCGAAGCCCTCCGGAAGTCGGCTTCCATGGCCTCACCGAACTCTTCCCACGCCCGAGTTTTTGCCTCGGCCACCACCAAAGTTGCAGTCCGCTTGGCCAGTCGATACCCGTCAGCTGCCTCTGGGGTCCCACAGGCAATAAAGGCCCGATAGGACTCCTTCTTCAGCTTGACGGCATCTCTTACTGCTGGTGTCCACCAGCGAGTACGGGGGTTGCCGCCACGACAGGCACCAATCACCTGACGGCGACAACTCAGATTGGCCGCCTCAACAATAGAGGCACGGAACATTGTCCACTCTGACTCAATGTCCCCCGACTCCCCCGGGACATGGGAAAAGGTCTGTCGGAGGTGGGAGTTGAAACTCCTTCTGACAGGGGATTCCGCCAGACGCTCTCAACAAACCCTCACAATACGTTTGGGTCTGCCAGGTCGGATCGGCATCTTCCCCCACCATCGGAGCCAACTCACCACCAGGTGGTGATCAATTGACAGCTCCGCCCCTCTCTTCACCCAAGTGTCAAAAACATGCGGCCGCAAATCCGATGATACAACCACAAAGTAAATCATCGAACTGCAGCCAACGGAGTCCTGGTGCCAAGTGCACATATGGACACCCTTATGTTTGAACAATGTGTTCGTTATGGACAATCCATGATGAGCACAGAAGTCCAATAACGAAACACAACTCAAGTTCTGATCGGGGGGGCCGTTCCTCCCAATCATGCTCCAGGTCTCACTGTTGATGCCCACGTGGGCATTGAAGTCACCCAGCAGAACAAGGGAGTCTCCAGTTGGAGTACTCTCCAGCACACCCTCCAAGGACTCCAAAAAGGGTGGGTACGCTGAACTGCTTTTCGGTGCGTATTTACAAACAACAGTCAGGACCCGTCCCCCAACCCGAAGGCGGAGTGAGGCAACCCTCTCGTCTACCGGTGTGAACCTCAATGTACAGGCACTGAGCCAGGGGGCAATGCCCACACCTGCTCTGCGCCTCTCACCGTGGGCAACTCCAGAGTAGAAGAGAGTTCAACCCCTCACGAGAGAACTGCTACCAGAACCCAGGCTGTCTTTGGAGGTAAGTCCGACAATATCCAGTCGGAACTTCTCTTCCTCGCACACCAGCTCGGGCTCCTTCCCTGCAAGAGAGGTGACATTCCATGTCCCTAGAGCTAGTTTCTGAAGCCGAGGATCGGACTGCCAGGGTCCCCGCCTTTGGCTGCCGCCCAGCTCACACTGCACCCAACCCCTTTGGCCTCTCACACGAGTGGTGAGCCCAGGAGAAGGGGGACCCACATTGCCTTTTCGGGCTAAGCCCGGCCGGGCCCCATGGGTGTAGGCCCGGGGGATCCCGAGGTGTTCCCAGGCCAGCTGGGTGACATCGTCTCTCCAGCGTGTTTTGGGTCGTCCTCGGGGTCTCCTCCCGGTGGGACATGCCCGGAACAACTCACCAGGGAGTCGTTCATGAGGCATCACAGCAGACGCTGCACCGAGCCGCCTGTCGATCTCTCGCTCCCTCCTGCCTTCACTCGTGTTCACGACCCCAAGATACTTAAACTCCTCCACATGGGGCAAGATTTCCTCCCTGACCTGGAGAGGGTACTCCACCCTTTTCCGACTGTGGACCATTGTTTCAAATTTGGAGGTGCTGATTTTCATCCCAACCGCTTCAAACTCGGCTGTGAAACGCTCCAGTGAGAGTTGGAGAGCCCTGCTTGAAGGAGCCAACAGTACCAGATCATCTGCAAAAAGCAGAGATGCAATACTGAAGCCACCAAAACGCCCCCCTCAACGCTTCGGCTGCGCCTAGAAATTCTGTCCATAAAGGTTATGAACAAAATCGGCGACAAAGGGCAGCCTTGGCGGAGTACTACCCTCACTGGAAATGATTCCGACTTACTGCCGGCAATGCGAACCAAACTCTGACATCGGTGGTATAGCGACTGAACAGCCCATATCAGTTCGATTCGGTACCCCATACCCACGAAGCACCCCCCACAGAACTCCCAGAGGGACATGGTCAAACACCTTCTCCAAGTCCACAAAACATATGTAGACTGGTTGGGCGAATTCTCACATACCCTCGAGGACCCTGCTAAGGGTGTCAAGCTCTCCACTGTTCCACAGCCGGGACGAAAACCACACTGCTCCTCCTCAATCTGAGGCTCGACTTCCTGATGGACCCTCCTCTCCAGCACCCCTGAATATACCTTACCAGGGAGGCTGAGGAGTGTGATCCCTCTGTAGTTGGAACACACCGTCCCGTCCTCCTTTTTAAAAAGAGGGACCATCACCCCGGTCTTCCAATCCAGAGGCACTCTCCCCGCTGACCACGCGATATTGCAGAGGCGTGTCAACCAGGACAGCCCCACAACATCCAGAGCCTTGAGGAACTCAGGGCAGATCTCATCCACCCCTGGGGCCATGCCACCGAGGAGCTTTTTAACCACATCAGTGACTTCGACCACGGAGATACTGTGCCCACTCATACTAGCCCACCTCAGAGTCCGCAGACTCTGGTTCCTCCAAGGAAGGTGTGCTGGTGGAGTTGAGGAGGTCTTCGAAGTACTCCGCCCACCAGATCACAACGTCCCGAGTCTAGGTCAACAGTGCCCCATCTCCACTGTAAACAGTACGAGTGGTGCACTGTTTCCCCCTCCTGAGACGTCGGATCATGGACCACAATTTCCTCGAAGCCCTCCGGAAGTCGGCTTCCATGGCCTCACCGAACTCTTCCCACGCCCGAGTTTTTGCCTCGGCCACCACCAAAGTTGCAGTCCGCTTGGCCAGTCGATACCCGTCAGCTGCCTCTGGGGTCCCACAGGCAATAAAGGCCCGATAGGACTCCTTCTTCAGCTTGACGGCATCTCTTACTGCTGGTGTCCACCAGCGAGTACGGGGGTTGCCGCCACGACAGGCACCAATCACCTGACGGCGACAACTCAGATTGGCCGCCTCAACAATAGAGGCACGGAACATTGTCCACTCTGACTCAATGTCCCCCGACTCCCCCGGGACATGGGAAAAGGTCTGTCGGAGGTGGGAGTTGAAACTCCTTCTGACAGGGGATTCCGCCAGACGCTCTCAACAAACCCTCACAATACGTTTGGGTCTGCCAGGTCGGATCGGCATCTTCCCCCACCATCGGAGCCAACTCACCACCAGGTGGTGATCAATTGACAGCTCCGCCCCTCTCTTCACCCAAGTGTCAAAAACATGCGGCCGCAAATCCGATGATACAACCACAAAGTAAATCATCGAACTGCAGCCAACGGAGTCCTGGTGCCAAGTGCACATATGGACACCCTTATGTTTGAACAATGTGTTCGTTATGGACAATCCATGATGAGCACAGAAGTCCAATAACGAAACACAACTCAAGTTCTGATCGGGGGGGCCGTTCCTCCCAATCATGCTCCAGGTCTCACTGTTGATGCCCACGTGGGCATTGAAGTCACCCAGCAGAACAAGGGAGTCTCCAGTTGGAGTACTCTCCAGCACACCCTCCAAGGACTCCAAAAAGGGTGGGTACGCTGAACTGCTTTTCGGTGCGTATTTACAAACAACAGTCAGGACCCGTCCCCCAACCCGAAGGCGGAGTGAGGCAACCCTCTCGTCTACCGGTGTGAACCTCAATGTACAGGCACTGAGCCAGGGGGCAATGCCCACACCTGCTCTGCGCCTCTCACCGTGGGCAACTCCAGAGTAGAAGAGAGTTCAACCCCTCACGAGAGAACTGCTACCAGAACCCAGGCTGTCTTTGGAGGTAAGTCCGACAATATCCAGTCGGAACTTCTCTTCCTCGCACACCAGCTCGGGCTCCTTCCCTGCAAGAGAGGTGACATTCCATGTCCCTAGAGCTAGTTTCTGAAGCCGAGGATCGGACTGCCAGGGTCCCCGCCTTTGGCTGCCGCCCAGCTCACACTGCACCCAACCCCTTTGGCCTCTCACACGAGTGGTGAGCCCAGGAGAAGGGGGACCCACATTGCCTTTTCGGGCTAAGCCCGGCCGGGCCCCATGGGTGTAGGCCCGGCCACCAGGCGCTCGCCAACGAGCCCACCTCCAGGCGTGGCTCCAGAGGGAGGCCCCGGTGACCCGCATCCAGGCAAAGGAAACTGAAGTCCATTTGTTTTATTCTTCATAAGGGGTCAATTTACCTTAATTGCAAACATTCAATAATTTTTGGTGTAGCATTAAAAATTGTGAGTACATTTTACTCAGTTTAGATGAGTAATCTTAATCCTGAAAATTATAGCACTCTCTCTCCTATCTTTCTTGCATTCTGACTTAATTCCAACTTTTGCTAATGCCATTCACACCCTGAGCATCTTGGGGCAAGAAAGGAAAGCAGAAATGCCACGCATAAGGAAATGACTCCAAAATCTGCGCTGTTAGGATATTATGAGATTTTTGTCGACTCATTTCACAACTGAATTACAGTACCACCCTTTTTTTTCCTTCATTTACTCAATACCCACTTTCGGAAGGAAATAAAAAAGCACAATAACATACGGTATCCCAAAGAGGATATATGCTGTCGTTTGGTCTCGTTTTGGTTGCATGAGTGGACGGTGTCACACAGTTGCATTTTCTGCTTAAACTTAAGTTTGACTTCCAGTTCTCAGCCTTTCTCTGAACAAGAGAACAACTTTTTTGAGTCACCATGAGGGAGGGGAGTTTTAACAGGTACTTGTCTGATCATATGAAGGTAAATAATATCATGAACACCAAACACACACACAAACACATACATATGCACACGCACACGCTCACATGCACATGTTAATTCAGATTGCTTGGCCATGGAATACAAAGTGGTTCTTTTTATTCATTCTTCATGTCTCCTGAGGACAAATATAGTCCACAGGCAATAAAATATAGTCAAGTCATCAAGTTACCACCGTTCATTAAAAGCAAACATTCTTGCATTCAAATTTCCTCAAGTTTTTGCTATTATCTACTATACAATATCCTAACATATTTTCAAATCATGGCCCTTTCATTCTCTCATCCGTTTGTGATGAAATGAGTTGTCCCTGCCATGCAACTAAACTATCATTTGCATGTAGCCAATATCATAGACAGTGTATTTCTGAAGGAGTGTATTTCTGAAGGAGTTTCACCCTGAATTCAAGCTTATGTTCCACTGTGGATGTTTTTCATTCATTCATTCATTCATCTTCCGAGCCGCTTGATCCTCACTAGGGTCGCGGGGGGTGCTGGATTGATTTTGGAATGTGGGAGGAAACCGGAGCACCCGGGGAGAACATGCAAACTCCACACAGGGAGGCCGGAGCTGGAATCCCTGTGTGTATAATAATAAAATAAAATAAATTCCTCTTTGCAGATTCCATATTAGTTGAAAAAGAAATCCATTCCATAGGCACTCAGGGTGATTTTGTCCAACCAGAATGATGAATTAAATAATTGAGTTGATAGTCAAGAACTTGAAACCATAATGTACATGTTTTCCTCGAGTATATCATTTTGTGCTTAAACTGCTTTTTAGAGCCAAGGGATTTTATCAGCAAAGCTACTTTAGTCTGTTATTTCCTATGAAACATGTTTGGTTTTTTTCTTACCCCAGAAATGTCATCAATCATGTTTGGCTAAGGAGAAATGGAGAAATGCACTGGCACCTCACCTCTGATACCTTTGATTACCCACCTCACGTTGGCCAAACCTCATGATAGACAGCCCATTAAAGAGCAAAACGACTTGCCCACTCAACACTGCTTCCTCACCTGCTTCCCTCCTCCTTCTCTAACCGCCCCCATTTCTCTTTCTCTAACCGCACTCTGATTAATTTCCACATAACGTGTTTATCATCCACTGCCGGCTTTCAGCTGAAGTGACCAGCACAATAGATGCTTTCCACATCACAGAACCGATTTTCCTTTGACTTGAAAATAGCTAGAAATTATTCATTGGCTGTCTTCTTCCACTTTGGTTCAGGGATGAGGGGGCATAGTAGCAGCTTTCATCGCTTGTTCCACTCCTCTTCAGTTTGCAGACTTGAACCCTGCACTTTAAAAAAAAACTTTAAGGCATCAATAGCAGATTCAGACGGAACCCTTCAAGATAAGTTCATGACAATTCTAACAAGAGCATTAAGCCTCAGCTAAAAAGTCCTTTTCATGTCTCTTTGTGGTGAGACCAGCCCGATATTAATCTGTTGAGAATCTTTTTAAATGTGTTGATATTTTTCATTACATACAGAATAAAGGCTTCTGTAGCTCTTTCTCAGGGACAAATGTGTGTATAATCAGATTAAACTGCTCATACTGATGATGTGGGGCTCCGCTAAACATCAATGTCATTGCAAAACTTCTTCATCCATCCATCAATTATCACAAGGGTTGTAGGCATTTCTGGAGCCTATCCCAGCTGTCATCGGGCAGGCGGCGGGAGACACACTGAACCGGTTGCCAGCCAATCACAGCGCTCATATAGATAAACAACTCCGTGCTCACGGTCTAAATTGGAACAATTTAGAGTGTTTAATTAACCTACCATGTGTCGGAATGCTCCCGAACAGAATCGGATTCCACAAACGTAGACATGGATAAGAGTTTACAAAAAAAGTTTATTCAGGAAAATGCAAGACTGAAAAAGTACGACGAAAGACGCTGTTAACAAAGAACCAGGGTAGAATGATACAAATCAAAAGCGCCTGCAACTAGCATGGAAAAAATATGAACACAAAATCGCCATCCTAAAAGGACAAGGAAATGCGATTACATGCACAATGATACTCGAGAATGACAAAAGCACTACTTACATGAGCAAATACAAGGAATGACAAGAGACCGATGGGGCAAGTGTCTGGAATAAACAAGAATCGTGAGCAAGGCTGAATAATCCGACTTTTAGTTGTCGGCTTGGAAGTGCTAAAGTAGTCCACTGATTAACGCAAGACAGGTGCACCGCTGGAGGGAACGCCCTCCACTCCAGCAAAACGTGAAACATAAACAAACAGAATCATGACACCAATCATGTTTTTGGAATGTTGGAGGAAACCGGAGTACCCAGAGAACACATAAAACATCTTTTGAAACTATAATGTGTGAATATTTAATCGACAGAGAAAAGGATGAAAGGAGTGCAAAGTAGTTTTTCTCTTAAAATTAAAACTATATTCTTGGACTGTAACACGCAGGGATGAGATTTTTCCGCTTTTTGGCAGAATTCCACTTTTTTACAGTCAAAATAGACCTTTTTTATATTGTGCCAAATCCGTTGAAAAAATTTTAGTGGGGGGTGGCGTGTGGTGTTATTTCTGGGCTGTCGGACTTACCTGTCTTCGGCAGACTCGGGACTCGTAATGTTTACAAATAAAATGTGCAAGCATGCATTTTGAATACCGTTTTTTTCTCGCAAATTGTTTCTTTGTCGTTACTTCGTATATGGGCTAAAACCAATGTCTTACTTGTTGTGATTGGTCGCTATATTGGCAAATGCAGAATCACAACCAATCCCTGCCTGTTTGCCTTTCCTAAACCCCTTTTCCGCGAATTCTAAATGGTTTTGCACGAGGGTTGTCGTGTATTGAAATTACTCGTGTATGTAGTCTGTATGAAACAAATGCTGAATGTTATCAAGACTCGTGACGAAGTTCACGTGCATCAGATAGATGCGGATCTGAAAAACAAGTTTCAATGGGGCTGGTTGGATAGAAAGCTGACCATGTCCTCAGTAGGAACCAGCAAAGAGGAACCACTGCCTGTGCTTGTGTCGGATTTCGTGAAAAAGCTTGATGTCGCTGGTAAAGCTCTGTGTGACAATGTCATTCTATACGGAAAATGCATTCATAACCCATAGATAATAAACTGTTTGGGACTTCAATATCACTATATGAGGTAAGAATCCACAGCTTTTTATCACATTTACACATTTTATGAATATATGTAATGAACAAATCTTAAATATGGCAGGGAACGGGTTTCCTTTTTTAGTTTTGATTTTGAGCAAGCAAATTTGAAGTTACATGTTGGTGCTCCCCAGGAATGCATGAGTAAAATTGCATAAAGGCCTATGTCAAATTTTCACTTGAACAGTCTTGGGATTTTTTTCTGTGAAAGTTTCAAGTAGTGGGTACATTGAATAGACTTCATTTTGAGCATGTTTATATAAAGTGCCAATTTTGTAAGCAAATGGGGAATGGTATTTCAACAAAAAAAAAATGTAACATTTAGTTGATAAAATTAATGGTTTTACGGCTTTAATAAAACCCATTAGCTTCCGGGGTTTTGCCCCCTGGGGCCCCATCCGGGGCGTTGCCTGCGGCCCCCAGACCCCTGGGTGATTTTCTGATTTTTTTCATCACTAGCCACTCTCATCCCTGAACAAGTTTTGTAAAGTTACAGACTTTTTGACTGATGTTAGCATTTTTCGTCTTCTTTGTTTAATGGGGACTAAATTATCCATACAATGTTGAGAATGTGTGCCTCAATTGTCATAGTGTTGGTAAAATATTCCTCTTGCAATTCCCCTCTTGTGCTCTGGTGAGTGACTCCCCTTCAGTAATGTGATGGAAGTTTGACCTCTAACCCAAACCAAATGGAGCCTTGAGCGCAACTGACTTTTGAGGCTCACTTTGCATTAAACAAGATCATTAAAATATCATTAGTGTAGATGAAAGCAAGGTTGGGATTTTCCCAACATATCCAACTCACTCCAAAGCCATCAAGTCAACTGTTTCCAGATCTCATGCAAGACTGGAGTGAAAATATGTTGACAAAGTCTAATTACAGCAATTATACAGTCTCGCAACCTTGTGAAAAGGGCAGTGCAAGGAAAGGGACATTAGTTGTGGATGAGAACAATTTTACCCAGTCTCAATTATGGTCTCCATCAAAGAAAAATATCTTGATTATCCAGATGCGCAAACATGCAGTGTGAAGGCACAAAGCCATTGGCCAGTCAGTGTTGCCCAAAAGTGACACCATGTGAGCCGTGAACTGTTTCATCCATCTGGCCAACCCACCCCCTCATCGACCCATTTCCCAAACAGTCTGAAATACGCTGCCACTAATTACTATTATTAATTGAAAATAGGAAATCAATTGTTCTGAATTAAACACAAGTGCCCATGTAGGTTTATGGGTCAGTAGTTGCTTAACAACTCAACTCTGACGTCTTTTGGAGGGCAAAACCCTGAATGGAATTTACAAACAATCCATGCCTTATTTTTGAAGCTGGGACATCTTCTGTAAGCTACCACTGCACACATATGATGCACTACATTCCTGGGCTTACTTAGCACCCTGCTTCTTCTTCAACATCCATCCATCCATTTTCTACCACTTATCAAGGGTCTGGTCGCAGGGGCAGCTTTTGCAGGGAAGCCCAGACGTCCCGCTCCCCAGCTACTTCTTCCAGCTCTTCTCAGGGGATCCTGAGGCATTCTGAGGCCACTTGGGAGACCTAGTCGCTCCAGCATGTCCAGGGTCATGCCCCATGCCTGTGGGACATCCTAATCCGATGCCCGAGCCACCTCATCTGGCTCCTCTCGGCGTGGAGGAAAAGCGTCTCAACTCTGAGCCCCTCCCATGGCCGAACTTCTCATCTTATCTCGAAGGGAGAGCCCGTCCCAAGTATGTCAACTTGAATGAAGTGCTGTGCACTGCAGGGAAATGAACCGGTGCTGTTCAAAATATAAATGTTGCCCGTCCAATTTTTATTCCCCATGTCAAACCCTTTGCCATATAAATCTGTCTGATGGTAGAGTTAGGTTGCTTTTAGGTAATGAGTTGTAACTTCTTCATATAGCTTTTTTTTCAATGCTGCTAATATCCTGGTGATAATAATAACAAATAATATTCCTGCTTTAAAAAAAAAATAATAATAATAACAACAGAAAAACAAGCCTTTCTTATTTCACTTTACGGCAACCAGCGATTGCCTTTTGTTTGTGTTAAATATAATGTTGTATTTAATACTATACTACCGGTATATAATATTTCTCCAAACAATGACACGCCACATGTTTATTACTTCATGTACTCATCCGAGTTAGCTTTGCCTTTTGCTAAACCTCAAATTGACAACGATTTTAAAATGGATGAAAAGAGCTCAAGGCTGGAAATGTAAGAGATACAGTACTATGGGGTGTGTGCGTGTATGCGTGTGTGCGTGTGTGTGTGTGTGTGTGTGTGTGTGTGGGTTTGTGTGTGTGTGTGCGTGCCCGTTTTTCCTGATTGGTTCATTTTTGTGCGGTTGCATGACATCAAATTTTAGTTCAGCTGGGTATTGGATGGCTGACAGCAGTATTGATTTTATACTTCTTGCCTGGGCTAACTGATCGGAAAGCGTAATGACAGATGGAGAACAGC